>NC_080099.1:10000-610000 GCF_950005125.1 Chionomys nivalis | reverse complement strand
GACACATGTCCTCAAGAAAATGAGCCAAAGGGGTCTTAAATCTGACACTAACCTGGGAAATAAAGAAAGATCTCGTCTGAAAACCAACCAAAAAGTCTGTGTAGCGTGCTTGTATATAGGGACGCATTTGTCAGATTAATCAAATATCATTTTTAAACATTACAATCTCTTAAAACTTCAGATATCTATTAAAATTATTTACAAAATCATTTGAAAATCTATAGATTCTATAAAAATATTGTCTTGAGTTTGACATTGAAATATATCAGTTTTGCTGATTAGGTGTACTGATACATTGTTGCAAATTAGACAGCCCTTATTGTATCCTTCTGATGACACATAAAAATATTGACCCATCCCATTATTTTTAAGTACATTGAGAGAAAACTAACATTTTTTGTGAGAAAATTTAACAGACACCTGCTATTGGTTAACTTTGAGCTGTGGGAATATTTGATGAATGAGCAAAGTGGTTCCAGTCTTGAGCAACTTACAACACAAATATAAAGGTATTGACAAGGTATTCACTGAGATATATAGTTAAATTGTGGATATGTGTTGTGAGGTGGAAACCACAATAATTTTAAGAAGAAATAAATATCCTGTCAAAGGTAGCATTAACTTCCAATACTGAAAAAATAATTAAAAATGTTATTAATAATCCTTAAAATCCTTAAAACTGAATAGATGCAAAATAATTCTAAATTGTATTATTAAAATTCTTTTTTTTTGAGGAGCCAGGTATGAAAATTGATTTAAAAAAAAAAAACTTCTGACATTCAATTGAGACCATAAGTTGTTTTACATATTTTTGGATACTTTTTAGAGTAAGCATAAAAAGCAATAAATTTCATCAAGGCATAATCATGTATGTACATATGTATGTGTGTATATATGTGTACATATATAAACATTTTAGTGTGTATACGTGTATACAGATATATATATTAGCAAATATATGTTAATCACTGTTATGCTTCTTATCACATGAGTGACATTTATCCTAATTTGAAGAGAAAGAACAAACCAAATAAAGGTTTATACTAATGCTGAATTTTTAAAAATTGAGAAAACAGGAGAGAAAAGAAAGCATTATTATGCCTTATTTGTTTACTATCTATGATTATCCACACCCTCAGACTCCTCTTGACTCCATTTCAGCATATTCCATGGAAACTACATCAAAATCTATGGCTTAACTAGTATCTCCTTTCAGAAATAATTTTTAGAAATTGTACTCTCCTGCCAGCCAAAAGAAGTTGTTCTCTGGTGTAAGTATACAATATGTTTCTTGTGTCTTCCTTGAGGCACTCATTAGATAAGATTATGCATAGCATGTGTCGATGCCTTTCCTGTTCCATAGTGCCGTGTCTTTATAGCATGGTATGCCCGTGGTGTTTTTCACAAGGCAACAGCTGCTTCATGAACGATTCTCCTGTGCATCCTTGGCTGCGATTATGCAAAAGAAGAATGTATTTTTATCTAAATTTATTACCACTGTGTCCAAGTATGTTGTGGTGATCCAAAGATTATAATTATCCCATTCAGAAATACCTTGGGCATTCAAGTTATCTATGCACCTGTGTTTGAATGTATCACTGAGCATAAAAAACAGTACAGCTCTAAAAGTTTCTCTTAATGAAAACATATTGTTTTAAATAGGTCATTCAAATGTTAGAGTTTAATGTGAGATGTCTCCCAGAGACACATTGAACACATAATCTCCAGGTGGTGGCTCTGTTTGAGAATGTTGTGGAAATTTTAACAGAATCATTGCTGGAGGGTAGGGGTAGCTTTGTTCATGCTCATTTCTAGATTATTTACTTTGGGGTCTCTACTTCTAGTTCCACTCAGATGTGAGAGACTGAAAAGTCCCAACCACATGCTCCTGATACAATGAGCTACCTGTTTTAATATCTTCCATATCTTGGTGAAATACGTCTCCTGAAACTGAGTGAGAGGTGTTTTCTCATTATTCTTTCACATTTATGAGAGGGGATCTAATATTTATCACTCAGTTGAAAAATATAGATATATGTAGAGGAATGTCTTGGTGAAGAAAAATTTTTCTTGATTTCTAATACCTTCAAACATTCAAAAGTGTGAAAGAATTGATATCTCCAATGTAATATGCATATGAAGGGAAGATATATATGAAAATCATATGTAATATTTGTAAAAAGATGGATGGGACAAGGACAATTTATTTATCAAATATGAATGACTAAAATTATAATAGTTTTATAACCTTTATACTTTGACAGTACAATTAAAAATGACAATATATTAATAATAACTGTAGTGGGATGTTATCTTAGCTTATTTTTATATTGATAGAGGGGTGTGTTTTTTCCAGCTGAAATTACTGAAATAATATGCAAGCACACGTGCAAGCATACACACATGCGTATTTTAGGATGAACACAATGCAGAGAATATTACAAGTTTAACTTTCTGTCTTCTATTGTGATTTAAGAAGTTTAAAGTATGTAAGTAATTTTTAATTAGCCTTCTAAGAACCAAGAAATGGGGTCTGAAAGGTTTCCAGACACTGCTGCAGCGTTCTACTCACTCGCTCAGTTCTTGTGTTAACCTCAATATAGACAATTAAAGGATGTTTTCATGTTCAAATATTGAAATTATTCATAAAGATTATTATATTTCATGTTCAACATTTCTTATAGATACATAAAACAGTGTAATTTTTAAAAGAATAGAAATCCCAGAAAAATTAATTTAAAAAAAATATGAGCTAACAAAACGAATAAGATTGTTCTTCAGTCAATGCTAAAAGGCAGTGAAGAGTATTTTAGGACAATCCCCACTCTCAGGGGAACACTTCTGGTTGAGTTGCTCTAAAAGAGCAAAAACAATTAGACCTAAGAGAACATATTCATAACTTCTCTTACTATATTCATGGAGTTATCTATTCCTAAAGGTTAGAATTCATGTAATATGAACATTTACCAAAATAAAGGTAGCAACATGGAGACACTGTGGCTGTGAATGGCCTCAATTTAAATTGTGTTCTGTAAGTCTATACAAATATTATGCATCAAATAAAAGTAAACATATGAATGCAAATTCACAAAGTAATGTTTAAAATTCATGAGAACTCTAATTATCATTCAAAATAAGGTTACTCTAAATACTGAGAAGAGACAAGTAAAAATGCATGTTAGTTGTCTCAACAGGAGATAAAAGGACATTGTCTAAACATTTTACCCATAGTCTATAAATAATGCACTTTTAACCAAGAGAAGGAAAAGATGTACCTCAGGGGAATGGAAATAAAAATGAGAGGGGAAACAAGAAAGAAAAAAGTGTATGGCTTTTTTATATGCAAATATTTGCAGTATTTAAAATAATAAATTGCAAATATTTCAGATAAAAGAATTAGAAAATTAAAAAAATTAAGATATATTCACTAAAACAGGTTGATAATACTTAATTTTATTCTGAAATTTTGTGCTATTTCATATTTTTAGAATATTAAAATAGTCATTTATCATGTAAGGATATTCAGGCCAGGACAGATTATGGATATAATGGAGGTCTTATATAATTAGGTCATTTAGTGATGAGGTGGTTGCCTAATTTGTAATGCACATACTTTAAATGCATACACAATAAAAATGACTCACTTTCCTAGGTGGGAAGCACAGGACTACAAAATGCAGGTTCAAGATCAATATCTTTAAGGAATGTTGCAGCAATCCTTTCCCATAACTTAATAAGAATTGTTGTGGAATATTATTTTAAGATGATTTATGTTTGATTATGCTGTGAAACATTTGTTTTAATGATGCAAAGATGTGTTACATTCTTTTATGTTACATTTGTTTAACTTTGTGCAGCTGTGTTACTTTGACTGTCTTAAACACCTGATTGAGCTAATGAAGAGATGAGTATCCAATAGCAAGGCAGAAGAAAGTATAGGTGTGTTAGGTGTGGCTAGTAGTCAGAGAGAATAGATAGGAGGAGAAGTCTGGGGGGAAAGGAGCAAGGAGCAAGGATAGTCCCCCAGCCATGGAGAAAGAAGTAAAGAAAGGTATACAGAAATAGAGAAAGGTAAAAACCCCAGAGGTAGAAGATAGTTGAAATAATTTAAGAAAAGTTTGCTAGAAATAAGTCAAGCTAAGGCTGGGTGTTCATAGAAAAAAATAAGCCTCTGTGTGTTTATTTGGGAGCTGGATAGTGGGTCCCCCAAAAAGAAAAGAAAAAACAACAATTGCAGAGAATTGTCTTTTTCTGTACCTCAGAAAACTCAGAACATCCAGCCCTTCGAGAACTCACAGACATTTTAGTTTACCAGACCTTCCACTGAATTCAACACATTTTAAGTGGAAAGAAAGATCCGTATCTCACCTGTCTTTACATCTCCAACACAGTGTTAGAGTTAAGTGTTTGATAGAACTCAAAAGAATGGATACTGAAGCATGAGAGCAACCTAAGGCTAAAGACTGGTAGATGTCTATAAAGACTAGCTTCTCAGACTGGGTGTGCCACAAATTTTAAGGACATGCCAACTCTAAAGCTTCAAGGGGCTGCATACTCACAGAACCAATGTGGGTCAACTTCTCTTCCAATGAGATCACCTTCTTCATTCCCTTAGACATGTAACTACCAGGATTAGTCACAGTAGACCTCTCAAATGCAGAGCTTACAGTACATTCTACACAGGGCACAGAAAACCCCTTGCATTTTAATCAAACATCAATAAGTTCTATAGGGAAAGGTTTGCTTTTCTTTATTCTCCAATGAGTTGTTTACAGTGTAGTTTTCAAATAGCTTATCCAAGAACATACACAGAGCATATGGCAAAAGAATTAAGCAGGGGAGGAGCAAAAGGGGCTAAAAATCTAAGGTACCTTAAAAACAGATGTTGGAGAAATGTTTCAAACACTACTCTGCTGTGCTATGATCCTAATCCAACTGAATATTAGCTCATGAAATTATGCTGAGTTAGTAACTTTATAATTCAATAAAGTATGTTTAAAAAGCACAATGAAAGATGGAGCTGATAATCTCAACTGGAAATATTACATTCGGATAGAGAAAATTGGTGTAGTTGGGTTATAAACTCCACATTGTGCTGGCTAGTCTTATGTAAGTTTGACTCAAGCTGGAGTCATTGGAGAGCAGGAAGCCTCAATTGAGAAAATGCTTCCATAAACAGGCTACAGGCAATCCAGTAGAACTTTTCTTAATTGGTGATTGTGGGTGTGAACATCCTTATTAGACAGGTGGTCTGGGTTCTATAAGAAAACAAGCCCAAGCCATGCAGAGCAAATCAGTAAGCAGCACTCCCCCTGGACTCTGATTCTGCAGCTGCCTCTAGGTTCCTGCCCTGTTTCAGTTCCTAATGAACTAAATGATGAACAGTGATGTGAACCTTTTCCTCCCCAAGTTACTTTAGTCACAGTTTTTCATCACAGCAATAAGAAGGTGTAACTAAGACAGCGATGTAGTATTAAGATGGTCATGCTTTGGCTGAACTTTATTTAGCATTCAACAACTATGAAGCAGAAAAATACATAGGAAAAAGTCCTGAATGTGAGTTCACATTGCTCCTTCTACATTCATGTTCTCTAGTGACTATTATGTTAGAAAAAGGCTGAGTTCTAGTAATCCAATCAAAGAGAGGGAGGATGGAATATAAAAGCAAGGGAGGTCATGATCAGGATGTAGAAATATACAGAGACAGCTGAACCCAGGTCATGGAAACTCATGAACTCTAGACTGACAGCTGTGGAATCTCAATGGGACCAAACTAGCCCCCCCCCCCCCAGTGGTGAATCTTGGACTCTCTGAGCTATATGACTGCCGTCTGGCAGTAGAACCAAGATCTATCCCTGACTCATGAGCTAGCTTGCTGGAACCCATTCCCTATGGTAGGATGCCACGCTCAGGCTTAATGTAGTGGGGAAGGACTTGGATCTGTCCCAACTTAATGTACCAGACTTTGCTGCCTTGCCTATAGGGAAGAGTGGGTGGGGGTGGGTGGGCTGGAAAGAAGGAGAGGAGGGCAGGTAGAGGTGTCAGAATGAGAACTGTAAAATAAAGAGTAAGAAAGAAAAAAGAAAACAAAAATAAACATACTATAACTTCATCTGGCTTCCAAGAATAAACACTCCATACATCCTCCTCACGCATGTGCACGTGTGTGTGCACGTGCGCGCGCGCGCGCGCGCGCGCACACACACACACACACACACACATCTACTTATAGAATTAGAGAAAAGTACCCACGGGGTTTTGTCAAGTATATAGGTATCATAAACTAGCAAAGCCTCTATTTTTTTATTTTACTTTTGCATCTTACTCAATCCTACTCAGAGCAGGGTACCAGAGTGGGAGTATTTCCCAGCAATGAGCTCTCTGCATTGTTCTCAAGACAGCATGAAAATTGGATTACAGGCTGTAACTTTATTTGGGATAATTTTTTGCTGCTATTTTGCTTAAAATATATTGTATTGCATTATTATTAACTTCCACAATTTTCTATAATAAAGATAATGATTGCGTAAAAGTTATTTCTAATGCTCTATTTCCACTACCATGTGCCAAAAGTTGTCACAAAATGTCAGAGAGAAAGGTCTTTGTATGCTGAATCTATTAGATTTTTGCCATGCCATTAAACAGTTGTTAAAATATTTCATGAAATATCAGAAAAAGGAAAGCTTACAATTTGAACATCATTTTTGAAGACTAGCTTACGCATTCTTCTTCAAGCAGAAATCCTTATAAATTCTACCTCATATGTAACACTGATGGATTTAGAAAACTCATATAAAATATATTAGAATTTCAAGACAAATTCAAATGATATTGGAATGCAGAGATAAACTATATTCAAACCCAGGAAAGCATGCAGTGTTTAGCTATTTAAATTAGACTAAATAAGATACTGGAAACTTCTGTTTTAGTAATACTATAAATTTTACAGCTGCTACTCCAATGACAGGAACAATCAGTTCCATTAATTTGAGAAACCACTATGCTATGGATTTAAGAATACATATCTAGAACCTTAAAGCCTTGATTTGCTAACACTGTTTACCAGAAATATAACATACATTTATTTTATTTTTAATTTTGAAATCCTAGGGAAGAGTTCTTTAGCTCAATTACATCATTTACATATTTAAAGCCGAAGAAAATTTATTTCTTTTTTTAATTTCCCTTTTTATTAATTTAATTAATTAATTTTTTCTAGCCTAATCACAATTTCCCCTTCCCTCCCTGTTCTCTCCCAGTTGCTCTCTCCAGCCTTCCCTCCCCATCCACTTCCTCTTCCTTCCCTTCAGGAAAGGGAAGGCCTTCCATGGGTATCATCCAGCCATGGTATATCAAGATGTAGTAAGACATGGCATTTCCTCTCCTAGTGTGGCTGGTCTAGGCAACTCAGTAGGAGGAAAGGACACCAAAAGTAGATACCAGAGTCAGAGAAAGAACCTGCTCCCACTGTTAGGAGTTCCACTAGAAGACTTTGAACATTAATTTCTAGCCATTAACATAACATAACAGATACTTTATTAATCTGGCAGATATTACATAATTAAACTGTGAATGAGATTAACCTGGCATATTACAACCTTGCTGAAACACAGAAATGTATCGGTTCCTTCTCTTTTCTCAAAAATATTTATGCTAGTAACCACATCATATAACCATTATGTCATCAATTTAATGATAGTTATAGAATTTTTTTACCCATATCAGAAGAATTAGAAATGATAAGTTTATTTGGTTTAGTAATTTACAAAGGGAATATCTATCTAATGTGAACTATGTTATAGGATATTCTTGAGTTTAATTGTAATTAAATGTTCATTTTTCTTTGCTGTCATTGAACATAGATCTCATAGTTTAATAGATACTAAACTCTTAGTTTCCATGGAAACTAAATTATTTAAATAAATATATATTTAATTAAATACATGTATTTAAATAGATACATGTCTAAATCTGAGATATTGTCATTTAATACATGAAAAATAATGTTTTAAAAAAAAGATCAACAAGACAAAATGGTACCCTACAGAATGAGAAAAGATCTTCACTAACCCTACATCGGACAGAAGATTGATCTCCAAAATATACAAAAAACCAAATAATCCAATAAAAAATGAGGTGCAGACTTAAATAGAGAACTCTCAACAGAGGAATCTAAAATGGCTGAAAGACACTTAAGGAAATGCTCAACATTTAGCCATTGGAGAAATGCAAATCAAAACAACTCTGAGATTCCATCTTACACCTGTAATAATGGTCAAGATCAAAAACACTGATGACAACTTATGCTGGAGAGGATGTGGGGAAAAGGGAATGCTCCTGCATTGCTGGTGGAAGCGCAAACTGGTGCAGCTCCTTTGGATATCAGTTGGAAATTTCTCAGAAAAGTAGGAAACAACCTCCCTCAAGACCCGGCAATACCACTTTTGGGTATATACCCAAAGGATGCTCAATCATATCACAAGGACATGTGTTCAACTATGTTTAAAGCAGCATTTTTTGTCATAGCCAGAACCTGGAAACAACCTAAATGCTCCCCAACAAAAGAATGAATAAGGAAACTGTGGTACATTTACAGAAAAAAAAAATGGATGGAGCTAGAAAACATCATATTGAGTGAGGTATCCCAGACCTAGAAAGACAAATATCATATGTACTTACTCATAAGTGGCTTTTAGACTTAAAGCAAAGAAAGCCAGCCTACAAACCACAATCCCAGAGAATGTAGACAACAATGAGGACCCTAAGAAATACATACATGGATCTAATCTATATGGGAAGTAGAAAAACACAAGATCACCTGAGTAAATTGCGAGCAAGGGGACCATAGGAGAGGATAGAAGAGGATGGGAGAGGAAGGGAGGGGAGTAGAGAAAAATGTATAGCTCAATAAATTCAATTAAAAAATAAGATAGATTTTTATTCTTATACATGTTCTAACAGAATACTAAATTAAAGGTATGAAAAACTTTACACAAACTTTATAGTTTTATACTGTCTAAATTTATCAGAAGCTAAAAGTTTAACAAATATAGAACCTTTAATCTTTAATTTTATTTATAAGACAGTATCCATGGGTAAAGGGAGTTCAACTATATAATATCTACAAACCATACTTATTTAAAATGTTTACTTCTATATTTATTGGGAGGTATAACATTGGATTAAATGTTAGAATGTTCCACTTAAGAATAAATTAAAGCTAGGTGTGAAGTTAACATAAATGATTTTTCCGAATGACACTACCAACATATAAGGATGTCCTCTCATCACTACTATTTATATTTTTACTGGAACCCTGTTAGATACTTTGATGTATGAAATTATGTACATAAGAACAACACACTTGCCTAGAGTTGCTGTCCCTTTTACTTGAGAAGAAGCTGCCATTGGTACCAAGATACAGGGATTCAGCTAAGAAGTTGCTAGACACCCTATCTCATAGGCAGCACATATTTCTACTTTCCATGGAAAAATGACTGAGTTTCTATCAAGGCCAAAAGCTGTTGCTTACCCCTTTAGTTGTTCTTTTTTGCACCTATAACAATTGCTACTTTATTTACATCCTACCTGAATTCCAGCATTTCCTAAAGCAATGCATAAGCCTAGATTTCCTCTCCTAAGTATCCTCCATTGAAATGAGACTTAAAACCTGATCTCTGTGTACAAAAATTCCACTGAATATATTACCAGAAAATCACAAGGATGACCCTACATAATACTCCTAGTAATAGTGGAGAGGGTTCCTGAACTAGCCTTCTACTGCAATCGGATCGGACAATGTCATTAGGGTGTTAAGAAAACTTACACTAGAAAGCAATCATTGGTGCTGTGGTTTTATGTACAGAAAAATCTATTAAGCAATGTATACTTTGTTATATTTTTACAAAATACAAATGCATTCATGTATTACACCCTGCTGAAAATACAAAAAGGAAGTGCAAACTTATATGGCCACTTTGGAAATCAGTATGGCGGTTTCTCAGAAGATTGGGAATCAATCTACCTCAAGACCCAGCATTACCACCTAAAGAATGTTCAATCATGCCACAAGGACTCCTGCTCAAGTATATTCATAGCAGTATTATCTGCATTAGCCAGAACATGAAAACAAGCTAGATACTCCTAACCATAAGAATGGATAAGAAAACGTGGAACATTGACATGATGGAGAATGTTACTGATCTGAAAAAAGCAATGACATGAAATTTGCAGAGAACTGCAAAAACCACCAGTAATCCTAGCAGTCAGGATCAGTCACAGAGTATTTCCAACAACATGACTAATGAGATTAGCCAGAACTTGCAGAGAGCCTCAATCAATAAAGTGGAGAATCACCAAGGAAGACACAGATTGTCAACAACATGGGCCTCACACAAATGTGAATACTTTATACACATGTGAATGCACAAGAAGAGAAAAAAGATCTTAAAGAAAGAAAACTGCAAAAACATAGATTTTAAAAAGTACTTCTTTGATCCACTTGTTTACCAAGAATTTGTAAGGTTGTCTTGTTTTTATTTCATTATTCTATTCTTTTCTATTTTGTTTTTTATGTATGTTTTGCCTGTATATATGTTTGGGCACCATTTGCATGTCTGGTGCCTGTGAAGGCCAGAAGGAGGTGACAGACCCTGGGGGACTGGAGTTGAAAACTGTTGTGTACTGCTGTGTGGGTGCTGGAAATCAAATTCAAATTCTCTAGTAAAAAGGCAAGTGCTCTTAACTGCTAAGTCATCTCTACCGCCTTCATATTATCTCTGTGTGGGCACAGTATATGGAGGTCTGAGGAAATCTTAAGACTGTTTCCTCTTTCATCCCCTTCCATCCAGGGATTGAACTCAGGTCTTCATCAAACAGATTGTCAATCTTAATGAGGTCAGGAGCAACACAATGAAATATGTAATGAACACAAATAAAAAGTTTCAAGTAAAAAAAAAATGAAATTAAGCCCCGCTTTACATAAAGAAGGTAGTATTTCTAATGAAGTGTCATTTGTTACTTATTCTCTTATTTTTATTCACTGATTTGTCTTAGTTAATGGCATAAAATAGTTGCTCAGTAAGTGTGTTTACTGTTAAAAAAAGAAAGAAAGAAAATGCAAAAGTTGCCTTGTAAAATTTACATAATGACAACAATAATAATGAGGAGGAGGGGATGGCTGTAAGGGAGTCTAACTTCTTTACAGTTTTCTGTGTTATATGAATTTTACTTTAAAATCTGTGCTCAGTTTTATAACAATAGAAAAAAATAAAATATTTTTAAAAGAATAGAGTTCACCAACCCCTAATACAAAACGAAAGTAGATAGAAATATTCTGCAGTTAAATTATGAATCATCCAAAGGTAATAAGGACTCCAACATGAATTATGTGGGGGTTTTGTTTTATTGTTTTTTTCTTAGAATGCCTAGACTGAAGTTACTAGATGAAATAATATCTTATTTGACTACTGCCAAAAGAATTGACACAGATAATACAAGATGTGTTCAACCATGATGCTTCTTTTTTATACCTTACTACCACCAAATCAACTCTGTCCTCTGAAATGCAAAGTAAAACTGTTATAACTTTGTTCTACTTACTAAGAGATTCATGATAACTCAAAATGTTTAGGTTTATAATGGAAAATGGCTCTGTATCCTGCTATGATTATTTTGGAAGGAAAGATTTTACTTTAATGCTCTATGGTGGTTTTAAGTTTCTTGCTTTGAAAAGAAAAATCTTTTACACACAGTGGCTAAATTGTCAATATTTCAAATCAGTAATAACTAATGTTTTTGGTCTGGGATACCTCACTCAGGATAGTGTTTTCTATTTCCATCCATTTGCATGCAAAATTCGAGAAGTCATTGTTTTTTACTGCTGAGTAGTAATCTAATATGTATATATTCCACACTTTCTTCATCCATTCCTCCATTGAAGGGCATCTAGGTTGTTTCCAGGTTCTGGCTATTACAAACAATGCTGCTATGAACATAGTTGAACAGATACTTTTGTCATATGATAGGGCATCTCTTGGGTATATTCCCAAGAGTGGTATTACTGGAAAGAGGAACATGGGATGTACTCACTCATATTTGGTTTCTAGCCATAAATAAAGGACATTGAGCATATAATTTGTGATCCTAGAGAAGCTAAATAAGAAAGTGAACCCAAAGAAAAACGTATAGTCATCCGCCTAGATAGGGGAAGTAGAAAAGATTGCTGGGCAAAAACTGGGAACTTGCGGGTGAAGTGGCATGGGGCTAAGGGGAAAGGGGGTGAGAAACGTGAGAAGGGGAGGTTGGGAGGAGCTTGGGGGAATGGGATGGTTGGGATATAGGAAGGGTGGATACGGGAGCAGCAAAGTATATATCCTAACTAAGGGAGCCATCTTAGGGTTGGCAAGAGACTTGACTCTAGAAGGGCTCGCAGGTGTCCAGGGAGATGTCCCAAGCTGGTACCTTGGGCAACTGAGGAGAGGGAACTTGAAATGACCCTATCCTATACTGATGAATATCTTGCATATCATCTTAGAGCCTTCATCTGGCGATGGATCGAGATAGAGACAGAGACCCAATTTGGAGCAACGGTCTGAGCTCTTAAGGTCCAAATGAGGAGCAGAAGGAGGGAGAACATGAGCAAGGAAGTCAGGACCACGAGGGGTGCACCCACCCACTGTGACAGTGGAACTGATCTGTTGGGAGCCCACCAAGGCCAGCTGGACTGGGAGTGAATAAGCATGGGTTGAAACTGGACTCTCTGAACATGGCGGACAATGAAGGCTGATGAGAAGCCAAGGACAATGGCACTAGGTTTCGATCCTAATACATGAACTGGCTTTGTGGGAGCTTAGCCTGTTTGGATGCTCACCTTCCTGGACCTAGATAGAAGTGGGAGGACCTTGGTCTTCCCGCAGGGCAGGGAATTTGGACTGCTCTTCAGTATAGAGAGGGAGGGGGAATGGAGTGGGGGTAGGAGAAGAGAAGTGGGGATAGGGGGAGGGGAGTGGGGGGAGGGGGCAATATGTGGGAGGAGGGGGAGGGAAATGGGAAACGGGGAGCAGGTGGAAATTTTAATTAAAAAAGAATAAAAATAACTAAAAAAAATAAAATTAGAGGAATTTATCCAGGCCAAAAAAAAAAAAAACTAATGTTTTATAAGAGGACAAATAAACTTAATTAGTTTCTTGATAGGCAGATTCAAACATGGAGAAATTATAAGTGTGTGCATGTACATATTTCTAGCTATAATGTGCTAATGTTAAAATTATCTTAAAGATGTTCTTCATTCACTCATTAGCATATCAATCAAATAGTAAAGTAAAAGGGAAAAGAAATCAGAAAATATACACTTTTACCTCTCATAGGAATTCTCTTTTTTCTTTTTCAGCATTTTAATCATAATCAGTTTAACTCAAAATTGTAAATGCCTGGACAAAGTTTGTTCAAAGAACATCTTTTTGCTTAAAATTGGAGTTCTTTAAAAAAAAATAAAAAATATTGGTGTGCAAGGAATCAAATAAAACACTCTTTAATTAAATCAAAATTCTAGTTATGTGTAAGTGATACTTCACAAAATAAATTTATGGTTGTGGAATAATTAAGAATAAAGTAATGTACTGAATGAATAAATATCAAAATCAGGAAAAGGACACATGTAAACCATTATACATAACACAAGGAGGCAGGGAAAACAAAGCCTTATTTAAGAAATGTAAACAAATCTTATTAATAGAGGGCCTTTTTAATAAGCCATCATAGTGTAAATAGAAGAAATTATATGAATAAAGGCATATATATTTAAAAGATCAGAAGGGGTAGTTACCAATCAATTTGAAAATAATCATAAACAGTACATGAAGGTAGTTTACTCACTGAATATGACAACATGGCTCTTCTCTGCTTGCTGCCCAGTTTCCTCCATGCATTATTTTTGCTACTACTTCTATGCTGTATTTTTGCTTCTAATTCTGCTCCTGACAATTTAGACAATACCTCTACAAAAATGACTAATTTGAACTAATGACATACTTAAGAATTTTGGCCATGAGGAACTTTGCACTTCACACTAGTAGGGGTCCTGTGGATTCTAAGATTTTGTATATTGCCTATTGAATCCTTCTTTACTCACCTTGGGAGCCTCTCCCGTGAACAGTCACCCAACAACTTCCAAGCCATGGGAACTCCTTGTTTCTCAATAGCAGAGACTTTCCTACTTCCCCCACCATCTTTCCTCATCCTGGACTCATGTGAGTCTCCACTCATAGCAACTGTGTATTTTTATGGTTAACTCCTCAGAAGACTTACTCTTGGAAAATGAGGTACACACTGCTGCATTGATGTTTCTGGGCACCTGAACAAAGCAATGCCTTAGCACAATCTCTATGCAATTTGTGACTAAATATAACATTGTTGCCAACCACTGCAACTGAATAGAAAATGTTGTTGGAAAATTTTCATTTACAAAAGCAAACACTGTAAGTCAAGTAACAGTAAATATTTAACATGTACACCAGGAAATTTAGAAGTTAGATTTCCCTAACAAATTTATGCATGGGAATATTTAATGTAGGTGAAAACTGCCTATTTAAATAGGAATAAACAGATCACAAATTCGAACATTTAAAAGTGATTAAAGACATATGTAAAAAAAAGTTGAGAGAGCTCATTCTACAATTAGAATTGAAAATAGTAAATTATTTTTCCAGAAGCGATAACTTCATAAATAAGACATAAAAATGCAAATCCAAAAGAGAGTGCATAAATGTGCTCTTTTTAATACCCAAAAAGTTAGTAAAACACACCATAAGAAAATTTAAAGGAAAACCATAATTTGAGATCAGATTAGTATTAAAATTTGAATGGAATTCCTCTCAGTAGAGATATTGTTCAGTTTATAACGTATAAGCATAAAGACCTGAATTTGGACCTTCAGAACCTAAAAGTTACATGAGGCAGAGACCCTCTGTAATCCCACCTTTAAGCAGGTACACAATATGATCTTTATACGTTGCTGGTCAGCTAGTTTTAGTACATGGGTGAGTTCTAGGTTCGCTAAGAGATCTAGTTCCAGATACCAGGTGGTGAGAAATAGAGGATGAAACTCAGACTGGGTCTTGAATGTCCACATGTGGATGCAAACATAAGTGCATGAACCCCATACACACACATACACACACATGTTTATTATTTATGCTTTAATAAGTAAAACTTGCCTGAAGATCAGAGGACAAAACAGCCATACTAGTCAGACATACAGGCCAGGCAGTGGAGGTAGACACCTTTAATCCTAGTACTTTGGAGACAGAGGCAGATAGATCTCTAAGAGTTTAAAGCCACCCTGTGTTGTGGGACAATGGTCTTGTATGCTATAAAGAGTTGTTAGTTGTATTGGTTTAATAAAATGCTGATTGGCCAGTAGCCGGGCCAGAAGTATAGGCAGGGAGACCAGAATAAGAAAATTCTGGGAGGAGGAAAGGCTCAGTCTGCAGTCATCACCCAGACACAGAGGAAGCAAGATGAGAATGCCTCACTGATAAAGGTACTAAGCCATGTGGCTAACACAGACAAGAATTGTGGGTTAATGTAGGATGTCAGAGTTAATAAGAAGCCTGAGGTAATAGGCCAACCAGTTTATAATTAATGTATGGGTGTGGGACTAGGAAGAACAGAAACCTCTGTCAACAACCCTGGGATATACAAGATTGAATTTGTCTAAAATAGAAACAGTGCTCACACAAAAGTGATCCCAGCACTTGGGATCACACATTTTTAATCCCATAACTAGGGAGGTAGAAACAGGAAAAATATGTCTAGGTGGAGAGAGGAATATGAAGGGGAAGAGACAGGAACTCAGTGGAGGTTGGTGGATAGAATTGCCAGACCTTTCCATTGTCTGAGCCTTGGTAGAGGTAAGATCTCTCTACTGGCTTGGTTGCTTTGCAATTCTGATCTTCAACTTGAACACTATTAGCTGTCTCTGGGTTTTTATCATTCATGCTACACATGAATATGAATGCCTTTAAAAGGCATGCATGCATGTGCATACGTGTGCACACACACACACACCTGAGTAGTGAATCTATGGCCTCACAAGGCCAGGCCATTACTCTTTAACTGAGTTACAATCACAGTTCAGTGAGTGTGATTTTGCAAGCTGAAATCTTATAATGCCCATTAATGAAGTGTGGCTTATTCATAGAACACCAGCTAACATGATTTTTGAAATAAAATACCTAGACATGTATCTTCATATTACAATTTACATCAGTGAATTCTCCATAAAACTCCTGTGCATCATTTTATAAAGAGGTTTAAATGAGTTTTAAACTTTTAACATTTTCTTACTTCAAAAAAATAGAATAGAAAGACAGTCCTAGGCAATGTTTGTAAATGTGGGTAGCTTATAAACAGAGGTTTATGATTCCCTATAATTTCTTGTATATTTAAAACATTAAAATAAAAAGCTAAATGTAACAATGGTGGGCATTGTGGACAGCTTTGCATTGCCATTTTAATTTTAATTACTACTTTAGGTAATGAGAAACTGTGGGAAATGGTAAAAGGGGAGGGAGAATTACAGGTTTTTAACTGAAATTTAGAAAATCAACCTTGCCAGAGACATAAGGGTAATCTAGAGACAGTTAAAAAGAAAAAAAATAATTAAAGTCATGGCAACTCCTGAACTTTAAATTAGAGATGGCGAATGTTTCTCTGTGAAAGAATTGAGGGTTTGAGACTCAATGTGCTGCCCCTAGGAGACAATGATGACTGAATGTTGTGAGATAAAGGAAAGTCCAGTTCTCCATCCTAGGCTTAGCACTAAGGAGTTTTAGATGGAGAGGTGGGACTAGCCATGCTGGGTAATGCACCGTGTTTAGACTCCTGCCATAAGCAGTGCTGGACAGGAAATGCTTCACAGAAATTGGGACAAGCAAAACTGAAGATTGAAAGTATGAACACGTTTTCATTCAGTAGAGAGTTTTTCAGTTTCCATAAATTTGTAAGCCTTCTATTGTTTCTGTTCTTGTTGATAACCGGTTTTAATTTGTGGTGGTCTGATTGGATGTGGGTAGTTATTTCAATTTTCATGGATCTGTTGAGACTTGCTTTATGGCTGAGTATGTGGTCAACTTTGAAGAAAGTTGCATGAGGTGCAGAGAAGAAGATACATTCTTTTGTGTTTGGGGAAAATGTTCTATAAATACCTTGTAGGTTCATTTGGAGGACATCAGAACACAGACCTCTTAATCAACAGAGAAAAAAAAAACATTTGAAACAGCAGAGAATGAAACAGCAAGCATGGGTGGGCATCAGTCTGCACTACGTCCTCTGTGTATAAATTATAACACTCAGTATAATGTTTTTATGGGACTCCTGAAAGTGTGACTGCGTGGGTCTATGATTCTTGTGTCTTCTCTTAGGCCTTATTTCCTTTTGTTAATGAGCCTCATTCAACTTTGATGTGACAGTGTTTGTATTAACTTAGTACATTTTATTATGTCATATTTTGTTGTCCTATCTTAGAAGCCTCTTCTCTTCTAATGAGAGGCAGAAAGAGAGTGAAAATGAATAGGAGGGGAGGTGGAGAGGAACTGCGAGGAGTAGAGAGAGGGTAAATTATAATCAGGATATATTGTATGAGAAAATTTTAATGAAAGGGAAAAAAGAATGTAATAAAAATAGAAAATAGAAAAAAGAAGAAGAAAGGCATGAACAAAACTTAAAGTGCCTAATCAATGGAGATAGTTTTATGGGTTGAGAATAAAAATATAGGGGTTGAAATTAAAGGATCCTAAGGAAAACAGAAAACAGTTTCAGAAGCAGACCAATGAGGAAATTTTTGTAGCAGTTTGGGAGGAGGACACCTGACCACTTAGTGCTATTTGATCAGCAAGTACCAACAGCAGAGGAAACGCCCTTAGTGGGCTAGAAGGATTCCTAGGTGATACTGGACTTCTGGGGAGGGTGTACCACCAATGGAGGGGATACTAAAATATCCTGTGAGGAACTGAACAGAGTGTTAATCAGACAAAGGATGCCTGGAACTCTCAAGCAAAGGTGCAAAGGTGCAACCAATTTATGACACTGGCACCCTCCACACAGGCTCCCATTTTTGCAGGTGCCAATTCATTGTCACAGTAGTATATAAGCAACAGCTAGTTACATAATTATAACCTACCTGCCTGTGTTGTGCTAAACATAAGTGCATCAAAAATTGTTTGCTCAAGGCAAAGAGAATTAATGCCCTGAAGGGGTACAATTCAATAAGAAACATTCCGAATCAGCGATAATTGTGGAAAGCCAAATCAGTAGTTGTTATTTTCAAACTGAAATAGCAACAGGTTAAAGGAAACTGAGTGTTCTAGGTCTATGGGATGCTGCCATTTGGAATTTGACAATTATTTACAAATGGGATGCAGACATAATATGTCAATACACTCAACAAAATGCTTCTCTTTCCTGAGCTTTTCCTCTGCACTATAATCTGATCTCTGAAGAGACTCAAATGCTTGAGTTGAGACTCACATCATTTCAACAATCTATAGGGTTTTTCATAAGCAAAAATATGTGGACAGTTTCTTTAGAGACAAATTACTATAGTCATCAATATAAGAGGGAGACTGAAAAAAATCATGTTAATTACAAAATCACATGCTCAGAAAATCCTCATTAAGTGATAAGGAAGAACACCTGTTTTTAGAATTATAGTTTTTTAGGGGACTACTTCAATAGAGTATTTTAACGTATCAAAAATAAAAAATAATAGAAATATTTTTATCTGGACTACATTTAGCAATGTAAACATCATCAATTTACCGTTAGAGCTGGGAAATCAAAGAGAGAACACTGATAGTGATAGATTTCTGGGGACTCACTTGTGATGTTACCTTCCACATTAGGAATTGAGGCACCTGGCTTTATGTATTAGAATATATAAAGTACATCACAGGGAAGCCAATGCTATAGTATTTATTAACAAAGCCAGATTGTAGTCTAAGGTGGCATTCTCAGAGCTATTTGGTATCTTTTGGTCGTCAGAGTCGACTGTATCACTATGCAATTATGGTGCAGCAGTCACCATAGGCATTCTGATAAGAATTCAGTGTAGAAGACTGAGGTTTCTGAGTCAATGTGTGTTTTCACCTGTCTGAGATTCACTGTCTTCCTATCATAATAATAAAGTGTTAAGTAACCTGTCCTTGCAGCAGCATTGCTATGGTGATGGTGAGGCTGCATGTAAAACCACATGTTGAACTGTAAAGTGAACAGGACATCAAATCAATGCCATGACTCTTAAAGATAGTTAACTTTCAAGATTTATTTTTAAGTTGTTTTATATGTATGTATGTGAGCTTGCCTGAGTTTATGTGTATCATATATGTGTAACTTCTTGTAGAGGCTGGAAGACAATGTTGGATGATATGGAATCAGAGTTACAGGCAACAAACCACTGTATATCAGGTACTGGGAACTAAACAGAGTCTTTTGCAAGGGAAATAAGTAAGCATTCTTAAGCCCTGAGCCATCTCTCCAGCTGAAAATATTTTAATTTGCATACTATTTGAAATTTTATAGCAAATGTGAAAGTAAATAATTATATAGAACAATCAAAAGAGCAGCAGAAGCAAAGATAGTTCAATATAAGGAAAACATCTAAAGCTAATGTCCCAGAGATTAATAGAGTTTTAAATTTAGGTAGGTTATTCTATAAAAATCTGTTCCCTCTGTTCTTTCCTTATGAAAGGCCAATAAACATTTTTATCTGCTTGTCTTCTATTTGTTCTTAATAAAGCTAATTTTAGTGCTTTCATAGAATTTAGAAAATGGATATGATTAAAATTGTAAAATGTATTTTATGAAAAATTAAGCATTAACTAGCTCTTTTTAGCTATGGCATAGCATTTTCTAGCCAACTGCTCTTTATAGCACACTATATTCTCTGAGACTTCACTGAGAACAACTATCATAATTCACTGACCCTATATAAATTAAATATATATAAATTTTCAGGTATTAAGTAAAAGATCATTTTTGTTAGACATAAATTCAAGCAAAATTTTCCTCCAAACACATAAGAAACAAACATATCTACATACAATAAAAATAAGGTCAATTGTCAAAAGTATTGGTAGTCATATGTAGTGGGGAGCTGTGGGCTGCGTTCCTGCCACCCAGCTCCTGGTCACCTGGCTAGCTTATGCCCCAAGATAATAACACACAAACTGTATTCTTTTAAACACTGCTTGGCCCATTATTTCTAGCCTCTTCTAAGCTAATTCTCACGTATTAATTTAGCCCATTTCTAATAATCTGCGTAGCACCACTATGTGCGCTTACCGGGAAAGATTCAGCATGTCGGACCTGGCGGCTGGCTGCATCTGCCTCTAAGAGGAGCTGCCCTGCATCTGAGCTTACTTCCTCTTCCTCCCAGCATTCTGTTGTTTACTCCGCCTATCTAAATTCTGCCCTATCAGATGGGCCAAGACAGTTTCTTTATTAATTAACCAATGACCTTCCTCCATCAGTCATATAAATGCAGTCAATATACACTTGTTTATATTTCTACTATTCCAGCAATCTGACTGAAATCAGACTTATATAACATTTTAAAAACCCTGGAATAATTATTGAGACCAAAGGAAAATACAGAGGAGTACGATCCTAGGGGAATTTAAGAAAGATTGAAATTATTTGGACAAGGCCAAGTTCACATTCGCATCTTAGTCTCTCTAGCTGTAACTATTTGTACATTCACTGAGCACAGAGCTCACTATCCTATGTGTTACCCTCTGGATACAAATACATATTCCACGAACCAGAAAGAAAGGAAAGGTATTGTGTTAGGTGAGACAATGAGACAATCTGATGAGTTTATATTTGATTAACTTGTTTAACAAATGAAATGTTAAAACGTTTTTTACTATGCTTCTTAAGTGGTTATAGATTGAAATCATATGTTTATCTCAGGCTACACTTCTTGGAAAATAAGGTAGAAGATAGAGCCCTCAATAATTAAGAAAGACCCATGTTTATGTCTATGACCCAATTCTGTCTATATGGCAAGGTGTTCTGGTTTGCTTTCTACTTCTGTGATAAACAAATACCATAGCTCAAAGCAACTGGGGGGAACAGAAGTTTCATTTGCCTTACAGCTTAGAGACCATAACTAAATTAAATCAACACAAGAGCCTGGAGGCAAGAACCAAAGCAGAGATCATGGAAGTACACTGCTTACTAGCTTTCTTCCTTGCTTTTTTTTTGGCTATCTTTATAGAACCCAGACCCACAGTTTAAGAATGGTACTTCCTACAGTAGATTGGGCTCTCCTTCACTAATTGATAATCAAAAATACCTCATAGACATCCCCATAGGTAATTCCACTAATTTCTGGTCATGTACAGGCATGTGCTTGCACACAAACCACACACACACACACACACATCCAAATACATAAGCAACTCAAATAACAACAGAAAGAAAAAAAGACCCCAGATAAAAATAGACAAGTATCTGAAGAAATTCTCATAATGGTTAACAATCAGCAACACGTGAATGAAAACACCAATGACACATTGGTCACATCTATCAGATTAGGTTAACATCAAAAGACCGATGATTAAAAGGGCTGGTAAGACTACAGATAAAATCAATCAGTACATTATTGAGGGCAAAGAAAATAAGGACACTATGACAAAAGAATATTTTGATCATAATATTGACAAAAGAACTCCTTCAACATGACTCCATCTACAGGGTAAACATCCAAAGGAAAGAACGTCACATATCCAGAAGGCATCTGCACTTCCGTGTTTCTAGCAGCATCACTCACAATATTTATGATGTATCAATCTCACTGTCAGTTAATAGATAAATGGATAAATACATATGTTAATGAAAGCGTAACAGTACTATTTAATCTTTTAAAAGAAGTAAATGAGAAACAACACAGAGAAAAATGGAGGGTTGATTATATAAAAATAAATCAGGAATAGACAAACGCAGCCCAGTCTCCTTTATAGGTAGTATCTAAAAATGTCTATTCAAAATTCACAAATAGGAAAATAGTGGTTGCCAGAGTTTTAAGAGTAAAGAGAGTAAAAGTCACTTGTCAAAAATTCTATGTTACACATAAAATGGACAGACTAATGTAAAACACTTTGAATCTATGTGATATATTGGTCTGTCTGCTTAAAAATTTCTCAAGGAGAAATTATTCAATGTTTTCTACACACTCAAATATGGGGTGATATGGGAGGTGATAGACGTGGTAATTAGCTAGATGGTGGTAATCATTTCACATTGTATACATGTATCAAAACATCACCTTATTTAGCTTGAATACACACAATTATTGTTGATTATAACTAAAACTAAGAGGTTTTTAAAAAGAAAACTCAGAATTGTTTTCCAGAGGGTTGTCTTAACCATTTCAAATTCCCACTAGCAGTGTCTGTGGGGCCCAGTTTTTTTATTTTTTTTTTATTTTATTTATTTATTTTTGCATTTTTGGTGGTGTTTGATGACATCATTGTTTTATTATTGTCACTTTACCAACTATTATGTAGTCAGATATTATTGTTGGAAATTCAGCTTCCTAATGGTTAATGATGGTGAACATCAAACATCTGTTCATCAATTTGTATAAATGCCTATTTATTTCTGTCTTTAGAAATTTCATCATTGTTTTCCACTTTCACATGAGTACTGTATTTACATCGTCTCCCTCCTCGTCCCTTCAGCTTTTCCCATGATTACCTGTTCCCTCTCAAAATCATGGCATGTTTCTACTTAAATATTATTCTTACATATATAAATGTATAGATGAATAAATATACAAATGCAAACTGCAAAGTACATTTAACATTACTTATATGTATGCATATGTTTTGAGGACTGGTCACTTAGAATTTGATCAGTTAGGGTACTGTCCCTGGAGAAGACTGATTCTCCCTCTTTCAGTAGTCATTAATTACCTGTAGCTCTTTATCTAAGGGTAGGAGTCTTGTGAGATTTCTACCAACCACACTGGCACATCAACTGGTGTTGTCATTGTACAGTTAGTATTTTTAATTTCATGGTTGCATCTTTCCTTTCAGATATAGAAGATATAATCTCACCAGGAAATCCTGGTACTCTGAAATTTATAATCTCTGTAGCCATTCTTACCAGGTATTCCCTGAGCTTTAGGCATAGGGGTTGTGGTGAAAATGTGTTAATTTTATTGGTACATCCCAAGGTCAGTTGTTCTCTGCACTTTGACCAGCGTAGTTTTCTGTAATATTTTCCATATTCTATAAAATGAAACCTCTTTGATGAGGGGTGGGACCTACAGTTGTCTGTGGATGTAAGGATACAGTTTTACTGGCTTGGGGAAATAGCAGCAGTAGATTTTCCTCTAGGTTGTATGACTTTACCAGCCATGAGGAGTGGGTCCAGTTAACAGAACCAGACATGAAATCCTTAATTCTGAGCAGGATTTTAGTCTAATTTGATTTATATAGAGTTTGAAAGATTTTTTTGAGATAGGCAGTTCTTTGTCAAAGGCAGGATGTTTGTAAGTATTTCTGCCTACCAGTATCAGCATCTACATTATCATAACAGAATCTTTCAAAGTAGAAAAGTTTTAGTTTTGATGGTATTTATCAAATTTCCCTTTGATGGATCTTGTTTTTGGCATAAGCATAAGATCATTTTATTTGGTCCTACTTTTTAATGTTTTCCATGATTTTATGAAGTGTTTTACAATTTTAAATTTTATACATAAATCTGCGGTCTGAGTTTCAAAGTGTAAAGCTGATGTTGATCCTCACACAGTTTGTTAAGTTACAGCAACAGCATCTATTGAACAGACATCTTTCTCTCTATCACTGAATTGTCTTGAATCTTTGTCCAAAATATTTTATGAGTTTGGGTGACAATTTATCCTTTTCTGAAGTTCTGGAAACTCAACCTAGGGCTTCAAACACTTTCCTTAATATTATCATACAAATAGTTGATTATATCAAAGCTTCTATGTATCTCCTTGAATGAATAAGACTTTAATACTGATATTCTTAGATTTTAATACAAACAAGTACTGAGGACAAGCAAAAATGATTTCTAATGATCTTATCTTTCTAGAAAAAGTACTTAATGTTCATGGCTCAAGAAACTATTCTAATATATTGCTTCTAAAATTTAAGAGTTTTCTTCAATAATACCACCTAGTCATTTTTAACATTTGTTGCTAGAAGCAACAAAATATGCCACTTTAAACAGAAAGGAACTTCTTATTTTTGCATTATTTTTAATTAGGAAGGCTGGACAACAAAGTTTAAGATTATACAAATGCAGGTGATTATAATAGCCTTCAACTAGTTTGATGATGTTATTGTCTTTTGACAATAGGATTTCTCTATAGCTTTGGAGCCTGTCCTGGTACTCACTTTTTAGACCAGGCTGGTCTTGAAATCACAGAGATCTGCCTGTCTCTGCCTCCCTAGTGCTGGAATTAAAGGTGTATGCCACCACTGTGACCTTTCTTAATCCTCAGAGTATATATTGTCTGATGCTCTGAATAAAGTTGGCTATTGCATGAGACATTAGCCAACATCATTTTTAGGTCCTGCTCTCCTATGTTTAGGCTGCCAACTAGAGTGGCAATAGATTTATTCTTCTTCAGAATTCCAAATTGTTCTTATGAGTTACATGTATTTCATAGGCACTCATATTTAGTGGTTCATAGTTACAGTAAACATTGAGCAGGCACTAGAAAAGTTTTGCTTAAAGGATATTCCTGGTCAATGTAGAAGCATTCTGAAGTGTGAGAGAGTCTATAAAACATTAGGAAAATGACATCTTACAAAAGCATTGGTTCTAGGTCCTTAAAGCACTCAGGAAAATGTGTTTCTATTTATTGCTAATCTTACCAAAAACAATCTACAGATTCAATGCAATGCCTATCACAATTCCAGAAAATGTCTTCACAGACCTAGAAAAAAATCACTGAACTTTATATGGGAAAATAAAAAACGTAGGATAGCCAAAACAAACCTGTAAAATAAAGAAACTTCTGGAGGCATCACAATCCCTGATTTTAAACTCCACTAAAGAAAGTTGCCTTTTATTTAATAACTTAAACAAAAGATCCTACACATAAACAAAAATTAGGTGTGTTAGTTTTCTACTGCTGTGATAAAATACCATGACTAATACAACTTATCAAATAAAGCATTTAATTGGATTTCTTGTTTCAGTGTTAGAGTCCAAAAGTGATCATAGCAGCAGGTGGCCAGAGCAGCACCCGAGAACCCATATTCCACAAGCATAAGGCAAAAAGAGAACACTGAAAATGAAGAGAAGCTTTTGCAGTCTCAAAGCCACCACTACCCCCTTCCTGTGACATACATGCTCCAACAAAGTCACATCTCCTAATCCTTCCCAAGAATTTCAACCAACAGTGACCTGTTCATTCATATGAAATAGGGTGCTATTCTTTTACATATCACTACATTCTAATCCCTGACCAGTATAGGCTGTGAACATATCTCAATGCAAAATGCATTTATCCCTACTTTAATATCTCCATAACCTTTCACAGTCTCAACACTGTTTTAAAGTTTAAAGTTCAAAGTCTCTCTGATACTCAAGGCAATATCTTAATTGTAATTCCTTATAAAATTAGAAAGCAAATTACACATTTCCAACATTTAGTGACATACAATGTATATTATCATCGCAAAAGGGAGGAATGGGGGAATACTGAGAATGTAATTCACCAAAACCAGGTCAAAGTCCAGCAGGAAAATCTTCAAATCTGATATTTCCATCTCTGACATCAAAGGACTTGGCTGGCTCCATCACTCCAGTTTCACTGCCTGCAACACAAATACCTTTCTTTGGCTTGTTCCATTCCCCGCATTCAGTTCTTTTTGGTAAATATCCCATGCCTCTTGGGCATTCATTCAGGCACTAACTTACTACATATTGTGTGACCTCAGCAGCTCTCCTTAACTGTTGAGGAAGATTCCACAACCCCTTTGCTAACACATCTATCATAATTCTAAAGCCAGAACCCATGGATGACACTAGAAATTTGAAAATCAGCTTCAGGTGAACTCTGCCATCCTTTAACCACATTTGTAACCACTCTTACTGTTGCCTTTTAAGAGCATTCAGTTCCTCAGGCCTTTTCTTTTTACAAATTAGATACTTATCTGAGTTGGATGACACCCTGAAATAACCCTTGCCTTTATTATATTTCTGATCAGGCCACGCTTCAATCTTCTTTTCTCTTTCAGAACAAGTCTTGTCTCCAACATTACATGCTCTGCCTGATATTTTTCTTCTTTTCAAACTTTACATTTTGTGTTTCTTTGCGCCCTAGTTGCTCATTTGCATTGGAGACTTGCATAAGAGTGATGACTAACAACCACACAACAGAGCTAATATAGATTGCTCTGCTAAACAAATCAGTCAGTTACCTTTTATATTAGCCTTAGGCGAATTCTTATGGCCGGGGCATAAAGCAATCACATTATTTTTCCCAAAATCAACACATGAACAATCTATAGCCCAGTGACCAATATTCTTGACTTATGAAACTTCTTGAAAAAAGCTCCTACTATGATGGTCTATTAAGCTCTGCTTATAGTGTTTAACTACTTTCCTACTCTAAAGTTCCAAAGTGTTCACATTTCTCTACAAACAGCATGGTTCGCATCTTCAAAGCAATAACCCACTTCCTGGTACCAACCTCTGTATTAGTTACTTTTCTATTGCTTTAATAAACCACCATTATTAAGGCAATTTATAAAACAAAATGCTTACTTTTGCTAATGTTTTTCGAATGTTAGAACTCATGATGGTGGAGTGAAGGCATGGGGCCAGGCAGTAGGAGCAGATGCTGAAATCTCACATCTCATATGCAGGAGGCAGAGAGAGCACATTGGGAATTATATGAGGTTTCAGAAGTCTCAAAACCTTCTCCAGTGACAAACCTCCTCCAACAAATTTATACATCCTAATCCTTCCCAAACTTCCATCAATTGGGGACCAAGCATGCAAACATATGAGCCAATAGAGACCATTTTTCATTCAAGCTACCACATAAGGTAAAAAAGTATATTTTAAATGTTTTAACCTCTACTTAAACACTAGCAGCTGATAGAGGGTCCTGCATGACTTATAAGAAAGAATAAATTAGTCAAATGTGAAGCCACAATCAATGCACATGGACATATGATGAGTGGCCTACAAGAATTCTCTAGAAAGCTTGTTAGTGTGGTATAAGGTCTTTCTCTAAATTTCTCTTTCATTGCAATCTAAATAAATTTGAGTGATGAAAGTGACATTGTTAGCTTTATACCAGTTGAGCAATTAAGAGAAGAATGTTTGCTTTCAGAGCCGTGGAGATGGCTCAGTTGGTATAGTGCTAGCTTTACAGGATGAGAACCTGAACACTGATGCTCAAAAACCATGGAAAAACCTGAGTGGTGGTGGTGGGCATCTGCAACTTCATAGTGGGGAGTGGCAGACAGGCTGATACCTGGATCACATTAACAAGCCACTCCAATGGCAAGATGGTGGTCCAAGGAGAGAGCCTGCCACACAAGTGCACCACACACATGTACACAAAACCTTAAGAAAAAAATGTATTTATCTATGAGAGTGCGTATGAATGTGTTGCTTTTGACATTTGCAGTAAGATGATAACTATAGTGTAGTAGATGCAATGCTAAACTTGAAGTTAAAACCATGTTCAATGCAGCAAACCCACAAACACAGCATGAGCTTCTATAACTCTTGTTGACACATTTTGTTCCTTTTAGATTTTAGTACATAAGTGAAATAGGAATAAAAAAAACTGTCAAAACTACTGTTGGAGAACTGCATATGTGAGAACTTTTTATAATCTGAAAGGTGCAGTATACATGAAAAACATGACTGAGTTCTTTTTTATTATTTTTCAGATTAACATGAACTTTGATGTATTAGTGTTCTCAGTAATTGTATTAGTAAGTTTTTAAGAGAGTATTTTATAATAGATTCAGTAAAATAGAATACAAAATATCTTACACATGCTCAAATATTACAGTCACTACTAATAAGTCCAAATATCATAAAAAACACTTCAATATATATCTTCTATTTAAAACAAAACACCATCTATCACTCAATTTGATAGACAGATATAATATTCTTACAACAAATTGTGATACAATGTAAAAACAATGATTAAAAGTATCAAAATCAAGTTAACAGGGGTTTATGTTGAAAGTTAATTAAAATGTCAGGACAGTGGTGGCACATGTCTTTAATCCCAACACTTGGAGGCAGAGGTAGGGGGATCTCTGTGAGTTCAAGGCTAACCTGATCTACAAAGAGTTCCAGAACAGTCAGAGCTCTTACACAGAGAAACCCTGTCTTGAAAAATCAAAAACCATAGAACAAAAACAAAACAAAAACAAACAAAAAAAGAAAAACTAGAAATGTCCTCAATCTAGGATTCGTGGTCCCTTGAAAAAGTTTTGAGAGTCTAAAGGAACAAAGAGGAAAAAAAAAAAGCAATACTCAGACAAGTGAGACAGAATTCATAAATCTGAGGCTACAGGAATTATATTTTATCCTCCCTCCTAACAAGTTAATCTTACTTGATAGAAATTGCTTTTTATGATAGAAGCTACTTTTCCTTTTAAGCTAAAATTCCCTAACGTGGGATGTTTATGTATCATCTGAAAATTAAAAGGGAAAGGTAATTTTTGTATTTTTTTATTTTGCTGCTGCCTTATCTTCTAGCTTCTATTATGTGGTTGGTGTAAACAAAGTAATACAAAGGTTTGACTACTTCCTAATTCTACACAGGTATTTCCTCATGTCTTATTATGGGCCAACAAAAATATCAGTAACAAACTACTTCATTAGTGGCATTAGACAAATACTTTATACTATCCTCCAATTTATCAGTCATAGTTGTATGTTTCTGAAAACAAGAAAATTGAGAATGTATATGTTACAAAGACAGTTGACCAGAATATCATGCAACTATTAATTTTATCATTTTAGGCATTTCTTTAAGTATTTAGAGCAGTGATTCTCCACCTTCCTAATGCTGTGACCATTTAATATAGTTCATCACGTTGTGGAGCCCCTCAACATAAAATTATTTTGTTGTTACTTAATAACAGTAAATTTGACATGGTGTGTTTTCCAATGGTCTTAGACTACTCCTGGGAAAAGGTCATTCAACCTTGAAAGGGCTCACAACACACAGATGAGAACCACCAATTTAGGGTAATTGATATAAAAGGAAAGAAATAGTATTTTCAGTTTCACCACACCATCCATAATGTGCAACTTTATCAGGATATAAATGTAGCTATGAATTCTCATACACTCCCTTCCTGAATTCTAGACTTCCATGTATTCTGTATGCTTGATCATTTCAGATAAAAATTAATTCAGCAACATATCTAGGTTTAGTTTTTCTAGCTATGGGGGGGGGCTGTGGAGGTGTGTGGTTCCAAATTTTTTAAATTAAAAGATCATAGGATATACTCATATGCACATTTAAGATTAAAAGCCTAAAATTAAATAAATTTTATTAATGCACATATAGTTTTCTAAGCTTACATACATCTTATGTAATAATATACAGAACAAATAATGTATAAGAATTAAATAGAATATACATATGACTTTTCTTTATTTTGAAATCTATAAATTGTTATCTGCAGACATATTTACAAATACAGAAATAACTGACATAGTCTACATACTATTATGTATTATATAATATATAATGTTGTTTGATATGTGTGTATAAACATGGACCTAGAACAAACATTATAAATTACTGGATATTTTCATTCATTCTAAATTCATATTTAATGAGAAAAAATTAGTTATAAGTGGTATGGGACAATGATCTGTATTCTGTCAATTATACTTTAAATAAATGCTGATTGGCCAGTAGCCAGGCAAGAAGTATAGGAGGAACAACCAGACAGGAAGTAGAGGCAGGTCAATGAGAATAGGATAATTCTGGGAAGAAGGAAGCCCATTCCTAGGCAGTCCTGGCCCAGCCACAGAGCAAGCAAGATGTGACTGCCTGGCTGAAAAAGGTACTGAGCCATGTGGCTAACAGAGACAAGAATAATGGGCTAATACACATTATAAAAGTGAATAAGAATCCTGAGCTAATAGGCCAATCCATTTGTAGTTAATGTAGACCTCTGTGTGATTTCTTTGAGACGTAATGATTGCGGAAACCAGGCAGGACAAAAAACTGTCAACAAATAAACCTGTAAATCAAGGATCCTTGATATTGAACATTGATCTATGTTCAAGACACTTAATAGTATGAAAACACATTTAAGCATTAGAGTATAACTTCCATATCTTAAACATACTGAATATTCATATTGATAATGATGATCTTGGATGTTCATTTTAAGTTTCTGATGGTCAAGATTATTATCTTGATCGTTTGAGACCGTGTCTTAAATTTATCTACTCCATCTAATTCTTACCACACTGCTAAAGTATGTTATGAAGAATAGAACTTCACTTTAAGAAGGAGTTTTAGTGATTTAAAAGAGAGATTTACTAAATATTACTTCCATTAATGAACAAAACTCTGATTCACATGCTCTGCTGCTTGTTTTGATGATTGGTTTCTATAGAAGGGCTAGGCTTCACCACTTGCCTTTCACAAGCAACAACACTCTTCCATTTCTTACCATCAGATGAAAACGTTATAATAGAGAGAGCCTCATGTTTGAAGAATGGGAAGTAAGAGTCATTAGGTCAGAAATATATATGTCTCAAGGTTTTAATTGAGAAGAGAGAGATGGTAGGAGATAGATGAATTCAATTTGCCATAAAAAAGTAGACTGAAAAATGAAATTACTGTGTCTACAATCAGTTTCATAAACCAGCATGCATCTAAGATCTTAAGTATGTTTTTCCATATTGTGTCTTCCCCAACAACCAAATGTGGAAAGCAAATATGATTGGTCCAATGTGCTGAGAAGTACAAAAAGAGTTCATTATGAGTAGTGATGACTTAATAAAACATAACTTTGTAATATCCACAGAATCACACAAATCATTATATGCCATCTGATTAAGTATATGGACTTCATGAACATTTGTTTATTTGTTTATTGTGCATAGTTATACACACACACACACATACCACAATACTTCAAGACACTCTTTTGGTACATTCACACGAATGTGAATCACTTACTAGGCTTTAAATAATGCATAGAAATCGAATTCTAAATAAAACACTTTATTTCTGGTGTGTGTGTGTGTGTGTGTGTGCTTGAGAATATGTAATGGCGTAAATGAACGTCAGACAGAAGTTATAGTAAAATATTCAGCTTTAATTGGGGAAAAACTCACAGAAACCAAAGTTCCAGCGGAGAACAGGAAAGCAGAAGGGAAGGTGGGGAGCACGCCCGTAATCTTTATAAGTAAAAAATTTCCTCGGGGGACCTCGCCCTACAAGCAAGGTGATTGGCTGGGTCTCCCCTACATCTCCCCTTTTTGTCTAAATAAGACAGAGCCAAACCAAATACAACTATATACAACAGGAACAAATAATAAATATACTAAACATTCTATTTCAAAGAGTCTAAATAATGTAAAGAGTAACTACAATTATCTAATCTTCAACTCCGTCAAAGATCTGAGAAGGGAATTAATATTACTTAACAATATTTAAGTAATATTGTATTTGGATACAAGAGATATCCAAAATGTGCAACAAATGACAGAGACAACTGACTACCTGGGCAATCACCCAAAGTCTCGTTTACAATGTTGAGTCAACCAACTTTGGCTAAGGCCTAACATAACTGACATACATTATTAAAGGCAAGGAATTTTCTTAGAACTATCCTACTCTGTCTTGGCAAGATAAGACAATCCTGTTTCATCCACTTATGGATATTCTGTATCTTTGTCAGTAGTTGAGGTATGGGCTTTTCTTAACCCAAAGGCCAGTTCTGCCAAGAAGACAAACTCCCAGTGGAGTGTCTTTGGTGCTCAATGTTCTCTCGGGAGTAGAGTGGTGTTGCCAGGAGTGATTGTGTCTCGTTGGCAAGGAATTTTAGTTTAGATTAAAGGCCATTTTCTACAGCTCTTCGAAGAGGCTGAAGATTATACTATTTATACTAAATATAATCTCTATGAATTTAATCTGTCAGAGTTCAGAAGAAAATGGGCAATCAAGGCTTAGAGATAAAACTCATTAGCATGTTTTTATTTTTATTATTATATTTTAGTATTCTTTCCTTAACAAACACAGTAGCTTGTGAATTATGACAATAATTTTTCAAATAGAAAAGTTGGTAGATATTCAAATGTCAAATACAACACAGACACACACACAAGTTTGTAAAAGCAATGAAACTGTTGTACAGTATTTAAATAAATTACTATAACATTTATGATATACATTTAAAAATTCACATGTATAAATTTTACCTATAAAATTCAGTGTTTTAATAAACATTAAAAAACATAGTGAATATTGAGGAAATGATTTTATTTATTTCTCAAAATAGTATATATATGTTGGGAATGTAATTCATTTGTTAAAATTCTTGCCTGACCTGTACCAAACCCTGAATCCTGAGCATTGCAAAAGAGAACATGCTTGTAATAATAGCATTTTGGAGATGGAGGCAGAAGAATCAGAACTTCAAGGGTCATACTCAGTTAAGATGCTAGCTTGAGGCCTATCTAAGATACACAGCACCTTCACAAAACAACAAAATTAATAATAAAGATAATAATATAATAAAATAATAATAAAGATAATAATAATATAATCTTTCTAAATGGAGAAATGATTGTTGAGGAATCAAGACACACCTCAAAGCTGACTCAATTTTTCTTTATAAATGATTGCACAAATGAGCAGACTGTCAATTAAAGAACATTGTGAAAGTCATCTAGCCATTACAACCTGAAAGCAGTATACCCAGAGACCAAGAAATGTTTCATTTTTTCCCTTCTAAATGATGCTAAGTACTTATTTAGAGAGAATAAGGGATGCAATAGAATATTTTATCAAGAAATATGTCCTTATGTCACAGATATGCATTGTGCAACTGGCCTCCTACAGTGACCACTTTTCCACAAAATCCTGTAAAATTTGATTTCTGAAAGTATGAGTTCTTTTCATAATATAGCAAATATCAGCACAAATACAATTACAATGCTTTATATGTTGAAATAAAGTGTTGGTTATAAACCATGCAAGAAGTATCATATGTCTATAAAACTGCAAATGGTTTGTCTGGAAGAGTGTGTAATTTGGAGTCCATAAATTAGAAACATATGTCATTGATAGTGATAATAAATATTAATGTGTATCCACTTCCTATTTCTATGATTTGGGGCTTGATTACACAGTTAAATTCCAAAGCATACACACTGTTATCTTTAATTAAGGCTTTACTCTCTCATGGAACCTACTTATAAACAGAACAAACAATATAGAGCTTTGCAATTTCAACTTTTTAAATGTAACAATAATCTGAAAATAAATTTATATTATGAAGTTTCTTTAATATATTATTCTTTCCAAAATGGTTAAGAATATTTAAAATACAAAGTTCAAACATTAGATGTTAAAGTTAACATTGCTCACACAGAAAAGAAGTGAAAGATAAAAATAGTTTATATACAGACACACTATTAATGTTTTCAAAGAGGCCTCTCCTTTAAAAATACTTATGTTTTAATTAATAGTGTGTTTAGCAAAACATCCTTTGTTCTAAATATACATGAGCACACATGGCTAGGTGGAAATTGTGTTCTAGAGTGACAATTCACATGTTCTTAATGTCTAGTTATCCTGGAGGCACTTGGTAGCCTTTCTCTGAGTTTTATCATGTAACTAGGCTGCATATTGAAGTTTTACAGTATGTAATCCTGAATGGCTTAATGGGGGAAGGGAGAGGATCCTCTAGTTTTCATTCCATATTCTTTGACTGAGTGTAGGAACATATTTCACTGGGATGAGGAAGGGGGCTTAATTCTTCCGTTAGTTCATACATTTGGAAGACTCCGACAAAACTAGAGTTCAGCAAGACTGAAGGGATAGATAGGGAACAAGCACCTTGTCAGAGCAAAGGGAGTCAAAGTTCAAGTAAAGAGGACTCCCACCTAGCAGGAATCCTGCCTAGCCTTTTTTGACTGGCAGCTGCCAGGTAACAGATAGGATCTTAGTGAAGGGATGCTGTCTTTTTGGACATCTGCAGGTTTTTACCAGGTCAGTCCTATCTCTGAAGAAAAAATTAAGGCATGATCTTCTACCCAAGTAAAGCCCTTGAAGCCTTGCCCCTCTCTCTTTTGTGCAGGTGGGGGACTGGGCTGGGGGATAGGAGTGGGGGGACATAAACTTTGCTGTTCTAGCTAGCTATGCATTTCTTGCTCTTTAAGCTTCCTGAAGTTGGTAATCTGTTTAAGTTTGAGAAGGGATCTCTGTGTCCTTTGGTCTTGTCTGCCTTCTGTGAGAATGCCAACAGAGGAAGCATAAGAGGCAGCTTACTGCCTCCAACCCTTGCCTCCAGCTAAGTGTCCATAAACCACTTCTGAATGCAGGATGATCTACCTTCTTTTTCTGGCTACTTTATAATTTTCTGCAACTACCCAAAGGCACACTGTTTCTATTTCTCAATTTACAAGTTCCCCCTTCTGTGCATAAATATGATTCCTTCCTTCATTCATTTCTTTTCTCCAAGTTGGAATATTCACCAATCCAGTGGAGAAAATCCGGGAACTTTCCACCTCTAAGCCAGGATTCTAGAAGGGATAGGAACTCGTGAACTCAGAAAAGCAGAGAGAGCCTCGATGGGTGAAACCACACTCTTTTGTATACTGAGTTGAATTTTCCTTTCGTCTTGTGGCCAGGTGAACCTGGGCGGCCACACAGCTGTGTCTTGGAGTTGGAGATGCCCCCTGCAAGTTAGTCTGCTTCCATTCATAGCCATCAGGTCTGGACAGTTCCTCTCCAGGTGCACGCCCATCTTTCCATTTACATCCGAGTCTTTCAGGACAGTCAGTACATCCCTTTAAAATACCTACCGAATCACCAAAGAAGTTTTGTCTCCTCATTCCCTGCTCAGGTCTACACTGTTTGTCCCCCAAGTCAGACCAAACATCTCTCAAAAAGAAAGTAAGATTCCATAAACTTTGCCTCCATGGACTTTCCTGCAGCGGTGCACCAACGCTCACTTGCCTATACACAGGCAAAAATACACAAGACCAGGAAAACAGTGGATGAGGTAGTTAGCCAGTGGGCAACTATTAAGGGCACGTTAAAGTCGTTACTGTAGCGAAAAAGAATGCGCTGCGCTTAAGAGGCATCAAAAGAGGATTTTGAAATGTGTTTGGGGAAAAAAGACCATGAAATGATGAATATAAACACCCATACAGAAAGGTACCTTTTTACACCTGCTGTCAGCACACAGCAGTTCTCCCGGGAGGCGCACACTTTTGAGAGAAATCACTGTGGGTTGCACCGAATGTAATAAATATCCACAGCTCATATATCTTTAAAACTGACAATCACTGCGTTCTATTGGACTTCTCTCTGTGGTCACCATGAGCCCAACACACTTGAGAATGGGGACTCTAGGCGGCCCAGAGTCCTCACCTTGGTGTGCAGAGTCCCCTAGACAGGTGCCAAGCGCTCCTCAGGTCAAGCAACAAGCGGACTAACAGGGGAAGGCCGCCTGCCCTGGTACCCGCGCGGGTCATCTCTCCCCGCCCCCATCCCCAGCTGCCGCCGGGCCACTGGAGCGGCGGAGAAGGAGAAAGCCGAGTTAGCCACTCACCCCTAGCTTCCTGCTGCGGATTTTCACGTAGCCCTGCTTGACTATGTCGTTAAAGTTGGAGGCCATGGCCAGCGCGGTCGGGCTCCTCTACTGGGCGATCCGCTTCTTGGAGTCGTCAACCGCTGTCCACCGCCCGGTCCACGCAGGTCTCGCATCCAGTCGGCTGTCGCCTGCAGTCGCGCCACCGCCAATTCTTCCCCAGGCTCCTGCCGGCGCGGACGCTGAGTCGATAGCAGGGCCGCCAAGCACCCGGACCAGGGTACCGGGCCCGGATCTGTTCAGCAGCACCAGCACCTCGAGAGCGGTCTTCACCTCCGCCCCCGACCACGAGGGGAGCACCGCGGCCAACGCCGCCCCCAGCTGTGCCCCCCTCCGCGCCGCCGCCCCCGGCAGCACCCACGGGCTGGCGCCTCACTCGGCGGCGCACAGCTGGCCGGAGCGCACCATCGCGGCTCCCCGGCGCGGAGGAGGGGGAGGGACGGCGGGGCGGGCCGTTGCGCCCGCTCGGCTCCCTCCCCCTTGCCCGCCGGGTGGCAGGGCTGGAGGATGCTGGCAAGATGCACTCCATCACTCACTTCTCCGGCACGGAGCTCCGCCTGCCACCCGCGCCTAGGGTACCGTTCCCACCAGAGTCCTGTGCTGGCACCACTCGCCCAGGCTTGGATTCCTAAGGACAAGGATCCTCATTCCACTGCTGCTAATCTCACCACCCAAAACTGGGCTGTGGAGACAGAGCAGTGGGGGACTTCACGGGTTCGCAGAAGGCAAAGGAGAGAGAAACAATTGTTTATTTTAGAGATGGTGTCTGTGATACATTTTTAGTTCTAGGTACACGTGGCCTTTCCAGATCTTTGCCCTGTTGGGAAGTGTGAATCGAAGCCAAGCCCTTCCTGGTGAACACACAAAGAGACCAACCCTGCGCATGTGTCTAATCCTCAGGCTGTTGAAGTCAGAAGGAATCCAGGAGGCAGCAGGTCGCAGATGTCCTCCGCACAAAAGGCGATGATGCCTGGTTTGACAACGCGTTTTAGTTAACTAAAGCTCAAGAAGCTACTGGCATTTCATCTATTCAGAAAATAAAAGGCAGAACGGTTATCCTTTGATGCGATGAAATGTTCAACTTGTAAAAATCAAAGGAATAAACTTTTTCCTCTTAGTCTAGGAAAACATACTAAAATTTATATTTTTCTCTAATTTAAAGATATAAAATTTTAGAGTTACTTTCTTTTAGGTGATTTAAGGGAAAGGAATGTTGAATATTGGCTGGCAGAAATTTATGGATTTTTTTACTTATAGTCAAGAATATTTACAGCTTAAGTAGCTAAGGAGGTTATAGTTAAGGGGGAAAAAAGATGTGCAAAGATCAAATACATTGGTGTTTCCTCAATTGTGAGGAATTTATATAAAATGGATCTTCATAAGACATGTTTAATTCTGCTTTATTTCACAAGCATTTTTTCTAGGTTTTCATCTAAATTGTCTTTTCAGTATTTGGATCATAATTACTTATGGAAGATACAAACTAAATCTGAGGGGAGGAAGATCATGAAAGCCTGGAGAACAAGGTTTCTTGCCCTTCATCCAGCTGAGGGGCAGCTCTAAGAGGGCATGGGGGAGATACTGGTTCCATCCTTACCAAGAGGCCCCATCCTAGCATGCCTCAAGAGTACACATGCCTTCTACTTCATTTATTTGGTGACTCTTCTCCCTCTATTCTTCTTTTACCCGTTCCATTATGCAAGAAAATACAAAATACCAGGGTAAATGTTTTAAATAGCAAGACAAATTCCAATCAGTTGTTACTATGAAAGGAGATCAATTTCTGATCTCCCCAGAAAATTCACATACCTGCTTTCACTAACCTCCATGGTTATCTCCTTTAAAAACTGGCAACTTGTGGAAACTCATTTTTGCTAATTTCATGTATTTCATTTCACTTTCAAAGATGATGCAAAGAATGCCTTACACAAAATGCATTTTTCCCACATGATCCTCTTTACAAACAGAATTGTCAAGTGAAATATTTTTCCCTTTTAATAGGAGGGTCATTGATGCTCAGAGGTGTTTTGTGATTAGACAACAATTTCAAGGTTGGCGTCTACAATAATTCTCATGATCATAAACACTTTCATTTATATGAACTTTTGTAATAGATGCTTTTCTCATTGCTGGGACAAAATACTTGACTAAAGCAGGGGATATGGAATGGCAGCCATGTGATGATGATGCTAATTGTTAAACACTGTATCCAATCACTTCACATGAGGAGAAGACTGCAATAGTTAGCTTTCTTCTTCTTCTTCTTCTTCTTCTTCTTCTTCTTCTTCTTCTTCTTCTTCTTCTTCTTCTTCTTCTTCTTCTTCTTCTTATTCTCCTCCTCCTCCTCCTTCCTCCTCCTCCTCTTCCTCCTTCTCCTCCTCCTCTTTCTTTTTTTGCCTGGTTTAAGACTCCAGGCCACATTCCCAATGTGACTTCCTGCCTCTCGAAACAACCTCACAGATATCCTCCAAGTGTATCTTCTAGGTGATCTATTCAATTTGATGGTATCATTTCATTAAGCTCCAAAATTCTGATTGGTTAGTTTTATTTGTTTCTTGTATGTATATGTTTTTATTTGTTTACTGAAAATAAAACAATCAAGCAAAAGCACTCTTTCTTGAAAATTAGAGGACTGTGGAGTTTTGACTTTATTATTCAGAAACAATAAATGAGTTCTAACAAGTTCCCAGTGATTCCCTGCTCTCTTTGGAATATCTGTATATTTGGTGCATTTCTAACTTCAGTCATTGTCTTTTTGTAGGGTCTGAACTACAAAGGGGTTCTCAGGTAACAGTCTTCAAATTTAAAATATAGGTACTGAAGGAATTTCATAGCCTTGTCATTGACATGAGGGAATCCAAGCTCATCAGATACATTTCCAACTTCATATCTACTGAGAAATAGTTTTCATTTCCCCTTACGCTCTTCAATGTCTTCATAGACATCACTATCAATAGTGTATATATGTGTGTGTAAGTGTGTTATATCTATATAGATAGATAGATATTATACTATCATTAGTATACATATGCATGTAGGATGTATATATATATATATATATATGCATATGTATATACAGAAATAGTGTCAAAGATAATCCAGAATTGGAAGATACATTGAGCCAGGCTGTGGTGGTGTACGTCTTTAATCCCAAGACTCGAGAAACAGAGACAGGTGTAGCTCTGTGAGTTTGAGGCCAATCTGGTCTATAAGAGCTAGTTCCAGGACAAGCACCAAAGCTACACAGAGAAACCATGTCTCAAGCCCCCTTCCCCACAAAAGAGAGAGAGAGAGAGAGAGAGAGAGAGAGAGAGAGGAGATATTGAGATCCCCTAAATCAATATAAGAATATCGGCTACAAAATTTGACTACCTTACCTGAAACAGTGAGGATTACACACAGAGAAGAGGAAATTTATAGAGGACAGAAGACAAGATTGGGGATAATAATATTCTAACATTCAGAACTTATCAAAGAACTTTCAAGTTTCTCCATTAAGATTTCAGAATTATTATGATCTTGAAAAATGTCACCCTTTTTCCCACTTACGAACAAAAATATGTCCAGTGTATGTACTATGCTGGTCCCACTGTTGCTGTTTGGATTTGAGGCAGAGAACTCTTTTGTTTCTAACTTTTAAGAAAAGATTATAGTTAAAAAGAAGTTATACCTAAGGCTTTCACATAAGGGGACTCTTTTACATTGGGGCCTGTTTTACATAACGAAATTCTGTGCTTTGAGTGTACACATAATAGGGTCACAATTTGAGGAGCATTGGTGGGAGGTAAATGTATTTTGCACACAAGATAAATACAGGGGTCCTATGGGTAGACTGTCACAGGCATTTTGTAAGGTGGATCCAAACCCTCTTGTAATCTTCTCTGTGGGTTAGATTTACTGAGTGAACTATAGCAAATACACTATGAAAGAAGAAATTAGATGCTATTTATAACATTAGATTTTCAAAAGAATGTGGTTGTGTTCCCTGGGTGTCTGGGCTCCTTCTGCCATTTGTAAAGTGGGCAGACTTCTTTATGGGTGTCATCTGAAAGTGTTAACCATCCAAATGCCAGGTCAGGACATTCAGGAAACAAAGCACACAATTTTTAAATTTTATTTGACTTATAACTTTAGCTTTATTTAGGAAGGGATAATTTAGAATATCATTGAAATCTTTTTGTTTTCATGTTTCATCACAAAATTGTCAGAGTTTTATTGCAGTTGTCTTTTTTTAAAAAATCATCATGTGAATCAAATCAAAAGAATGAAGGCATTCATGAATTTTGTTGTTGTTGTTGCTGTTGGCTTTCTTTCCATGAATCCCTTCCTCCCAGTAGCCACAGTATCTTTGTAAACCAATTCTTAGGCTTCTTTAAACTGCCTGCTTGGTTCTCTTCATTAACCGTTATTGGAATTTGAATTTCTATCCTGTTGGTTCTTTCCCCTCTATTCTTAGACCTGTCTTTCCAAGATGTGCCTTAATATTTCAAAGTGCTATGGCTACTGAATTACATACGACTGTTTCTGACTGGCCATATTCTCCGATGTCTCATGTTCCATACCGTATCTTGCCAGCTAGTTACATTAAGGGATTGCGTATAGATTTTTTTCTCTAAGAATCACAAATGCATTTCTTGTTTATATAAAAGGATTTGAGATATTAAAATTAATTTTCCCCAGATGAATACAATCTTATGAAATACATTTTTGGCCATCTTTTATTCCCTCAAATAAATATTTATTTGGTAACATTTAATAATTCATTTCATAAAATACAAATTTGAAGCTGTAAAAAGTTTTCTATGATTACTGAGACCTTTAAGGTTTATGAGTTCTTCTTGTCCATTTTCTTATGTGGGATTACCCTCTGTATGCTGTAAATATCATTAGTGAATAAAGAAATTTTCTTGGCCTGTTGATAGGGGAGACCTTAGATAGGCAGGGAAAACCAAACTGAATGATGGTAGAAAGGAAACAGAGTCAGGGAGAAGCCATGTAGCCCCGCCGGAGACAGACACAGGATGGATTAGTTTAGGATATAAGTTAGTCAGAAATGTGCTTAAGCTATTGAGCAAACAGTATTGCAATTAATATAGTTTCTCTGTGATTATTTCGGGGCTGAACTGCTGAACAGCTGGGAACCAACAAGCAGCCTCCATAACAACAATATTAAAAAAAAAAACGGGGAAATAAGTGTTGTTCTTCTATTCTTGTGAAAATAAAAAATAAAATATTTTATTGAGCTTTGACAGCAGCATCATTAGTACATAGTGTAGAAGTTAGTTGTATCATCATTTCAAGTTGAGTTTAATTAGCCCCTCAGGTTTGTGAAATCGCTATCTCATAGATAAATAAAAGCTAGGCTCAGTTGCATTACATGCTTTGCAACTCTCTCCTATAAGATCCAAATGTTAATGTTTATCTTGTTCTTTTTTATTTCCATTCCTATTTCACAGAATTTGATAACCTAAATTGTGTCATCTAAAAATTCCCAAATTAATGTCCTCAAGATATAATTATACTTAAAGCAGTAACAACACTAAAATTAAATCATTAGGATGCTTCTAATCTAATATGACTATGCTCTAATGAGAAGAGAAAATTTGTACATAGCCAAGCACACTGGGAAGATAGTAAGAGGTCACAGGAAATGTTTGTCTACAGGCCATACAGAAAGACCTTAGACGTAATCAGCACTGTTGAAACTTTGATCTAGACTATTAACATTTAGCATCGTGGTAAGATAAATTACTGCTGTTTGAGTGACCCAGTCCATGTTTTTTTAATTGGGGAGTATGAGAAAACTATATTATGTTACCTTGAATGAATGCCTAGTAACTTTCTTAGTGATCTTCATATCTTTCCAAATTCTTGCTTGATATTTGCCCGGGTTGATTTCTGTCAATTTGATCTAAGCTAGATACATATGAGAAGAAAAATCTTCTGATAAAAAAAATTCTTCCATAAGATCATGGTGTGGGAAGTCCTTCTTTTTATGTGTTGCTTTTATTTGTTAATAAGGAAGCTGCTTTCAGCCAATGGCATAACAGAATATAGCCAGGCCCCTCCGGAAACAGATACCCCTGCTGGAGCCCACTGAAAATGTGCTGGTAGGCCACAACCTAGTAGTGATGCACAAATTAATAGAAATGGGTTAATTTAAGATATAAAAGTTAGCTAGAAATACGCGTAAGCTATTGGCCAAACAGGATTGCAATTAATACAAGATTGACTTGCAAGCAAGCCTAGAAAATATTCTTAGCATGCCTCTAATCCCAGCACTCAGGGGGCAGAGGCAGGTGAATCTCTGTGAATTCAAGGCCAACCTGGTCTAGTTCCAGGACAAGCACCAAAGCTACAAAGAAACCTTGTCTCGAAAAGAAAAAAAAAATCTTAATTGGCCATTGATATGGGACAGTTCATGCCAGTGTGGGCTGTTATATCCCTGGACAGACTGATATATATAACAGAGCTGGCATCAGGAGGAGCAAGTCACTATGCAGCACTCCTCAATGGCCTGGCTTACTATCCCTGCCTTCAGGTTCCTGCCTTCCTGCCTCAGCGTCTCTCAAAATGAACCCTTTTCTCTTGTTTATTTTTGTAATCATAGTAGTAGAAACAAAACTTAAAAAAGAATAAAATTTGCATTTGATTTTTAATGTCAGTCTAAAAATTGGTGCCTTTCTAATACATCAGTGTATATATACTTCACTCTTGCCTATGAAAATATTGACTTTGTACATTGACATACTGACCTTGCTAGATTCACTTGTTAAATCTGTGCATCTAGTTCCAAAACATTTGGTTGCCCACATATGCATCACATTTTTCTCAGATTTCAAGTAGATGTTCAACAAAGAATGATATTGTGGTGCATGCTGTTGTAACAGGAATTTTGAAGGTTGACTTTATGGGATTATTTGGGTACAAGAGTTCAAAGTGAGCATAGGAAACATGACAAGCCCACTTTTTTTTTTTTTGAGGGACTTTAATCTTGGTTCAATGGTAATGGCACTTGTTATGCAAGGATAAAGACCTGAGTTCAATCTTTGATTATCTGCACAAAAAAGAAAGGCATGACCACACACATGATCTTGTTGTGGCAGTGCTGTGGAGGTTGGAGAGAAGAGGATTATTTGCTGGTTGTCAGAGTAGCTCTAAATCTGGTGAGAAACCCAGTCTCAAAGGCAGAAGGTTATAGAGCAGGATCCATGGTGTTTCCTGACCCTCAAACTGAATGAACAGGCCCATGACCCTCAGGCCCAAGACACACACACACTCACACACACACACACACACACACACACACACACACACACACACAGTACATGTGTATCACATAAACACTCACAAACGCACATATAAACTTGTGTTTTTTGAGTTAAAAATTAAATTGGGCATCATAATAGACACTTTAAATGTTAGTACTCATGTGTCTGAGGAAAGATGATTGCAATGAGTTTGACACTGGCCTGGGCTGTTTAATAATACCTCTGCCAATCCCTCGGAGAAAGATCCTGTCTTGGAGATAGATAGATGGAGGGAGGGGTGAGAGATGGAGATAAAGGGAGAGAGAGAGGGAGAGGAGGAGGGGGAGGGAGGAGGAGGAGGAGGAGGAGGAGGAGAGAGAGAGAGAGAGAGAGAGAGAGAGAGAGAGAGACAGAAAAGAAAATAAAAAACAAAAAAATAGTTGTACCATCTTTTCTGTTCTTATGGCTCTCTTCTTTCCCTTCCCTCTCTTTTAATTCATTTACAGTGAGTCACATTAGAAATGGCAAACTGGATACCTTAACTGTTTTCTTATTTGGGGAACTATTTTAATATTATAACATTAATTATGATCTTAACTTCATAAGTAGCATTTTTGTAGGAATATGTGTATTGCTGGCATTCTGTTCAGCTTTTATCGTGAACAGATGCTGAACTTGATCAAACAGCAAATGGTTTTAGAAGGAGATCATGTTCCAAGCACAGCAAGTCTCCAATCTGTTACTCAGACCTTGTGCCACTGTACGAATGTCATTGGGTTTCTCTTTTCCAGAGTCTTGACCTAGTGCTGGGAGCAAAGTAAAAATTCCCAGTTACCAAATGGATCCTAGTAGCCAAGTACCCTTAGGGAAATGTGGCTGTTTGCTGATGATTTCACCATGTTTTCTGTGGGTAGTGTTGCAAAAACCACATGAATCTCTGGATTTAATAACCCAATGAGATGCTTGGGTATAGATTTATTTTCCACCTTAACCAGAGTACATGTCCTCAAAATTCAACACATTCCATTGGAGGCAAAACTGGCCAGATGTTTTCATCTCTTCAACTCTTCATTCTGTCAGTATTCAAGGGACTTATTTATAAAATAATTCAACTAATAAGCATTTCTGACATGTATATTAAAGATCCTTCCTCTTGCTACTTTCCAGGGATTTCTGTGTTTTTCTATATAAAGTAAATTATTCAACCAGGGCTGCAGAAAAGTCTCATCTGTTAAGAGCAGCACTGACTGCTCTTCCAGAGGACATAGTTTGATTCCCAGCACTCTCCTTGCATCTCATAACTATTTGTATCACCAGTCCCAGGGATCTGGCAAGCCCTTCTAGTCTCCACAGGCACTGAATGCACATGGTGTACATACATACATGCAAGTGAAATACTCATTCAACAAAAATAAATACATCAAAAGAGGTTAAATTCTATAATAATTTACAATTTTGTAATAAATTTATTGACTTAAAATATAAAACTGTAATTAGTAAAAACATCTGCTTTTAAGGCTTGGTAAGATTTTTTTGTAACTGAACAAATACTTAAGAGATGGTAATCCAATGATAGATCAGTTCAACTAAGTTTATGATTTCCTTTCTCCATTTTGTGTTAAGGAAGTAATTTTGGATTCTTTCAGTATCACTTGACAGGGTAATGACCTATAAGTCTCATGTGGACTAAGAAATTCTGGACAGCAGTATTGGCTTAGCGGATAACACCTGTGAAAACTCCTAATAGGGCATCTGCAAAACAAACCTTGCTGGCATCTGCTCTGTTGATGCTTCAGGGGAACTGATGTTTTCTGCTTTATAAAATCTCCAAGACTCACCAAATAGAGTGTGCGTAGTCTCTACTTCCATGGAAAGACTATCAACTATCCAGACCATGGCCCTTCAATTGTTCTTATCAAAGAAGCAATTCTGTTTCTAGAGATGTCTATCTGCTTTCTACTAATTCCACATTGCCCATCCAGAGCAGGAGACCTTTAATACTGGTATAACAGACTACATCAGCCACAAACTCACTGGGAATGTAATGCCTGGCCAGTGTTTAGAGGTGCTCCAAACCTATGGAACTCTGGAAATTCCTCAGCCTTTGTCCCTTGATTTCCACAAGAAAAGGGTTCCTTCTGCTAATCAGGCTTGCTGTCTTGGCTGCTGTTCAAACTAGGTGAAAACTTGGGAAAGAACTGTATTATCCTCCTCCTTGCTTTCTTAGATGTGTGTGCCCAAGGACACCTCTTTGGTATGCCTAAAATCAAAGCTCAAAACTGCAGGTCTGGCTGACCTCAGACTCAATACTGTTATGTGGCTCTCTATTCAGATCCATCCCCAGTATCAATTAGACAACAGCCACACCTCCAAATCCTCAATGATTTAGATAACGTCACTAAACAAAATGGAAAATTGGTATTTTCCCCCCTTTAAGTTTCTTTTTTATTCTTGAGTTCTGTTCTCCCATTTATCCCTTCATTTCAGTATTTCATGTTTTATCAGCTCACACTTCTAAACTTGGTTCCCTAAACACCTCTCTCCACTGATGTGAATCTGGTTGATGAGCTCCTTCTCTACCAAAAGGGAGCACAATGTTATGTTATCAAATTTTCCTTTGTTATTCAAACCAACATGTGGGCTATAGATACTTGGCCTTCCAAACACCTATTCTGGTTCAGGCTGACCCCCTTACTCTGACTGGGAAAAAGAGAGCAGAAATAGCCCAATTCTAATCCCATCCTGGAACTGGGTTGGTAATATTCCATAGGAAGTTTCTCCCCAAAGCGCCTTTATCTCTTATCTCTTAGGCAACTCTGAGGAAACTCCCTGCTGGGATTCTAACAACCTATCAGCTACTTATAGACTCAGCTTCCTTGAACTGAAACCATAAAATTCCTTCCTCTGTTTCTTTATTTTGCTATTTTGGTTCTACCTGCCTAAGGCATGGGCTACCATCTCCTCCTGTTTCCATATTCTCGTACATAACTGAGGTGTCTTTAAAGAAAAGGCTGTAAAAATCTCCATTTGACCTGCAAAATGGCGACTCCCCCAGGGGCTTCTGTCCTGCTCACATCACTATGGGTCTGAGTTCCTTTTGAACAAAAAGCAAACATGTGGTTTGATCACTATCTTTTCTAATGATTTAATAAAAAAAAGGTAAATGCAGTGTGACTTCCCCACCGTCTTAGTAAATGACACCATGATGCACAAGTGAAAATGTTGGTTCCAATAAAACCGCATGATCCAACCTCCTCTGGGAATTACTGTACCTCTTTTATATTTGAAGGAGAGAACATCAGATTTCTAATATGTGTATTTTGCAATTTTAGTGTTTTGTTTTAATTTTGAAATTGTTTTGGCATAATACATTTACCGGTTCTGAGGAGAACCTAAAATTTTCCAGCCATGAACACCAGCACTGGCATGCTAACAAAGGAAGCTAATGCTTTGAAATTCGCAGATCACAACAGAGACTCAAAAAATAAATTGCCAAGTACTACACAAGCTGTTGGCGGTGAAGAACTGCTACATAGGCTCTGTTTAGTATCAATGCGTGCTATTTCTGTCTGGTATCTCCAGGCCAATTTTCTTCTGAAATAATATGTTCTCCACCCTCCCAAAAGGCCTTTGTTCCACATTTCCGCCTGATCTAACAATATGTTTACTTTTAATTTTCCCTTTCAGAATAGAAATTGTAAAAAATTAATCCTGACAAATAATAATAATTAAAATCTTGGTTTATTAAAATTTATCTTATATATGATTATGCACATGTGATTGTGGCTTGTTTTATATCATGTACCTAGTACTGTTATCATTTCCATCAGGTCTGTGGTCCCATGGCCATCAACATTCAGGCAAAATGCTTAGTGACCCTAGGGCCTTAGACCCTATGTAATCTATGCACATGCACAGCATGACCGCATAATCTATATACATGTGTGGCTTGGCTATGTACACCTCTATATGCATGCAATGAACTACCTTTAAAAAGCAGACACATGTACCACACATTCTTTCACCAGGTTTCTTTCAGACAGGCATATGCACTCCCTTCTTTCCTTTCCCTTCTCTTTATTAATAAAAACGCTTAAAGTGAATTTCATTGTCTATCTTGTGGTTCTTTCTCATGCTCAGTAATATCAAGTACCATAATGACTTATAAGTAAATACTCATGTAAATAAGTTAGTTCGCAAAACATTATTGTTGTTCATAGTAAGTTTAAAATTTTATAAACAAAAATGATAAAAAAACAAAAACATGTTTGATCAGTATGACCATATAGTTTTAAACGAATAGAGATGGATAATGGTCCTAAATCTTCTGTTGGCATTACACGTAATTATGTGTCTTATCCTTAAAAGCAGATTTTAGAATTTTAAATTAAAAATTCATATAATTGTGCCAACAGAAGATTTAAAACACAGATCTCCTTGATCCTTGTCCCAATTCTGATTCTACAACATAGTTCCTATTACAAGAAAGGATAAATTAAGAGATGGCTATGCCTACTCCAGGATATGTCTCTCCTATTGGACAACCATCCTTTCTTTAGTTACAAAAAACTTATGTTTTAAAATTGTTTTTTCTGTAAATACATGTGTATATAAATACAAACATTACAAGAATTTTAAGAATAAATGTTTATCATGACAAACTATTCACAAACGAATGAACTAAAGAATTTTTCATGATCCAATGCAGCGTTTCTATCCTGCCTTCTGAGGTAAGCAGTTACATCTTCCTAGCTTCAACTATGTTGGCATAAAATGATGACAGCAGGACTTGTCATAAGTTAAAAGTGGAGATAAACAGACCATCACAGTCAGTTTGTTTGACCTTAAAAGGAAGATTAATGGGTCATCCAACTCCTCCCTCTTTACCACTCTGCATTTTTTAAGACTAAAAACATCTAGACTGCAGCATCTTTGCGTCAACTAACCTCTCTGTTTTACCAGCTCTCAGGAAACCAGTTGTTGTCAAATTGCTCTTTCACTTCTTTTTCACTTCTTTGGTTAGTGTTACCCCAAGATATTTTACATTATTTGTCGCTATTGTGAAGGGTAATGTTTTTGATTTCTTTCTCAGCTTCTTTATCATTTGTATATAGGAGGGCTACTGATTTTCTTTTTTTTTTTTTTTTTTTCGTTTTTTTTGGATTTTTGAGACAGGGTTTCTCCGTAGCTTTTTGGTTCCTGTCCTGGAACTAGCTCTTGTAGACCAGACTGGCCTCGAACTCACAGAGATCCGCCTGCCTCTACCTTCTGAGTGCTGGGATTAAAGGCGTGCGCCACCACCGCCTGGCCTGATGTTTTTTTTTTTAGTTGATTTTGTATCCTGTCACATCACTGAAGGTATTTAACAGCTGTAGGAGTTCTCTAGTAGAGTTTTAGGAGTCACTTATGTATACTATCATATCATCTGCAAATAACAAAAGTTTGACTTCTTTCTTTCCAATTTGAATCTCCTTGATCTCCTTTTGTTGTCATATTGCTATAGCCAAAACTTAAAGAACTATGTTTAAGAGATATGGGGAGAGTGGACAGCCTTGTCTTGTTCCTGATTTTAGTGGAATGGCTTTAAGTTTCTCTCCATTTAATTTGATGTTGGCTGTCAGCTTGCTGTATGTTGCTTTTATTATATTTAGATATGTTCCTTGAATCCCTGATCTCTTCAAGACTTTTATCATGAAGAGGTATTGAATTTTTTCGAATGCTTTTTTAGCATCTAATGAAATGATCATATGTTTTTCTTTCAGTTTATTTATATAATGGATTACATGGATGGATTTTCGTATATTGAACCAGCTCTGCATCTCTGGGATGAAGCTGACTTGATCACGGTAGATAATTTTTTGATGTTTTCTTGGATTCAGTTTGCTAGTATTTTATTGAGTAATTTTGCATCCATGTTCATGAATGAGATTGGTCTGTAATATACTTTCGTGGTTGAGTCTTTGTGTGGTTTTGGTATCATTAAAAGGAGTTTGGCAATGTTCCTCCTGCTTCTATTATTTGGAACACTTTGAGGAGTATGCGTCTTAGCTTTTCTTGGAAGTTCTGATAGAATTCTGCACTAAAACCATCCGGCCCTAGGCTTTTTTGTTTGGGAGGATTTTGATGACAGCTTCTATTTCCTTGCCGTTTATAGGTCTATTTAAATTGCTCACCTGGTCTTCTTGATTTAATTTTGGTGTATATTATCTATCTAGAAAACTGTCCATTTCTTTTACATTTTCCAGTTATGTGGAGTACAGGTTTTTGTAGTATAACCTAACGATCCTCTGAATTTTCTCAGTATCTGTTGTTATGTCCCCCTTTTTATCTCTGATTTTGTTAATTTGAATGTTCTCTCTCTGCCTTTTGATTAGTTTGGATAAGATTTTCTCTACATTGTTGATTTTCTCAAAGAACCAGCTCTTTGTTTCATTGATTCTTTGTATTATTTTTGTTGATGTTTATATTTTGTTGATTTCTGTACTCAATTTCATTATTTCCTGTCTTCTACTACTCCAGGGTGAGTCTGCTTCTTTTTGTTCTAGAGCATTGAGGTGTGCTGTTAAGTCACTAATGTGAGCTTTCTCCATTTTTTTTATCTGGGCTCTTAGTGCCATGAACTTTCATCTTAGCACTGCTTTCAAGTCCCATAGGTTTGAATAAGTGCCTTTATTTTTGTTGAATTCTACAAAGTTTTTAATTTTTTTTCTTCATTTCTTCCTTGATCCAGGAGTGGTTTGGTAGTTAGTTCACTGTTCAGTTTCCATGAGTTTGTAGGCTTTCTGAGAGTAGTATTGTGGTTGAATTCTAAACTTTAATCCATGGTGATCTGATAAGCTAAAAATTGGGTGTTACTCCATTTTTTTTTTTTGTATGTGTGGAGGTTTGATTTGTTCCCTAGTATGTGATCAATTTTAGAGAAGGTTCCATGAGGTACTGAGAAGAAGGTATATTCTTTTGTGTTTGGGTGGAATGTTCTATAGATGTCTGTTAAATCCATTTAATTCATGACATCTGTTTGTTCTCTCATTATAGAAGGCTCCATTGGTGTAGAAATTAGCTTGATTCGGAAAATAAACAGGCTAGCTAAAGGATAAAATAATTATGTTTTTATTTATTATAAGGAAAAAACTCACAAAACAGAAATGAGATGTCCAAGCTCAGCTGTGCCCAAGGGAATCACAGAGAGAGTGCACCTGGCACCCATTTTACTACCTATCCCAGACTGCCATGCCTTGACTTGGATCTACCTCTTAAAGATAATTGGCTAACAAGGTTTCCTCATTATCTCCCCCTTTTGTCTAAACAAGAGCGATACAAACCCAATACAAAACTATGTAAGTAGGGACAGATATCAAGTATAAAATTACAAACAATATAAGCAATATTAAGCAATGAACACATGATAAATGTTTTAATAAACATTCTATTTTAAAGAGTCTAAATCTTGCATCAGAAATAAGCTTAGCTAAATCATGAGAGGCAGGTACCTACACTATCTAATCTTTAACCCCATCGAAGGCCTGAGAAGAGAGATATTACTTTGAGTAGGCAGAAAGTGCAATCAAACAGCTTCCAAAGCAAGCAGTATATGATGGAGATAACGGGCTACCTGAGCAATCACCCAAAGTCTCATTTGCAACATTGAAGTAACTCTGGTTAAGGCCTAGCATAACTGACAGACCATTTTTAGAGGCAGAAAAATTTTCAGAACTGTCTTACCCTGTCTTGGCAAGGTTTATCCTTTTTCTTGTGTCCTGTTTATCCAGTTCAGATACCATGTACTTTGTCAGTGGTGGAGGCATGGGTAGTTCCTTGCCCAAAGACCAATTATGCCAAGAAGAAACAACTTCAAGTGGAGTGTCTTCGGTGCTTAACCTTTTCTCAGGAGTAGATTGGTGCTGTCAGGAGCAATCATGTCTCATGACAAAATTTAAATATTTATGTATCTAAAGAACCCAATTAATCTGACTATACGTATAACAAACATGAACAACTATGGACATAGAATATTTAATACCTGTATAACTTAATACACATTATAAATAATCACTCTCATTGTATCAATTATTTCTTAATGTGATCATTGTCTTAAATATTTGATTTAATGCTGAGCACTCAATTAAAACAAAAGTAATATACAATTTGCCTTTTCAAGTAGTTTGCAAGTCACAATAATTAATAAGAAATTCCCAAATAAGTAATTGTGGTGACAAATTTTATAGTCTCAAAAAAATAACAGGAATGGAAATCTAATGTAGGAATAAGAATGTTCAGAACATGAATGTTTGACTTTAAGGTTTCATTTTTCCAATAAAGTTGAGATGTCCAATAAAGTTGAGTTATGAGAGACTTTTCTGTGTTGGGTTAACCACAGAATTATTGCACTTTCTTAAGCATACTTCAGTTCAGAACATATAAAGATGGCTGGATGTCTTGTGTGAATGATTTTAAAACTATTTTTCTTGAGTTTATTTGAGTTCATGAAAAAAATTCAGTGTGAAGGAGGAGGAAAGGTCTTCCATATGTCTACTATTGTTGAGTTCTAGAAGCATTATCTAACAAAAGATTTAAAAGAAACAATAAAAAATAGCTGTCTTGGAGAAATCATTGTAAAATATATTTGGACTCACGATCAAGACTTTGGCAAAATTGTGGGCAACAATAACTTGAAATTCATATCTAATATGTAATAGCAAGTATCATCAAGCCCTGATATCTAATATAGACATGTAAAAATAAATGTGTATTAAAAATTATGATTGCCAGAAACTTTGGTACATTTCTTGTCTTGTATAGGAAAAACCAACCACAACACAGAAATGATCCAGCAAGAGATGTGCACATGGAAATATATGGTCTAGTATAAAAGGAAAGAATAAAAGAAAATATAGACAAGCCAAAGCAGAGGGAAGATAATATATGATGTATCCAATGAAAATTTTGGTAGTTTAATCTCTATTTTCAAACACAATTTGGATTAGTTTTATTAATTTAAGTCTCAGTTGGGTAGTAGTTATGCACTCCTTTAATAGCAGGACTCAGGAGTCAAAGGCAGGTGCATCTCTATGAGTTTGAGGCCAGTCTGGTCTACAAAGTGAGTTCCAGGAGAGTCAGGGCTACATACAGAAATCTTGTCTCAAAAAATCTAAACAAATATATATATATATATATATATATATATATATATATATATATATATATGTTGTCTTATTTGTGTTGTGTAGCAGTTTTCTCCCAGATTAAATCATTTCAGCTTACAGGAAAGTTCCTTAATACCGAAAGTAAGCAATGTAGAAGAGCTTCAGAAAGTCCCTCAAACTGACCAGACTCATTGGGGTCCTCATCCACCAAGAGAATTTAAGCAGAACGGAGTCAGTGCCAGACAAGACAAGTTGCAACGAAGACTCTAAGAGAAGCCAAGAAACCTGAAGAAAAAAAAAAAAACAGAACAGATGAACTGCCTGGAAGAGAGCTAGACCAACTGACCCATCTAAAAAGAATTTTGTCCTAACTGTTGTGTAGTGTGCTCCCTCTTCCCAGCTTCTGTGATGCTCTTTTTGAGTAACTTCTGCTCCCTTACCTATAGTCCTGTAAAAAAAAAATATTTTGACATTGTGGGCCCCCTCGCTGAGTAAACGTGTGCATTGTATCTACCCAGGAAAATTCCATCACAGAATAATTTGATGTAACTGTTGGGTAAATAAACTGACAAGTTTAGAATAGATCAATAGAAAGTTTATGAAAGGATTTATTTCTGAATTTATTTTAATGTAATTTGAGCCTCATAGAACAATCTATAAAATTGTATCAAGTTTGTACCTAAAGCCAGCTCTTTCCAAGAAAATATCATATCTTTATCAGTTTGCATCAAATACTTCCAAGATATTGACGTACAAAAGCTAGACAATTCTGATAGGCTTCTTTCATCTTTTTGATTACCTTATATCTTCATTCATTCCATTTCTTCTATATTCTCCTCAAGTCAAAGTTCCCTTCTGATTTGAAGAACTTTCTTTGATGTCGTCATTCCTCTTTCTTCCCCTGATGTTCTTATATTTATTCCTATCATGCTCATTGAATTCACCCCAAATGACACATTGTAAATTGTATTTTGTTATTTGCTTTTGAGTAGCTCAAGTTTGTCTCATTGTGTGGCAGAGAATTGTAAACTTCTCCTGTATCTGTCTTCTAGGTGTTGAGATTATAGCCATTTTTCTACCACACCCAGCTACTTCTGCTACCTTTTAAAACCTCCCCTGAGTTTGCTCCCTACCTCCAGTTTGCATGCTATTTTCCTCCTTCTTTGTTTACTTTTGCTCTTCAAAAGCTCATATAGCCCTCTTGATCCAATGCTTTTTGACTTGGATTTGGCTTCAGATTTCAAATAACTGCATTTTCTTAATTCACAGATGGTTGATTAATTTCAAATTCTTAATTTTTTACTGATTTGGATGTGACAGAGAAATTATAGGATAACACTTTAGCACCTATGTACATCTAGACATGGAATTGATCCAATAATAAGGCAGTAGCTTTTCAAATCACTAATGTTTCTGGTAATATGTACAGTCCTTATTTTCTATCTATTTGAATATAATTAGAGTTCTTCTGACTTAAGAAAAAAGCTCAAAAAGGAAAAACAAACAAACAAGCAAACAACAACAAAAACCAACTATTGTTGTTTACTTTACTCTTTGTTCTTTTGAGGGCCCTGTCACTCAGGTCCCAAATGAATCAAATGTGGAGCCTTATTCTTTCTTATAAATGCCCAGCCTTAGCTTCCCTTGTTTCTTTCCAGCTTTCCTTAACTTTAATTCACCTGTCTACCTTTTGCTTCTGTGTTTTCTTCCATTCTTACTTCTGTATATCTTGTTTCCACTTTTATTCCATGCCTGGCTGGATGGTTTAGTGGCTATCCCCTGATGTTCTCTTTTCCTTGTTCTCCCATATTTCTCCTCCTATTTATTTCCTTTACCAGCCCTACCTATCCTTTCTCCTACTTTACTATTGGCTGTTCAGTTCCTTATTAGACCATCAGGAATTTTAGAGAGGCAAAGAGTTAAACAAATGTAGCATAAACAAGTAACAGATCTTTATCTCATTAAACAAATGTTTCAGAGCATAAACAAATGTAACACACTTCAAAATAATATTTCATAGCACCCAACCTTGATATATATATATATATATATATATATATATATATATATATATATATGAAAGCCTAAGTTTAGATGGTCAGAACCTATATTTAAATCCTGGACTAGTGGCACAGGTTTGTAATCCTAGCACTAGAGAAGCAGAGTAAGTATAGCTTAACTTGTGAGCCCAGACTTGGTGAGAAACATCTCAAAAAATATAATGGGGAGAATAATTGAGGATCACAGCATATCAGTCTGTGATCTGTGACCAACACACACACATACAGAGAGAGAGAGACAGAGAGAGAGACAGAGAGACAGAGACAGAGAAGGGTCCAAATGAAACAAACTAAATGAATATTTCCATGACCTCATCCACATTTAAAGCCTGGGGTAATAGCACAGATTTAAAAACAGTGGAAACATCTGGAAACCTCACATAATTTTAGGCGTCTGGTAAATTGTAAGAATCAGTTTTTAGGAAGCATAAAGAATAGTTCTTGTGAGGAATGGGTCACCAGTTCCCAGCAATCCTCAGAAAATAACCTTAAAAACATTATGTCTTATGGTTTCTATTGCTGTGAAGAGACACTAAACCATGCAATTATTATAAGAAAATCATTTAATTGGAGCTGGCTAACAGTTCGAAGGTTTAGTCTGTTATCATCATGTGGGATTCAGTCAGAAATGGTGCTGGAGTAGTAGCTGAGAGTTCTACATCTAGATATGAAGGGGGTAGGAAAGGAGTGTGAGCCACTTGACCTTATTTGAGCTTCTGCGACGTCAAAGCCCACCTCCAAAGACACATTTCTTACAAAAATGCCACACCTACTCCAACAAAGCCTCAGCTCCTAGAGCTGCCACTCCCGATGAGCCTATGGGGGGCATTTTCTTTCAAACCAACACATATTATTTAAAAATTCAACAGTTTGTCAAATATCAAGGTAGCCAAAACGATGCTGCAACTTGTTTCCTGTCTTTTCTGTTGTCAGATATGATCCATTGAATTTATATCAGAGAGAAGCATTTGATTTATACAGGGCTCAATTTCAACACAGGAGATGGTAGTTAGGAAACTCTGATAAAATACCTATCAGATTAATTGGGAGAGCTGAACTTGTGTGAAATGACTTGGTCAAATCTGATTTTATCTATTATTCTCCCTAGTATATGAACTCCTTAGTATTTCTTGCTATTCTCAGCACAGACAGTGACTAGAGCAGGTGCCCTAGAGCTTGGCCACACCACTCATGTGATCCTGAGCACCTCAGATGACTGGTAAAGAGAAACTGCAGAAAGGACTGTGCTATGTCTTTTACTTTCTGACTCTGGGTTAAACTGCTAGATAACTTAATCCATCTGTGAATATATCTGTACACTTGCTCCAGGGGTGAGGGGCATATTGAACTCCACAACAATGCCTTACTTGCATTGTCACTGCTTTGTGATAAATCACAAAGTTCAAATTTCTCATTCAATAGACTTGTTGATTTTGCTTGTATAGGTGAATTTAAACAAGATTGAACACAATCAAGGCGGTATGATCATTAATATTTAAGGCAAATTTAATGTTTCAGTTTAAAAGCCAAATGAGTGCTGTGACAACTAGAAACCATAAACATAAAGAACATTAATACTTTCATGTCTAGGGGCACAAAGGACTCATAATTACATTAGTTGTATAAGTAATAAGCAATTGATCAGAATAGAAAGTCCAAAGTCCAAAGTAGAGATAGAGCAAGAAGCACCCACTCCCAGTTGGGAAATACTAAGAGTGTGGAATCTAGGGTGTGGAGGGAAATAGACAGTGATGAAAAACATAGTAGCAGCGATGGTGGAGAGCAGACTTACATCACCTTCATTCTATCATACGTTCTTTTTTAAAAAGTATTTATTTATTTATTATGTACACAATATTCTGTCTGCATGTATGTCTGCAGGCCAGAAAAGGGCACCAGACCTCATTACAGATGGTTGTGAGCCACCATGTGGTTGCCTGGAATTGAACTCAGGACCTTTGGAAGAGCAGGCAATGCTCTTAACCACTGAGCCATCTCTCCAGCCCCTCATATGTCCTTTTTTATTCAGAACTTTAGAACTTATGAATTACGTGCTTTTTAATTGGTTCCTTGAATACTCCACCACATAATAGGTTTTCTATAAACATTTATTTAATTGAACCTTTATTCAGTGACTAATGTAGTGGCACTCAATGTTTAAGCGTTTATATGTGGATAATTTTTAAACTAGGAGCATTAAATTTTAGTAGAAAGAGCAGAGTGCTTTGATATTGGTAAACGTGTATGCACTCTTGAAGGTTGTTTCTTAAAGCCTATTATCATATTCTTTAAGAGGTCAGTTAATTCTGAATCTATTTAGTCTCATATATCTTCCAAATGAAACTATAAAAAGAAACACGGGATCCTACCCTTCCATTTCGCAATGAATATAAGGAATTATTCTTTGACTGGAATCTATGGGGAAGTGAGTTTTAGATGCCACCTTTTGTTTAAAAAAAGATTCTATAATATGTTTCCTCATTATTTACTGGACCTGTTGGAAAAATAAGAGTCATGTTGATATAGAAAACATGGAATAATGCCAAGACAGAGACGAGTCAAGCTGTGTATTCAGGAATGATTCTGACAAATATAGTGAACTCCTAAATTCAGGAAAATTTTGAAGGAAACTGTCCTATTCACTGTATATACAGTATGAACCATATTTCCAATTTCCTTAATCTATCCTTGACCTATCAAAATTAGCTTCCATTAAGACCCCACCAGCATGAGTGTCTGCCTCTTTCCTTAATATTCACATTTGGATGTATTTGAATATAGTCCATTTCTCACAGAAGGTTTTAAGCCACTGTAATTGAATGTTAAGTGTTAATTTTAATTTTAAAATTTGTATGCTTTGAATGCATTCAACATATATTTGTAATAGTCATATATGTTTTAGATGGTTCTTATTTTTGTATTTAAAAAATGGAACTAACTTTGTGCCAAATCACTATCAACCTGGAAGAGGTGCATGGTGATAGCAAACATCAGAAAGGGAACAAATTATCAAGCTTACTATTTCTTACTTATTCTACAAAGAATAAAGTGGAAATTATGTGTGAGGCTAGAGAAAATAAGGACATATATAAAATGGAAAATACATGCAAGGAAACTACATTTGTAAATTCATTGGAAAATTAATGAAAAGGATAGAAGTCCCAATATATAGGATTCTAGAATCAATTCTATGCACTGAAAAATATTAAATAAAAAGTACTATTCTATTGGAATAAACCCACAAAGTTATATTAAGGCGAAGGTATGAGGACTAAGAAACAGAAATTAAACAAAACTTTTAGCATCCTATAGAATAAGATCAGATGTCACAGTATCCATTAAGTCAAAATCTAGCACAGATATCAGTGTCCAAAGAAATTGAGGTTGAAGGTGTAGTAGTTGTTTTTACTGGGAATTTGCAATAATAATTTAAGAGCATCATTTAGAATGAGATGTTGCATATTCATTACATGAAACTCACTTATGAATGGCATATCATGGGGTTACAGTGATGCCTCATCCTCTAAAATAATGTACTGCTATTGCTCAGGACCTGAGTTCTGCTCTCAGCATCCACATTGGTCACTCACAACTTCTTCAACTCCAACTCCAGGGGCTATGATGCTCTCTTGACTCTGAGTACACACATATAAACACACACACAACAAAGAATGATTGAACAGTGTTTGTAAAACTAGTAGCATGAAATAAATTTACCAGTCTTAAAACATACACAATGTCTTTCAAACTTAAAATTACTTTGAGTTATTAAAAGATAGTATTACTTTGATAACACAAATAAATATGATTGTGTTAAATTTACCGTGCCAACTTCAAATACTCCATTATTTCAGTCACTACCTCTTTTTACTCAGTTCACTTTTCTAATCACTTAAATATAATGAGATTTACTGTTTACTTATATGTTATTCCTTAAACTAATCTTATTCATGTTCTCCACCTGACATCTGTATACCTCATTTTCTGCCCACCGTGGTGTGTATATAACCCTCTTCTGTTTGTTCCTCTGCCCTAACCTTTATAGGCACCATTGCTCTATGGTTTCTACATGTACTTATTCAGTGTTAACCTTGACATAACCAGTGTTGAAGGCGGAGGAATTAAGCTAGATATGGTTCTTTTATTTCACTTCCTGAGTGTATCCCTTTGAATATTATAATCTTTAGGCAAAAGTCAATGATTTTTATCATGTTTGAAACTCTTGAGTAAGAGTTCTTATGGTTGTTTTCGAATCACTTTTCTGGGTTTCACTACTATTTTAGGTTTAGTTTCCTTTACCTGAGCAGTTTGCTGTTACAGTGTTTTGGATTTTACAAATTATATATTAAAAATGGGTCATCCCAAGCTATATAATTTTATTAAATATAAATAAATATGTGTGTATTAAGTATCATTTTAACATAATATGATTCTTTGATGTTTTTCAGACATCCTTCTTGATGTCTTTCCTCTGTTATTATTAATATGTCAAATATATGAAGATTCTTAAATCAATAAATACTTATGTTTCCCACTATAAAAAGTATTAACCATTATTTACGTGATTTATTCTCTAATCTATTTCTTGATATCTTTTAGTCACCAAAAGCATGAAATGGCTTAAAGGTACTTGATTCTCTGTTCATTTTCTTTTCTTTGTCATTTGAATGATTTTTCAATCTGATTGATTCTTTATTCTCTGCCGTCTCTACTGAGTTATTGAAATTTTAATGAGTTTCTTTTTCAGTAATTTTTCAATTTTTAATTTTTTCAGTATTTACTTCTGTGCCAATAATTCTTCTGTTGTCTTGAGTGTAATCTATGTTTTATTTCCTTTTATAAATCTCCTTTAGTAGTGTTGGCATTAGACATCACCATCTTTCTAGTTACAATTTCTTTTCCCTTGAAAAGTCCAAAACTACTTTTCTGATGTTTTGTTTGTTTGTTGTTATTTCTGCTAGTTTTGCTTTTCTTATTGTTATTCTATGTTTGTTCTAAGAGCTTCTGATTTGTAAAATACACATTTGTATATTATACTACTAACATATTGGGTACTATGAGGGCAACCTGGAGAGAACTGGTGTTTTTATTTAAGCAGAAAACCCACCCATTCATAGTCTTCACACCACAATTTCTGATTCTTCCTTAGTGGTGAGTCAACTGTCTGATTCAGTTCTCAGAATCTTTGTTATGTGTATTTGGGGCTGTTTAGAGCATTCATGTGTATTTTGAAACTTTATCATTATTTCAGATATTAGATATACCTTTCCTGCGAGCTTGGTATGTTCCATAGAAGCACGTGAAAAGGGTGATTTTGAAACTTGGGCTGCAGCTCAAGTAATCATCAACTCTCAATGCTTTACTATGTCTACTTGTTTTTACTTTGAATTTATATAGTTCAAGAGTGGTATTGGGACATGTCTGAAATTAGAACTATCCTTTACTACTTCTAAACACACTATATTTTTGCTATACTTTGAAATGCAAGATGCTTCTTTTCTGTATCTGTTTCTCTGTCAAGAGTACAGGACCTAGCTCAGAGCTCACACTCTACCACTTTTCAGCATAGTCCCTTGATACACTGTCATTTGATGTGGCACTTGCCTTTCTTTTAGGTTTGCTGGCCAATCAAACCCATCAATCCTCTGTCTTTTTGTTTGTTTGTTTGTTTTGTTTTGTTTTTCGAGACAGGGTTTCTCGGTAGCTTTTGGTTCCTGTTCCGGAACTAGCTCTTGTAGACCAGGCTGGCCTCGAACTCCCAGAGATCCGCCTGCCTCTGCCTCCCTGTCTTTGTATCACTCCCCATACTCTAACCTGCTGGTTGCAAGTGAATGTGGCCATGCATGTCTTTTATGTAGACCCTGGAGATTAGAATTCATGTTCTTGTCCTTATGCAGCAAGTACCCGCACCCACTAAGCAATATCTTTAGTGCTAAGATTTGGAACTTCTCTAAAAAGTTTGGTAATCAGTACTATCCTTTACTGATGTTATGAGATCTAACCTAGAATAAAATAATCACTATGAAAAGAGAAAAGGTCCTAACACAAACTCAGCCACATAGTCATTTTTCTGAAATCTGCCTCTTCATCTGTTCTCACTTTTGAGTTTCTTGTCATTTGAGATTGAAAAAATATTTTGTCCAGTAGATTTTGTTTTCATCATTGAGGTACATGCCTAATATATTTAAAACAGTGTGTCAGAACTGACCTTGGCTTATTTTATAGGATGGTGGAATATGAACAAGTACTCAACTACTGAAAAAAAGAATGAGAATCTCACAATCCATAACTGAAATCAACCATTGCTTCCTGACCGATTCCTTTCCCTTTCCCCATGATATTATCTGCCTCATAAAGTGGCTGTTTCTTCTATGTTAATTATCCTCAGTGGTCTTACCTGAAATCCATGGTATAGAAATGTCACATATGGGGTTTGGTACATGCATGAACAACTAGTAGTTTTAAGAGTTAAACAACGACAAATGCATAGAGGATGTATAGAAATTAACGTCTTTGCAGTATAGCTCCCTCAAAATTCAGAAGGAAAATACTATTTGTCTCTCAAAAATAGTTATATAAATTTAATTATGAATGTGTTTCTGAAACCTGAAGGATTTGCTCTTATTTTCTGTAGCTTGTGTTTTCTGTCTTCTTCAATTTAAAGCCATTAATCTATTGGCCATGTAAAATAATGATTTTAAAATGGATATATGTTTAATTAGATGGTTACAGCTGGGAGGACTTTGGGAAAATTTAACCTCCTGCTCTTTAGGGTACATATTAGTTGGCTTTTTCATTCTCAGGAAATTTTAAATCACTGGTCTTTCAGCCATTCAAATGGCTTTGTAGGGACACCTTTATTGTCTTTTATTTTTACCAGTGACTAATAAGTCTGACCTAATATTATGGTATATAAACAGCCAACATTCGCATTCAAACATTGTTAACTTTCCAATGTTCTATCCATAAGATCATTATCAAAATGTCTATTCCTCAACCCTCTATTCAAATTTAACTTTAGTAGAAATTTATTGAAACTCTTTTCTTCACTTCATATTTGGTCATATACTATGTTCAAATATTTCAATTTTAATTAATTCTCAGATACTTTCTTATCTCCCTATAACCACTTGGACAAACTATTTAAATGAATATGGCCCAAAGGCAGAAGTCATTTAGAAAATAAATTATATTTTGATGGACAAACTAAATTCTACAATAACCATTGGATACTTAGATACTATAACTATGTTCTCAGCTTAAAAAGAAGTCACTGTTAGCAATTTCCCAATACTGATATCCAAGTGCATAAAATAGAAGAGTAGTATATAATTTGTCTAAATATATTTCTAAAGGGATGGAGTCGGGAAAGTCTTTCATTTGGATCCTGAAAGTGACTAGGAATGTCTTACCCAGCTATGGAAATGAAGAGCAATAAGAGCATGGAGAGGACTTAGTGCTTGTGCTTGGTGCTATTTTAGACACTTACTTTTTAGTGAATATTTGCTTGTGTTGAATTCTGCACAGTTACATTACCTGAGTTTACATAGAGAGAACATTGTCCTGGATGTCAGCTCTGATAAGATAAACCCTGAGAATCTGAAAACAGAAAACACATGTGAATATAAGCTTACAAACCAGGGAGTGCTCATGATAATGATACCATATGAAGTGATATAACATATGGAAGATTTATTTCAGAGTGGGCTGCCTAAACTGACTTTTGTTTGCTCATCTTAATATTCACATATTTTATTGACAATTATGTTAGAATGTTACTTAAAATAAGCCATTGACATATAGCCTATTTAATGAAACTGCTCCATGAAAGAGGGATAAAAAAGGTTGTTGGAGTCAGTGAGGTTTGAAGAAACCAGGAGAACATTGACCATTGAATCAACTAAGCAGGGCTTAAATGGGCTCACAGAGCCTGAAGCAGCAAACACAGGACCTGCATGGGTCTGCACCAGATTCTTTGTGTGTTATGATCTTAGCTTGGTATTTTGTGGGACCCCTAACAGTGAGAATGGGTGTTTCTCTGACTTATTGCCAGCTCCTGGAACTCTTTTCTTTCTGTTGGGTTACTTTGTCCAGCCTCAATATGAGGGGTTTTGTTTTGTTTTATTGTATCTTCTTTAATCCTGTTCGGTTATAATCTTTTAAAGGCATGCTCTTTTCTAAAGGGGAACAGAGGGGGCATGGATCTGGAGAAGATGGGAAAGGAGAGGGAGCTGGGAAGAATGAAGGGAGGGAAAACAATGGTATAGATATATTGTATGAAAAAAAATCGATTTTTTTCTTTTTTTAAAAAAGCCTATAAAATTTAAAAAGATTTAATTTTTAATAATTATTTATTACGTATACAATATTCTTCCTTCATACATGCCTGCAGGCCAGAAAAGGGTACCAGATCTCATTATAGGTGGTTATGAGCCAATGTGGTTGCTGGGAATAGAACTCAGGAGCTCTGGAAGAGCAACCAGCGCTCTTAACCTCTGACCCATCTCTCTAGTCCTGAAGAATCTATTTTCAATAAAAAATAAAATAAAAAGAATCAGTGAAACTTTAACATGTTACAATTTTGTTTCATAATTTTCTCATGATTTGAAAGAAAATTTGTCATTAAAACACTTTTTCTCTTGATATGCTTGCCTTTCTAAACTCTATCCATCACTTGCACCAGAGCATGCCTTGAAATATTTTTTAAATCAGTTAACTTCTGTTTAATAATTTTTATTACTTGATATTGAATGTACAAAAAACCCAGATTATTTTGTTGACTGTCTTTTATATGTGTTGACTTTATGCCTCTTTATTGTATGTCATCTCACTTGGCCTCATACAATTATAGAGAAAGTGTGATCAGTTTTAACAGAGAAAACAATCTGATTTGATATATTAAAAGTGAAAAAATACCATCATTTTAGCATATCCTCTTATTTACAAACATAAGTAGGAGTCACTGATCTGATAATGAAAACTGTTTTCAAGGATTTTAATGCATAAGTTATTTAGTGTGTTAAAATCAACAGACCAAAGAAATCTTTAAAATAATTAATTATTCAGCAGTTTAGTTACAAAAGCAACATAGAAACTATTCTAAGAAAATTATTGATGTCTATTGTAAAGTACATTTCATGTTGATTTGGAAATGTATTGGTATGGGTGTCTGAATGTGAATGCCAAGAAAAAAGATTGTATGTTAGGCAATAAACTGGAGTGACTGCAATGTGTTAAGAGAATGTTTCCCTGCCTGGGACTTTCTACTGTGAATATCTTCTGTCTTTTTTCTAAGACCTCCCTCCCAACCATATATCATCATGCTAATGGAGAGAATGGTATTAATTCTAACAAGTCTCAACCCTTCACCAATAAAATAATGCCAGCTGCTACTGAGACCTTCAGACTGAGTATCCAAAATGAAGAAAAAAAAAGAAAATGTATAGAAACAGAGATAGAATAATAAAATGGTTTGATGTCATTGTCTGTCTTGGACTCCTGTAACAGATTCCAATGACTAGTAATTTATAAGCTGTAGGTTTTTTGTTTTTTTTTTTGTCTCATGTTCTAGTGAAATTGGAGGTCAAAGAGGTTTACCTTTTAAGGCAGTTCATTGCCCCATAGTAAAAGACAAAAGGTTAAGACAGCATAGCATAAAAGAGACAGAGAGAAGCAGAGGAAAGAGAAAGAGGAAGCAGAGGGAGGAGGAAGAAGAGATTGGCAGTGACAACAAACATACTTTTATATAAAATTTATGTTGTCATCATAATGAATCTTTACTGTTCTGAGAGTGAAATTATAATAATGATCCCACTTTACCAAGGATGACACCAGGCCCCTTATCACTTAGCCACCACTTTGAAATCCAACCTGGCATCATTGTTGCTTTGACAGTTAAGTTCCCAAATCAATAACATTGAGGAATGCAATCTAGAATATGTGACCAGTAATGAAGAGATAAATTAAATACATGGAGGAGGGCAGATTATACCCAGATAAATTGTTAATTTACCTATTAACTATATTATGAGTTGACTTGTTTTTTTCCCATAAATCTGAAATACTTATTACTTATTTTCATTTTGCCAATGCTTCCTTTCAATGGGAGTAAAACTTCAGATTTGATCATTTTTGTAGCAACAGGCTCCATACTAAAATTAAAATTAGAGCTTAGAAAATTACCATAGCAACTCTTAAGGATAAACAAAGAGCAGAAGGATGAAAGAGGCTTATTTTATGTGCATTCAACATTGCATTTATAAAGCCAGGTCAGAATTTTGGCTCGAAAAGGATGGCTGACTTCTGTAAAAGTGTTCCCTGTCAGCTCTGTTTGGAGGATGTGAAGGGATTCAGGAAATATTTTTTCTGACAGTTGTCTGAGACATCACCTGATTTTCTTTTTAACTGGGAAAATTAGACTTTCTCTAGATGTTCCAGAAGTCGTTCTATATGTCATTACAGATCTCATATTCTTCCCTAAAATCATTATGAGGGAGATTTTTTAAATGTAGAAATAGCATTGTACACACTCATATTTTAAATAGCAAACTGCAATGCATCACGAAATAGCCCAAGCATGACTATATATCACTCATTTGCATTCTGAAACTAGATTGAATTTATTTCATCTTAATATTTGTTTTAGGATGTGTGTTTCTTTAAATAGAAGTACACAGAAGACAATTGCATAAAAATGTAGTAAACAAATCAAATAGATAGTGTGTATAGTGTGTTTAAGGGAATCTAACCTATGCATCTCTGGAACTAACTGTGATCAGTAATATGAGCTTGAAATCTGACTTGCACATTGAAGGTCTTGGGCATTTTGATCTGAATGAGTAATAGAGACTTCATTCAAAACAAATGGGTGTTAACTGACTCCCATCTCTTTCTCCAAGTTATAGGCTTGGTGAAATGGTTTAAGCCATTGTTTCTTGACTTGTGCTGGTAATTAGAGTTCATTATGTTTATTTCATTGGTTTTAGATTAATTTTGTGCTCACTTGGTAATATACTCATACTCTCCTCAAAAGAGCCACCAGACCATCAGAAAGATGCTTGTGTGAAGCTTCAAAAAGGGCTATGTCATGCATTTTAGGAATTATACATCTTCTCAGTCTAACAAGCAAGCATTACTGCTGTCTCATCATGGAAGACTTGTTTGAATCTCTGCTTTGTCTTTTGTGTGGGTCTTCCACAGTTCAGTAGAGAGACAGATACACAGACACACATCCTACCATGAAGTGCTTGGGGATTTAAACCATTGCAAGGCCTCTAATTTTTGTAATGTTGACCACCTTCATTAATATGCATATAATAGTTTTAGTAATGTCGAAAACTAATTATGTGGATCCCTTTTAACAAATCATGTTGGTGTTAGAGAAACAGTGTGTGATAGTCAGATTTTTATTATTGTGACAAATAAGTACAGAGAAACAGCTTAAGAGGAGAAGGATGTGGAAAGATGCTTAAAAGAAATCCCACACTAGCTCAGAATTGAAAAACAGATGGTTATTTATTTAGGGGTAAACTCACAAATCAGAATCCTTTGTTTGAACGGAGAACAGAAACTGAATCCAGCAACCAGAAAGAGCAGTGGAAAGGAGACCAGACACAAGCTCTACATCAGCATATATAGTATAAGAGGCCATGCCCCAGTGGGCGAGAAACCACTGTCTGTAAGACTTCCTACAGCAGAAGGATTTATTGAAGCTCACAGTCAGAAGCTTTGGTCCATAATCCTTGGTTCTAATAATTTGTTACTCATGGTGAAGTCCAACATTATCTCAACAGATGCATTTGGTTAAGACTGCCTACTTCATGAGAGATAAAAGTCAGAAAAAGAAAATCCCAAGCAAAATATTTGTCCTTTGTTTCTTTATAATTATCTGAACTCCCAAACTATGTAAGTAGCATTCATGTTCTTGTCATATTTGCTTCCTTAGTTGACTCCTTCTATGTCAGTAGTTCACAGAGATATGTGGTAGTGTCCTAGGCATGTATCTGTATGATCAAGTTGACAATTAAAATTAATAATCACCTACTTTAAGCAAATTAGTAAGTAGTTTGAGAAGTATGCTTGCTTTCAGAATTAAAGGAGTAAAACAATAAAAAACAATGAAAGTAAAGGATGATGTGTTGAATAGAAAGAAAATTTCCTTTGAAAGGGGGCAAAGATGCTAAGATGTGGTGATTTCAATGAGAAATCCTCAGAGACTCAAATGCTTGAATGCTTGGCTGATTATTTCCTAACCTATAACAAATATGTAACAAGACATGAACTAATAGGAAAGAAAAGACTCCTAGGAAGATTTTCCTAAGCAGGCTTTCCCTTTATTCAGTTTCTGCCATGAAGTTATGAAAACCTAAGCACTGGATTCTGATATATTATTTTTTTAAGACCCTTGCAAAAGGAAGAGCTTTGGAACTCTTGAAAGATGGCCACTGCTCAGCATAATCACAGTGCACGTGTCTCAGAAAGATAGAGCCCTGGGGACCGCATGTTCTTATTGAGCATATCTCTGCTTATTACCCTTAAGGACATCATGTCCCTCATAATCTATGAGTTGAATGAAAACTCTAAGGGGGTTTCTGTCTCTTCCCTGGTCAGTGTCAATGGTACTTACATTAATAATGAATGATGTTTTCCAAGCATTGCTGCTGGAGCAGATTAATGATTTAACTACCAGAATTAGAAGGAGTTTAGAAATGTAGTAAAGTTAGGTTAATATGTTTTTATTAGTGGATTTGATATAGAAAATATTGGAGAACAATTTAAATTTTAGAAAAGGCACACTTTAAATAGTTGAGTGAGGAACTTGTCATCAAGGGACAAGAATAAAGGCAGTCTGATTATTAATAGCTGATGTGTCTTTTTTTTGCTAAATATAGGTTAGTGACCAAAGAAAATGATAAATTTCTTCTACCCATTTTGCCCTCAGCTTTCTTCTATGATTTCATAAAAAAAATGTTGATGAGTGAGTGTGCACTCTGAAGATTTAAAGAAGAAAGACTGATTGTTTTTACTTATAAAAATTTTGTGTTTCTATTAATATTTTTGTAAGATTACCATTTGAGATGATAATAAAATGATTAATTATTTCTTTGTAACCACAAACACCTTTTTCCCAGTTCAAAAGAAACTGGCTAAAATATTGTTGGATTTAAACTTTTAAAATCAACTATAAAAAAATCATTGTTGTGGGGGTGGAGATGTTATGGTAGGAAAATTAATACAAAGCAAAATGTTTACTGTGAGTTAGAAGAAAAACATGTAGTTATAAGAAAAGCATGTAACATGATCATAATATAATTTATTCCTGTGTTAATATTTTAATTTGTTTTTGGAAAATATATAACTTATAGTTGGGAAACTATTTTTCTTGCAGAGAAATCATTGTACTAGGAGGTATAAAAGAGATAAGAAAAATAAGAAAGAGAGAAAGAAAGGAAAGAAGGAAGGAAGATATAGAAAGAAAATATCAAGAGAGGTACAAGAAAAACCTCTGGGAAGATATAGAAGGAAACAGGGAATAAATAGAAGGAGAACAATTAGAAAGAAAAAGAATGAACACACCAGAACATAAAAGAACACAATAGGAACAAGCAACAGAAGGAGAAATGAAGAATTAAGTTTTGGCCCTCAGAAAAGTCTCCTGCATATACATGAACTTGTGTTGAATCCATGCCTCCTCTTCAGTTTCTTTGACGTGCTCATAGTGGGTCCTTTGGAAAAATTTACTTGAGGTAATTGCTATAAGGTCTAATGATTGTCTTTTTTGTGTTATCTAGGAATTGGGGGCAGAAAACTGATATTATTCTATGCTTTGTGAAGACATTTAATGATTTGGGATTCCCCTTTGTATGCCATGACTACATTTTATTACCATTGTTTAATATAGAGGCTACTTAAGCCTATAACAGGGCAGAGTATAGCCAGGAAGAGATATACTGTGAAAGTAGAAAAGAGATTCTGCTTTTGTTTCTGCAGAGCACAGAAGAAATCAACTGATCAACTTTTCCAGTACAAGGCAAAGCAGATCTTCAAATTTTCTGCTTGCCCAATACTGTGGGCCTGTACGCTGAATATGGATTCCCCAATGTTACAGAAGAACTTTGGATGACTGTCCAGGCAGCAAGATGTCTCTGTCAATTCTAGAGTTTTGGAGGTTGCTTACAGTGCACTTCTTGTTTTCTTAGGTAATATTAAATCGCTTTGGCATCTTTGAAAAGTTGAAAACAGATAGTTAAAGATTTCCTTAGTTATGATAAAAGATCAATTAGATATGAAACTTTAGAGTCACAAAGATAAAACAGATGATAGTATATTTTCTTTAATTTTGCCTGTTACAAATAGACTAAATATTGTAACTATAATTCTTGTTTGAACCTGTTTTGAATATGTAATATTCCTATGTTAAAGTTAAAACCTTCCTTTTTATTTATACAGAGATGATGTGGGATTCCTCTCTGTATGCTATGAATATGTTTTATTACTATTGATTAATAAAGAAGTTGCTTCAGCCTATATCAGGTCAGAATATAGCCAGGCTGCAGAAGATATATAGAGAGAGTAGATGAAGTTGAGGAGATGCCATGTAACTACTGAAGAAGAAAGACACCTCCCACCAGAGCCTTACTGGTAGGCTACGGTAAGTAGTGATGGTAGGCTGTTACCACAGCCTCGTGGAAACACACAGATTAATAGAAATGGGTTAATTTCAGATGTAAGGATTGGTTAATAAGAAGCCTGAGCTAATAGGCCAAACAGTGTTGCAATTAATATAGTCTGTGTGTCCATTCAGGATGGGCAGCCAGGAAACAAATGAGCAGGGTCCAACAATAGTTTAAAAATATTTTTTAAATATATTTTTTATATTATAGTATAATTACATCACTTTTACCTTCCTTTTCCTTCCTCCAAATGAAGTACTTATCATTGTTCCTTTACAAATTCATGACCTCTTTATTCATTAATTGTTTTATAGACAAATCTGTGTGTATAAATACCTAGTAATGACTTTATGATTTAAATTTGACATAAAACTGTTGCTTTTTTTAGTTTTGAAGAACTTGGTAGTGGATTTCAATTGCTTTTGACTCATTATGTCTTAATTTTAACTAGAATGTATTTAAATATTTTTCCTTTAATTTTTTCCTGAAAATTTTTAAAGAGCAAAGCATTAAAAGAAGACATAGTGAAAGGGAAATTATTAATTGCATTCTATAAATGTTATCTTAATGTTCATTGTTCATCTCAGTGTACAGCTTTGCTAAGACTTGATTTATAGAAGAAAACAAATAGAACAGAAGTGAGAGTTGCCTTGGTGAAGAACAGAGAGATGATACATAACCCATCTAACATAGTTCATCAGGTTAAGGCAAAGAAGTCCTCAGAACAAAAGTCTCAGATAAAGATTACCTTATCTAACCAGACTTCCACCCCACCTATTCATGTCTGCATCCAGAAAGTAGTAGATAACAGGTAAATGCTCAAAAGGAACCAGATGGACAAAGTTCAACTCTCACCTCAATTTTCCTTTTGTGCATTAACATTCTCTCATGAGGCTGCATTATGTTTGTCTGGTAGTTAGAAAGTAGAAGTTTATAACTATGAAGTTTAGTCTCTCTTTTACTAGGTGGAACACTGCATTTCAGCTTGCCTCTAATAATATATTGCTACTAGTTGACATGGTTGTAAGTTATTATTAAACTCTTTGGGATCTGATAAAGATACAGGGTTTTGATTTTAAAAAGTCTTCCCCCAGGGCAGGGAATTTGGACTGCTCTTCAGTATTGAGAGGGAGGGGGAATGGACTTGGGGGAGGAGAAGAGGAGTGGGGATGGGGGGAGTGGGGAGAGGGGCAATATGTGGGAGGAGGGGGAGGGAAATGGGAAACGGGGAGCAGGTGGAAATTTTAATTAAAAAAGAACAAAAATAAATTAATTAATTAATTAAAAAAAAGAAAAAAAGAAAAACAACCCTGGGAAATGTTGAGCAGAATGTTTCTCAGTTTACATTCTAAAACAGAGACAAAGTACAGGGTTAAAGTTAAAACATGTGGATCATGTTAATAGACCATGACATAGATCCATTTAATTCTAGAGTAGATGCTTAAATTCCAGTCACCTACATTACTTTGTCCTGATGAAAACTTTATAATGTGCTATTCAGCAAAAAAAAAAAAAAATTACCAACTAATATCTTCTGTACAGCTGAACTGAGAGACAAAAATTGCTTAAATTTGTCTTCAGTGTAAAATGGTTTTGTTTTGCTTTTGATTGTTATTGAGAATTTTGCTGAATATAGTAGTGTGGGCTGGCATCTCAGAGATTGTAGAACATCCATCCAGGAGCATCTGGCTTTCTGCATCTCCATTGAGATGTCAGCTGGTATTCTAATAGGTCTGCCTTTGTATGTACCTTGGTATTTTTTCATGAAGCTTTTAATATCTTTCTTTGTTCTATACATTCAGTGTTTGACTAGTACGTGTCATAAAGAGTTTCTTTTCTGGTACTATTTGCCTCATCCTTTTATAGGTATCTCATTCTTTAGATTAAGGGAATTTTCTCTTATACATTTACTAAAAATATTTTCCAAGCTTTTGACCTGGATTTCTTCTTTTTCTTCCATGCCTGTTATTATTAGGTTTGGTCTTTTTATAGTGTCCCAGATTTCCTGGGTGTTTAGTGCCTAAATTTATTTTTCAGATTTAATATAGATTTAATATTTTCTTTGATTGAACTACTCTCTTCTACCTTGTCTTCAAGACCTTGGTTCAATGTCCACACCCACGTGGTGACTGTAGCTACAGGTCCATGGGAACCAATGCTTTCTTCTGGCTACCATAGGCTCGACATATATATATATATATATATATATATATATATATATATATATATACAGGTAAAACACCTACACACATAAAGTAAAATAAAAACTTGAAAACACAGAACCAACAACAATAATGATGTGAAAACTTAAGGTGTTCAAAAGAGATACAATGGAGCTAGTAACAAACCTCTATATCTCAGCATCCTCAGAAACCTAGAGAAGTTTCTAGAGGATAATATTGTTAGCTACTGAAGAGAGAAGAGAAGTATAGAGTTCTTGGGAAGCTTTAACCCACAAAGATATTCAAAATGAAAGAGCAAAATCAATCCATTGTGTTTGTGTGAATATTTGATATTTTCAATACCCAAGGTATTGTAGAAACATAGAAAAAAATCTTTAGGCAGGAGACCTAAGTCATATGAGGTTTTTCCACCACTGATAATATGACATATGGCATTTTTGAGACTCAGTCTGATAAGACTCACAAGGAAATAGATGTTCATAGATGCCTCCGTAGGGGGAAAAACACAGAAATCATAAGTACAAGTTGTAGATGAAAGCTTCTGTCCCACCCAGTCCAACAGCTCTTTGGTCCCACAGTGGGCCACTCCCAAAGAAACACACAAAGGCTTATATTAAATATAAACTGTTTGGCCTATTAGCTTAGACTTACTATTAACAAGTTCTCACAACTTAAATTAACCCATAATTCTGGTCTTTGTTTAGCCACATGGCTTGGTACCTTTTCTCAATGAGACCTTCTTATCTTGCTTCTTCTGTATCTGGCTTGTGACTGCCTTGCCTCCTTTTAGAATTCTCCTAGTCTGGTTGCCTCACCTATATTTGCTACCTGGCTACTGGCAAATCAACATTTCATTAAGTCAATATAAGTGATAAATTTTTACAGTGTGTAAAGGCATTATCCCACAGCAGTTCTCATTTTTTTCTGTTCAAAACAAGACCCTGAAACTAATCTCCATGTTTAGCCTTTTTTCTGACCATTTTCCATAAAAACTTGAAACCAACTCTTTAAACAAAGACAAACATCCATAATCCATTTTCTGGAAATGTGGGTGTAGCTTTCTAGGTTACTTCCCACTGACTGGGAGCTCTGCTAATTTTATGGGAAACCAAAGAATATTTAAGATCATGGTCAAGTCATGACTGGAGTATTTTATGAGGCTGAATCATCTCAGCTAGTAGCCTTGAAGCTGTTTCAAATGCAAAAACTCAGAAGAAACTGAAACAGAGGTTCTCTGAAACACTGGTTCATTTGGGCTATCATTCCTATTGAAGATTTTTCACAGTGTCTTCCTTGATCAAACCTTATTTTCTTAATGAAGAATGAAATTACAGCCTCTCATTTCCTATAGTAACAAAAGTAAAACCTTTTCTCCAAAGTCACATATCATTTGACATAAACTTTAAAGTCAAGGCATTTTTAAAATATATAGATTGGATTCATCCAGCAGCATTTATAATCAAATGTCTTAGCAGCTGTTCCTATTTCTACAGCAGTAATGTACAGTATCCAGACTCTCTGTGTACTTTCCTTATTTATGTGAGTTTTTTTCTTACTCTATTTCTTTTATTTTTATTTTTAACTTTTGGGTTTTTTTTAAGACATGGTTTCTCTGTGTATCTTTGACTGACCTGGAACTTACTCTGTAGACTGGGCTGGCCTTGAGCTCACAGAGAGCTGCTGCCTCTCTGCCTCTCAATTGATGGGATTAAAGACATGCACCACCAGGCCTACCTACTCTATTTCTTTTTTAAGGACATTCTCTAATCTTTTCCTTTTCTCTCCCAAGCCTATGTATATTTTTTAAAACACACTGTAAATTGCTTAGAGTTTTTTTTTAAAATCTGAATCTGTCTTTACTGTATATCTATATCTTTTTCTGATCACATAAGTCTTTAATGTGTTAAACAATATGGCCAGGATTAAATCTGACATTTTGGTGGCTGGCTCCACCCATCCCTTGGCTTTCTGAGAGTCTAGCTTCCTGGTGGTAGTATTGGTTGTGCCAAATTTAATGCCACAACTTTGTGAAGTTACTGTGTCTATGCTATGATGAACAAACCTGAAGGTGGCTGTAAGCCTCTGAAAAGAGCTGTGAGGTTTTTGCCTCTAATGTTGAGTCAGGAAGCCCTTTTTAAAGGAGTTGCACCTGTGCTCACCTCTAGCAAAGAGAGCCTACTGAAAAAGACGGTTACCAAAAATCTGTTTGAATTTGTTCTTATCCGTATAGAATCTCCCCCTTTTTTTTTCTTTTTAAGCTTTCTCGGGCTGTATGTAAAAATACTTACCAAACGTTTGGATGCTGTTTGTAAATGGTCTCGCCTGGTCCCGCAGTCATTCAGCCTTAAAGAAATACATACAGGCTTATATTACTTATAAACTGTTTGGCCTATTAGCTCAAGTTTATCATTAACTAGCTGTCACAACTTAAATTAACCCATAATTCTCATCTATGTTTAGCCATATGACTTGATACGTTTTCTCAGTGAGGCATTCTCATCTTGCTTTGTCTGTATCTGGTATGTGACTGTGTCTCTGCCTTTCTTCTTCCCAGAATTCTCCTAGTCTGGTTGCCCCACCTATACTTTCTGCTTGGCTACTGACCAATCAGCATGTTATTAAGCTATTATGAGCAACAAATCTTCACAGTTTACAAAAACATTAACTGACAGCAACAAGAGGAAAACTGCTGGAAAATATGTGTGACTTGGGCAAAGTATTTTTTTCTTTTTTTTTTCTTTTTTATTAAAATTTTCTGCCTCCTTCCCACCTCCGCCTCCCATTTTCCTTCCCCTCCCAAAGTATTTTTATCTAACAGATCCTACCAGAGACTACAAATACTCAATTTATGCAAATCAAAAACACCCAGCATGCATGCACATGCACACACATACACACACACACACACACACACACACACACGTCTATAACCACTACTATTGAAGATTATTTTAAAAGACTAGCAGAGATACAAATAACATCAGCTGTAATTTATAGAAAAGGAGGAATTCTATGGCTGTAGCTGCTCTCCACAAAGGACAAATGATAGATTATTGGGTCTCTCAAAGCCCATTTAGCTATGTTATTTTGATGTAGGAGTCCCCTCTATGTGCTGTGATTACCATTAATGCTTTTATTTTACGATGTTTTTAAAATAAAATAATTTTAAACACTTGGAATGAATTACTTTGACAACAGAAAATCTCTTAGTTCTAGAAGCTAAGAAGTCAAACATGAAGGTCCTAGTAGAGTGGTTATATGAAGGGGTACAGTATTCTGATTATAGATAGCAGCCTTCTCACTAAGTTATCCTGCCATTGGATTTTCTAAAGGAAAACTTAAGAGGTGCAGAGAGTGCTAATGAGCAAGAGAGGGGAGAGATGAAGATATCCTTCCTGTGCATTTTTTATAAAGAAGTTATTTCCATGTGAAAGTACTATTTTTTGAAAGTCATTTAAGCTTCATTACCTACAGAAAGTTTCCTTCAAATACTATAGTCATTGGAATTAGGACAATTTGTAAATTGGGAGGTGGGATTATTCAGTGGTATCAATTACCATTTGGGTGGAGTAATGGTAATTGTTTGATTTGTCCCCATAAAATGATAATGATGAATTATTTTGATGTGCTTAATTAAGGTGGGATTATCATGGAGCTGAATAGGTCCCTAATCTAGCATGACTAGATACCTGCCAGAAAAAAAGAGAAGTTAAAAAGGAGAAACAATTTGTGACAATGGAGATGACTTGGGACTGATGTACCTACAAGCTAAGGAACACCACACATTCCTGGAAAGCAATGGAAATTAGAAGTGAAGGAATTTTCTCTAAACTTCCCTGGATTCTTGGCCATGCTGACACCTGATTTTGGATTGACAGCCTCCAGACTCTGAAATAATATATTTCTGCTGTCTTAAGCCACTCAGTTTTGTGGTATATTTTTGTAGACTCTCCAGGAAATCGATTCATTCAGTGTCTGCTCTACCAGGTTGGCTCTAGCAAAGATAAATTGAAGAAGAATCTTCAAAGACCTTGTAAGATGAATCAGCTTTAGTAAGAAACAAATCATGATTTTTATTGTTGGTGTTGTTATTTCTGAAAACAAGGTCTCACTATGTGGACCTGGCTGGCCATAAACTCATAATCCTGACATTATTTTAAGATAATAAAATGTTACCATTTTTTTACTGCAAATAATATCCCATCCTGAATATCATAATTTTAAATTTCAGTCTGCTACTTTAAAAAATCTATCTAAAATGCATGACTGGAACAAAACTGATAGAAGGGTCAACAGATAGTGGACAAATTTGGTATCAATAGCGGATAAGACCATCAGTACAGTAATCAACTATGTTTCAGACTAACACTTCAGCAAAATGCTTAATTGTTCCTAAATTCTGTTGCATTTTCCCAACAGTTGGTCAAGCATAGTCTCAGAAAACCATTTAGTTAATGTTATAGAGTGATTATTTTTAGTTGCTTTAATATTACTCATGCCATAACATTTATTATGCTAATAAACAGTGATTTTATTGGTTAAAATTAATTTGTAACATTAAGGATTCACCTATAATCTAGGAGATTTTTTGTTAGTGTTGTTTATACTGTTTTGTTTTACCACTTCCATAAAAATAACCTGCTTCTTGAAGACCATTATGTCTTTCTTCCACACTGTACAAAAAGCATCAATTTAGCTTACTCAGTTATAACCAATAAATATTTTCTGAGATCTCACTATGATCTAAAGATACAATAAGAAACAGACACAATTATCCTAAAAATTCTGGGTCAATTACATGACATCTACACTAACAACACAGAATATTGCTTGTTTTACTAAAAATGATGACAACAGTAAATATAGTAATCGATCAATTCAACATTTTCCCCAGGGTACAACATGTCCACAGTCCATGCCTCCTGTGGATTATCACATTCCAAACCAATATCTTCTTCATTTGAAACATTTCTATGCTGTCATCAGATAAGATATACATGATATATTATTCCCGCTGGGGTTTTAGTTTTCATAATTGGGTCATGCTGCAATTCCCTAAGATATTTAGATGAGGCCGGGCGGTGGTGGCGCATGCCTTTAATCCCAGCACTCGGGAGGCAGAGGCAGGCGGATCTCTGTGAGTTCGAGACCAGCCTGGTCTACAAGAGCTAGTTCCAGGACAGGCTCCAAAACCACAGAGAAACTCTGTCTCAAAAAAAAAAAGATATTTAGATGAAATATGATTTGAAGAAATATGTATTTAGGGATGGAAAAAGCCTGACATAAGAATATTAGGGTTGCACATTGAATTTCACAAACCATTCCTCAACACTTACATGTGCATTTCTAGCCTCTCAGCATGCGATATCAAACAAGTTCCCTAACTTCCCAATATTTTCTTTTCAGGATAAAAGGTACATTTCTCTTTTTTTTTTGAGTTCATAATAATATTCAAGAGTAAACTGTGCAAACATAAGCTTTCATGCAGGATAGAAACAAAAATAATGATAGCATATCCTTTTATAAATAAAGAAGCTGATTTTAAAATACAATACTCAGAGGGAATAAATTTCAGATAATGTCAAGTTTTTGATAGTATTTGATTGTTTCATTATGTTTCTGATTATAATTGTGAAACATAGCCTGAATTTTTACCATTAACTATCTTGTCTTGCTTTGTGTAGAAAATTATTAGTTCCTATATGACTATACAATGCTATCTCCAATTCTGGCAATACAGTGGATAGTTTTATGGGTCTCCTGTGTCCATGCACTGAAGATTACTTCCTACTTTCTCTTCTATCAGGTTCAGTATATTTGGATTTATATTGAGGTCTTTAATACATTTGGACTTGAGATTTGCACATGGCAATAGATATGGATCTATTTTCATTCTTCTACAGGTTGACATCCAGTTATGCCAGAACCATTTGTTGAAGATGCTTTCTTTTTTTTCATTGTATAATTTTAGCTTCTTTGTAAAAAATAAGGTATTCTTAGATGTGTGGATTAATATCTTCAATTCAATTCTATTGGTCAACATCTATGTTTTTATGCCAATGTTTTCATTACTGTAGCTTTGTAATAAAGCTTGATGTCAGGGATGGTGATGCCTCCAGAAGTTCCTTTTTGTGTGCAGGGTTGTTTTGGCTATCCTAGATTTTTTTTCCATATGAAGTTGATTATTGTTCTTTCAAAATCTGTGAAGAATTTTGTTGAGATTTTGATGGGTATTACATTGAATGTATAGATTGTTTGTGTAGGATTGCCATTTTACTATGTTGATCCTACCTATCCAAGTGCATGGGAAATCTAATCAATTAATATAAAATTTTAGATAAAAAGGTATAGGTAAAGACCTGGCCTCTTTAGCCTGAGAACTTGAGTTTCAAATGTGAGCATGAAGGTAATCCTTGGTGCATTAACACATTCCTGGAGCCCCAGGACCCTGAAGGCAAGATGGGAGGCAGAGACAGGATCTTATATACTGGTTATTCAGACATACAAGTTGAAAAACAAGTACAGATCCTCTTTCAGACATGTTAGAAGCTGAAGATCAATATAGAGATGGCCTATTGGCTTTAACATGAATGATGTGGCACACATGCACCCTTACTCAAAAGCAACACACATACACACACACACACACCACATGTCCATACATAAACAAATATACACAAAAAGTAAGAAAGAAAATAGATAAGTGTTCCATTTCCTTTTTGTTGCGTGATTAACAATGTGGGGAGAAAAGATGTTGTGGGAGGCTGCTTGTTTTTCCCAGCCACTCAGAACTGAAATAATCACACAGAAACTATATTATTTAAATCTCTGTTTGTCCCATTAGCTCTAGCTTCTTTTTGGTTTGGTTAACTCTTACATCTCAATTTAACCTATCTCCATTATTCTGTGCATCACGACATAGTTGCGGCCTACCAGCAAAGGTTCTAAGTGTTTGACTCTGGTGGTTGTTCCATGGCTACTCTGATTCTGCCTCCTTTCTCACTGCATTTAGTTTAGTTTCCTGCCTCCCTAAGTTCTGCCCTGCTATAGGTCCAAAGTAGTCCTTTACTAATCAATGGTATTCACAACACATGGAGGGGAATCCCACATCAGAAAGAGGTTGTTAGGTTTACAGGTCCCTGACTACCTCTATTCTGCCCTGTGCAGGCCCAAGACATTTTCTTTATTCATTAACCAATAAAGCAGCACACAGGGGATTTCCCACACCAGTTCCTCAGAGAGATTCAAATTGCTCTACATTAAGATCCAGATATACTACTCTCTTGGGCTTATCCCCATAGAAGCTTCATCATACCAAAAAGATACTTTCTGTACCATGTTCATTGCTGCTGTAGTCACATTATCTAAAAGTTAGAAAGACCTTGATATTCCTCGAGAGAAGAATGGCTAAAGAAAATGTGATACATTTACACAATAGAATATTACTCAATTGTTTTCTAAAAATGACAGCATGAAATTGCCAGCCAAATGGTTGGAACAAGTAAATAAACTGAGTGAGATAACCCAGACCTAGATCCATAACTATAAACATGACATTTGTAGATTTTAGACATTAAATCAATGATAACAAAGATATACTCCACAGACCCAGAGAGGTTGGGTATAGAAGCAAGGACTTGAGGGCACATGGATCTCCCAGCAAAATAGAATTGATTTTATGGGTAGAATGGGAAAAAGAGGTACTAGAATTAGAGGATCAGGGAGAGAGAGAGAGAGAGAGAGAGAGAGAGAGAGAGAGAGATGGGAGATAGGGTTAAGAGAGAGAGGAAATAAGGGGAGAGACAGAGAATTGAGGAACATTTGAGCTTCTGTATAAAATCCTAGTACATTGTAAACTTCCTCAAATTTATGAAGGTAATCCTAATGAAACTTCCAGATAATGAGGGAGACAGATTCTTAATTGATCTTTCTTTACCAAATGAAGCTTCCAATACTAGGAAACTGTTGAAAGGAGGCCACTTGTTTTGTTCCTGGCTGCTCAGCCCCAAAATAACCACACAGGAACTGTATTAATTAAATCACTGCTTGGCCCATTAGCTCTAGCTTTTTCTTTGCTAACTCTTACATCTTAATTTAACCCATCTCCATTAATCTGTGTATCACCATGAGGTCGTGGCCTACCAGCAAAGTTTCAATGCATCTGTCTCCAGTGGCTCTATGGCTTCTCCCTGACTCTACCTCATACTAACCAATAGAAATAGTCCGATTTTTATGTTAAAATATTTATCTCTGTTGAGAAAACCTTGGGTTAATTTATGTGGTATAAGGAAGCTCTCCAAACTTTGTTTTTAAGCCCTTAAATCCATTTAGTGCTGCCTGTATGTTTGGAGTTTGCTGACTATCTACTAAGAGAATGGGTAACCTCTCTGGAGAAAAAACCCTGAAAAAACCTGACTCTCTCACAGAAACTATTGCCAGCAGCATCTTTGCTAGGGGAGGGAGACTTGATGACCCGCTTCCCAGTTCATACTGGGATTTTGACTTGTTTGATTTATGCAAGGCCTATGCAGTCACAGGTACTGTGAACTCATGTGTACAACAGCCCCATCATAGCTGGAAAATAATGTCTTGTTTTAAACATCTATTACAATTGACTCTTATTCTTTTTGCTGCATTTTCTGTGATCATTGAGCTGTGGAAGAAAGGAGTATGATACAAATGTGCTATATTAGTTGTTATGGTAGCTTGCAGTGCTCACAGCTGGATAAGCCTGCCAATTTTCTACCATGATAGTATACATAGCACCTTCCAGCACTATGAAAGCTAGTCATGAAAGATGTAGCTGGATGCCATTACCAGCTTTATTTCTCTTGTCTTATAACTATGTGATGTTTTAGTCATTTGGTCTTACCATCAAATTATAGAGACAATAGTAGTAGCCTATGTCTGAAGATCTAAGGGGCACAATCTGCAAGCAACTAAAAAGAGATAGTCTATACCTAGCATTGGAATTTTTATTTGGAGGCCTCTGCTATTTAGAAGAGAAATTGCCTCCCACACCCAACTCCATTATAGGATGTGGTGGTTCATATAAGAATGACTCCCATATGCTCATACATGTGAACACTTGTCGGTAGGCTGTTCATGAAGAATTAGAATGCATAGCCTTGTTGGAAGAGGTATGTCAATGTAGACTTAGAATTTTCACAAGCCCCTGTCAAGGCCAGTCCTGCTCACGATCATTGTCTGTTCCACATGGATCACAAGTAAGGTCTCACATACTGCTCAGGTGTCATGCCTGCCTGCCTGCCTGCCTGCCTGCTGTGATACTGCCTGCTACGATAATCATGAACCAACTCTCTGACACTGTACACTAGCCTCTAATTAAACCTTCTCTTCTGTGAGTTGCTCTTGTTTTGGTGTTTCTTCACAGAAATATTACAGTGATTAATAATTCTTCCTTAACTCCTTTTATATAAATATATATTAATATTTCTGAAAACTTTTGCAGTGGTAAGTTTTCATAGGGCTATTGCAGAACTTTTTAGTGTTAGTTTTCCCTCCCCACACTCTTTTTTCTCCTCTGTTTTACACCTGTCATCTCTCATTCCATTTAACCTGTTCTGTAATATAATTTACTTTCTTCCATTATACCAACCTCTGTTCTATGTCACTGACTTGAAATTTCCCCCGTGACCCCTTACTTTTCTTCTGAATTCTATTTGTATTCCAATTTAAACAAACATTTATAAAGTTTCCAAATTAGCAACCCTATGAGAGAGAACATAAATTATAGAAAATAAATATATAGGCAATAAAGACCTGGTGATGAGTCTGTGTGAAGAATTTTTACATTTGAATAACATATTCAGTGTTGCTAAGACAGCTGTACTCTGTACATTAATCACAGATTGTACTTCAATTTGGTCACAATTCTGTGCAACTTTTATGGGTACAGAAGTTCCCAAAAAGTACTGAGCTCATATACAAGTGTAAGGATGCAAAATTGCCAACATGACCTTGAAAAAGACAAAATTTGATGATTTCTGTTTCTAATTTCAAAATTTTGTGAACTATATCAAGCAAGAACATTTGGTATCTGCCCAATGGTAAATGTGTGGATTTGCCAAATGCATAGAGAACCCTGACATTAACTCTTAGTTTATCATCAGTTGATTTTCAACATTAGGGCCAAGATAATTAAATAGAAAAATGGCATTTCTGACAGATGGTGACAGGACAACTGGAAATCCACCTGTAAGTAAATGAATTTGGAGAGCTTTCTGATACCACATAAAGTTCAGCTCAAAATTAACCCAAGATGTTATCATCAGAGGTAAGTATTTCAACATAAAAATCAGGCTATTTTTTATTGGTAAATTATCTCTTAAATATTATTTCAAAAATATTGACACACAAAGAAAAGGAAGGTAAACTTCACTAAAATTAATCAGAACATTCTTTCAGATTATGAATAAATTAATAAAAAATAAAAGGTAAGAAAGTATTTGTAAATTATATATTTATTAAGGGAATTGTACAAATAAAATATTAAACCTTTTAAGCATATTGTTAAAAGACAAATAATCAAATTCAAGAATAATAAAGAACTTGAAGAGCTCTTCCGTCAAAGAAGACACACAAGTTGGCACTGATCACATCACAAGATTTTTTCATCTAGAGTGACAAGAAAAATGGAAGTCCAATCATGATCATCAGTGATTCCTTTAGCTGGATAACTAGAATAAAATTGGTGAGGAGTTTTGATTAAGAACATATAAATGGGAATTATTATATTTTGTTTTCAGGTTGATAGACTATGATACAGTCAATTTTGAAAACAGTCGACATTACTGGGAGTTTAAGAAGATAACACCATGTTTATGCCAATAAAATCAAAAAGATTTTAGGTATGTAAAATGGAAATGTTATGTAAAAATAATGAAAGCAGGAATAATTTATAACAAGATAACAATCACTAGTTGAGACTTTATTCATTCAAAAACACAAAAATGTAGTTTAAAATGTTTCATAATATGCAGAAAATATGATTAGAAGTGTTAAATAATTTTATAATCATACATGCAACATCTTTCAAATTGTCATCTAATATGTGAATGATTTTTAAAAATTACATAAATTAATGAGTAGAGAGATATATGCCTTGAGTAATTTAACACAGCATGGGATGAGAAGCATAAGTTTATAGTGTGAACACCCTCTCAAGTGAATCCATGGATGATTTGTAGCATAAAGTGTGTGATCTGGGAAGAAAAAGCTGTAAATAAAAGTAAATCCACACACATATACATAGTGTGAGAGTGTTTTCTTCCTTAAACTTCTGGTTGATATAATTAAAAAGAACTTATTTATTCTCCTGTCACATGAGATTGATTCAAGCAAGCACTTCTATTATTGTCAGACATACATATTAAAGGAAAAATTATTTTCAAGTCATTCTTCCATATATTTGAGAATTTTACCATGGACTGGTTCTTCTTAATCTAACATTGACTTAAGGACTATTGAAAAATCTGTATATCAGACGCATGAGTAATCTGAATTTGGAAAAATAGCTATTATAATCTACTAAATTCTTTTTTTTTTGTTTTTCTAATATGTATCTACCTTGGAGAATGAGAGTTAGCAAGAGATACAAAAGACTTGTTCTAAAAATCAGAATATCAAGGGTAAGAGGTCCCAAGCATGAACCTGTACTTAGAAAACGCTACCTGAACAAACTCTGCCTAATTTTAGAGATAATTTATGTTTATGACTATTAATATAAATTAACTGTCTGTTAATATTTGTTATGATATCTGAGGATTTGACAGGGAAAGGAAATATGTTTTTATTTCTGAGGTACTCATATTAAAACATGATATAGTAAATTAATAATAACTTAATGGTAACTGCTATGAACAAAACAGATAAAGGAAGATGGATATTGTGAAACATAGACTGTATTTCATGGATTAAGACAGTAAAGGCCTCACTACTGATGGGTATCTCATTACAATATCACAGATACAAACTGGAAGTAAGAGAATGCTTCATGTAATCCTTGGGAAATATAAATTTCAAAGATGTCAAGTTGTGAAGTATCTAAATGTTTTCAAGAAAATAACCAGGTCAATATTCTAAAGACAAGATATAACACTATGGTTAAGCATTATAAAGGCTGACAATATCGGTTTTAGAGTTTGACACTCAGCACATTTTCTAGGGCCTTATATGTATATTTTAGGGTTATTCTAATTGAACTGAGAGGCCAATGAGGGGATGGGAATCTGCAAACTAGATGATTGTCATGTGAAGACTTCCTTAGAAGGGAAAATAAATGGAAACAAGTGGAAAACAACTATACTTCGAACCTTGAAAGTGTTCTTGTTTATAACCATAAGAGGTTTGGATTCTTGAAAAACTTCAGCCTAATAACAGAATAGATACATCAGTGGTTAAGAGCACTTGTTCTTGAAGAGGACCAGATTTTGATTTCCAGTATTCTATGGTGGTTCACAAACAACTTTAACTTCAGTTCCAGGACATCTGACACCCTCTTTTGACATCTGTAATACAAGGCATAAATATACATGATATAAATACAAATATGCAGGCCAAACACTTACACACATAAAATAAAATAAATTAAAATCTTTAAAAACAAAATGAAACAACAAATATAAGTCACATTTATGTTTTTGTTATTGTCTTCAGGTTTGTAGTGCTGTGATAAAAAACAAGACCAAAAATAACTTGAGTAGAGAAGTGTTTATTTCATCTTACATCTCTCACAACATACTCCATCACTTAGGGAAGTAAAAGCAGGAACCCAAGGCAAGATCCTGCAGTCAAGAACTGCAGCAGAAGCTGTGGAGGAATGCTGTTTACTGTTGTGCTTCTTATGCACCCCAGGACTCCTTGCCCATGAATGGTACCACACTCAGTATGATTAGCCCTTCCACATCAGATATCACAAGACTGTGGCCCACAGAATTAACAAATTAAGGCCCATAGAGACTGAAGCAACACCCACTTGGTATGAGTCTGAGTCAGGTACTCTCCATATATCTTATGGCTGTGTAACTGGCTGTTTTGTGGGACTCCCAAAAGTGGAAGTTAACTATGTCTCCGACTCTTTTGCCTGTACTTGGTACCCTTTTTCTCCTACTGTGCTTGTCCAGCCTCCATATGAGGGTTTGTGCCTAGTCTTAATGTAACTTGTTAGGTCATGTTCTGTGGACATCCCTGTGAGGCCTTGTTTAACATATGCATTATTTTAAAACCCTATTCTATTTCTAGCAGAATCTTTAGCAGTGACTTTCAATGAGCTCTGGTTGCCAAACTTGCTTTCTTTGAGGATGATACTTCACAGATGTCACCTATAGCCCCTTGTTTCTTATTATGACAAACTAATGCCAGAGGAAAGATTTTGAATTGTGAGGCAGTCAGCCATTTTCCTCTCTGAGCTTTAATATCATGATAAAATGCCTGGAGTTTATGTAACTAAATGTGTCCTGTATCAGTAACTTTTAAAACGTGTCCTTTCTTAAGTTAGGCATTCCTAACTAAGGAGCAAAAGAGTTGTTTGCAGAACATTAGAGGCAGATGCCAGTCATATCCAGTCAGGGGTAAATTCTGCATAGAATTGTTCCCTCATCATACATCATCACCAAGGCGATTGTCATTAACAAGCTAAATTAATCGTGCACTTGCTGTTTCAAAGAAATTTCTTGAATTTCATATTCAGATACTGCATCATGATATGTACTTATATATAGTAAAATTGAGGAGTATTTTTCCTGTTTAAATTAAATAAAAAGTGTTATGATAATACTGATAGGGGAGTAATTTCTTTTAATATAAATAAAAGCAGAATAATAAAATCTGCTGCAACTTAAATACTCTCTCATATCATAGGGTACTTTAACATTTGGTACTTAAATACACACTGGTTTTTGGTTTCTTCCAAAATTAGAATTAATTATATGGCCCATGGTTTCAGTTTCAACTGAGTTTATATGAGTATTTACTTTATTTCTTTTCTTTTTTTTTTTTTTTTTTTTTTGGTTTTTCAAGACAGGGTTTCTCTATAGCTTTGGAGCCTGTCCTGGAACTCCCTTTGTAGACCAGGCTGGCCTTGAACTCACAGAGATCCGTCTGCCTCTGCCTCCCGAGTGCTGGGATTACAGGCGTGGGCCACCACTGCCCGGCTACTTTATTTCTTTCTAATGAGTTTTCTTTAGGCAAGTTTCTTTTTTTAATGAGCTTCAAATTTTTATTTTAAAAAGTGGTTACATTTAATAAATGAAGTTGTTTTTCCCAAAACAGATGCCATCTGATAGTTTTAATTACAGGAAATAAATCTCTGTTTTATGTTTCCCCAAATGTGATGATTTCACTTCTCAGTGAACATGGAATTGGTTCATTTCAGTGCAATATTGCTCTTAAAAATGATCACTTTTTTCAGTAATAAGAGAAGCTTTTTATCTGCATGAAAGTTAATGTATATTAAGAAGCACCAAGATTCAGATGGAAATATGAGGGCATCAAGCAATGAGGCAGTGCTTTCCATTCAACGTGAAACAGGAATTGCTTGAATTGAGGTGCCCAGATAAACCATTAGGTAACATTTTATTCATTTTATTTCTCAAAAAAAGTCATTTAGGAATTATTTTAATTTTGCTGCCCATTAGCCATTTTTGAATCAACAACATGAAAATAGTTTTTTAATATATAAATATTTTAAGAATTTTATTATTTAAAACTCCTTAATTTCAGTACGAAACTAGGAGGCAAAGAGGAGTACCATTTTCTTTTATTAAAACAGATGAGCAGTGTAAAGAAGTTCAGCTAGCTAACCCAAGTGACATGATTCCTAGATAACAAAGTAGGAAACTGCACAATCAGCAAATTCTTCACAACTGATTCCCAACCCATATATATATATATATATATATATATATATATATATATATATAAAGTCAAGTTGAACATGACCCCTGGCATCTGCTTAGAAACCTATGTTGGCTTCAATATTCAGCAAACTTCAGAGTGAGACTGTTCAGTCATCAAATCTGAAGTTTGAGATGTATGCACCTCTATAGAGGAAGAGTTGCTTACCTGTGGTTTAAACTGGATAGTTTTCAAACTCAGGACCTCATGTTTGCAAATCTATCACCCCATCCTAGAGATAAAGTTTCAGTACTATAAGCTTCCTGATTAGCTTGCTTTCCCAACATTCAAAAGTTTTGATATTTGTGTTTTAATGGGAAAAATCAACTTTTAAATCCTATGTGTTGATTAATTTTTCTGGTATTTTATTTTACTTGTTTAACACACAGAGAACACACACACACACAGTCCTGCATGGTAGCATGCCATTTTCTATACTATGATCTTTTTAAATTTAATGAGAGATATACTGGATCTGGAAAACAAATTACAGCAGCCTGATAAAGGCTGATAAGTTTAAACCTTGCTTCGCAGTTAGTAGCAATACTTTGGGGGACTGTCAAATATTTAGGAGGCAGTGCTTTGCTAAAGGAAGAGAGTCAATGAGAACAGGACTTGTAGCATGGTACTACTTCCTGTCCATTCTCTACTTCCTGACTGTAAACACAATGTGATCAGACACCTACCTTCTTGTCTTCTCTGACACAATGGATTGTACTTCTTTTTAAGTTAAAGTAAGCTCTTCTTCCCTTCATTTTTTTAATTGAAAAAAAAAACCAATTTGCTTTTGTTGGATATTTGTCCATGAGAGAAGTAACTTGTTGTTGAAGGCCACTTGTTCCTTTCCTGGTCACACAGACACCCAAAAATTATGACAGAGAAACTATATTATTTAATTCACTGCTTGGCCAATCACTTAAGTGTATTGGTAGCTAGTTTTTATATCTTTGGTTAACCCATTTATTAATTTATATTTACCATGAGCCTTGTGGGCAAACAGCAAGGTTCCAGCTAGCAGCTTGCATCTTTCTCCTGTGGCAGCTCCATGGCATCTCAATGACTCTGCCTAATCTCTCTCTATAGCTCTTCTAGCCTAGCTATATTCTGTTAAGACATTGGCCAAAAACAACTTCTTTATTCATAAACAAATAAAAGCAACACATATACAGAAAGACTTCCCACACAATTTCTCCTTTTCTGTTTAAATAAAAGGAAGGTTTTAACTTTAACATAGCAAGATTAAATATAATGAACCAGGTATCAGTAAGAATTATAGTTACAACATTTATATCTTTTTATCTTTTATCATAACTAAGGAAAACTATAACTATCTAATCTTCAGCTCCATCAAAGACTCCAGAAGAATATAATATTACCTAAGTAAACAGGAATTGCATTATAAGTAACTTCCAAAACTCTAGAAATGACAGAGACATCTCTTGCCTGGACAGTCACCCAAAGTTCTTCTGTATCATTGAGGCATACATATTCAGCCCACAGGCCCATAGTACCCAGCAGACTTTTCCATGAAGCAGGAAATTTGAAGATCTGTTCTGTGTTGTAATGGCAATGTTCATCAGTTACTTTCTTCTGTGTCCTGCAGAATGCCTGGCAGACACTTTCATGAAGCAGGAACCCCAAAGGACAGTCTCACCTTTAGATAAGTTCAGCAGTCGTTTTTCTGAGTCCTGCATATCCAGCTCACACAGCATGACATCAAGCAGCCCAGGCAAGAGAAGATTCTTGCCCAAATGGCTAACAAACTCCTTGAGGAGCCTCTTCAGTTAATACTATCCTTTTGAAGTAGATTGTTGCTGCCAGGAGCAGATGAGTCTCATTGTCATTAAAAGTCTTAAACTTTTAAAACATTTTAAATGCCATATTCCATTGGTCTCTAAAAGACTTGAAGAATACCTAACTGAAATATATCTTATATATCTAGCAAACCTAACTAATATGACTGGAAGTTTGACTATTATAGATGATTAACCTATATTTCTTAATTACACATTACACTTTTATTTTTTTTTTTATTTTTTATTTTTTTAGACTAAAATACTTGTTTACTGTAAAAAGTATAATTGGAGCTCTTTCCTCTAGGCAACGACACACAGTTTCTTTCTGGAAATTTTTTTTTTTTACTTATTTATTTATTTTTATTCTTTTTTAATTAAAATTTCCACCTGCTCCCCATTTCCCATTTCCCTCCCCTCCTCCCAAATATTGCCCTCCCCCCACTTCCCTCCCCCTATCCCCACTCCTCTTCTCCTCCCCCCACTCCATTCCCCCTCCCTCTCGATACTGAAGAGCAGTCCAAATTCCCTGCCCTGCGGGAAGACCAAGGTCCTTCTATCTACGTCCAGAAAGGTGACCGTCCAAACAGGCTAAGCTCCCACAAAGCCAGTTCATGTATTAGGATCGAAACCTAGTGCCATTGTCCTTGGCTTCTCATCAGTCTTCATTGACCGCCATGCTCAGAGAGTCCGGAATCAACCCATGCTTATTCAGTCCCAGACCAGCTGGCCTTGGTGGGCTCCCAATAAATCAGTTCCACTGTCACAGTGGGTGGGTGCATCCCTCGTGGTCCTGATTTTTTGCTCATGTTCTCCCTCCTTCTGCTCCTCATTTGGGCCTTAAGAGCTCAGACCGTTGCTCCAAATTGAGACTCTGTCTCTACCTCGATCCATCGCCAGATGAAGGTTCTAAGGTGATATGCAAGATATTCATCAGTATAGGATAGGGTCATTTCAGGTTCCCTCTCCTTAGTTGCCCAAGGTACAAGCTGGGGACATATTCCTGGACACCTGCGAACCCCTCAAGAGTCAAGTCTCTTGCCAACCCTAAGATGGCTCCCTTAGATAGGATATATACTTCGCTGCTCCCGTATCCATCCTTCCTATATCCCAACCATCCCAATCCTCCGAGCTCCTCCCATCCTCCCCTTCTCATATTTCTCATCCCATTTCCCCTTTGCCCCATGCCACCTCACCCGCAAGTTCCCAGTTTTTGCCCTGGAATCTTGTCTACTTCCCCCTCTCCATGCGGATGACTATATGATTTTCTTTGGGTTCACTTTCTTATTTAGCTTCTATAGGATCACACATTATATGCTTAATGTCTTTTATTTTATGGCTAGAAACCGATTATGAGTGAGTATGAGCTGCACAAACACAATACCTTAATCAAGAGTAGAAATATATATATAATCTTCCAACCTGGCTATATTCTGCTAAGCTATTGGTCCAAAACAGCTTCTTTATTCATTAACAAATAAAAGCAACACATAAACAGAGGAATTTGCCACACCAGTAACTGAGTCCCTGGAGCAAGTTTGAACTAAACAACTAAACATGAACTAAAAGGAAGTTAGTGATAATTTCATTTTTAGTTTTTTGAGGTCACCTCTAGTAATATTTTTCATCTGTGTCTTTGATTTTAAAATTATGCAAAGGGAGATGTTTCATTTATCTACTCTGGATTTTTTTCTTTCTAGTGCTCTTAGTTGTTTTTTTTTTTATAAATTTCAGTTTTCTAATTAGTTGTTTATAGTTATAAAATTGTCTTGTCATTTGACTAATTGACCTTTATAATAATAATGAGCTTGTTATTGTAATTAATATTTTGTATTTGAAATGAAGTTCATTATCAGTCACTATAGTTACTATAGTTTTCTTTTGATTGGTGTTTGTAGAGTAAAACTGTGAAAAACAAGTGCTGTCTGATGGTGAACCTAACAGGAAAGTGTCTCAAATTGTAGAGGGGTGGTATACAAGGTGTAGAGAAATGTAAAAATATGCAAAAAAAACTATAATCAAATTAAGGTCTGTATTGATATCAGACAACAGACCACACTGACATCATCAAAAATAAGCTAAAGAAGTAAAAGAATACAATCAAAGTTAAGGGTGGACTGAAGAAGAAGTCAATAGTGTTGACAATTTCAGGAAGATTTAGTTGTGTTTCAGGGGATAAATTGTCAGCTTATTACTGAGCTAGGCAGTGGCAGGATAGAGGTTTGCTTTAGGACATGATCTAATCTGCTACATGGAGTCATTATAAAAGATGCAAAAGCTGGTAGATGGGCACCCCACTCATTCCCTTGCGTTTTTTGTTGTAAGCAGTTTAAACTCCATTAGAATGCATAATGATCTCATTTTTGATTTAAAATAAAAACAAATGAAATCTAGAGCTACAGAGATATTTTATTGTTCTGTGAGGAAATTCTACATAAATTCTAAAGGTACTCCAAATGCTTTTCTGTTCCCAACATCACTAGCCGTTGGAAACAGTGCCATAGGACAATAAACAGAGTAAGCCCCCTAATCAAAGAAGATAAATTTCATATCAATATCAGTAACTTTTATACTTCTGCTGAGTTTAATCTAGCCATAAGACTGTTCTTACTGCCAAAGTGATAAATGAATCTCGATGCTGTACTTATTGATCATATCTTGACTTAGTCATTATAATGCACTTTATCTGAACATTAATATAGCATGCAAATATAACTGCAGTAAGCACAAAATAAATTGGCCCAAACACTTGTAGGAACAAATCACTCATAAACATAATGACACACATTCACTGCTGTTGTGAGCAACACTATGGCTGCCATATATAGCAATTTCACATATTCTATGGGCCCTGTTGACTATTTCCCAAGTACAGTGTCCCTGCTTCCAGGTCATATAATCACGGGTCATTTGTTTTTCAAGTACAGATTGAAAATTCCAACACAATTCTTAGACTTTTTCACAAGATGGCAATTACCTTGAAAAAGTGTGAACCATGTTAACATTAAAGAAATTCCTAGATGGCAAGAAGTAAACATCTGTTATTTGTTCCTTTGAAATTTGTGGAAAACATTCAGTATAAACTATCCTATCCTTTTATTTGCACAATTTAAAATGGTTCTTTTAAAATGAAAGAGTATTTCTTTCCCATTATAGAACATGGACATAGAATTTAGAAGCCAAATTTCTCCTGTGAGTAATGCCATTAGCTAATCTATAAATCAAAGTACTGCTTCTTTCTGCCCAAAATTAATCTGAATGTCACACAATAAACTCAAACATTAGCAAAGAATTCAATAGAGTGTTCCTCATTCTTTTTATCTATATATTACTTTTGAAACATTTAATCCATTTCCTGACCATTGAGAGAGTCGGTTTCTGAATACCTCTTGGTTTTATGGTGTTATTTCCACAGACGCTAAATAATGAGATGATAATGAGTTTAATATAGGTAGCCACTGATGAGGGCAAAATTCACATCTTGTGTAAAACATGCTTCTATAAAGCAAAAGAATCCATAGAATCACAGTTAGGAACATGCCAAATAGAGGCAAATGCCAAACTCAAACACTAACCATGGGTAAAGACTCAAACAGAAGCAAGGTGTGGCATCTGTGTACCAGTCCTATGGGGACTTCACAAAGGCATCCATATTCATCAAGCCACGAATAGACATCATAGGGCTTAACCAGCATCCACAGCATGATCCTGCAGAAGTAAAGCAGACATAGGCCCTATCTCAGTACCAGGCGAGGAAACAAATTCAGCATTTATACCCATTCCTAGCTCTCTTTTCATTGCTTTTATTTTTTATTTTTTTGCAAGTTTTTTGTTGTTTATTGTTATTTACGATTGTGATGTTGAAGGCTCTGGAACCCATAGAACCTTTTCTGATGAGCTCAGTGCTCATATTAACAAGTGTGATTTACAGACAGGCTCTGCCCACTCCCGATATCCTTTCTACTGCCCTTCTGAAGAGGCAGGCAGGAGTTTTCCTGCTTCTTCTTCTCTTCTCTCTCTTTCTCTCTCTCTATTTTTCTTCTCTTCTTCTCTTTGCCTTCCTTTCCCCCACTCCCTCCCCTTCCACCAAAAAAAAAAGCAAAACAAAAAAAACCCTCTTCACTTAAGCTCCGCCTGCATGACATGTCTGTCCCTCACCCAACATAGGCTGTCACCTGCCAGACAGTTGTCACTCACCAAGGTTCTCAACTTGTGCTGTATCATAACACCCACCCCCTGCCATTCTGGTTTATCTAGCTCTCCAATTATTTTTCCCGGAGGAGAAATTTAAGGTAAGTTCCAGGTACAGCATCATTCCATTCATTAATGATTTGTAATTTGTATCTAACATGTAAGAGCTTTTGGAAAAATATAACTACAAATCTCTTGTCATTTCAACTTGGACCAGATTTGCCTGCTGGCGATACTATTGCTTGAATGACTGTGTTTGTACTATTTTACTTTTCTTCTATCTTGAGCTGGAACTGGCTAAACTCCTTCTTTATTGTTTCACTATTCTGTTTATATCTCTTTTTCTAATTTTTATGTGTTATTAAAATATTAATCCTCAGTCTTATTCTGCTTGTCTCCCTTCCATCTCTACTCTTAGTAACTAGTGTCTCTGTACACACCTTACTGTCATTGCTTCTGCTTTTTATTTTGCATTTGTTTGTTTATTTTTGCCTTATTATATAAGGTTACATATGGACATTTTATAAAATTATTTAATATGCATATTCCATTACCATTCCCCTCCTCAAATTACTCTTCTTATTAGTCCTTTTTGTTTCTCAAGCAGTTTCATGTCTACTCTTATGTTATCGGCACACATATAATTATATGTATCAATAACATATTGATGTGGAATTCTCTGTATGCTGTGAATACCATTGGTTAATGAATAACTCTGCTTTGGCCTACAGCAGGGCAAAATTGAGAAAGGTGGGAATTCCAAACAGATAGAGTAAGAAAGAAGGCATAGTCAGAGAGAGGCCATGTAGCTGCCGTGGAAATAGACCCACAAGCTGGTAACAGTAAACCACAAGTCTCATGGTAAAATATAAAATAATAGAAATGGGTTAATTTAAGATGTAAGAGCTAGCTAGAAATATGCTTAAGCTACTGGCCAAACACTACTGTAATTAATACAGTTTATGTGTGATTATTTCAGGTCTGGGCACCCAGGAATGAGCGAGTAGCCTCTGCCTACAACATCTGGTTATTAAGATGGGAGAAATAAGGAAAAATATGCAATATTGGTGTTTCTGAGACAAGAATAAAGTTGCTTAATATGAATATCTCAAATATCAGGTCTTGTTATATTTGCAAAGTTCTTGGAATAGAAAGAAACAATAATTTTAACTGAGTATTATTGTATTTTTAATATGATCCTTTCCATAAGTCTGTTGTCATGCCTGGTATCCTCAGTTCATGGGCTGAGAATTTAGTCACTGAGATACACTTCTAGTCTAGTGGGAAGAAATAAAACTTCAACTCTATTGTAATGTAGCCCATGTTAATTAGCAAATATGTACACTGAAAATGTATAGGTAAATTTTAAGAATTCTCAGCAATGTTAATATCAGATGCCCAGGTCTCAAGAGTTGGAACAAGGGATAGGAAAAAGCCATTTCTGCCTTTCCTTCTAGACCGTTTTAGATGCCTTCTGTTATCAATCCGCAGAAACATTATCTACCAGAAACCACCATACTGGGACTCATGTAGGCAACATTTACTATCTTTCCTGTCTCCTCCATTTCCATCTCTTCAGACTTACACTTAGTCCTGTTGTAGTCTTCCTGTTGGGACTAATTGAGCCCTGGCCTTGAACTGCTCTTCCCTGTCTAGAGCCTTCTAATTGAAGTTACTAGAAGCTGTGCCTAGTTTCGAGGATCAGACGATGGTATTTTCACCTGTTGGCCATTGACTGCAGTGTATTTAAACCTCCATGGTGCTATTAAAAAGGGGCTTTGGTATCAGTGTTAAAAAAGTCTGTGTGTCAGTTTGTCTCTGCGTCTGTGTTCTCAACCTCCAGCCCCTTGCCCGAAGCTCGCAAACTAGGGTCTAGCGCATAGAGCGCAGATTGGGGCCGCGATGCGCGGAATCTGCCCATAAGAACCACTCTTCCAACCCTATCTCTAATGCCTTGGGACTCTGCCTTTGATGCAAACCTAGGATCCACCTGGTTCTATCCTGGAATCATTTTAAGACTTTCATTTTAGCCCATCTCCATTCCTTGTGACATCTACAGATACTCTACCATTAGCCTTACTAGACTGAGATTCAGTAGTCAAACTATATTATGCTTTCATCTTACATTCGATTCTCTCCAGATTTACTTCCAGGCCTGGTACAGAATGATAGCAGGAACCTCACATGCCAGCCCATCTTTGTCTCCTGGGAACTGTACCTTTTGATGTAGATCCAATATACCACTCTTTCTTTCCCACCACCACTTTCGGCCTTTCTTACTAGCTCATCTCCATCCCTTTGAAATATCAACTGCCTTACAGAAACAATCTCTGCCATGAATTCCACAATCATTGCATTTAACTGTGATTCAAAATGAGAAATATCAAATAAAGAATGAAATACTCACCTACCACAGATGAGGCAAAAATCTATACTAAAAAAAAATCACTTCACATGTCAGAATTCCAGATGCCTAGATCTCAGTAAAAAACACAAAAGAATACAAAAAAGGTGCATCTTCCAGAAGCTAGTAACTCTACTGAAGTAGACCAAAGAAAAGCAATATGGCTGACACACAAAACAAAGATTTCAAAATAGAAATAATGAATATGTTAAAGGAACTAAAGATGATATTTAAAAAAAAAAGCGTTGAGGAAGACCATGAAAAAACAGTTTGAATGACATAATGAAAACATTTCTAACATCAAAGTAGAATTTAACAAAGAGATAACTTCACTAAATCTGAAATGAAATAAATATAATTATGAAAAACTAACGATTTCAATAAAAACATCAATTGTAAGACTCATCAATAGATTACATACATGGAAGACGATATCAAATCTTAAAGACACAGTAGAAGAAATGGATAGCTCAAGCTAAGAAAATATTAAGTCTAAAAATCTCCAGGCAAAAAGCATAGAGAAATTTGGAACACTTTTTAAGACAAAATCTATGAAAAATAGATATAAATGAATGAGAAGAAACTCAGCTCAAAGGCACATAAAATATTTTTAATAAAATAAAAGAAAAAAATTTCTCCAATCTAAAGGTTAATTAAGATACAAGAAGCATACAAAACACCAGATAGACTTGAAACAGACAAGAAATTTCCCGTGATGCTTTAAAAACACTAAATGAACAGAACTAAAAATGAGTATGAAATGTTGAAATTGAAGATAAACTCTTATCAAAAGCAGGGCCATTATAATAACACCTGTATTTTCAATAGAGACTCTGAAAGCCAGAATGAAATTATGCCACTTGTAAGAGATGGATACAAGAAAAATCTTTATATTAAGTAAAATAAGAAAGACTGAGAAATACAAGTATCATGTTTTCTCTCATTCATGAATCCCAACTTTCTATAAATTTTTAAAGTCAAGTATATAAATGTGTGCATGTATGCCACACATATATGACGTGAAAGCTGAGGAAACTAGAAACCCACAGGGTGTAATTTGGAAAGGGAAAAATGAAGATAATGGGCAATGAATATGGTCAAAGGCATGTTATGCTTTAAACACATTGTTCTGATGAAGCCCAACACCATATACGATGAAAATCCACCAATAATGAAAATAATAAATTATTTCTGAATATCATCAGAAAATGCAAAAATAAGATAAATAATAAAATAGCCATCACTGGTTTGAATTACCAAATTAATTTATTTATTTTAAAGTTATATGAAACTGAAAGTACATGAAATAAACATGTACTAAAATATTACCATGTTAAGTATATATAGCATACTTCAAAATCTGTATTATTCTTTATTAAATATTAGTATGATTTACAAGACTTTTACAAATTGTATTAATGTAAAAATTTATCAACTTTTCTTGTCACCAACAAAATGGAAATTCATAATTTTGGTAAACTATTGTGTTGTTACATCTTTAATATGTTTTTTTGAAAATTTTAAGGGCCATCCCTTTCTTGATGTATGTATTTTCTATTATATACCATAAATAATCTTATGTGACCTTAACATTTTGGCTAGATTATTAAGCACACAGCTATCACTTGACCAAAGTTATTCTTGACATATATTAGTTATGTAGAGTGTGATATCACAAGTTAGTTGTTAACTTGATTACATGTAGTATCAACTAAAATGAAGGCAGCAGAGAACACCCTCAAGGGATTTTTATGATAATTGAAGGAAGGAAGACCCTTTCTAAATTTGGGCCACTCCTTCTAGTGGCAGTCCCAATAAATGGACATAGAAGAAGAAAAGTTTTGCATTTGGTCCTCTTGCAATCTATCAGGCAAGTTAATCTATACTGTTAACTGTGCATTGTGATACAAGTATTGGAAGCTATGTCTTCAGGATTCTGAAATAGACAAAAGATTGGCACTTCTCTAGAAATTCACTTGGATTCCAGTATCATATTGGGACTTCTGAGACATCAAATATTATGAACTGAAAAACTACCACATACTTGGCCTTTCCATTATGAGACAGCACTGCAATAAATGGCCAATTAATATACATATATTCACTCTATCAGTTCAATTTCTTTAGACCACCCTGATTAGTATATAAATTTTCAGAAATTGTTTTTGAAGTACTGGCCATCCAGATCACATGAAGATGAGTGCCTTGAACTCAGAATCTCCTTTTATCTTTCTGTCCCTGTGATGTAGTCTTATGTGGCAGTTCTTTTTCTGAGGAGACACAGAATGGGAGACTGCTCACCCAGAATGGGAGAATGGGAGCCCAACACAGTTCAAAGCACTAATACAGCCAAAGTAGAACTTGGTGAAATAATGAGTTTTATTGTTACAGGAACAGAATTATTAAACAAGAGCTGCATCACCAAGGGCCATTTCAGTGTAGGTGACAGCTCATAAAAATTGGAAACCCAAAGCACATTGTACAGGTTGGTGGCAGGTTTAATGCCTTGGGTAGTTTTAACCTCTTCCAGGCAGTTTGTCTGTTTTCTGATTCTTCCAGACAGCTGGCGTAGCTTTGAGTCTTCTTTGCAGCTTGACTTGTTTAAGAGTGACTTTCAGTAATCTTTTTTTGTTTATTCTTGGGAAGGAGGGGCCTACTCAGTTCCACGGACTTCCTAAAGCTATTTTTGAATTGTTTTTCTTCTAGTTTATAGAGTTTCTCTGCAGAATGGAAAGTTTTAATCTCCAAGAAAGCTGCCTCATCACTCCTAGTAATGATAACTTTAGAGGGATCCCTAACATTCCCTTCCTATGCAGATACAATTGTTCTCTGTAATCTTGATTTTAATAAATTTATTAATGTATGATCTATTTCAGTCAATCATTTGATCTGTGTTTGTATTTAACAGAACTGAGTTAAGTAAATAAGAACCATTATTCACTCAGTACCCTAAAATATAAAGGCAACCACCATTATCTCTCAGTGGGTATTGCGTTTGATATTCATCAGGTTTTGAATAAGAGAATTTTTATTTAACATGATCTCTTGCTAAAACTATGACTTGTTTTTCTAGTTCTACTTTGGCTTGATTTTTATATACCCACAGGTTTATCATTTAATTGCAGTAATCTTTTAATTACCTTATCCAAGAAGTATTCTTCTATTTAATTTTATTTTAAACTGTTTAATAGTTAGTTTTCCTTGAACCTTGGAAGAATAAAGTAGTTACTTAGTAAATAAAAGTCCAAATCTCTTGCTTGATCCTTGACTTTACTATGCTAATATACTTAGTTTATTTAACTTGCTTATTTTTCTTATAATGAAATTATTTTTAAACATGTTATTTATTTTATAGCAAATAATTCATTTCTGTTGCAAAAAGTCTACATCAAACGAAGTCTATGTATATAAAATAAACCTTAAAATTAATCCTTAAAGTAGAATTCCATTTATTGAAAATACTAGGATGCCTCTTTCTGACCTCCTCCCTAGCCCCACATTTTATTTCCCTTGAAAAAAATGGTATCAGAACTCTGAAAACAAAGTTAGAAAATGGTCAGTGAGTAAGTTTTCTTGATATTTTTATCAAAATTGTGAAATCTTGGTAGTCTGTAATGTTTATATTCTTTCTGTAGATTATCCAAGTTATGAAATTTAATTATGTAATATTGACTTGAAATACTTATATATTTAATGATTAAGGCTATATCTGTGTTGCCATGGGGATTTGATTTTAGCTTAGCACTTGGCCAATTTATTTTGAGAAACAGCACAGCTGCTGCAGTGTGATAACTTGTCCTTTGGATGTGTGCTCTGCATTGAGTGTTGTTAGCACCACACACTGGGATTACTATGGAAGATGAATAGCTGTTTGCAGTCCTGTTATGTACCATCATACAAACATACTACATGTTGTTGGTGTTTATTTTTAGTCTGAGTTATTGTAATAAATTATAATCCCTTGAACATTATGATTCAAGTAGATGATTAACAGAGAATCTGGAGGGGGGGGAATGGGAAACGGGAAGGAGGCAGAAATTTTAATTTAAAAAGAATAAAATAAAGAAAAAAATTTAAAAAAATTTTAAAAGACGATAGATTAGAGTGCTACATGATGATAGTCTTTTATCACCATGATTTATCTCATTTTTCACTAATACAGTCAGTACTCAAAGATAATTTCCACACAAAGTTGCATGCTTTTATCATTTTTAAAGTAAGAAAGTATCATTTAAGGCTAGATTACATCCTTTAAGCTATGAAAAAAGACATTATTTTGTCATGAGTAGAATTACTATCTATTGAAGATCTCTCTTTTATTCTTTTCAGAGGAATAGACCTACTAATTTTGTTTCTCTTGGGATTTCAACTAGTAAGAAAGGAACCTTTGAATTAATTTTCTCTGTATAGAACAATGCTTTTTAAAATACTTTTTGGTGCATGTATCTTTATGTTTTAAATTTCTTTTTAAATTAACAAACATTCTACAGCAGTTCCAGTGGTGAATGATATGACATTGACATCTCTCCTTGTTTGCTTGTACTAAGACAAGGTGTCATGCTTGCTGTATCTCAGTTGAAATTGAATTCACAATCTTTCTATATATGCCTCTAAGTGTGGGACTGTGGATATATGTCATCACCACACTCATCAGATTAAGCATTTTTCACACTAATTTTAAAGTGTATAAACTATATCTTTTTCTCTGTTGGTATCATTTGCAGCAAAACTTCACTTAAAAATAGAGTGAGCTGTTTGCTACAATTTGTGCACCTGCCTTAAATTTATTTATTAAAAAGTTTCACATCTCATGATTTACTTGAATACTGTGAATTATTTTTTAAAGGACTTATTTATGTAAATGTGTTTGTGAGTGCCAACACATGTCTGGTGCCTGCAGAGGCCTGAGGAGGGTGTCAGATCCTTTTGAACTGGAGCTACATCCAGATACTCTCAAGTGCCTGCTGGACACCAAATTCAGATTCTATTCAAGAGCAGTGAGCACTCACAGCACAGAGTCACTTCTCAAACCTGGTATTAGGGATTTTTGACTTGAACTCTTATGTGTATAATTTCCTCAAAATGCATGCAAAAACAGGAAATAACTGCATGCTTTCCTATTGCTCCAGATATATCAGTGTTTATTTTGGAAATCTAATTTACTCATGGAAATAGAGTGAAGAAAGAAATTATGCAATCAAGAACTGTGGCCATAATAAGGTAATTGAAACCATTCCAGCCCTTCCTTCTGCAGCAATGTAAACACTGTTGAGAGTACATAAAGGGACACTGACAGACGATTAACATAGAAAATGCAGAAGTCACTCCCAAAGTAAGGAGTCTATCAGTCTCACACAGTCCACATTGTCACTAGTATTTGGATTCTCCGCAGAGGTAAAATCTATTTAGAGCACAGAGTCACTGAAGCTATGAAGGATGGCCCAAGTTAATAGGTAGAAGAGTTGAAATATTTAGTAAAGCAAAACAGAAAAGACATGAGAATAGAGAGAGAAATGTCTGAAAAATGACAAATGTTTCTGAGTGTTTGGCTGAAAATAAAGCTGTAGAAATTCTGAAAAACACAAGATTTAGTTTAGAAATCTAGCAGGGAGCAAAGGGAGGAGCAGAGATTGGAGGGTAAACACAGTCTCAAAACACAGCGGGGATCAGCAAGGAAGACAAAGGGCACAATTAGGAACTCACAGAGATGAAGATTAAAGTGGGGGCTACAGTAGACAATTCCTGTAAAGGTATAAAAAGGATATTTAAGGATAAATGTGCCACATTGCTGTGTGAACTGCTCACCAGAACAGTATCAACCAACAACCAAAAGGAGACAGCAGAACATTGCTTATAAAATATAGACTTTGTTTAATGTTCAGTATAGTTTTTAAAATACTATAGTCATAAAGAAGCTTCATTGGGAAAATAAGATTGATCGCAACTAGTGGTGATGTGATGCAGACAACAGAATTAGTGATAAAAGATAGTGAATGAATTATTATAGATAGGTACAAGAATATAAATGATAAAATAATAAAGAAAATATATAAATAAAAGTGATAGAGTAACAAAAAGTACAAAATAGAATCAAGAAGAAACATATTCTATGTAAAATGAATGTTCATCAGTTATTTTAAACAGACAAATGGAAAGTAAAAGACCAGAATGTCAGAAGCAGCTTAGTCTTATAAACAGAGTCTCAATGAACGAGAAAGAAAATACTAACCTATTTAATGATATATAAATCAAAGCATCCTTTAAGGAGAAAAGAGGAGGGGTGGTAGAGAGGGGAAAACAAAGAAGGAGAGAGAGAGACAGAAAGACAGAAAATTGTCAGAGCATTTCTTTAATTAGAAAAAAATACAGATCCATGAATAATGAATAACCATAACTTTCAAACTGGACGAACATAATGAGAGTAACATTTAGGCACAACAAATTTTAAATTTTGAAAACTATAGGAAAATAAAAACTCTTGAAAACAGTCTGGAAGAAATATGTGCAAAAGAGCTAGGATTCAAATAATTGCTAAGTATAACCTGAAACAAGTCTAGAAGGTGATGAAGTAATAACTTATTGCAATGCTACTCAAAGCACTCAGGTTGAAATTCACTACTTGGGAAATATATTGCATAAGACAGAAATAAAGTCACTCTGAGACCATTTACAGAATTCATTTTAAGCATAAAGGAAATACAAACACTGAATTTATTTTGACTGAAATAAACTAACATCGGAACAATGTTCAGAATTGCAAAAAAATGAGTGAGAAGTACCTTAAATATCCATAATATTAAGCATGGTTGGTAGTAACTATATTTGTGTACATCTATATAATGAAGTGAACATATGTACATGTTTTTATTTTAACCCTTTAAACAAGGTCCTAAGAAAAGAAAATACAATATATTTTAGTATGTATTCAAATATACTAAATTTATAAAAAAATAAGATATGTTCTGAAAGTTCTGCAATCACCACAGGAATTGGCTTTTAATTGTATGTATATTTCATCATTCATTTCTCTGTTTCTTGCTTTTATTAAGAAATTCATATGTCATAGCTTATTTTAGATGATTGTTCTTACATAGTGAATTTTTTCTGGCATTTTTTTAAAAATATTTATTTATTTATTTATTTATTTATTATGTATGCAATATTCCATCTGTGTGTATACCTGAAGGCCAGAAGAGGGCGCCAGACCTCTTTACAGATGGTTGTGAGCCACCATGTGGTTGCTGGGAATTGAACTCAGGACCTTTGGAAGAGCAGGCAATGCTCTTAACCACTGAGCCATCTCTCCAGCCCCTTTTTCTGGCATTTTTATATATTGAGTATGAAGCTTAATTATTGTATATTTTGTATATTTCTAAAATATGAAATATATGGATTTTTAGTTAGTCCTATGTGCAGATATAAATAAGCATTTATGGAAAAAGTTTTCTGCTATGACTTTAAAAGTAGAACCATAACAATTCCTTTATATATGTTTTCCTGTCTGATAAAAACAATCACAAATATCCTTTCAAGTTTAATAGAAAATAGAACATTATTTCTTTTAGTAGCTATATAATATTCCAAAAGTTAAAGCAATGTTTGTGCAAATTTTTCCAGGTTTTAGTACCACAAAAATTTGCATTAAATAAAATACATCTGTACTTAGATAATATGTTAAATATTATTATATGCATGTTATATACAAATTATTATGTACAATAATGTATAGCATGTATATATATTGTGATATAGGTCTATATTAACACATTAAACTATACTAAATACAATAAAGTTTTGCAGTGAAGCACTAGTCATGTTCATTTTAGTATGTAAGACAAGCCATCTATGCATTGTTTAGTATATCCCCATAGTTTTACTGGGATAGTGATATTTTAAAACTGATTTTATCAAGTATTACGAAACTAATAATTTCTTTTGGTTGCATGAATGGAAAAATTATTTTCCTGGTTACTTTCCCAAATAGAATTTTGGAATATCTTTTCAAGTATTGTATCTTGATAAGCACATATTTGTTGGGGAGGAGACACACACACACAGAGACACACAAACACAGCGGGGGTGGGAGATTGAGATTACATATTTTGTATATTTTTGGTTTGGGCAGAGAAACTCTTCTTTCCCTAGTTAAATCATTAAAGCATCAAAGTTCCTTCCCTCTTCTGTGCAAGAAAAGATCTTTTACACTTACATGAGGATGACTGTGTCTTTTGAGTCTCTGGCCCTTTCCCCACTGAAGTACTGATATTTGCCTTCCTATATAAAGAATTAATTCTCGGGAGGCAGAGGCAGGTGAATCTCTGTGAGTTAGAGACCAGCCTGGTCTACAAGAGCTAGTTCTAGGACAGGCTCCAAAGCCACAGAGAAACCCTGTCTAAAAAAAAAAAAAATAAAAATAAATAAATAAATAAATTATGGGTTTAATCCTAAGGCCCATTTATCTTCCTCCATGAAGATATGTTTATTTTATTGTACTAATGTCTGTTTTAATGATGAACGGTTCTTTGATATTCATTGAATTTTCCCCCACACAATGCCTGATTTTCAAACATTTCATTACAATATATTCTTGTCTGCTCATTCCAGTCATATAAAAATAATAAAACTAGTCTTACATTCCTGTTCTTTATTTTATTTATAAACAACTTAAAATTTTGCAAAACACTTACTCTTTCACCCTCAAATCTTCTTCTTCTTCCTCCTCCTCCTTCTTCTTTTTTGTTTTTTTGTTTTTTTGTTTTGTTTTGTTTTGTTTTCATACAGAGTTTCTCTGTATAAAAGTCCTGCTGTCCTCGAACTTGCTTTGTAGATCAGGCTGGTCTCAAAGATATAGAGATTTGCCTGCCTCTGCCTTCCAAGTACTGAGATTAAACGTATGCGCAATCACCTCCCTGCTCTTGAAATGTCCCAAGCCTCCTCTTCCTTCTGCTTTTGATTGTGTCGCAGTGTCTGTAGTTCAAACCAACTCCCAAACTTCCTCCGTTTCCCCCTTTATTATCTCACATAGCCTGAAAGCCAGAGTCCTTGCCACCTCATGGAGGCCATGAGTGGCCTCTAGACACATGAGGGTGCAGTTCTAGTCTCTGTTTGTTGTACCTGGTTCCTGTCTCAGCACTGCGTTTTGCTTTTCTGCTACTGAAAAACATTATGCGTTGCTTGACACACTGACCATTCCTGCTTCTACCTCTTTTACAACAAGCAATTACAGAACATGACAGGACAATCCTGCATTTACCTTTGTATGTTTAAGGTCACTCCCTCCGAGGGATGTTTCCTAAATGTTGTGACTGAAACCACAACTGTAAATTAAAATATTTCCCTGCAATTATTGCTTCCCTCTGCTCTGCCTTGTTGTGTTAAGTCTTCCTCTTTGTTGGCTAATACTGAAGATCCCTAGCTTATAACATTCCCTTGTATCTTCCCCAATGCTCCATTGGTGACATCAAATTTACTGCAGAATGCTTCAAGGACCTATCTCTAGGTAACTATGCTGTGGGACAATGGTCTGTACCCTGTCACTTGTATTTTAAATAAACGCTGATTGGCCAGTAGCCAGGCAGGAAGTATAGGCAGGGGATCAGACAGGAAATAGAGGCATGGCAACGAGAATTCTGGGAAGAGGGAAGTTTCTGTCTGCAGTCATCACCCAGACAGAGAGGAAGCCAGATACTGAGCAAGCAAGATGTGACTGCCTTGCCCAAAAATGATACCAAGCCATGTGGCTAACACAGAAAAAAAAAGGGCTAATATAAGATATAAGAATTACTTAATAAGAAGACTGAGCTAATAGGCCAATGAATTTATAATTAACATAGATCTCTGTATGGTACTTAATGACTGTGGGAAATGGGCGGGACAGAAACTTCAAAAAACATAACTGCACATGGTTTTTCAATCCATCGTTCCTCAGGTGTTGCTGTCTGCATGTTCATCCGTAGTGCCCATCTGTTCAACCTCTTGCAGTTAAATGGGGCCTTTTCTGTCAAGTGTCATCCACCAAGAATCTTGACTTCAGAGTCCTGCGGAACTCCAGACTGCCTGACCTCCACAAATATTTTCTCTAAGGCTGGTTTTGAATGTGTTGACAGGTTTTAAAACAATTTGGATTCTTTGTTCAGATCATATTTAGACACCCATGTTGATGAGTCTCTGTGCTTTGTGGGTATAGTTTATGACACAGTCTCACAGGAAACCCCCTGATCTTTTAGTCTTAACAATCTCCCAATAGGATCCCTGAACTTTCATGTGACCTGGAAAAGAATGACACCAGTAAACATGCTAACATCAGTGGAAGAAAGCTCACAGGTTTCAACCTTAGACCAAGATATATGGGCAAATAAAGAAAGCTGAAAAAAGGAAAAATAGTCTACTCCAAGGATGAACACACTAATTGGTTATCCTGTACTAAATGATAAGCTCTGAAATCATAGCTACAAGTGACATTATACATACTGCAAGTTATATTTAGGCATTTAGGAAATACATACACACATCACACACACATATGTCTACGTGTGTGTGTGTGTATGTGTTACAATAATTAAAGGAAAAGAGACAAAATTTGAAATAGAGCAAGAGGAGGGGTACACAGAAGGGTTTGGAGGAAGGAAATGGAAGTGGAAATAATGCAATTATAATCTCAGAAAGAAAACAAAAACTAAACTTGTGTAATTTAGAAAAAAGTTAGTCCAAATTAATTTTATGACTATACTACCTGACATGAGATGAATATTTCATGCATTCTTATTTTCACACAGATATCAAATTTCCTATTTATATTAAATCACTGGGATGCTGATAAAATAGAAGATTAGAGGCTTCCTCTGAGTGACTTGGGGAAGATATTGGATGGTGACTAGCCAGTGAGTCATCTCAGATTCTTGGTCTTCAGCATCATGGTACTTCCCCACTTTTCCTATAAGAAACCAATCAGATCTACACTCTCAGTCTCTTTGGTCCTCTCTTATGATGTTATGAATGTCATATAAAGTGCCATCTATTAACAAGGTGCTTCTGTTCTGTTTGGAATACTCCAGACAGTATGTAGAGTGAGATCAAAGACCCATAGTGGAAGTCAAATTCTTCCACAGAGTATGCAGAAAGACACACTCAATGTATCATGGGATAGGGCTGAGATAGGAGAGATTTAGGTGAAGATGAAAGAAATTAGGTAATGATTGATGGGATTTTGTTCACATATAAAGAAAAATAAAATTATGACACCTACAAGAAAATGGATACAACTAGAAATTATGTTAAATGAAACAAGTCAGACTTAGAAAGGTCAGCACCATAAACTTTCTCTCATATACAGAAATTAGATGTGTGCGTGTGTGGGTGTATCTGTGTTATGAATCTAGAAAGGGCATGAGATATTAAGAGATGTGTGAAGGAGAAGGAGAGAAAAATGGCATACAGGTAATATGGAAGCTTTCGAAGGGATGCTGTTGCAAACAGGGAGGGAACACAGAAGAGGGAAGTGGGTAGGGAAGGGCAGTGGAGGCGGAAACCTGATATGAACAATCCTTGAAATTACCTGTTACTGTGTATGATAATGTAAAAATAAATTATAATATGCACTACTTAGCCTACAGAATGGGAAAAGATCTTCACCAACCCCACATCAGACAGAGGTCTGATTGCCAAAATATATAAAGAACTCAAGAAATTGGTCACCAAAAGCATAAATAATCCAATAAAAAATGGAGTACAGACTTAAACAGAGAACTCTCAACAGAGGAATCTAAAATGGCTGAAAGACACTTAAGGGAATGCTCAACATCCTTAGATGTTGAAAAATGCAAATCAAAACAACTCTGAGATTCCATTTTATACCTGTAAGAATGGCCAAAATAAAAAACACTGATGACAACTTATTCTGGAGAGGTTGCGGGGTAAAGAACACTCCTGCATTGTTGGTGGGAGTGCAAGCTGGTACAGCCCCTTTGGATGTCAGTGTGGTGATTTCTCAGAAAATTAGGAAAAAAGCTTCCTCAAGACCCAGTGATACCACTTTTGGGATATACCCAAAGGAAGCTCAATCGTGCCATAAGGACATATGCTCAACTATGTTCATAGCAGCATTGTTTGTCATAGCCAGAACCTGGAAACAACCTAAATGCCCCTTGACCAAAGAATTGATAAGGAAAATGTGGTACATTTACACAATGGAGTACTACACAGCAGAAAAATAATGACATCTTGAATTTTTCAAGAAAATGGATGGAGCTAGAAAACATCGTTTTGAGTGAGATAACCCAGACACAGAAAGACAATTATCACATGTACTCATTCATAAGTGGTTTTTAAACATAAAGAAAAAAAAAGCCTACAAATCACAATCCCAGAGAACCTAGACAACAATGAGGACCCTAAGAGAGACAAACATAGATCTAATCTACATGGGAAGTAGAAAAAGACAAGATGTCCTGAGTAAATTGGAAGCATGGAGACCTTGGGAGAGGGATTAAGGGGAGGGGAGATGCGGGGAGGGGAGATGCAGGGAGGGAAGCAGAGAAAAATGTAGAGCACAATAAAAATCAGTAAAATAAAAAAGAATACCACCTGATATTAACAAAAAGCAAGGTGTTCATTATAATGAACATGAATAACAGTATGAAAAGTTATCAGAACAAAAAGAAGCTAAAAATATGAGTCAATTTCCAATAAGATTTTTAGAGGTAGCTGTAACCTAGCTACCAGATGGCATGGTTATAGGAATAATCACAATTTTATGAGCTTGTAGTTGAAACTTTAGGAGCTTCTTATTGCTCTAACGATGCTGAGATTTTAACAAACTGTTAATGATGTGAAAATAAATTAATTTCAGAGAATTAAGGAGTTTATCCCTGTGGGTTGCAGCTTAATCCCAGAGTAGAGTAAAACTTTAATGAAATTAATAATGTCTTTTTTTTTTCAGGAAAAGGAGTGATGGAAATAATTCAAAGTCTCTGAACTATGAAGTCTCTCTTTTCAGTGGTACTTTGGTCCCTAGATGCTTGTTATATTGTGATATATGATGTTCCTGTTGTTAATTACCAAAGTATTTAGCAGATATGGGCCTGGGGGAAATAAGTTTGTCTTATGTCATGGCTCCCTGTCCCCAGGCTGTCCACTTCCTCAAGACCCCTGTTATTTTACCCAGTTAGATGCCTGGCCTTTTGTGGTTCTGCAGGATTCCAAGCTGATGCAGTCCATGTCCTCACTACTGCCCTGCAACTGATGTCAGCTGATCTGATTAACTTAGCTAAATTTATGTTGTCAAGTGTCTCTTTTGGTCCTACAGTACTGAGGAGTATATTGGAGTATAATGGAGGTGGTTCTGTAATTCTAAGGCATCCATACTCTTCAATATGAAATCATAATGTGATGCAAAATATACTTTGCCCTTTAAATGATCATATCAGATTCAAAACAACAGTTTTATTATCTTAAATTAACCTAGCTAGATGAGATTTAAAACTGAATTTCATTATTCTTCAGTAATCTGTGATAGGTATGAGAACTCGTGCACACAAAAAGCCCCCTTGAAGTAAGACAAATATTTTATTTCCTATCTCTTCAAAATAATGAGGATTTTGTAAGACTGAGAATATTTACATTTCCCTTCACGGAAATGAGATATGTGAGTCAGAGAATATATAAAATTTAAGTTTTCTCTACATTTTATTAGCTCCTGAACAACAGAGTGCTTTTTGTGGTAGAATCCTTAGAACAGTTTTAAGAAGCCAGAAGCCCCCATTCTTAGGCGCTAATGTGGATTCTCTTGTGTCATTAGTCCATTTATTCTGATTTTGGAAAGACATTTACTGAGCTTATTTGTAAATTATTGTTCATTAAGCAAACTCATATCATAACTATATTTTTAGAATTTAAAATTATTCTAACAACAAAGACATTACAACATGTTTTCCTATTAACATGAGAAAGAACTTATAACTTCTTAAACACATCTAACAATATTTTAACAAAAGAAGTAAAATTTGAAAGCAAGAGCTATAGCTCAGGAAGGAAGTGCTTGCCAGAATATATAAGACCTTGAGTTTAATCCTTAGAATTCCAGACATTTATAAACTAAGCATATTGAGCAGGACTTTAATAAAAACATGTAGTGTGTTGAGGCAAAGGATTGTTTTGAATTCAAGGTCAGCTTAAACACAAAGTGACTATCATAACAAGACAGTTTCTAAAACAAACAAATAAGTAAACCACAGAAATTGAAAAAAATTCATTGATAATAGTCTACTACTGTTTAAAATCAAAAACTTATTCTTTAACAGATTTTAAGTCATAGAATTCTATTTATAATTAAACCTTTTCCCACATTTACTGAGGTGATGAAGTTAGTATTGCAACAAATTCTTCATGGATTTGAATAATTTTTTAATTTGAGGAGAAAATATATTGATTTTTTAGAGGGCAGAAGAAAACTAAAGTTTAATCTCATTTATTTAGATAGGAAAGTTCCTTGGCAGCTTGAGTAATATAAAGTAATTTCATTCAAAAAATAACATGGAAATTTTATTTCTTTTGATATTAAAATACAAAGAAACAATCTTAGCTTCACTAATAAGAACTGAGAGAAAATGTCTAGTAAGAGTGATATAGCAACATGACACAGACAGAAGGAAAAAAAATCTTGCCATCGAAAACACAGAAATATTTCTTTACCCTGTACTTGGATTTTCTGTCATTAAATATTTTCACATAATTGACCCATATTGATCATGGGTTCAAAGTTTGGAAATGAGAAAATGTACGGTTAACAAATAAGCAATAGAAATGAAAATAATCATGCCACTTACCCAATACATTTATAAATAAGCTATGGTGAGCTATCAGAGAGCTCATGATCTTTAAGTACAGAAAAATCCATATTCTATAACAGCTTAATATCTGCTGTAATAGGACGACGATGACAGGGAGCTAAGGACTGAAAAACTATATACAGAGCATCAGCAGAGGCCACAAACATTTTTGTAGGAGAGATAAGTGTTTCAATTCATTCAGAATTGAGTTGCACTCAGTCAGAGGCAGCAGAGTATTAAAGCCAAGAAGATAGAGGACAATATGTAGAAATGCTTGCCATATTCTCAAAGCAATAATTTTACAAACTGTGACAAGAGGAGCACAGCGTGTGAATGCCTCAGCTGTAAGTTTTCATTTAATATTAAGCATGTTTAATTTTACCCGGATGCAGAGTTAGTCATTTAATCCTACAAGGAGCCACATTGGTAGGAACATTGATAGAAAGTATGTAATCAGGAGAAAGGAGATGTGCAGACATCTGTGTATAGTTGAATAGACAATGAAAATTTTAATTGAATGAAATTGGAATTAGAGAAAAAGGAAGACAAAATTGGGAAGCAAATTTGTACTTATAGAGAATTGCCTTTAATATTTAAACATTTGCCTGTAAGAACCATCGTATATAAAATTGAAGTAATATATTATTATTTCCCTCAAATTTTCATCCATATAAAAATAATATCCCCAAATCAAATAACAGAAAGTTCTCACAAATTATGCTGTCACCAATATATCTAATTATAGAATTAAGGTCATAAATGATTTAGATTATTTCATTATGATCTAGGTTCATATGTCTCCTTGAAAGTCATAGACATATTGATTTTTAATGACTTTGACCAGTCACAGAATCATGAAAACTCATGTAAATTCTCTGCTTTAGACCTACAGTGACAACATTTTGTTGTGACCTCTTACATTCTTTACCTATATTTTCTGCCCAAAAATGCCTCCACATAACTGATCCACATATATCATGTTAAAACTACCACAGATGAGGTAATAGAACCTAAAGTACTCCAGGGCCATATGAACATATGATTGGTGATTGATGAGCAGGGTTTCATTAATAGTTACAGAGTTAAGTGGCAGAACCTATTGTAACTGGAAGATCCACTATAGTCATATGTGAGGAATGACCCTGAGAAATAGCATGACCATTGAAACCATAACAGAAATGGATAAAAGGAGTGTGATACATAGTAGACCAGGGACAGTACTCATAAGCCCTGGATGGATTGTGGCCTTCTATAGACATTCTGGAGTTCTTTAGAACAGTGAGGACTGACCAAGGTGATTCAATATTATAGAATAGAGGATGCCAAATCAATGAAGACTTTATGTAAAAGAAATGAGTTGCAGAGGGGAACTTAGAGCTACTGCATTTCCCAAACAAAAATCATCTCTTTAGGTCTTATGGTTTTTATCTTTATAATGCCTTCAAAGACTACACTGTGTCTACTTTTGTTTGGCTATTTAAAATAATAAAATTTTTACTTGGCTAAGAATTATTAAATTCTGAGATTGGTCAATAAGAAACGATAGATCATATTTTGAAGAGAAAAGTTCATATTCTCTTATCATAATTAAGTGGGGTCATGCTCAATCACATTTGGAAGTAAAGATATGAGTTAAACATCTTACTGAATTGACTCATTAACTTATTTAATAACCAATTTTATAATGCTAAATCAGCCTTAAATATCATAGAAATAAATATTTTTAATTAGTCTACTTAACTATTTAATTTTGGCCTTGACTCAAGCTATTAAAAATGTTATTTGCCTGGTGAATGTATTTTGTATTGCCAGTGGTTGCTCATTACAGTGGGAGGGAGAAAAAGTAATTACAGATCTTCCACTTGAACCACTGCTACACATTTGTAAAAAAAAGATCTTCTAAAGATTTACTAGCTAGAGCAATAAGACAACTGAAGAAGATCAAGGCTATACAAACTTAAAAGGAAGAAGCCAAAGTGTCACTATTTGAAGATAACACTATAGAAAACATAAGTGACCCAAAAAGTTCCACTGGAGAACTTCTACACCTGATAGATATCCTCAGGAAAGTATCTCGATTAAGATTTAATCACAAAACCCAGTAGCCCTATGTACAAATGACAAATGGACTGAGAAATAAATCAGGGAATAGTACCTTTCACAATAGCCTCAAATAACATAAAATATCTTGAGGTAACTCTAACTAAGCAAGTGAAATATACGTGTGAATAAGCTTCAATTCTTTGAAAAATGAAATTGAAGAATATATAAGAAGGGGAAAGGTCTCCCATGCTTGTGGACCCAAAGTATAAGCATAGCAAAAATGGCCACCCTATCAAAAGCAATCTACAGATTCAATACAATCCCTATCAAAATTCCAATATAATTCTTTACAGAACTTGAAAGAACATTTTTCAACTTCATATGGAAAAACAAAAATCCAGGATAGCTAAAACAATCCTGAACAATAAAAAAAACTTCTGGAGGTTTCACAATTTCCTATTTCAAGTTATACTACAGAGCTGTAGTAATAAAAAACACATGGTATTGGCATAAAAACAGATACCTTTATCAATAATATTGAACTGAAGACCCAGAAATAAATCCACACACCTATGATCATTTTTTTTAATAAAGAAGCCAGAATACACACTGGAAGAAAGATAGCAATTTTCACTATTAGACGGTGAGCATATTCCAAGATTGGCTCACCAGGTTTACATGAAGAGTTGTTGCATACCAGTTTTCTACAAGACTGAAACTTTCCATCTTGCAGATGTAGTGATGGGGCGAGCAGGCCTGCTTTTCATCCCACCCGGGTCCCACACAGCTATCTTTACACCCAAAATAACAACACACAAATTGTATTCATTTAAACACTGCCTGGCCCATTAGCTCTAGCCTCTTACTGGCTAACTCTCATATCTTGATTAACCCATTTCTATTAATGTGTGTAGCACCACGAGATGGTGGCTTACCAGGAAGATTCTAACCCATGTCCATCTTGGGCCAGAGCTTCATGGCGACTGCCTCACTGCCTTCTACCCAGCATCCTGTTCTGTTTACTCCACCTTTCTAAATCCTGCCCTATCAAAAAGCCAAGGCAGTTTCTTTATTAACCAATGAGAGTAACACATAGACAGATGACCCTCCTCCATCATGCAGAGAAATATCTTAAGAAAGGAGGTAAACTAGCTTCAGAAATTCCCTGAAACTAATTCGCTAGGCCTCCTTTTACTAAGGGTAAACATTAAATACATCTGACAGTCACTCTTACAGAAGCCAAGCTGCAAAGATGTTGAGATTAGGCCACCTTCTTGGAAAAAGCAGAAACTAGCTAACTTGTCTGGAAATTATTTAGGCCATTTGAGTCACCTAGGATGGATACTCTCCAACTTGTTGAACTTCCTGAAGACTATGCAGTATGCTCCCAGTTCTCAGCTTTGTGAGTTGTCACCAAAACTGAGGTGGTCTTTAGTGATACAGCTGTCTTTGAGTCATTCTGCTTCTATTAAAAAAAACCTCACCCACATTACTATAAGTAACCCCAATACACTTCCAAATTGGACTTTGGTTGTCTCTCTTCTTTGGTCTGTTATGGTCTCCTTATCTAAGATGAATACATGTGTTTATTGTGCCTCCCCAGAAGGAGTCTTGACATTCAACACTGATCCACATTACATAAACATTCAAATGCAGGTCAGAACTCCTACGGCACTTTGTTCCCAATAATATCTCCCTACCAATCACTGTGAGAGTTTTCATGAGCACTTCAAGCCTCTCTACTGCCTTGTCTTTATCTGTGGTAAGCATAGAAATGCTCACTCACCAAGAGATGGTCATTCCTTACTTCTCAGAAGCTAGTGATATATTATGTCCTATAACAAAAGAGGATTAAGACTGCAGGTGGAACTTAGTTCTTAACTTACATATAATGATGTTATGTAATTGTGGCATAAACCCTATATAACGACAAAGAATCTTAGAAATGGAAGAGGGAGGAAAAAAGATGACAGGGTTTAGCCAGAGAGGCAAAGAAGGTGAATTGCTTGAAGGTGAAGGTCACAATCAATTGAAATGGCAAGCCTCTAGAAATGGAAGAAAAGTAGAGTCTCTTCTGAAGCCTGAAAAAGGGCTGCTGACATGTTAACATGTGAAACCCATTTTAGAGTTTTGAGCAACAACATGAACAGTAGGTAAACTTATTTTGTCTTTTAGAGTTGGATAATTTATGATTAGCCATAGTAAACTAATATAGCAATTCAAATATATCTTATTCTACGTGTACATTAATAACTCAGTCTTTATTATTATGGTAATTTTATTTACTGAAGTCTGTTTTCTTCGTGTGTCATGAATTTTAGTCGAGGAGAAATTTACTGCTTACAGCGATAGTGTAACAATGACATGAATTTGACACATTTTAGTATTCAGTATAGTTATTGTGGACTTTGAGATAAATGAAATGTAGGCTCTGAAGCAAGCTTTTAGTTTTACTATTTTAAATTTCCCAATTTATAGATGAAAAACTTGTAGCTTTTGTTGCTATAAGTTTTAATGATGCAGCAAGTTTAAATTTTTAGATTTAAAACTGTCATATGCCGTGCACTGCGCCCCCTGTCTGTGCTCTAAGGGCTAGATAGGGAAACAGTTAAAGGCCAGGACTTAATTAGTCCCAACATCTCCCCCCTAAATTTTTTATAAAACAGAAGACCCTCCTGTCTTAGGTCATCTCAGAAGAGTAAACCCTTACCCATCTTTGGGAGACCCTTCCCTGTCTTAGGCAGGCCCTTTCTGTAGAAGTTGCCTGTCTATGGAGGAGTCTTCATTGTTGGTGCAGTATTAGCAACCAAACCTAGAGTACGTTCGAGTTACTGGCCAACAGACTCAGAAGGACTTGCTAAGTGACCATATGCTGCATTCTCATGGGTTGTCTGATCTTACACAGAGATGAATGCCCATGGCAACAGGCATTAAGATTGCTAGCAATAGGGTCCCAAGTTGTCACTGGACCCAGTCTCCTATTTGGGCTATGGTATTCTACCAACCCTTAGGCTAAAACAGTTACAATCTGGTGTGCTAATTGTAACATTTCAAGGGCTATTCAAGTAACCATTGAATTATTTCACCACATAAGAGGCATTAGCAATATTAACAGATGTCACACAAATGGAATGATAAAAGTGTGAACAAGACATTTGTTGTACTAGCCATAAGTCCACCTACTCCTACAAAAGGGCAGTCTCTTGATTTAAATTCGGAAGTCCAAATTTAATGTGGACATTCTGAGTCTGGAGAGCATCGTTGACTTGTCTCACCAGTTTATCCACGGTGTCCAACACAAACAATGTTTGTGTCATTGTCAATCCTGTGACCATGGCTGCAGCAGCAGGCACCGCGATGACAGCAACCACTGCAGCTGTCTCTCCAAAATCTCATTTCTCTCAATACAGGGTCATCTCAGTCTGCTTAGCCTTTTTGGTAATTGGCAGTGGTATGTTAGCTGGTACCCGAACCAACAAGGCAGCACTGGAGTGGTCATCCTAGCAGTCGCTCAGACCACAGTTTCTGAAAGAACAACCAAGAATAGCTTTTCCCCCAAAGGTGCTATTCCATACTACAAAACTGAAAACAAAAAAGAAAACTGAAACAAACACGGGATTTAATAGTGCCTGGGCTCTCAGAGAAATATTCCCCAAAAGAAAGATAGGAACTACACTCACTTGTATGGGATTCCTTTGAAGTAATATTCATAGCCCAAAATAGGTAACAAAGCATAAAGCATTCACAAAGGAAAAGGCTTGATTAATAGAAACCTGTTCTATCACCATATTGCTTAAAGCAGTTCCAGCAGTATAGTTTGAGGAATAGAAAGATGAATACAAAGAACTAGTTTGGCTCACTGATAAGTACCAGAGGGTTCCTTACCAGGCTTCACACAGTGCTTTCGGCTTGATTGGGACTCACCCGGAGGCTCATCAAGAGAATGCTCATCACAGGATCCTTTCCCATCATTTTCCACAGCCCAAACATATTGTTCTGGTACCCAAATGGGCTTGTCGGTTCCTGGAGGAAAAACACAAACAGCGCCTCTCACCCTAGCCAACAGGGGCCTGGGCTTCTTCCATTGTCCTGTAATAAGGTCTTTCCATTGTACCTATCCTAAGGACTCAGAACTTTGGGAATCAACACTAATTGTGCTATCTGCTCGCCTTGAGGAATTACCACACCCCCTGTTGGACAGATGTCATAACCTTAATCTCCTCTTTATAGTCTGCATCTACTATCCCAGGATGTATTTGGATCAAAATGTTGGTGAATTATTTACCCTGGGTTGTTGGTGTCTGGCACTTCCATCACCGGTGCAACCATGTGTACAGGACGGAAACAAACTCCTTTGTTTTGTACAGTGCCAGAGCCCCTACCTGAGACCACCAACCTTCATCATTATAAGCCAGTGGGGCCGAGGGAGCTGGATATGAGTCTTTTTTTACTTTACATTTTCTCAGTTTTCTAAAGAGATTTCTTATTTCCTTATGTATGATCTCCTCCTCTTCTTCTGATGAATCCTCACTATCCTCTACAAACTCTAAATCATCAAACTCCTCCCTATCGACTGACTCTTTTCTGAACAAAAAAAAGACCTCCTGTCTTAACTCCTCAACATGTCCCCATTGGCTGGGAAGGACGCTGTCTGCTTACCTCTCTTGGCAGGGCTGAAACCGAGGGAAGGACGTCAGAATTAACACACACCCCAATCCACCCTCACTTTCAGAGGATGACCTCTCAGCGTTCCCTAGTTCCCGGTATCTCAGAGGGACCTCCAATTGCCGTGCACTGCGTGTCCTGCGCCCCCCCCCCACCCAACCCCCTCTGCGCTCTATGCGCTAGAACCCAGTTGGTGAGCTTCGGGCAAGGGGCTTGAGGAAACACACGCAGAGACGCAGAGACACACCGACACACAGACCTTCCAACACTATTACCAAAAAGCCCCCTTTAATAGCACCATGGAGGATTAAATACCCTGCAGTTAATGGCCAACAGGTAAAAATCCCATCCTCTAATTCTCTAAGCTAGGCACAGCTTCTAGTAACTTCAATTAGAAGGCTCTAGGCAGGAAAGAGCAGCTGAAGGCCAGGACTTAATTAGTCCCAACAGTCATAGATCCATCTTTCATGGTTACACTCCTTTTCTTACCTCCCGCAGTATCTCTCATATAAAAACTTAAAGGGAAAAATAATTTTACTATGTGAAGATTAGCGTAATGAATTACTGGCATAATGAATTACCTCTACGATTCCATTATTTCAGGGGCTAAGGCAGACAGATTGACATTAATTTGGGAGTAACCTTCACTACAGAGTGAGAAAGAAAGAGGTAAGTTTCCGTATTCTACCAAATGATACATTTAAAATTCTCATTATTAGATTATTCTAAGAGTAGTGTGCCCCCTTGTCCTTGTTCTTCATCTTATCAATATTATGCACAGCACTTGATACAGAAGTAAATGAGGAGGAGGAAAACAGAGTTCTGGGATCTGTTCTACTACAACTACGAAAACCCTCTAGGATCTACAATCTTCCTAACCTTTTCATTCTGTAATATTTTCTTAGCCTTCTGTTATGGTGCAGATGTGTCTATTTAAGATGAGTCTTCATGATACAGTAATCTCTGCATTATGACCAGTTTTGATTTTCTAAATGGTCTCTATTAGCTTCAGAGAGAAACTTCTTTGATGAATGGCAAGAGCTGAATTTATCTATGGGTATAAGGATAAGTTTTAGAATATGCTTAGGAACTATGCTGATTTAGTAAAGTGGAGCAGTAGGTTTCTCTTCTAAGATCCATGACCATGAATATTTGGTTAGGTTTTCGGTACCAAGGATGATTTCCTCTTCTACAGAACCTCTCAGTTCTAATCAGACATTTGTTGATTACCAAAGAGATATGAGTGCCACTATCACACCTTTAGGGATATATTGATATATTGATTACTGTTATAATTCATAGGCATCAGACATAGGGAACTTTTAGTTTATGTAGTAGGAGCTGTGGGCTGTGTTCCTGCCGCCCCAGCTCCTGGTCGCCTGGCTAGCTTATGCCCCGAAATAACAATGCACAAACTGTATTCTTTTAAACACTGCTTGGCCCATTATATCTAGCCTCTTCTCGGCTAACTCTCGCACCTGGACTAGCCCATTTCTAATAATGTGTGTAGCACCCCAAGGTGTGCTTACTGGGAAGATTCTAGCCTACGTCCATCCAGGGTCGGAACTTCATCGCATCTGCCCCAGAGAGCAGAGCTATCGAGTCTGAGCTCACTTCCTCTTTCTCCCAGCATTCTGTTCTGTTTACTCCGCCTATCTAAATTTTGCCCTATCAGATGGGCCAAGGCAGTTTCTTTATTGATCAATGAAATCCCACATCAAGCTTACATAGAATTTAGAATTTTCTGATGCTGTAACCACCAGACTTCATGAGAGAAACTTTCAGGTTATTTCTATCTTGAATCTTCTGAGCCCTAGAACAGACATGTATGGTTTCTTCAGCAATAAGGATTCACCTTCAACCTTGGCAAAGAAATCAAAGATAACTGTAATAACTTACATTGTTTTGGGCATTACTTGGACTACCATGACCAAGAACTCAAATAAAAGTTATTCATAATTAGTAATGAGATTTTGTGAAATAGTCTATGGTGTTTATGGTTAAAGTTGCCAGTTCAAGCACCATAACTTCATTTTATGTATGCATATATATGCATACTTACTTATATATGTGATTTAATATATATGAAATATAATTTTATATGATTACTTAATATTTATCAAACATTGTTAGTGGTATTTTTCCCTCCACCTTCATCTACTTCTTTCTCCCAAATTAAAGCCACCCTCTCTAGTTTCAATGCACTTAGATGCTCAAGACAAACCAACTTGTAAGAAAACTAACTGATGGTCCTTAATTTGTACCTTAGATAAGTGTGTTTTATATGCACAGCTCATTTTTATTGAAATGAAACTTAGAAAATAAAGGTTCTATTTGGTAAGGTGGATTAAGACTACTTTATAAAATATGCAGAGACTGTTTCTTTCTCTATGGTAAACCCAACAAAGGGTATGAAAGGTTCATGTAAGAGTTGGAAATCAGAGGTTTCTTGATAAAGCTGTCACTTTGTTCTATTTTCTCCATCCCAAACAAAAATCCAGAAGTGACTTTAATCAGATAAGCTGTATATTTTGATACTTACTTCCTATAAAGTCAAAGATAAATGAGACAATGCTTAAGTAATACCTGAGAAATATGCATATAACGCTTTCACAAGCTAACTTATGACAGTACTAAAAGAGAGAGCTTGAGATGTTCCACAGTGGGAGACAGCTAGAACAGATACTGCCCAGGGAGTACAAGGGTAGCAATAAAATGAGGAATAAACATGAGAGACAGAAAAATAATTGTACAGAGAAGGAGCAGCAGAGAAAGATATCCTGGAAAAATTCATATCCCCACCAAAGAGAGATTATAGAAGGAAGATTTGAACTGAATATCAAGAACCATTACCCCCAACATGTAGGCTCAGCAAAGTGACATCAATAAAGAACTTCCAAACCAAGACATGTATATACAGAGTTTCTCTCTCTTTCTCTATACAACCTGACATGGTAAGAGTGAGAAACCACTGTCAGCTAGGTTGGTAGAAGTACCAGTATAAAAGGACAGCTTCTATATCATCAGCCCTTTTTTATGATAGACACACAGCAGGGCAGAGCTGGGGTTTGAACATTTGTGAATGGAGTTTGAAGATAGGAAAATCTAGAATCATAAATATTCACCTCACACTGATTTTATTACTAGAAATACGATTTGTATGTATATGGTATTATATGTATAACTGGCATGTCAGTATGCATAATATACGTTATGTATAAAAGCTATCCACATTTTCTAGACTACTGTAGGACTCTTTAAACCTGTCATCATGAATAAAAGGGATACAGATCAATGTCTGCATCATTATTTATTAATCAGTCAATCTGTATATACATATCATTTATATTCTACGTATCATCTATGTATCTTCCTGTATTTCTCACATCTATAAATTACCTATCACTTATCTACAATCTGTGTGTCTGTTTACAATTTCTCAATTTTATGTTTCCATATATCTGTCTATTTGTCTATTCATTGACTATGTCTTGTTTGTCTTCTTCCCTCTCCATCTAGGGCTAGTTATTCACTCTGTCTCCATAGATATCTTGTGTTACTATAAAACCATAGATTCTTTTGAAACTTTCTTTTATAGGGCAATTATTTTGTTTTCCATATATAAATAACATAGATTCAAGAACTACATTTTAGAATCTAAGCTCAACTTTCAGCTCTTAGTGGCTTTAGTGGTAGAGTAAGGTTAGTTCTTACCCTATTATTTTTAGCATATTAAAAATCTTAATAAAGTGAAATTTACTTATTACTATTTGTATTCCCTTCTTGGGTTTTGAAAATAACCAAAGTAACTTGCAAAATATATTATTAACATGTCATTTAAACAATGAATAAACTCTATCCTTGAAAATTAATGTTTAAAATAAAGGTAACAGTGATTTATAATTATCAGCAACATTTGTCATAGATGTCTATGTGTCATAGTAAAACCTGTAATCTCAGAATGTGGGAGTTTGAGGAAGAAGTTTAAGGCCTACCTCAGCTACATAGAGAGTTTGAGGCTTGCTTGGAACACTTGGGAGTATGAGTGTGTGGTGGGGGTCACAGACAGAGAGAAACGAATACAGAGAAGTAGAAATAGAAAAACATAAATGTCAACTGCTATTTTGCCTCAGTTTAAAAGCTTTCTTGCATTATAATTTTACGTGAGTGTAGCACATTTTATTTGTAGATTGTATTACTTTCTATAATTGCATTATTGTAGACAATTATTTGAAATTCTAGTCATATACTTTTGGCTTTAAGAAGTATGGAGAAGATAAACTCATAAAATTGAGGACTTAAGAGTCTAGCCAAACTGCTTTGAAAAACTTCAATGAGAGTTGGAAATTACATTGTCTGAGAATTATAGAATGCACAGACATTTGGCATGATATACAAAGATTAGGCCTGCCAGTAAGTAATGAAATAGTCAAGGAGAGAGCGGGGAAACAACTCAAAGGGCATTTTGATAAGGGCCAACCACAGAAATGTCAGGCTGTATTGAAGTGAATCTTAGTTACCTTGACAGAAGAGTTTTCAGGCATCACTGTCATAATAAATAAGAAACACAGAAGTGATTGAGCCATACTTTGATATTCTAAAATGAATGGAGCTATGTTCCACATCAGAGAGTTTAATTGTTAAGGTTTAATGCCAGGAGAAAGGGACAGAATTAAAACTGACAGAGAAATATGCTCCTCATCTAGTGACAAGAAGTTCAAAAATAAAATGACCAATTCTTTATCTTCAGAAGTGACCTGAAGCTTTTGCCTAGTCAAGAGTATATCCGGGTTTTTCATTATCATTTATATGGTGATCATGTTGCAAAGCCTCATTTACAACCAAATCAGAGAGTAGGTCAGCATTATATTTCAGTACCAGCTACATTGGAAGCATTCTTCAGGGCAGAACAGGCTCATTGTGAGTTCATGTTGCAAACTTTTCATTAATTCTAATATCTGGAAAAATATTTTAAAATATTTCCGCCTTCTTCCCAGCATTCAGTTTAGTTTTCCCCACCTATCTCTTTTCTACCCTATCAGGTCAAGCCAGTTTTATTAATTAATGCTAATCACAGCATACAGAGTGGAATCCCACAATACACACATGTGCACGAGTGTGCATACACACACACACATACACACAAACACACACTGTAGTTGTTTTATTCAGGATATCTTATTAAAGATATTTAATGAATTTAAGAGATAATTGACTTTCACCAAATGATAGGTATTCTGTTTTGTTGATTATTAATTCTGTATATTTTGCACATACTGATGTTATCTTTCATGTTGCTGTAAAATTATAGAACTAAACGGGTACTGGGAAAAGTATACTCTGAGATAGAATTTATGATTTTGAAAGAAAATAACTTATTATTTATTTTATTATTTAATTCCAAAGATAGTTTTGGGGAACTAAATAAATGACAAAGGCTTTAAGGTTTAATTGTTTACTGTTAATACTGAAGTTCATCTAGAATGTACTTTGCTTTACTAAGCTTAAAAAGACAAACACAACTATGTTTTCCAGAAGGAAGGAATAATGTTGATTTCCAAGCTTTTTTATGTGCACATGTTGCCATGTACATCCCAAGAAAAAGAATGGAATGTCAGATATCTGTATGAGGAATGTCACATGTACTGGACAGTCACAAGGTTGAGCTTAGAAAAACTATGTTGTACTTGATTTCAAGTAGAATATTGATTGTGCTTCTATCCAAATAGTCAGCTAGTACAAACTCAGAGAAAGTAGTGATCCCTGGGAATATCCCAATAAATGAATTAAGAAAGTGGAAAAAATAGGAAGAATTATGAGACTTTTTTTTTTCAATCGGATTTCCCCCCCTTGGATTCTAGACCTGGAAACCCTCTGTCCACCAGGCCAGAGAATCAAGAGGCAATTGGTCTTCACTCTCCTTCCTGTTATACATTTCTGGTTCTCCAGACTCAGTCCCAGCCCCATAGTAAACCATCTGTAGGAATGTTACTTTCTTTTCCTCTTCCATTCCATGGGATCTGTACAGATTCTTATGGTAGATTCAGCTTTTCTTTACCCACTGAACCCTCTTAGCCCTCTAACACCTTCTATCCTCTTTTTCTTAGGTTCTAATACATAGAAAACCATTCTACCTGGGACCCCCAATAGCCACACCTGGTAGGTACTTAGAAGCTTTCCCTACCAGGCAATGCACCACTACCACACTCTCCTAAAAGCAAGAGAAGGCAAAAGAAATTAAATAATGAAACACTCACTCAACATAAATAAAACCAGTTATCAAAACATCTACAATTATAACTATCCAAAATTCAGATGCCTAGTCCTCAGCTTAAAGCACAGTCAATAATGGTCCAATTATATGTCTCCAGGAGATCCAAGCAACTCTACTACATAAGGCCCTGAGAAATATAATATAGCTAAAGTATAAAATAATGACTTCCCAAAATAGCTGTTATGAATATGTTCATAAAGAATATGAATAAATTCATTAATTAAATCTATGAAAACACAAACAGTTGAATAAAATAAGAACAATTCAATACATGAAAGTAGATATAGAATTGCTTTAAAAAAAAACCTCAAACTGAGATAGCACTAGAAATGGAAAATTTAGAAAGCTGAGTGGGAACCTCAAAGGTAAGCATCATGTAAGGAACAAAAGAGATGATGAAAGATAGAATTTCAAGCATTGTAACAAGATAGAAATAGATGCCTCAGTTAGAGAAGATGTTAAAATCTGGGGAAAAAACCAGACAGGAAGCATTCAGACCATCTAAAACAGTATAAAATACAAAATCTGTGAATAATAGTATTAGAGGAAGGAAAAGTAACAAAAATCAAAGGTACACAGAATATTTTCAAAAAAATCAAAGAAGAAAATTTCCCTAAGCTATACAAGCAGATGCTTATCAGTGCATATGAAGCTTACAGAATACCAAAAAGCCATGATCAGAGAATAAATTCCCCATGACACATAATAATCAGAACACTAAATGTACAGAACAAATAAAGAATGCTAAAAGCTTCAATGGAAAAAGATCAAGTGAAATATAAAAGATGAGCCATTAGAGTAACACCTGACTTCTCAATGAAGACTCTAAAACCCAGAAGGACCTAGGTAGATATTGTACAAACTCTAAGTCATAGATGTGAAGTCAGACTACTATACCCAGCAAAACTTTCACGCAAAATTGAGGAGAAAGAAAACCATTCCACACTTAAAAAAAAAATTTAAGAAGTATCATACCACACATCTAGCTCAGGAGAAAATTCTGAGAAAAAAAATTCAGTATAAAGAGATCAACCAAGAGATTATATTACTTAAGTTTAATATGAAGAGAGAGTTGACAGATTAGTTGATAGCGTTTGGGAATTGGGAGGTCCTAATGTATTCCAGGCTGGCCTTCAATTTCTTATGTAGCAAAAGATGGTTCTGAACTCTTCCTCTTTCTGTCTTACTCCCCTCCAGAGATCTGAGAGTACATTGATGCATCACCAATCTTGATTTGGAGTACATTTTCTATGCTTTTATGTTTGTTTTACATATCCTTTTGAAGTATGTTTTTATAGCAAGAAAAATAAATATATGGGACTACTGAAGGCAAATTAAATTTGCAACAGAATACTAAATGAATTATATAGCTTTATTCGATAAAGGAAGATCATTGTTGATTAATGACTTTTAAAAATTGTTTGGATGAACTTACATTAAGAAAGAGAAGAAATTAGTTTGCTTTTCCTGTTTTGAATCTGATTAACAGTAATATAAAATCCTCACAAAATCCTCAATAAGTAGCTTTATTCTTTAATTAACTGTATTATTTTCAACTATAACTATTTTTCATTCTCACCAAACATATGCACTTTAAAGCTTCATATTCTTTAAAATTTTTTATTGAAAAAATGTCCTATAATAAATTATTCTGACATTGAATGTTTCCATTTTTCATATTTTAATTATTTCAGTTTCATAGTTATTTGAAAAGAATGGAATAATGGCAGTAGAAAAAATTGTTATTTAAAAATTGTAAAGTGAGTACCAGGGATGTATCTTGTATGAGTTTTCTCCAATACTGGTTTGAGCTTCGTGATGCAGTTACTTTTAAGTGATCAATGCTCTTATAAGTAATCCTTCACCTATACTACTACCAGTAACCCCAATAAACTCAGTATTTTATTAATCTATACTTAGGTGTAACAATTTCTTTGGTCTCTCCTCATTGCCCTTTCTAGTGAATTGTCACTTACATATGTCTCCTTGGTAAAAGTCACACAATTATACAATTCAATATTTTAGACTGCTATTTAAGAGCCTAGAAAATACATAAGGCCCAAGTGTAAGAAAATACTACTTCTGATATTTCTAGTCCCTGACATCTTTATTAGTAGCAACAAAATCAAACCTTATATTAGCTCAGACATTTTATTGAATTTTAATATCGTTTCAGTTCCATTTTATTTACAACTTTACCACAGGAGAATTTTAGTATATATTCTGCATATTCCTGTACACATGCATGCATTTTATCATCTAGTGGTGAAACATGAATTGATCATTTTTGACTCTTGATTTCAGGATAAACACTAAGAAACAGAAAAAATGTTAATTTTTTTACTTTTAATAAAACAAACTAAGACTGTGAATCTACAACATCTCAGATAATACCAAACAGAAATTAATGCAGAGATATATCTTCTAAAAGTATTTCTCAAATACTAGAATAGCCAGCTTCCAATGAATGATATTTCTTGGTGTCCATGTTTTTGCACAAGTGCTTTCCTTATTGAATCTGTAGTCAATGACATCTAAAAGGTGATGCTGTTAATCACATGAGTGGAAGAAAAAGGAGCTGAAAATTTATCAGAACAGTCAGTTTAAACTTGAGCAAAACAATCAGATATTGAACTAGATGTAATAAAATGCATTTATAATAAGTAGATTATAAAGGGACAAGTACAGACTATATATTTAGACATAATGTTATTTTAAATTATTTTCATCTGCTGAAATTCTATTTTTTTCTTATCTTACTAATACATTTAGATTTTTTAAGGTAATAGTTTATGACAGCTTACTATCAGTGGTTGCTAATATCAACTACTGACTATTGAGGATGAAATGGAAGCCAATATCTCCACACTCCATTATTTAAACTTGCAAATAGATGTCTATACTAATGACCTGGCAAATATATTAGCCTGGATTATCAGTTTTCCCCAATCTAATTACCCAAGTTCCTATCAAAGAAAAACTATCTCAAGATGGAACCAAAAGTGCAAAATGGGCAAGATGTTGAATAAAATGAAGTTTCATGAATTTAAGGAGAGACTATGAGTCAGAAAATGTAGGCAGTCTCTAGAATCCAGAAGGACTCTAGCTGGCTTCACTCAGCCCCTCCTTTCTAAGGTGAAGAAATTTGGAATAACCATAATGAACTTGGAAAAGTATTTTATAGAGAGCTCCCAAGTAAGAATCCAGGTAACTATATCCTACTATTTTACAATCCCAAATATGGAAACCAGTTGGGTCTTCCAGATTTATGACTTACAGATATGTATGATAAGATTTTAACTCTTCAGGTTTCTTCATGTGAAAATATGTAATAGCAGCAATAAAAAGTTAAGATTATAACCAATAAAACATACTTGATAAAATTTGAACATGTTGCATTAAATTATTTAGTATATACTTTGGAGTTTGTTGTGTCTATAGATTAAAGTTTGGTGAAATCTGGCAGGTAACAGGTTTGATGTGGGCCATGGGATTGATTTCAAGTGGTTTTTATGGGAATTGTCTGGTAGCCTATGTCTTCCTCCATTTACTGACTGGCAGTTCTGATGGCTAATCCTAGACAGTGGTGAGAAAGCAAAAGTCTTAAGGAGTTAGCTAGAATAAAGCACGTTCTGATCCAGTCCCTTCCAGAAATAAGCTACCTCTCATCACATATCATATGATTCCTGGAACATAAAACCAAGGTTTTTCCAAGTCCCCGAGGTGCTGTGCAGAAAATCACATACAAAAAGTTGTCTGATGACCTTGAGTAGCTTACCTCAGCATCCATATACTGAAAAATGTCACCTGAAAATATTTGCTAGAGAATAGATGTTATTAAAATATCTACTCAATAAATTTCAAAGTAAAACAATAAAAGCCCATGTGTATTCAAGCAGAACATAAAGACTATAATTACTGTGATAATGGCAAAGCGAAAACTCCGGTGCAAATATCTTGATTGCTCTTGCTCATACAACAGACTAATATTAACTGTCCAATACTACTTTCCCAGGAAACTGCGAGAGAGTTTTGCTAAACAGATGTGTGGCCCACTTTTTCTTGAAACTGACTTGCTCACAGAAAATAATTCATCACATTGTATGTGAAACAAGAGAATTATCCTTTTCATTTGACAGCTGGAGAAATAAGGTCAATAGAAAATCAATGGAGACAGATTTGATCTGTTGTAATAAGAGTGGCGGGCTGCGTCCCGCCACCTGGCTAGCTTTATACCCGAAATAATTACACGGAAACTGTATTCTTTTAATCACTGCCTGGCCCATTAGTTCCAGTCTCTTATTGGCTAGCTCTTACATATTGATCTAACCCATTTCTAATATTCTGTGTAGCACAACGAGTTGGCTTACCAGGGAAGATCTTAACCTGCGTCTGTCTGGAGTGGGAGAATCATGGCGACTCCTCACTCGGCTTCTTTCTCCCAGCATTCTGTCTGTTTACTCCACCCACCTAAGGGCTGGCCTATAAATGGGCCAAGGCAGTTTCTTTATTAAATGAAAGTAATTCCTCCATCATTGATCAGATATCTGACAACTGGCAAAGTATTGCTTTGATTCTACTAATATTGAAGCAAAATTAATAAAGAAAATGCTATTGACTAATTCTTTGTATTAATCTTGCTAATAAAAATTGGCTATGGAATCCAGAATAGTATTGTTTCTTTACATATAAATTTAGTGATTTGCTGTTTATTTAACACAAAAAATGACTACACAAATTTTATGTTATCGTATATAAATAATAATAATTAACAAAGTGAAGAATAAGTAAGCATTGGTTATAGACCACAGATGAGTATGATATTAGAAGCTCTAAGGGCTTAAATGAGAAAAAAAAGATATATATGCAAAAATAGCCTGAATGTAATATAGCATCTTAAGCATGTTGGCCAAACTGAAGCATAAATAGTCAGAAAGAGAGTCTCTTGTTTTATGAAACATAAAAAGTGCTTACAGATGCCTGGAAAAGTTGCAATGGAAGTCTGTCTTGTTCTTGAACAATTTAAAGAAATTAGACTTGAAAAAAGATTGAGCAGAAAAGATAATGTAAGCCAATTACTGAAAATACATGCCACACCATTAAAAGTAGTTTAGTGAATTAGAAAATAGTAGGATGTCCTTCTGCATATCTGTTGGGTTTTTTTTTTTTTTTTTGGTTGATGAATAAATCTGTTTTGTCCAATGCCTTACAGAATAAAGCCAGGTGGGAAATCTGAAGAGAGAGAGAGAGAGAGAGAGAGAGAGAGAGAGAGAGAGAGAGAGAGAGATCAGAGTCAATGAGGAAGATATCTTTCCTTATTGGTAGGCCACAGCCTCAGATTAATTGAACCTCAATTAATCATTAAGGCACCTGGCCTCTGGTCCTCATTCTGCACATGTGATTCTAAAGTCTGAAGTTTTCCTTTAAAGATAACACCTCATCCTTGGACATTATTTGGATAGCAGGCAGATTGCCATCCTGGAGTGATACTTTATCTGCTAACCTATCATAACTTTTTAAACAAACTTTGATTGTCAAATTAAGCAGTATGAATTCTTTCTGATAATTTTTCAGTGTCCTTTGACATGAATTCAATTTTGTTTGTCAAATTAATGTTACCCTTTTCAATAGTATTAATTTTTACAGTTAACTTTTGATTTTCGATGGTATTAATCCTGTCAGCTAGCTGTTCATTATTAGTCTGTAAAGACTGTATCATTTTTAAAAGCGCCTCATTCTTGGCAATGTTATCAAACAATTTTGTTAAGGATATACTATGAAGAAAAAATTGAGTCCCAATAACCAAACATGGATGCATTACCATAACCATATAAGCCTTGCAGAATTTAATTATTAGCAAAAAAAAAATTACTAAAAGTTTCAGTGTTAATGTAGTTTGCCATTATGTAACTTTCAAGTTTACAAATTTATTAATTACCTGTTACGAGATCCGGTAAATTGTTTTAGGTGTAGTAATCTTTATTGTCCAGGACGTGTTGTGGTCGCAGAGTCGCCACTAGCAGCGATACAACAGGTAGCAACATGAAAGGTACTGAGTGGCTTTAGTTTCCTGCCTTGGTACTGGTTAAATACTGAGAAATTGCTTTGCTTGACAAATCAAAAACAATTAAATCAGTTCTATATGCGGTGCAAGAAGCCCAGAACTCAGGAGCCGGGAGTACAAACTGGAAGCTGCACAAGTCACCATGCATCAAGGAACCTGGCAGTGGGGGCAGGGTGGGGGCATGCGCTTGGAAATATCCAAGTTGCTGCATGCAGTTAGCTCCGCTGTAGCAGGGGTTTTATAAGAAACCGCTTAGTAGGTAAAAGCAAGTCAAGCGGGTGGGAGTGGGAGACTTTCTGGGCTGTGGACCGTTTAGGACCTTAAGTCGATTCATCTGGTAGGAGTGAGTTGGGAACCACGTGGGTTGCCAGATGAAGAAGGACGCTTAAAAGAAATCCCACACTATCTCAGAATTGAGTATAATAGTTGTTTATTTAGGGGTAGACTCACAAATAACAATCCTCTCTGGAACGGGAACAGCAACCGAATCCTACAGCCAGGAAAGAGTCCGGACACTCACTTTACATATATAGATAGTATAAGAGGCCATGCCCAATAGGTGGGTAATTTAAAGGCTACTGGAGTTAGGAATTTCTACAACAGATTACTGACTGAACTCATATTCTATGTTACTTGTTCATAATGCCATGATTGTCTTGGTGAAGAACATTCAAGCAACTCATTCTTTTCAGTGCAGGAATCATCTGGGCTTCAAGACGTGTGATGTGTTTAGTGTCACTTGTGATAAAGCACCAATAAGATAACCTCTCAAGGGTATATGGTTATGGTTCTTTGGTTATATTGGGTGTGGCTTTGACTTTGGTGATTTTGATGTTATCTTCTAAGAATCCAATGCTAGAGAAAATACAGTGTTCTTGTGATCACAAGGAAACTATGAAGAACAAAATGCCTTTAATCTGAAATCCTAAGCTATTGAACTCACTCCAACATGGACGGAAATCTGTACTATTTCTGTTAATTTAATCACTACTGTGAAGTTTCCTGTACTACCAAGACCATCTTTCAAAGAATGTGTGTGAACTGACAGGAGTCAGCTTCCCAGAAGGTCACAGAATTCTATAGACAGAATGCCTACATGTACATATCTATACACTCATGTGTATAAGACCAAGGCTTCACTTAAGCATCCTTATCAATCTATATCATCTTCTATGTATCTATATTTCAATCATTTCTCTGTGGCTGTCTGCAATGTGTATTAGTCACTGTGTGGCTTGAATGACTTCCACAAGCATGTACTTAGTAGAGCAGTTTAGGAAGCATTAACAGGTATTGTGGCCTTGGTGGATGGGTGCCATTGAAAATGGGTTTTGAATTTCAAAAATCTGTGTCATTCCAGTTGGCTGTCTTTCTCTGCCTCATGGTTGTTATCTCAACTCTTCAGTGTGCAAGCTCTCAACTACTATTCCAGTGCCCTACTTGCCTGTGCACTGCTCTGTTTACTGCTGTATTAGTCATGGACTAACTATCTGAAACTATAAGCAAGACCCCAATAAACTTTCTTTTATAAGTTGCCTTATCATAGTATCTTTTCACAGAAATAAAAAAACTAAAACAGGTACTCTGTCTCTGGTCGTTCTCTATTCTCTCTCATACACACCGGCATCCTTTTAACTTTAAATAAATTTATTGTAAATTTAATGAAGGACTTGGATATTTATGATATATTTGCACATATTATTTAGAGCCTTGTTTCAAAAAGTAAGTCATTGAATACTGTCCTATTTTTGTTGTGTTCTTTTTCATATAAATTATTTAACAATATGGAAACTTTTATTTCATTTCAATGAGTACTCTAGAAGGTGGTCAAGGAAAGGAACACAGAGAAATAGGGTGTCACTTGCTTTCTCGATTTTTTTTTCAATTGTCATCAGATTATGGTGGTCCTTGCTAACCTATTTACTTTTTTTGTTGTTGTTGTTTTTGGTACCTGTGCTCCAACACCTATGTAGCACCAGCCTAGTGATCATGCACCATCCCCATGTTTTCCTTGAACTTCCATCATAACTGCCAACACCTCTCTGTTAAACTCTCTCTGACCACTACTCTGTTGAGATCCCCAATGTTTAGGAGGCTTTCAAAGGTCCCTTTGTGGAATCCAAGCTCTTCCAAGTGCATCCTCCAAATTCAGTAAGTTGATGTCTTTGTGAATGATGATGCTTTTAAGTTATGTTGGAGGCAATAAATTCTTATTGAAAATAAAAAACACTTTGAATATTGAAAAATGGTTATTTATAACTGCATTTCTTAATTTGTTTTTATGCCTTGATTACTACATTTTCAATACAACTTTTCCAGCCATTCATTCTCAAGATCTAGATTTACATACAGAAAGTTTCTGTTTTTGCTACCTAGGTTCTCGTATTCAACATTTGCTACCTTAAGACGTTGTAGTTATTATAGTGAGAGTATAGAGTTTAATGTCTCAGGTCACTATGATCTTTGCAGGGCTGAGCTGTCTATTGATGCAGCGTGGTGGAAACACTCTTGGCTTGAGAACAAAGGAAATTATGTGGGCATCTGAAGTGATCCAGAGCGGGAAAAAGGAATTATTTGTTCATTGGTCCCTCTTAAAGTTTGTAGGAAGAGTATTGGCTGACAATCTGCTTAAAATCTAAAAATAACAGGTGGGTTTTTTGTGAACTTTGTTTTCTGTTTCTGTTTTAGGTATATAAGTAGTTACTAGTTACATTAGTGTTAATATACAGAAGCTTGTGCTACAGCTACTAAGGCCATTACTTCTGAGCTGTGAAGATTGCTTCTTTGTTTCTGTAAATAAAATTTTTTAAATAAATTAAGTAAATAAACATTTTGCTATGAAATTCTTTACCTTGTATTCAGAGCACTTGTGATAATTCTTTGGTATTACTAAACAAAACCAAAGGAGTTTTGTCATATCTGTATGAAACTAAATGTTACTGAAACCATGAGACAATACTATTAAAGCTAACATGATGGGAGACTGTTTTAAATTTTATCAGTTGCTCATGTATGTAATCCACTTTGTACCACAGAGATACTGGTAGCATATTGGAGTGCGGGACTGGCTGAGGGATAGGTAAGGGGGAGGCCAAAGAAGGGGAAGGAAGGGGAATCATGGTTTTTTTAAATGAAAAGAAAAATTAGACAAAACAAGTTAGGGGAAAAAAAGATCTGTTCTTTTCATCTCCTTTTTATTCACTTCTGGTCTTCTTGCCAGAGAATGTTGCTGCCAATATGTAGGGTAGACTATTTGATTTAATCTGATCTAGATAGTCTTTCAAAGTCATGCTCAGTCTCCAAAGTGATTCTACATCTTGTAAATGTGAAAACCAGAAGAAAGCATTGAGTTAAGTAATGTAAGTAGTAAGTGCTTTATGGATATAATCATATCAATAAAAATGTGTAAATTTAATTATAAGTTAAATAGAGATAAATTACAATTAAAAATCACTGTATTATTTAAACTTCATCAGTGATATTTTGCAGAAATGAAATGAGTCATATGAAGTGGATAATGATTTGCTACCTGCTAGTTCTCTATGAATACGTAATATGATGTGAAATCTGGGACAATGTGATACAGTTTTCCTGTTTCTTTTGTTAGTTTTGTTTTAAATTGCTTTGAAGCTTTCACTTGTTTCATACACACGTTTCTCACTGATAATACATTGTTTATCTTACTTTGTCTCCATTTTTTCACTATAGCTTGTTACATTTAAAATAGTATGACTTGGAGATTTTTGTCATTTTAATCACAATCTCAATTACAGCTGCTGAAATTGAACGTCAGTGATTAGGTCCAAGACAGGCATCAAAATAATCCCAGGGATATAATCACAACTAAAACTAAAATGTTCATTTTTGAAGCTCACAATGATCTGTGATAATAAATAGCCTCAGATCTTATCTTGATAAATATTTGCATGTATCATTACAATTGCCTCCTTCTAACCAACATTCACTGCTTCCATAAGAATTTATTCTTTGTTCAGAAGAAGACTGCCCTCTTTGCAAAACTAATATCTTATCACTAAAAATATCGTTCTTCATTTTCACACAAATACCTACTTGTTTTATACAGCATTCATAGTGGATTTATTTATTCATTCTGTGTGTTCAGGTATACATTGTTTATGTACACATAAGTTATATATAGCTAGCAGTGGGCAATCCATATGCAATTTTCAGCATCAAAAGACATGGTTAGATTCATGGATTTTTTTGTATCAGATTTGCTTAGAGTAGATAAATAAGATGCAAACATTTAGCACTATTGACATAAAAAAGCAAATTTCAGCTTTGCATCATAGTGATACAGCTGTTCCTCTATGTAGATCCTGAAAAACCCATTATGAACTGAAAATGTCTTCAATCCAAAATGCATTAATCACCCCTATCTGGCAGAGAATCATGGCTTAACAGCACAACTCAGTGCATATACGCTATAGTTGTTCACCTGTGCTTGAGTGGCTGAGTAAGTAGTGTAGCTCGTTTTTCATGGCTGACATTATAGAAAAGGTAGACTGTGGTAATATAGCTGTTTTCATATATATATATATATATACATATATATATATATATACATATATATATCTTCTTCTATGATATATTCTTCTATATATATTCATAGAAGAAGATTCAGGGTGACCACACACAAAGTTCTACCTCATAAAATGGAATAAATATCTTCTTCTCCTTTTTTTTTCTTTTTTTGGTTTTTCAAGAATAGCTTTGAATCCTGTCCTGGAATTAGCTGTTGTAGACCAGTCTGGCCTCGAACTCACATGAAAAGATATGGGGTTTGATTTCATCTAATATCTTACAATCATGACATCTTCATTTTGGGAGACTTAATGACTGAGTATTTAGTGTTTATGTTTTGCAGGTGGATATTTGTTACTGGAGAGAATATTGTTCTTTAGCAAATTTTCATATTTTTCTGTTCTTCATCTGTATAACAACTTTACTGCAATGTTCTTAACATTTTCTATTATGATCATGCCTTAGTTTGATCCAGACAATACTGGATTTTTATCTTACTGAGATGGACAATTATTAAAAATATCAATTATATTCTCAACAGTAGATAAGGTGGAAACATTTTTTTTCTTTCCAGAGATTCAAAACCATGGTTTTGTCAAATTCATTTACACATAATTGGTAGGCATTGCTGACAAACACACTAATGTGTTTGCTATTAGAAAAAAAAAACCACCAGAACTCTAAACTATTAAATACATTTAGTCACATACCTTGATCAATTAACAGTAAAACTGAATTGACCAATGTATCATATCATGAAATCTTTAAAAGCATCATATAAGCATTCTAATTAAGAAAACTAGAGACGGGGAATGTTTTATATCTTCATAATTATCATTCTAGTTGTATTACTAGAGATAATCATTTGTTAAAAGGAAATAATGATATTTCAAGGTAATATGCTAAGGCTATAGGCAGTTACTAGATTGCAAAGTCTTAAATAATTCAAAAGGATGTACCTGTGATTATGTTTAACTAAAAATGTATTAATAAAACAGAACTATGATTTGATAAATTCTATTCTATCTTCAAAAAGTCATACGCAGCACCACAATTGCTAGGTTTTTTTGTATCCCTCTAGTCTTTCATAAAGATTATATGAACACATTGAACCATCAATGAAACAAATATTTGAGTTCTTCAACTCAAATGATATAGCTTGAACAACAGACAAAATCTGTTTTCAGAGCCCATTAAATTCTCAGAACCTTCAATTTTAGCCCAGAAGGAGTCAGAAGATAAGATGTGACAACTGACAGACTGAGCATCATGTCATGAAACTTTTCCTTTGCTACTTAATTGTCTAGTATCTTGAAGGCTTTCATGTTTTAGACTTTACTTACAGATGTTTATCTCTGAAGGAAAGCAGTTATAGAAAAGAACAACACCTCTGTGAGTCCCAAATAAAGTCCATGAAATTGGAGAAAGTTTTGATATACCCCTAATAATAAAAGTTACCTTTCCAATTAACTGAAAATTGTGCTACAGTTCTGATCCATCATTTAAAAAGAGTGTGTGTATGCAACAATATCATAGTTTCACATGATCATGGGATTCTAATTCTGGAAGGGAACTTTGAAATGAACTGTTGTAAGTCCTCCATTTTGAAAATGAGGAAGCATGCATTATGGTTTAATTAATTAGAAAGCATTTTTCTAGTTTTATTACAAGATAATAATAAACAAAACTGATCCTTAGAAAGGAAAATTGTGACTAAATAGACTTGTAAAGGTCTGTACTGGAGAATGAAGATAAAACTCAGTCAGTCATTTCAATGATAGGTATGTCACTTACTAGCACAGGATTTTCATAGTATAGAAAGTCTTAATTGTGTAGGGTCCAAATACAGATTTTCAGCTATATTTATGTATATTAGGACTTAACTGTTAATTTTTCTAAAGTAATAATGTTATTTATTCACTTGAGGAAATGAACTGAAAATGAAAGAGAGAAATATTGAACTTTAAGTTCTTAAATTAAGGAATACTTTGCACTACTTATTTCATGATTAATTCACTGATTTTTTGTATTTTGGGAGAAAATAAGGCTTTTCTATTTTTAGAATTTAAAGGAGCCATTAAAAGGCATGAAGTCACTGTGGGTTTTCAGAATTCTAGTTAAGCAGAAAAACCTTGAGGTCAACTTCTAAAATATAAGTGACATATTATCTGAAAACATTGGCTCAGATTTTACCAGCAAGTGGAGTTGTTGATCCAGAATACCTTTATAGAATTCCAAAACTTTATACTGTTTCAAAGTTAGAGCTGAGCTGATAAATATGTCGAAGCTGAATTGAAATATACTGGATTTAACTTATGGTAAACCCTTCTTTCTCTAGCTTGCATTCACGAAACTCATTTCCATCCCCGATACCTACCACAATACTCTCAATGTTGTTTCTTTTGTGTTGGCCAAAAGAAAAAGTCACTCTCAGTTCACTGATATGAGCCAAAGTCTTCAGGCATCCATGGAAGTCACAAGTTTGACTGATAAAATCATCATTTAGATAATTATAATCTGGAAAATTTAAGAGTGGATTGCTAATTGTTGGCCAAATTGTGTAGAACTAAATAATACTGTCAGAATTATGCTGAAGAAGTTGGCACAGAAAAATAAAGCCATAAGATACAAAGAGAAGCAAGATTGTCGAGAGAGCAAGAGGGTTTTTAATTTTTGAGACACAATTTCACCATATTTTAAGAATTCAGGTTCAGATAGTTAAAAAGTGGGAAATACATTTTTATAATTCATTTTTTCCATCTCACTGTTTTCCTTGATTGCTTGCCAAAAGCATTCCCAGGTTCAGAGTGGCCTAGGAGTATGTCTGTGGGGACTCTCTTAATTATTAGTTAAATATTAAGTATTAATATCAGGTAGCAATATTCCCTGGCCGAGTAGTCCTGGACTGTGAGCCAACAAGTAGCATTCATTAAGTCAAGATTGCTGCTCTGAGAAAGTTTAATACTAATACAACATAATAGGCAGAAAGGCTGGAGTTCACTATGTTCTAATTACTGCTATTGTCAAATTTTCACAATGACTTCAACCATATCTGCAAATCCCATGTCAAACTTAGGGACCAGGTCTCTACCTTTACTTTACGTTACCCAATGCCTTTGTCCTGACAATGAGCATGTGGGAAGATCAGGGAATCTCCACCAACATTCAGTGCTACTGACAACCCTTTCAATGTAGAAGGAAACCTTAAAATTTGGGATTCTCTCTGGTTTCTTTCTTTTTATTTTCATATGTTTATTATATATTCACATATGTATGTGTATTTGTGTGTGTGTGTGTGTGTGTGTACATGTGACCCAAAACTGATATCAGATGTCTGTCTAGATCAATGTGCACTTTGCTTGTAGAGACAGGGCTTCTCAATTGAACACGGACCTTTTCACCTGTTGTTAATCTAACTATTCAGCTAACTAACTATTTAGCTTGTCCAAGAATCGTGCTTCTCTGCCTCCCTAATGCTGGGATTACAGGTACTCACCATAGATTATCATATTTTGTGTAGATTCTGAAGACTTGGACTTCTGATCACATACTGGAATGGCAAGTATTTTACCCACTGAGCTATATCTGCAGCCCCACAAGCCACTTTTGGTGTTAGTTGTCTCCCCTCTTTTTAAAAAAATAGTTTAGTTTTTTCATAGAATATATTCTGATTGTGGTTCTCCATGGTAGTTTGAATGTAACTGTCCCTCATAAGCCCATCAGGCTTGGCACTGTTAGGAGGTGTGGCTTTGTTAGAGTAGATATGCATGTGTTTGAGGAAGTGCATTACTGTGGGGTGGGCTTTGAGATCTCATGTATGCTCAAGCTATTCTGAGCAACTCAGTTCACTTCCAGCTGCTGATGGATCAAGATGTAGCTCATTTTCCACCCTCAGCTCCTTCTCCACCACCATCTCTGCCTGTACATTGCCATATCGCTCCAGGATGATGAACTAAACCTCTGAAACTTGTAACACCTACAAGACCCTCCTCACTTTGCCTTGAATACAAACCCACACCCTTCCTTTTTCTCCTTAGAAAGAAAACTAGCATGTAAAGAATAATAATAAAATAGAAGAAGCAAAGCAAAATAAACCAGAAAAGGAAAAAACACATATAGGCACAGAGACATGCACATTTGTATACAAGAAATCCCATAAAACACTATACTGGAAAGTATAATAAATACTCAAAGGAATTGTAAGGTTAAAGAAACAAATTCTCTGACAAAACCTTACAAGACAAAGAACCTCAAAAATATCATTGAGTTTATTTGTGTCCATTCTACTACTAAACAATGTGCATAGACGAAGAGACAATGGAATGCTCAGCCCTAAATGGAGTAATTTATTTATTTATTAATGTTTTTAGATTCTTCTTTCATACAATACATCATGGCCATAATTTCCCCTCCCCCTCTCTTCCCAGCTCCTCTGCTCTACCCCAATTCTACTGCTTCTCTGTTTCCATTGAGAAAGTAGCGGGCTTCTAAGAGACAACAATCAAATATGATGAAACAGGATACAATAGGACAAGAGAAAGCCCTCATATGAAGACTGGACAAGGGTAACCAATAAGAGGAAAAGAATCCCAAGAGCATACAAAAGAGTCAGAGATATACATATTATTATTGTTAGGAGCCCTACAAAAACACCAAGCTAGCAGTCAGAACATATACACAGAGGACCTAGTGCAAATTCTTGTAGGCCCCATGCTTGTTGTTTTAAGTCTCTGTGAACTCATATGAGCCCTGTTTAGTTGATTCAGTAGACTATGTTTTCCTGATATCATTCATGCGCTCTGACTCCTAAAATCTTTTCTCTCCCTCTTCACTGGAGTTCCTCATCTCCTAGAGGGACCTATGGATACCTCCAATTTAGCCTCTCTTTCTTTATAATGTTTGTCTCTGTACCTGCTCCCATTGACTTTCAGAAGAAGCCTCTCAAGTAATTCCTGAACTCTTCTTCTAATCTACGAATATAGCAGAATATTTTTAAGAATCATTTCATTGATTTTTTTCTAGTCATGTTTGACTCTACCCTGGGTCTTAGGGCTATCCAGTCTCTTCTCTCGTTCCTAGCCATCTAGGCAGTGCAAGGCATGGGGTTCCTCTCTTGGTGTGGTGTGAGCCTTAAGTCAAACCAGACATTGGTTGGCCACTTTCACAATTCCTCACCACCACTGCTTTAGCATGACAGATAGTAGGTCAAAGTTTTGTGACTGGGTTTGAAATTCAGATTTCTCTTTCTATAACCTGCAGGGTACCTCACCAAACAAGCGATTCTAAAACAGGGTGAAGGCTCCTTGCAAGCTACCAGCTTGTCTTAAGGGAAATATAATATTACAGCCTTTTCTCCCTCCAGCCACTACCAGTTACTCTCCCTCAAACCTCTCATACCTTCACACTCTCAAGCCTCTTTACCTCTGATTATATTTGTTACACACTCATACACATGTGCCTACACACATGATGGGGAAGTTCTGTTAACCAATCACACCTAGTTAAGGTGTGGCTACCTGGAACCCAGGAAGAAAACTGGGATGACCAGGTGCACACTCTCTCTTCGTGATTCCCGCTGGATACAGAGGAAGTCAGACTCCCCATTCTTGTGGCATAAGTTTCCCATTATAACCATTAAAAATATAATTGTTATCCTTAAGCTGGTCTGGTTACTGCCCATATCGAACTAATTTGCTACACACACAAAAACACACACACACATATACTTAAATTTAAAAAAAATGTATGTATGTCTGTTTTTTGTTTTGGGGTGTGTGTGTGTGTGTGTGTGTGTGTATGTGTCTTTGTGTCTGTGAGACAAAGCTGACAGCTCTGTATTGGATAACGAAACAGTAGATCATTTCTAGGAGAGGCTAGTTTTCCCTTTCCCAGCAGTCAATCATTGCCTATTGTTGGGAATAGTTATCACAAGCTATTGTAAGCCAATGTGTCCTAAACTTTACATCATTATTAGCCTGGCTTTTGTATTCTACTCTGTCTCTATTCTTTAAAAAGATAATTTGAACTCTGGTACATATTGAAAACAAAAAATACTGAAAAATCAAAATGTTCAAAGCACAGTTTCTAGCATCAAAAGATTAGCATTCTACTAGAGAAGACAGGCAGAAAGACAAGAAAATCAATTCTTGTACAGTGTAGAAATGACAGTGTTAAGAGAAATAATGAGATATAATTGATGACTGCATTAAAATTAATGCTGTTGATATTATAGAAAATTTATCTAAGCATTCATTGCTTCTGAAAACCAGGACATGTGTAGAAACCCTGTTCTCTTTTTCACTATGCTGCACTTACACATACCAAAGCTCTGTTGCCAAATCTCCATCTAAAAACTTGCTTCCTTGTTTATACATGTTTGTATGTATGTATTTAAGTACCATGATAAGCCTTCTCCTCTCATATGGCTAAATAAAATTTTGTAGTTTAGGTCACAGTGGAATCTGTTTTCCTTAAATAAAACACTAAGGCAGTGAGTGTGTCCCAATTAAAGATTGGTTTCTGTTTCATAGGCTCTTTCTAGTTTTTTCTATATCTAACAATGTGTGATTCCAGTTATTACTATGGCTTCAATAATTAAAAAAACACAAGTGGCTATGCACTACCAAGACAGTGTTCAATCTTCAGAGAATCCTGCCAACAAGCAGTTTAAAAATATTTGAAAAACAAGTTTCAATACTTTTACTTTTAGTCATTGTTTTGCACTGTATCTTGTTTCCAACACAGTTCATCTACTGAGATTGCTCTTAAGTGTATGTCTTCCTGCATCTAGTCTTCTGGAAGTGCCTCTGACCACAGAGCATGAGGTAATTCATGCCCTCTTAACCAAGGCTCAGCTGCACGTCTGGCTTGTTTCTCTTCTAGACAGCACGTGCTTGGCATCACACTTTCATTCAGGTTCCAGAAGTGCTTCATTCTCAACACAGGACTTTTTCCCTCCTGCCTCCATGTTGATCCTTTCATGCTGTGTGAATGTGTCCACATGAAATTACTTTTTTCAATCATTTACAATATGCTCTATTTTGAGTGTATCTCTGAAGCATCTGCCATTATGTCTCTGTCTTCTGTTTTATAGAAATAAATGTTACATATTTCAGTCACATGCTAGAGATTTCATCTAACCAAACAGTTTTTTTCTGTCCCTCTTTGAATAAATGTCAACATTTTTCATTCTTTGTCTCTATTTCCTGTATACCCAACAGTCTCCTCATGAATAAGTTCAATGTATTGATATCAGCAGTCTTTTGTGTCATTTGTCTGAGGCTGATTCAGCATTTTCATTTTATTAGCAATTCTGTTATTTTGTAAGCAAGTCATTAATGCAAATGGCTTAAGGTTTACATTAGCAGGACTTGTTTTCTTCAGTAAGTTATTCAAAGTCTCCAAGCTTCAATATTCAGAGGAATTAATGTAAGTTAAAGTTAGAAATATCAGACTGGGAGACAGTTTGATCAGTAAAGTGCTTTCCTTCAAACATAGGGACTTGGATCTGAGCTCAAGCCCCAGGATCTATGTTTAAGAAAAAGCTGATGGTGGTGGTGTGTGTTCATAATCCTCAACACTGAAAAACAGAGCTAAGTAGATTCCTGATAGCCACCCAGCATAGCATACTTGGTAATTTCTAGACCTATAGACCAGTTATATAATCTGTCTAAAAAATAAGAATCATAGCCAAGGGTTTCCTCTGGACTTCAACCTGTCTCCCCAACAAGTACATGTATCACTGCATACACAAAGACAGACAGACATATACATACATATACTAAATAGCATCATAAAAACGAATGAGTAATCATTTTCATGTATAGCTACATATTCCTTTTATTATTTCACTTAGAATGTAGGCTTATAACAAATCCTTCAGGCCAATGTAACATTTCTGTTGATGAGCAAATGCCCATTAGATCAGGATAAAGTGCATTCCTCATGGTTTTTACTGAAAACTCTTTGCACATAAATCTAGTCCCAAAATGCCACCACGAGATAAGCCTTCTGTTATCTCTAAACTGTGCTTAAAAATCTGGATGAAAGAATGCTGACTATTGACTAAAAATACGTAATTAAAGTTCTGCTCAGCAAATAGAAAATCTAATTTAAGGAAACTGCTATCATTTTTCTCTAGAAATCATCCTCTTGATTTAACAAGTAATTCCTTTCTGCTCTCATAAAAGTAAATATTATAGAACTTTCTTACATGATTTAACATTGAATAAATAATCATAATACATGCCTACATGGGAAGGAAGCTGTTGTTCTAGATTGTATTTATTTAGTTGCTATGGGTTAGGAAAAATGAGAAATTTTATGTGTCTAGGAAGTGTTGATGAATTCTGTGGTTTGATATCCCTCCTCCAACTGCTTTTGTTTTTGTGGGGTCTGCACATCTGTTATAGGAACACTGCCAATAGGTCATATTTAACATATTCATGTGAAGGCAGACGTTAAAAAGAAATATTACATTAGCTCAGAATTGAGTACAGTAAAGGGTTATTTATTTAGAGGTAGACTCACAGATCACAGTCCTCTGAATGAATGGAAAAACAAGAAACAAATCCAGCAGCATAAGAGAGAAAGCACATGTTAATCAGCATTTATAGAACGAGGTCACGCCCAAGCAGGCTGATATACTTAAAGACTATTGGCTGAAGGAGTTCCTACAGCACCTCCCCTTTTGTTTAAATTGCAGAGTTCTAAACCTAATACAAAATGATACAGCATAAGAGCAAATGTCAAGTATAAAAATAAGAATACAAGCAGCATAAGCAATATCAAGTAAGAAACATATGATAAATGTTTCGATAATTATCCTATCCTAGGGTGTCTAAGTCTTGTATTATAAATAACTTGGCCAAGTAATCTAGTCTTCAACCCAATCAAAGACCTGAGAAGGGAATTAATATTACTTGAGTAAGCAGGAAGTATATTCAAACAGCTTCCAAAATGTGTGTTGTAATAAGAGCGGCGGGGCTGCATCCCCGGCACCCGGCCGCCCACATGGCTTATGCCCCAAAATAATTACACGGAAACTGTATTCTTTTAATCACTGCCTGGCCCATTAGTTCCAGCCTCTTATTGGCTAGCTCTTACATATTGATCTAACCCATTTCTAATATTCTGTGTAGTACCACGAGCTGGCTTACCAGGAAAGATCTTAACCTGTGTCTGTCTGGAGTGAGACAATCATGGCGACTCACTCACTCGGCTTCTTTCTCCCAGCATTCTGTCTATTTACTCCACCCACCTAAGGGCTGGCCTATAAATGGGCCAAGGCAGTTTCTTTATTAAATGAAAGTAACTCCTCCATCAAATGTGCAACAAATGACAGAGACAACTGGCTAGCTGGGCAATCACCCAAAGTCTCATTTGCAACATTGGAGCAACCAACTTTGGCTAAGGCCTAGAGTAACTGACAGACCAGGAAATTTTTCAAAACTGTCTTACCCTGTCTTGGCAAGATTTGACAGTCTTTTGTTTGTGTCTTGCTTGTCCTGTCTGGACATCATGTATTTTGTCAGAGATTAATGCATGGGCAGTTCCTTGCCCAAAGGCCAGTTTTACCTAGAAGAAAACAAGCTGTCTTAGAGTGTCTTTGGTGCTCAACATTCTCTTAGGAGTAGATCTGTGGTGCCAAGAACAATCATGTCTCATCTCAACAGAACTCTAAGTTATTTAAATGCCCTATTCTACAGTTCTTTGAAGTGGTTGACAATTACCTATCTATGCAAAATATAATCTCTATTTATCTAAAGAACCGGATTAGTTCTTTAGATGGATGACTATTGACCTATAATTCTTAATACCTATATAGTTTAAAGACTAAGACTTCATATTATTATACTAGACAATCTTTAAGCAACTGTGCAACAAATGAGGACACTAACCTCAAAATGTAAACAATGTATAACTATCTTGATCAGAGTTCAAAATGCATAATGCAATATAATAAACATATACTAAAATTGTATCAATAAACAAAATGTCTTAAGAAGTGGTAGAAGCATGCATGCATATAATAGGATAAAATAACTTTGCCTAGGTGTACAAATATTGTAGACAAAAATAGGAACATATTCAATATAATCTGAATTTGTATCAATATACAAAATACTATACCAATGTAAATTGCTATAAATAATAGCTCACAAGTTTTCACTCTATTACTCACTAGTATAATTAGTGTAAGTTCACACTAATTTATCCATTATTCCATTCAATTTCTCTCTTTTTTTCAAAGATGATTCCTGAGTCTAGGAAATTTCCACACCAATCCTTAACCATATAATAATTATAATCAGCCCCTAACTGATGACCCTAACCCTGAAAACAAACTTTGTAGGGAGAGGTATGTCATCTTCTAAAATTACTTCCAACTCTCATGGGGGTGATGTTCTTTTTATGGGATCCCATGAAAGTAAAATAATGATTAAATTCCAAGATTACTGTCTGGTATATTTGCAAATAGTTTCTGAGTATTTGGTAGAATTTTTCTGAGGATCCTATTTTAAATTCTGACCAGAACATTATAAAAAGTTGCACCATTTCAGCTAACCAGGTTGGAAAAATCTTGAGCAGCTGGCACCCAAAACAGGTCTTATAGTAGTGCTATCAGCATCAAAGAGTCATATCACCCAGGTGGAGTTGTTGTTGTGGGGCTCCATCTTCTTCTTGGACACTTCAAAGACTAATGCAAGAAAATTCATTGTTCATTGTGGAAAAGATAAACATTATTTAACTTTTAATTATTTAAAAGTTAAACATTATTGAATATAGACATATATTCAATGAAAGGTATTCTAGAGACATAAATAAATATAAAGAAAACTAAAATTTCTCATAATTTTTTTTCCTTTTGCTGTCCCATACCAAATGGCTCCTTACATGAGACAGAAACTCTGAATTTTTCTTTTAACAACATGCTTGGACTTAGAGAAGGACAGAGCCATTGTTCAACTCCAAAGTCAGCTTTGATTTTTTTAAGGGAGTCATAACTATTATTATAGTAGGCAGCATATGTGTGTGTGTGTGTGTGTGTATTCAGTGATTCTTACCCCCACATAACCTGTCATCATAAGTCATAATTCTCCTTGCTTGGTGATCCTATCTGGGTAATTATCTTTTCCTCTTTAGGCATCTAGATGTCCAGGGTCTCTTGACTTTTTGACGATGAGTATTTTTCTGCAAAGACAAGTACAGAACCCTGTCCCCACCACTATGAGGTTTTCTTACCACCTGTATAATTGTTACCTCTATGGATGAGCTGTTATTTCTCTTTCTCAAGATGTTTCTCTTTTTCAAACTGAATCTTCATCAATTTTGATGGTATTCATAGCTTTTCCTTTCCTGTGAAAACAAGAGCAAAATCCCTTCCCCAACATACCATATCACCTGGTTTACATTGTGAGGTAAACATATCGATTAATTATACCAGCTGATTTAATTTAGAAGTTTTTCTATTATCCAATGTCTCTCTGCTGCTATTGTTCCTTTCTCAGTAGCATTAAGAAAATTCAAGGTTAACAAAGTATTATTCAATCAGTTTCTGGGGGTATTTCCATTCTTTTCTGTTTATTTGATGTATCCTTTATAGCTCAATTTGATGTTTCCATAGCTGCCTGACCTGCAGGATTGTTTGGTATACCTGTAATATGCTTTATATTATAATAAGCAAAAAACTGTTTCATTTTCTTTGATGTAGGAGTCCCCTCTGTGTGCTGTGATTACCATTAATGAATAAAGAAACTGCTTTGGACCTATAGCAAGACAGAACTTAGGTAGGCAGGGAAAATTAAACTGAATGCTGAGGAAAAGAAGGGAAGAGTTGGAGAGAAGCCATGGAAGATGCTGCTGAAACTTTGCCAGGAAGCCTTGTTACATGGTAATACACAGATTAATGGATATGAGTCAAATAAATATGTAATAGTTATCCATTAAGAAGCTAGAGCTAATGGGCCAAGCAGTGATTTAAATAATATAGTTTCTGTGTTATTATTTTGGGTCTAAGCTAGCGAGTTGGCCAGGAACCAACAAGCGACCCCCCTGCAGCAAATGGGCATACCAACGTGGGTAAACTACATCCACATAAAACCTGAGAGGGCTTGAAAAGTAATTCTAGACACTAAAAAACAAGTTTAGCTGCATTTTTCCCTTGAATGGGCTTTGCCTGGAGTACTATGCTCTGGCTCCTTTAAGATAGGTTATACTGATTCAGTGGTAGAAGTTTCCTGGCCATGGGCAATGCTGCTAGCACAAACTCTGACTCTTTTGTGAAACCAAGTATATAGATGGGGTTTTTGAGCAGTGTACTGTGGCTTGCTTGGTGACAACTTGGACTGGTTGTGTAATTGGATGTGGGGTGGTGTGTGTGACTTAGAGGCTCAAGCAGCTCGGCCAAACTGGACTGGGCAGGGAAAGCATGAAGTACCATATTTTCCCTAGGAATGATGCAGCTTAAGTTTTTAAGAAACGCTTAGAATTTTAAGAAGCACTCCTGGCCAGGCGGTGGTGGCAATGCCTTTAATCCCGGCACTCAGGAGGCAGAGGCAGGTGGATCTCTGGGAGTTTGAGGCCAGCCTGGTCTACAAGAGCTAGTTCCGGGACACGCACCAAAGCTACAGAGAGATCTTGTCTCGAAAAACCAAAAAAAAAAAAAAAATAAGAAGTGCTCCTGAACAATAAAGAATTACAGATTTACAACAGGACAAATCCAGACATAAAAGACCTCTAAATGGGTCATGGTGTTGGATGAATGTATGTAGGGTTCCTGCTTCATGAAAGAATATGCAAAACATTCTTCAGGATACAGAAGAAAGTGACTGGCAAACTCCCAATAAAGGCAGACCCATCTCTGAAATTTCCTGCTTCATGGAAAAGTCTGCTGAAGATAGATGGAAAAAGTTTTTTGTACCTAGTTTTAATTTAGATATTAATAACATGAAGAAGACATAGCTAGATATTACTGTTTTCTTTTATTATGAAAAAAGGTGAGATGATGTGAGGTACTGGGAAAGTGAGAACAAAGTTTAACTGTTCTGGAGACTAGGATCCATTGAACATAAAAAAACAAATGCTCCTTCTTCTTCTCCTCCCCCTTCTTTTTTACTTTTTAATTGCCTTTATCTTATTTTGAGATTATAATATAATTATATTATTCTCCTGTCATTTACTCCCTCCATACCTTTCTAAATACTCTTCCTTGCTCTTTTTCAAACTCATTGACCATTTTCATTAATTATTGTTATATAATATGTATAAATATATACATATTCTAAATATAACTTGAACAGTCTGCATGTTACTTTTTGCATGTTTTCAGAGCTGATCATTTGGTAGTGAATTTATCTTCCATTGTTGCACTCTTTCGTGGAAAAGACTATCCATCTACTTTCAGAATTCACTGGTTACCTATAGTACTTTGTGTACCCCAGAGGTCTTGTGAGTTTTCCAGTGTCTACTTGGCATGTTTATTGTTGTCCTTGTACAGCTCATTTTTAGACAGTCACAGTGGTAACAATGATCTGTCTAGTTTATGATATTTCTAGGAGACACAGTTTCACAGTGAACTCCCTGATTCTCTGCCTGCTAATTTTTTTTTGCTCCTGTTCCATAATGTTCCTTAAATCTTAGCTATGGGGTTTGGTTTGTAGATGTACCTATTGGATGTTGGGCTCCATGACTTGATTTTGGTAGGCTGTGATTTTCTGTAGTGTTTGCTGTTTTGTAAAGAAATGTTTCTTTGATGAGACGTGAGGGACTATTTTTATCTCTAGGTATAATGTTAGAGATTATGCTGGTTTAGTAAAGTATCAATTTCAGCTTATCTAATATTCATGAAATTACTAGCACTGATTGCTTGGGTGGGTTTTAAATACCAGGTGTGGTCTCCTTCTTGTCGAGAGGGTCTTAGTCCAATTAGAGAACTTTGGTTACTGCTAAAATAAATTTGCCACTACTGCACCCTTAGGATTATTGGGCTAGGTTTGTCATTGTTGTTGTTCATAAATATCATAACTGGGTAAGACTATTAGGTGTTTCCATCCTTTACAAGATTGCATGGTGCCTTCTTGCACCATGTAAACTAGTTTTTAGAGAGATGTTATTCTAGTCTTTTCCAGCTAAGGAAAATGCCAAACAAATTTAAAATATGTAGCTATTAAATTTGAAAATAAAATCATAATTGTGACCCTTTTGAACTTCTAATATTATCACAAAAGAGTTGCAAAAGTAGAATTGCAGTGGTTAATAAAAATAAAAAGAGGAAGGTAATCAGAAGAAAGGGTGTGCTAAAAAAGCAATGGCTTTAACGTGACTCAAGTTCATGATGTGGGGTGCCCCAAGAATGCTGTGAATATGTTTTATTATCATTGGTTAACAAAGAAGTTGCTTTGGCCTATGGCAGGATGAAATAGAGCTAGACAGAAAAAATAAACTGAATGCAGGGAGAAAGAGTCATGTAGCTACTGAAAGAGAAAGATGCCAGAACCTCACCAGTAGTCCACAGCCTTATGGCAACACATAGATTAATAGAAATGAGTTAATATAAGATGTAAGAGCTAGCTAGAAATATGCCTGAACTACCAACCAAGCACTGTTGTAATTAATATACTTTTGTGTGATTATTCAGGTCTGGATGGCTGGGAAATCAATATGCAGTCTCCATTTGCAAGTCCATGTTAAGAATATAAAATAACATCATAATGAAACTGTTCATACTGTACAATGATGAAGAGCAACATGTAATTACAATGCTTCAATGAATTAGGAGCAGAAAGAAGAATATCACCAGAGTTCTATGTAGATTATATATACATATATGTGTGTATATAAAATACTAACTGCTCTTATACCTACTTTCAGTTAAATATTTTTTCAATCTGTCGATTTTCACTTTAAAAATCTCTTCATTAACTGAATGTGTTCAGATTTTAAATCTCATTCAACTGTAAAGAAAATTCTTTTTTGCAGCAAATAACAAATTCCCTATTGTTTAGTTGATTAGTAAGGGTAAGCCTACTTTATGTTTATACTGTCACTCCTGATAGATAAAGCTTCTGCTGTCTATAAATATGAAGTGTCCTCATTCCTTGTGACTGATAGATGTGTTTTCTGTATTTTTACCCCTTACTTGCTTTCATCAGTCATAGATCAGTCATGGAAGCCTTCCCTTTATCCAAAGACTGTCAGTCCAGCCATCTGCTTAGTTGACACAGGTTTTTGGCTGTGTGTACTGGAAAGACTGCTCTCTCTTTGACAAGAGCAGCTGTCAGAACACAAAAAAATACCATTTGCACCTGTCTTATTGCATCCTTATAAGCCTGAAAGCAAAGCAGGTCTGCAATTTAAACAGTGCAGGGTTTGCTGTGGAAATGTGGGGACTGGAGGCCCTCTCTCTCACCAAATCATTCTGATCAGAACTGTGGCCAGGAAAGTGGAAGGCCTTGGATTTAATAGAATTGTACCTTTGTTATTTCCTTTTATATAGTAGAAATTAGTGCAAATTTAAACGAAGAGATTGGGCCAAAGGACAGTATCAGCTTCTAAGTCCATTTTGACTTCCTTCACTTTACCTTAGTGTCTGAATTTGCTACAGTTTTAGGCAATCCCTTACAGTCATTAAACTGAGATTTTATTCTCCACACCTGCTCCTTACAACGTAACTTAGCCTAATAGATTAACTAGCATGCAATTGTTAAGTGTACTAATCAGCCATGAACTAGCATAAGTGACTGCTTTTTCATGAGAATAGAAAGATAAAAATGCTTATGAACAATGGAAAGAAATATGATCTGAACTTAGCATGCAATAAGGATTTTTACTGTATGGAGGAAATCAATTGAGTGTTTCTTTCTGTACCTTTTGAGTGAAAACGTTTTTGCTGAGAATATATACCATAAAAAAGTTCTTATTAAATATAAATATAAAACATTTAAATATTCATATTTTTAAATGTTATTTTTACAAAAATTTTTGTTGCTTAACATGAGTTCACAATATATATGTGGGAGTTGCAACTTTTATTAATTATTATTATATAATTATCCATTTATTTATTTGTATGTGATATGGGAGCAGTGTGCTTGTTCCTCCTTGAGTGCTCATCATGCCTTCCCATACATGATATACTGTGTGTTCAAACCATAAACTGAAATAAACCATTCTCTCTTAGATTGCTTCTTGTCATATACTTAGTTTGCGCAATGAAATGAGAAGGGTAACTAATACACATGAATGAATATACTTATAAGACAAGTTAATATAAATGTACGATTTTATTTTACATCAGGTTTCAGAAGTAGTAAATGGTAAGCTGTTTTCATTTTACATCACTCAATATTGGTTAACAAACCCTCTGTTGTGCTCGCTTCGGCAGCAAAGAGACTAAAAGTGGAATGATACAGAGAAGATTAGCATGGCCCCTACACAATTCGTGAAGTGTTTCATATTTAAAAAAAAAAAACCCTCTGTTATCTGAATCGGTTAATCGCTTTATATGTAGATACTAAAAGTTATAATTTCTGTTATTTGCACATTGTTTTCTTATTTTTAGAAGATCACTTGAACTATTTTCTAAGATCTCTCAATTCATATGTCACCCAAGAATATCAAGTGACCTGTGGTAAGAATACAGAATGAACATTTTAAGATTATTATTTTGTTTGTAAAGAATATATTGCTCCAACTATGTGAACAACATTATGTTTGTAAATTAAACTTGAGAAAAAGATTTATAGGGAATAAGAACCTCCTTGCAATACTCTCTAATACTTTTATAGTTTACATTAGTCTATATTTCACATTATGTGTTACTATATGCTATAGATTTTGTTTTGTCTGAGGATATTTTCAGAAGAATGCTTCGTAAGTTAAAATATAGAAAAGAATAAATTTCTTTTCTAAAATTAGGGGGAAAGTTTTCTGATTGATTTGGTTTTATTTTACAAAATTGTGCCTTGTAGATAAAGAGATAAGGAGAATTATGTTGCAGTATCATGATTTCATTTATTAGATATTCATTTTATACATTATATTGAATCAAAAACTAGTCATAGGAAAAGGTTAAATCTTTCTTTGAACAATTAATAGCTTCTAAAATGTAACCTTGTAGACATCGTGGTTTCAGACAACATGGGGAAGGTAATCTCTTTTTTCATATCTGAGGACTCCAAAATCAATATCAGGAAATACACAATGGAGTATATATAATTGGAGCACCAAGCCTTATCACCTATATTTAAACAAAGTAGTTGAGAAGTAAGAGGATTTGTTTTTCTATTTAAGCTATTGTATTTGAAAAAGTGGAAGATGGGAAATAATATTGGACATAGCTCCTCAGTTCAGGGACTTGTAGCAAGATACATAAGATATACTTCAATTAACAGAGTGCAAATCGCATTTCCAAATTTGTGGTAGACAATGAGAGCTAGACTTAGAGAGCAAAGAGGTCACTACAAATGAAGCAAATCATGTGAGGAAAACCTTATGTGAGAGAAAAAGTTGCATTCTTTGCCTAGAAATGTAGATGGAGCCCCTGAAAGAAAAAGGAAAGAAAATTAAACAGAACAGTTGGTTCAGAGCCAAGTGTGGAAATAGCAAGATTCTTAAGCACAGGAGGAGCATCCTGTACCTGTCTCCACTAGATGAAATCCTAGCACTGCTTTGAGTCATCAGGAGGACTTTGCTTACTTGTTTGTTTGTCTCAAGAACCCAGACAGTAAACTAAAATAAAACAAAACAAGGTTAGAACTTGATTTTTTTAAAGTTATAAAAAATAAAGTGACAATTTTCTTCTAAATGACGAAATTTTAAAGGCAGTCCAGGATATTAGAGGCAACAATTTCAGATTAAAAACCAGGAAAGCATCTCCTTAAATATTGGCCAATGAAAGGCGCTGTAAGCAGTTTGCTTAAAATGAGCAATTCTAAAATTATAAAAACACAACTTTATCTTTTATAAACTAAGCATTTCTATTTCCTATTATTACATGCTCTATTTATTTGGTAAATGGTTTTCTTTAACATAAATGGAATTATGCATGAATTTAGTGTATAAAAGATTTTTTCTGTCCATGCTGTGAAGATACTAAACATCCAAAGGATTTTAAAATGTAATTTTGTGAAAAATATGAAAAATGTTTTTGAGTTTTAAGATTGAGGTCAAGAAAATTATTTATATTATAACTAATATATACCTTTTCTTCTGTGTGTCTGAGAGCAATACTTTTTAACTATTTTTCTTCTATTTTTAAAAAATACAATAAAATTGCATCATTATTTATCCCTTCTTTTTCCTTCCTCATCTAAAGCCAGCAATATATAATTCTTTGGTCTCTTTCAAATTCATAGCCTCTATTTGTCAGTCATTGTTTTTACATGAATATATGTATCCATATGTTCCTAAATATAACCTAATTAGTCTTCATAACATAACTGTTTTGTATGTTTTCAGTGTTGACCATTTAGTGTTAGAAAACAAATGGGTATACTCTCCCTGATAAAGATGTTTCCTGCTCCCAGCATTTCTTAGTTCCTATATTTTTGTGTGTGGGGTTGTGGTCTTGTCTTTCTCCTGTCCATTTTGGCATGTTCATTGGAGTTGTCCTTGATCAACTCATTTGGGAAATCATGTTAATGAGACTTTATGGATGAAGCTTCTAACATTTATAGGAGAGATACAATTTTACAACAAATATCCTTGGAGCTCTAGCTGTTAAAATTTTTCTGCCCCCTCTTCCACCATGTACCCTGAACCTTAAGTGCACAGGAATTGTTTTGTACATGTATCCGTTGTGACTGAACTCCATAGTTCTTTATTTTTATCAGTTATAATTCTCTGTATTTTTCCTCTTTTCTCTTTCACAGGGTTCTATTTATTATTAATCTTAGTGCCTGTGCTAGCATATGTTCTGTTTAGAATGTCATTTATTGTGTCAATTAGTTGAAGGATACTCCTTCTTTAGGCTCGCTTCTATGAGGTTGAGTGTTGATATCTTTAACCATTTGAAATTGAGTTTTGTTTATAAATGTGCATATGTACACTTACTATTTGTTTTGAATTATCTGAGAAATTTTATGGACTAATGAATTACTAATTCCACAACCAAGCAATGATTATATAATTCAAGTTAGACTGGCTTAGAATTTTCAGGAATTTTAAACATACTTTAAAACATTGTTTCAAGATATCTCAAATTTATTCATTAAATTTTTTCTTCATAAGTTAAAGGTGTCCTATTTTCTCAGCTGTCTTAAGAGCAATGTTTGCTATTAACCTTCTAAAACCCAAGGGGAGCTACTTAATTTTCAATGAATCTCCTGGGTGTATTTCTCTTTCAATAGAGGAGTAATTGTTCTACCAGTTATCTAACCACATCATCATTATATTGATCAAAAATTGCAGTGCCTGCATGAAAAAAGAAAAATAGAACACAGGTTTCACAATAATAATTCACTCTAAGTCATCAGGGAAAGACAGAGGTGAAGGCACAAGTCATAAACAATCCCACACCAGTTTGTAATTGTGATTAATAGGGTGGTATTTATTTAAAGGGGAATAAACTTACAGATCACGGTCCCAGACAACAGTCCTCTGCGCACACAATTGGGAAGAAGTCTAGTCGCCGGAACCGGAGCAGGAAGTAAAGAGAGAGAGGAGGGAAGTGGCCGCTTTTTTTAAAGGGAAAGATACCACGCCCCAATGGGCTGGTATCTTGGCAGCTATTGGCTGGAGGAGCGGAAGGACCTCCCGCAACACCTCCCCCTTTTATTTAAGTAAGAGAGTTCTAAACCTACTATGAAATTATATACAATAAGTACAAATATCCTATTCTAACTAGCTTAGGTCTTATATAATAAATAGCTTGGCTAAGTTATGAGTCGAAAGTAACTACATTTATATAGTCTTCAACCCCATCAAAGATCTGAGAAGGGAAATAATGTTACCTGAGTAATTAGGAAGTGCAATCAAACAACTTCTAAAACATGCAATAAATCACAGAGACAACTAGCTACCTGGGCAATCACCCAAGGTCACGTTTGCAGCGTTGAAGCAACCAACTTTGGCTAAGGCCTAACATAACTGACACACCATTTTCAAAGGCAAGAAGCTTGTCAAAACTATCTTACCCTGTCTTGGCAGGATATGACAGTCCTGTTTTTTCCATTCACAGATACTCTGTATTTCTGTCAGTGGTTGAGGTATGGGCATTTCTTTACCCAAAGGCCAGTTCAGCCAAGAAGAAAGGCTCCAGGTGGAGTGTCTTTGGTGCTCAACATTCTCTCGGGAATAGAGCGGTGTTGCCAGGAGCAATTGTGTCTCACTACCACAAAACTCTGAGTTAGATTAAAGGCCATTTTCTACAGCTCTTTGAAGAGGTTGAAGATTATCTATCTATACTGAGTATAATCTCTATGTATCTAAAGAACCTGATTAGTCTAATTATAAATGACAAACTTAGAATACTATTGATCTATATAATTCTCAATACCTATCTAACTTAAAGACTAAGACAATAAACAACTGTGAAACAAATGAGGACAATGACCTCCAAATATAAACAATGTACAAATATACATTGCAGTATGGTAAATGTATATCAATACACAAGCAATATGTAAGTATCTTAATCAGAGGTAGAAATGTACACTGCAATATGGTAAATATATACAATATATATCAATACAATATATGTCAATACATAAAAAATGTTTTTTAAACAGAGGTAGAAACATGCATGCATACAATAGTCAATATAATTTCACTTTGTATCAATATATAAGAATCGATACCAATACATTTGTCTCAAAACAATAACTCACAAGTACCAACAAGTACCAATCTATTATCCCTCTTTTTTTTTTAAATGATCCCTGAGCTTATTATAAAATTCCTTCCCCAACCCTCAACCATATACCAATTTATAATCAACCCCTAAATGATGTCCCTAAACCCAAGGGCAAACTTTACTGGGAGAGGGGACGTCGTCCTCTAGAGTTACTTCCAGCTGTCATGGGGGCGACGTTCTTTCTGGGGGATCCCGTGAAAGTAAAATGATGGTTAGATTTCAAGATCGATGTCTTTTAAAATTGCAAATAGTCTCTGAGTATTTTGTGCAGGTCTGGCCAGAATGTTGTATAAGAGGTGCACCATTTCAGCTAACCAAGTTGGGATCGTCTTGTGCAGCTGGTACCCAAAACAGGTCTTGTAGTAGCGCTATCAGTATCATGACGTCATATCAACCAGGTGGAGTCGTTGTTATGGGGCCCCATCTTCTTCCTGGAAACTTTAAATGTCACTTCAGGAAAAACTCATTGTTCATTGTGAAAAACTTAAACATTAATCATATAGACATATACACACACACACGTATATATATATATATATATATATATATATATTCAATGAAAGGAATGATAGATATATTCAATGAAAAGTATGATAGATATGAAGAAAAGCAGAGATGTTTTCTAAACTCATATTTCTTTCTGTCCCCTATCATGGCTCTTGACATGAGACAGAAACTCCAGAAACTCTGGGTTTTTCTCTTACCAACAGGCTTGGAATTGGAGAGGGACTGAGCCAGAGTCCAACTTCAAAACCAGCTCTATAAATTTAGAAATATGGTTTAGTATATTTTACTTACACAACTTATTCAGTTTTCTTGATAGTTCCTATTGGGCAGGTATTTTTCCATCTGTCAGTATCCAAACATCCAGGATCCTTTGAATTTTTCAAAGATGAGTGTTTTCCTGTGGAGATAAGAACAGAACCCTGCCCCCATTCTATATGTTTTTCTTACCACCTGTAGGAATATCATCATTGTGGATGAGTTTTCATTTCTCCTTTCCAAGAGGTTTCTCCTCTTCAAATCGAACCTTTATTAATTTTGATGGTATCCACAATTTTTCTTCTCCTGTGGAAACAAGAGCAAAACCCCTTCCCCAACGTAGCACATCTCCTGACTTCCATTGAGAGGTCAGCACATCTTTGAAATAAATTGGTTGATTTAGTTCAGCAGACTTTTCCATTATCCAATGTCTTTCTGCTGCTGTCGTTCCTTTCTCATTAGCGTTAAGAAAATTCAAGGTCAATAAAGCATTATGTAATCTATTTCTGGGGGTATTTTCGGTCCCTTTCTGTTTGTTCAGCATATCCTTTATAGTACGATTTGATCTTTCTATAACTGCCTGACCTGTGGGATTATGTGGTATACCTGTAATGTGTTTTATATTATAATAAGCAAAAAAGCATTTCATTTTCTTAGATACATATGCTGGACCATTGTATGTCTTTATTTGTGCAGGTATTCCCATGATGGCCATAACTTCCAATAGATGTGTGATTACTGAATCAGCCTTTTCTGAGCTCAGGGCAGTAGCCCATTGAAAACCTGAATACGTGTCTATGGTGTGGTATACATATTTTAATTTACCAAATTCCATAAAGTGGAACACATCCATCTGCCAGATTTCATTTCTCTTAGTACCCTTTGGGTTACTCCCTGCAGGCAACGGTGTTTGATTATAGAAGGAACAAGTAGGACATCTCTTTATAATGTCCTTAGCTTGTTGCCATGTAATGGAAAATTCTTTCTTTAGGCCTTTACTATTGACATGATGCTTCTTATGAAATTCTGAGGCCTGCAACACGCTTCCAATCAATAATTGATCAATCTCAGCGTTGCCTTGTGCTAGAGGACCAGGCAGACCTGTATGGGACCGGATGTGTGTTATGTACATCGGACAAAGCCTGTTCCTGATTATGTCTTGTACCTGGATAAACAATGAAGTCAACTCTGTGTCATCTGGTATAAATTCAGCAGTTTCAATATGCAAGATAACTCTTTCTGCATATTGTGAATCTGTAACTATATTAAGAGGTTCTTTAAAATCCCTTAGCACCATAAGAATGGCATATAATTCTGCCTTCTGGACAGAATTATAAGGGCTTTGTTCCACCTTACTCAATTCATCTGACTTATAACCTGCTTTCCCTGATTTATTTGCATCAGTATAGAATGTACGGGCTCCAGTTATTGGAGCATCACGTACAATTCTAGGAAGAATCCAAGAAGTTCTCTTTATGAGGTTAAGTCTACCACTTTTGGGATAGTTGCTATTAATTTCTCCCAAAAAATTAGCACAAGCTCTTTGCCATGGTTCATTGTCTTCCCATAACTTTTTTATTTCTTCAGTAGTAAAAGGCACTATAATTTCTGCTGGGTCTATACCTGCTAGTTGACGAAGTCTCAGTTTACCCTTTATAATTAATTCAGAGACTTTTTCCACATAAGTTTTTAATTTTTTACTTGGTTTATTAGGTATAAATATCCACTCTAAAATAATATCTTCCCTCTGCATTAGAATCCCTGTAGGAGAAATTCTGGAAGGCAATATGACTAGGATGCAGCTAAGATTTGGGTTCACCCTATCCACATGTGCCTCCTGTAATTTTTCCTCAATCATTGTCAGTTCCTTTTCTGCTTCAGCTGTCAGTTTTCTTGGACTATTCAAATCTTTATCACCATCTAAGGTTTTGTTTAAATGAACTATTAGATCAGGTGTTATCCCAACAGCTGGTCATAGACTGGAAATGTCTCCTAACAATCTTTGGAAATCATTAAGAGTCTTTAACCGGTCTCGCCTAATTTGTGCCTTTTGTGTTTTAATTTTCTCTAACCCTATTCTGTAACCTAGGTAATTAATAGAATTTCCTCTTTGAATCTTTTCAGGGGCAATTTGTAATCCCCACCTAGGCAAGACTTTCTTTACTTCTTCAAACATCCTTTCTAAAGTATCTTTATTTGAATCAGATAACAAGATGTCATCCATGTAATGGTAAATTATGGACTTGGGGAATTGTTTACGAATTATTTCCAATGGCTTACTTACAAAATATTGGCACAATGTAGGACTATTGAGCATACCCTGTGGAGGATAGTCCATTGATATCTCCTATTAGGCTGAGAATTATTATAAGTAGGCACTGTGAAGGCAAATTTTTCTCTATCCTTTTCTTGTAACGGTATGGTGAAAAAACAATCTTTCAAATCAATAACTATAAGAGGCCATCCTTTTGGTAATAGAGAAGGCAAAGGAATTCCAGATTGTAGTGGGCCCATAGGTTGAATTACCTTGTTGACAGCTCTTAAATCTGTCACCATTCTCCATTTACTGGATTTCTTTTTTACAACAAACACAGGAGAATTCCAAGGGCTGGTTGATTCTTCAATATGGTGAGCATCTAGTTGCTCTTGCACCAGCTGTTCCAATGCCTGTAATTTATCTTCAGCTAAGAGGCCACTGTTTGATCCATATTGGCTTCTCAGTTAGCCATTTTAAAGGTAGGGCTGTTGGTACCTCTAAAGGTTTGGTATTTGCTGTATGTTCTTGTACAGTCTGAATGGCTGGTGACCTTTTCCCATAATATCTCATCATGTCCTTCCCAGAATTATGAGTTCCTGGAACTACAGGAATGTTAATCTGGGTATTCCATTGCTGTAGCAGGTCGCAGCCCCATAAATTTATTGCGATATTGGCAATATATGACCTTAGTCTTCCTATTTGCCCTTCAGGCCCTATGCATTCAACCCATCTTGTGCTTTGTTTTACACGAGATAGGGTTCCAATTCCCAGGAACTGAACATCTACCTCTTGAAGAGGCCAATTCAGATGCCAAGATTCTGGAGTAATGATACTTACATCCGCACCTGTGTCCAATAAGCCTTCAATAAAAGTGCCATTTATACAGACTCTTAGCTTTGGTCTTTGATCATTAATAGAAGTCTGCCAAAATATACGTTTACTCTGTCCTACTGGGTTTTTTGACTCATCCTCCATGCGTAATTCATCATTTAGACCAGTAATATTTTTTACAGCAGAAATTGGAGCTTTTAATTTTCTTGGTGAGGCACGTTCTCTACTGTGACTTGGAATGACTGGGCCACTGTTGGCTTGGGGGCCTGCGAGAGGCCCCTCAAGGAGTTTCCCGACTGTATCGGGTTGCCTTGTCTGTCTGTTGTTGACCTGCATTCGTTGGACCAGTGTCGGCCTTTACCACATCTCCTACATATACCTGAAGGCCGAGGTCTCCTATTTTTGTCATTCCCAGAAAGGATATTATTCCTAGAAATCCTTTGCCTGCAATCACTTTTCAGATGTCCTAATTTACCACAATTAAAACACCTGGCAGTTTGATGTCTCCTCATTGCTTTGGAAATCGCTTCTCCTACCCAAGATTCATCATTATAGCTAAACGTCTCAACATTCATTGTATGCTGAATCCATTCATCCATAGGTGCTGATCTAAACTTTAAAGGCCCAATTATCTTTTTGCATTCTATGTTTGCATTCTCAAAAGCTAGAGATTCAAGAAGTAGTCGTCTAGCTTCTGGGTCTGTTACCCCTATGTCCAGAGCCTTAAATAATCTTTGCAAAAAGTCAATAAAGGGTTCTCTCTGTCCCTGCCTAATTCTGGTATATGATTCAACCCTTTTTGCTGGATCTTGTAGCCTATTCCAAGCATTTAAAGCTGCTTGGTGACATAAACACAGTACTTCATCATCATAAAGAGCTTGGACCTGTGGGTCAGCATATTCTCCTATACCAAGAATTTGATCTTGGGAAACCTCCACACCTTTTGCTCTTCCTTGCTGTTCCATATGTTTGGATTCTTCTCTGAAATAGATTCCAAACATCAAGGAAGGTCCATTATCTAAAACTGCAGACACTAACTGATGGAAATCGTGGGGGGTAGCTCTAGCATTAGAAGCCCAAGTCCTTATCATTTCCTTAACATATGCAGAGTGCAAGCCAAAGGTAACTATAGCTTGCTTAATTTCTTTTAGATCATTCATTGCTATTGGCATCCATCTAGCTTCTCTGACTCCCTTTGAGCCTTTAGAAGTTGACGCTTTGTCAGAATGAATTACAGGGTATGTCGCTAAAACCCTGGGTAAGCCAGATATAATAGCTGGTGGTGGCATTGTATCCTGTCCTTGTGCCTTCTTACTCTGTTCACCAGCTCCAATAATTTCTTCAATCATTTCAAGTCTTTTTATCATTGTCTCTCTTAAATCCTGAATCTCCTGAGCTACATGTGTTTCTAGTGATTTCACTGAGGTATCAATTTTTTGGTCCCCATTCTGCACCTGTGATTTCAAAGCTTTTGAATCCTGAATCTCCTGACCTGTATTAGTTTCTGGTAAAGATTGCATGGTTCTTAGGAGTGCCATAATTTTCCTAAATAATAGAATATTCAAAAGAATACTGAAACCTAGTAACCAGTAAATTAAGTTATCTCCATAGTCGTATAAACCTTGCATGAAAAAACCCATTGTTTTGGTAGTCAAAATAGTAAAATTCATGTTGGAAACGAAAACTGCCATATTACCTATTATCCAGCAGGTGGCGCTGTTCCCAAGTCGCGACGAAAACGGGGTCCTGTTTCAGTGTCCGCCTAGTATTTGTTAAAAACTGGGAAATGCAAGTTGCTCAACAAAGTAAATGTAATTAAATCAATTCCGTACACGGAACCATAAACCCAGAATCCAGGGGTAGAGAAGAGTAACCCGGAAGCTGTGTATGCCTCCACGTGAGAGTCGTCCCAAGGGGTTGCAGCTTTCTGCAACCGGTAACCGCGTGCTCTGGTTCGCTCCGCTTAAGAGCTGTGCTTGCAAGGGAGATTTGAAAACGATTCAGAAAAGAGCAAACCACGTGGGCAGAGACTACGTGGGCCTGTGGAATTTAAATCCACGTAGTGAGGCAAACGATAGGCTGCGTGGGGACTTGAAGTCAATCTGAGGTGTCTAAAGGGAAAATATAAAGAACTGCAGCAAGAAAAGCCACTGCGTGATGATTTATGTTAAACTGCTGGCTTCATGCACAAGGCACAGGCCGCAAGGCACAGGCCGCGGCCTGGCGGCCGGCAGCCGAGCGGGGGAAGGAGGGGTCCTAAAACCAAATGTTGGGTGCCAGATGAGGGCGCAAGTCATAAACAATCCCACACCAGTTTGTAATTGTGATTAATAGGGTGGTATTTATTTAAAGGGGAATAAACTTACAGATCACGGTCCCAGACAACAGCCCTCTGCGAACGCAATTGGGAAGAAGTCTAGTCGCCGGAACCGGAGCAGGAAGTAAAGAGAGAGAGGAGGGAAGTGGCCGCTTTTTTTAAAGGGAAAGATACCACGCCCCAATGGGCTGGTATCTTGGCGGCTATTGGCTGGAGGAGCGGAAGGACCTCCCGCAACACAGAGGCTTCACTGAGTGGCAACAGGTGATACAAGTGAAAAGTGGAAAATTAAGAGTCCCATATCACACCTACATTTAAGAGTAAAACATGGGACTTATGGAGCTTATATAAAAATCTACAAGTAGCTGCGGAATATATGAGGAAAGTACCCAGAATGACCAAAATAGGAGATATAGAAGATGTGGGAATATACTTCTTGATTACAGTTAACATCCATTTACCTGTGAATTTAATGATTATACCTTTTTAATGGGTGAGTAATAGGCAATTGTATAAATGTGCCACATTTTATTTATCCATTCATTAATGAATGTTTAATATATTTCTGATATTTGTTTATAATGACTAGATCAGCAGCAAACATGGTTTAGAATGTGCTTTGTTGTAGGATAAAGTGCCCTTTAGGTATGTGCCCAAGAATGGTATTAATGATTCCTGAAGTATATTCCCAGCTTCCTAAGGAGCTGGCACACTAATTTTCATAGTGACTGTACTAGTGTTCAGTTTCACCAGCATTAGATAAGTATTCCCTTTACTCTGTATCCTTCCCAACATGAAGAGGTTTATTTTATTTTATTTTAGTTTTTGGATTTTTCGAGACAGGGTTTCTCCGTAGCTTTTGGTTCCTATCCTGGAACTAGCTCTTGTAGACCAGGCTGGCCTCGATCTCACAGAGATCTGCCTACCTCTGCCTCCCGAGTGCTGGGATTAAAGGCATGCGCCACCCACCTCCTGGCAAGAGGTTTATTTTTGATTACTCATATCAGTGCCTGCTGGTGTTCTGTTCAGGTTGTTTCTTCTTGTATCAATGAGTTCAAGACTATTCCTCATTATCTTTTCTATCAGATTTAGTGTGTCTGGGCTTGTATTGAGGTTTTTATCCATTTTGAATTAAGTGAGGTGATAAGTTTGGATATTTGCCCTCTTATACTTGTAGACATGCAGTGTTGTCTTTAGCATCATTTGGTAAAGATGCTGTTTTTCCCTCAATGAATATATTTGGCTTCTTTATCAAAACTCAGGTGACCATAATTGTGTGGCTTTATAGGTGGGTTTTCAGTTCTATTCCATTGATAAATATGCCTGTGCTTGAGCCAATAACATGTTTGTTTTTCCTGCTATATCTTTCCTATATTACTTGAGATAGGGGATGGTGATTCCTCCAGCAATTTAGTTTGTTTAGTTTTTGCTTGCTTGTTTTATATTATTCATAATTGTTTTAGTTATCCTGTTTTTGTGTGTGTTTACACATTAAGCTGAAATTTTCTTTTCAATAACTGTGAAGAAATGTGTTAGAATGTTGACAGAGATTTTTTTGATAGGATGACCATTTTTAATCTATTAATTATAGAAATTAACAAGCATGGGAGATCTTTCCTTTTTCTAGTATATAATTAGGGTTGCCTTTATGAGCGTGGTGAAGTATTATTTACTTGAGTAAGGTCAATTTATCACTGGATACACCACTAATGATAGGCTCTGTTTTTATCCAGATTGCCTTCCTGTTATAAAAATATTTTTCATAAAGAAGAAAACTATCCTTTATCAGAAGAATCATTTTAAAATATTATTTTTCCTTAAGGCTTTCTAAGGATTTCTAAGCTCCTTTCTTGTGTTACTAGAAATTGAATGTTGACTATTTTAATAAATACTAATGCCTGCTATTATATATATTCAGTCAAATTGCAATATCTTGCAAGTGCAGCCTAGATAATTCACTACACTCTACCCACCCTCAGGTGGCCTTCACAAGGCAAAGAGATATCACTTGCACTATTTATTTGAATCTGTGGGTGGGACATATAATCTGGTAATCCATGACAAGGTAAAGTTAAGAAAGTTTTTAATTTGGAGTACAACTACTATAATAACCCCATCTAGTTTTTATCAGAAATTATTATATTAATACACTTCTCTTTCAACAGCTATGTTCTTCAGTGAGCTTAATATTTTTTTGTGGTGGTGGGAACTGGGCACTTGGGTTTCCAAATGCTATGAAGAAAGTACTCTCTACGTTGCATCTCATCTTCACTCCTCTGAATTTTAAGACAGAGATTGGGAAAAATGAAATATAATAGGACCTGGGATCATGCAAATCAGGAAAGTGGATTTCTCATAATAAAAGTTATCAATAGAAACACAAGATAAAAAAGTTCCAAGGGGCCTAGAGGAAATAAGAGCAGTAAAGAGATAACACTAAAGGAGAAATTACCATTGAGATAGGAAAAGAAATTTGGAAAATAACCTTATTTGAAACATGTGAGCAAAATTTTCCTTACATAATTTAACTTTAATTACAAATGCAATTAAAGAAACTATCAACAATGCCTTCAGCAGAGATAGTGAGAGCAAGGCTAATTGTTAAACTTTGGGGGCTCAACAGAAACATCAGGACTCTTGAAAAATTCTGAAGGATTTCAAGGCAATATCAACAGAACATAAAAACAACTTAGGGGTCTAATTACAAGATTATGTGTGGCTGTTTCGGCAACTTTTTCTCAGAGGACCCTGGCATAGCAAGAAGTTTAGCTATGGAAAAAAATATGTCCTACCTTGCTTTGGGGACTCAAGTGAGGACTGTATACCTATACAATGTAGTAAGTACACTGTTATATCACAAATGTCACACTTAACTGTGGTAACAGTTGAATGTTCTATTTTTTGAATAAATACTTTATGAGTCTTCTATATTTAAGCTTTTGATATGCACAATAGGATTCTAATTAAATATATATTTACCTTAAATTACAAGAAAAATATCAAGAGAGCACATTGAAATAATTCCAATTATTGTATTATTATGATTTGGCAAAGAGAGATAGGAATCAGAATAACAAATCAGAATGATTTGTTTTTAGATCAACAACAAATCATGCATAAATTTATCCTCATCAGCAAGCCCTGCTAACTTGGGGTTCTTATTTTGTTTTGTTTTGCTTTAATGTGAGCTTGCCAATTGTAAGATTAATTAGTAGGATATGCAGTGATTAAAGTTTCTTTTCTGCCAACAAACTTCTACAAGTAGCTGAGCCAAAGAGAAAATTTTCCAAAATTGCTATATATAAAAACTTCTTAAAGACATTCCTTTCAAAGAAATTGCAGCCATTTTAGCTGCAACAATGATGAAAAGCAGTGGGGGTGATAAAGCTAAAAAGTAGAATTGCAAGAAGTGTGGTTGTCAAGAGCCTTTGTGTTCTGATAGCCAGTGTGGAATTTTGTAATTATCTTTAGGGAAACCCACAAGGTGGAAAAGTTTTATGACATCTACCTAAAGCATGTTGTTTACTTTGGAACACCTCAATCATAATTGATTAAAATGAAAACATTGTAGAAGTGTCTCTTTTGTCACACATTAAAATTTGTGCTAAGTAGGTAATGATGGCATATCCTGTAATCCAGGAACTTTGGAGACAGAGGAAAAAGAATGCAAGTTTGAGTCCACACTGAGCTACATAAGTACTATTGGCTAGAACACAGTAGTGGAACTCTGCCTAGCATGTCAGTTGGCATTATCATTTTTCTTGCATATTTTATGTGGACATTTCCGGAGAAATTGTTTCTGTTTCTGCCTCAAAGAGATTTACAGGCCTCTTGAGATTAACTCTTAAGAACTGCTGGCTGGATAATAATCTTACAACTGTCCAGGTGATTAAGGAAAATCAGGTGTCTCCTCACAGCCAGTTATACAGTTTCACTGCAATATCATTACTTTGAGAATCAACCAGAGTTTATATTTTCAATTCCTTGTTTCCCAAGCTAATGGTTATGAGGGAAGAGAGTAATGCCTAGCCAACAATCCAATACTAAACATATCCCTTACTAATTGAACAGTTTTTGTCTTTATTTTATTTATATTATTTTTTTAATTATTTTTATTCTTTTTTAATTAAAATTTCCACCTGTCCCCGTTCCCCATTTCCCTCCCCCTCCTCCCAAATATTGCCCCTCCCCTCTCCCCCCACTCCCCTTTCCCTATCCCCACTCCTTTTCTCCTCCCCCCACTCCATTGCCCCTCCCTCTCGATACTGAAGAGCAGTACAAATTCCCTGCCCTGCGGGAAGACCAAGGTCCTCCTACTTCTATCTAGGTCCAGGAAGGTGATCGTCCAAACAGGCTAAGCTCCCACAAAGCCAGTTCATGTATTAGGATCGAAACCTAGTGCCATTGTCCTTGGCTTCTCATCAGCCTTCATTGTCCGCCATGTTCAGAGAGTCCAGTTTCAACCCATGCTTATTCAGTCCCAGTCCAGCTGGCCTTGGTGGGCTCCCAATAAATCAGTTCCACTGTCACAGTGGGTGGGTGCACCCCTCGTGGTCCTGACTTCCTTGCTCATGTTCTCCCTCCTTCTGCTCCTCATTTGGACCTTAAGAGCTCAGACCGTTGCTCCAAATTGAGTCTCTGTCTCTATCTCGATCCATCGCCAGATGCAGATTCTAAGGTGATATGTAAGATATTCATCAGTATACGATAGGATCATTTCAGGTTCCCTCTCCTCAGTTGCCCAAGGTACCAGCTGGGGACATCTCCCTGGACACCTGCGAACCCCTCTAGAGTCAAGTCTCTTGCCAACCCTAAGATGGCTCCTTTAGTTAGGATATATACTTCACTGCTCCCGTATCCATCCTTCCTATATCCTAACCATCCCAATCCCTCAAGCTCCTCCCATCCTCCCCTTCTCACATTTCTCATCCCATTTCCCCTTAGCCCCTAGCCACCTCACCCGCAAGTTCCCAGTTTTTGCCCGGCAATCTTGTCTACTTCCCCTATCCAGGCGGATGACTATACGATTTTCTTTGGGTTCACTTTCTTATTTAGCTTCTCTAGGATCACAAATTATATGCTCAATGTCCTTTATTTATGGCTAGAAACCAATTATGAGTGAGTACATCCCAAGTTCCTCTCTTTGGGTCTGGGATACCTCACTCAGGATATGCTAATTAACCCAATTAAAAAATGGGGCACTGAACTGAACAGAGAATTCTCAACAAAAGAAATTCAAATGGCCAAAAGACACTTAAGGTCATGCTCAACCTCCTTAGCGATAAGGGAAATGCAAATTAAAACAACTTTGAGATACCATCTTACACCTGTCAGAATGGCTAAAATCAAAAACACCAATGATAGCCTTTGCTGGAGAGGGTGTGGAGAAAGGGGCACACTCATCCATTGCTGGTGGGAATGCAAACTAGTGCAACCACTTTGGAAATCAGTGTGGCGATTTCTCAGGAAATTTGGGGTCAACCTACCCCAAGATCCAGTAATACCACTCTTGGGAATATACCCAAGAGATGCCCTATCATATGACAAAAGCATCTGTTCAACTATGTTCATAGCAGCATTGTTTGTAATAGCCAGAACCTGGAAACAACCTAGATGCCCTTCAATGGAGGAATGGATGAAGAAAGTGTGGAATATATACATATTAGAGTACTACTCAGCGGTAAAAAACAATGACTTCTCGAATTTTGCATGCAAATGGATGGAAATAGAAAATATTTATATTATTTTTAAACAAAGGGTTTTCATTTGTTTCCTACCTAATTATACTAACTTTTAATAAATAGCTGATTAATTTCTTCTAAAAAAAGTAGATACCAAAAGCAAAACAAATGAAATTTGATGTATTGTTTTTCTGCTTTGTTTAGGTGAAAAGAAACTAGTGAAAGAAATTGTCAATTGTCAAACTCATCAACCAGTGTCATTTTATGACTATGTAAAGTTTGGAATATTATTCCCATAGCATAAAATCCATAATAACACAAATAAATTTTTTATATATGAATGGAATAAATAACATATGAAAAAAATCACAAGAGGTTACAATTTTCTCATACCCCATTTAATTGCATAGCATGATTTAATATTAAGTTTACTCACACTGAATGAAGAATAGATGTAAAAGTATATTCCACTAGCCTAGAGACAACTATTGTGATTTGAAAATATCCACAGCATCTACTAGCAGCAAATTATACATCTGTTAATAATAACACATTTAAAATAGATTTTGAAACTTAAAAAATAAAATTAAAATTTTATTACGTTAATATATTCTCATTTTTAATGACAGAGACTTGTGCATGACTGTTATTATATATTTTCTCATTTCCTACAAATTCTTTAAATATTATTCTATTACAATACAAACTTAGTTTTGCTCAACTTATAGTGAAATTTGAAATAAAATGGATATCAGAGAAAAATCACTGGAGAATGAGTTTCATGCACAAAATCCTGGGTTCAATCTCCAACACCAAAATATAACAAATTAATAAAAATAAATTTTCATTCAGTATCAACACACACATGTGCATCCAGGAATTAGAGAGAATGTTAGAAAAATCTCAAAAGGTTGAATTTTGGGTAAAATAATGGTAAATAGCAGAAAGTTAATGTCAAAGACAAACTTTCTGTGAACTCAATGCAAATTAAATTTTATATCTTATTATGTCTAATATTTTCTATTTAAAGGTAGGAATGTTATTTGATGTAGTATATATGTGTAGTGTGTTCATTGTTATTACAGTGTACTGCACTATAAAAATTTTTATTTAGCTTTACTGATTTTATTGATGCACATTTTACAAGCAAGTAGTTATAGATCAAAATGAATTGCTTCATTTGTATTTGTATTGCTTCTCATGAGATGGATTTAATAATGGTCAGTCTTCAGGAAATCCATTTAAGATTGATTTTTATAATTATAATGTGTGGGATGATATTAAATATAGATCAATTTATATGACCTTATTATATTTAATTTTCATCTTATAATCTGTTCATATCATATCTTTTATATATCTAATGACCTTTAGCTTAAATAGTAAGAATTTATCCTATATTTATATTAATATAAATTTCTTTTTTTTTTTTTTTTGGTTTTTTTTTTTTTCGAGACAGGGTTTCTCTGTGGTTTTGGAGCCTATCCTGGAACTAGCTCTGTAGACCAGGCTGGTCTCGAACTCACAGAGATCCGCCTGCCTCTGCCTCCCGAGTGCTGGGATTAAAGGCGTGCGCCACCATCGCCCGGCCATTAATATAAATTTCTAAGCATAATATTAACTTTAATTCTAGGTCAAATTCATAATTGATTTTTATTAGAATAGAAAAAAGTTTGCTAAACATTATCTTTTAGTTTTATCAGCTTTGGCATTGAATTTTAGTTGATATAAAATAATTCCATTAAATGCAAATGTGAACGCAAAATGAGGTCCATAACATTTGTGTGATTTACTTCTTTCCACCTTTATTCAGAGAGAACAGTGAATTCAGGTAAAACTCAAATCCATTTCCTTGCTTCTTAAGGCTCAAACTGGCTTAAAATGGACAATTGCTTCTCCACCAGATTTGGAGATTCTTCCAACATACTGTATATGACCTAAAAACAACTGAGATTTTGTTGGTAAGTGATCAAGAATAGGGCACTTGCTTCATGAAAATATCCACTATTAAATCTGCCACTAGATCATAGATACAAAGAAAAAAATTAGAGAGGAAACATCCTCTATTGAGAAATATCTTAGAAATTAAATTTACAACTGGTTTTTATAACAGAGCCTAAAGCAAATAGATAAAATAGCAGAAAAACTTACTTGTCAGGAATGGTTTTGCAAAAAGATTCCCTGGGGAGTCCCCCAAACCTTGGTGTGAACCCAGTTTTCCACCTTCTAATGTCAATCCTTTCAGCCCTTGCTTCAAGCCCATTCCTTTTTGTCAGCACCAAGTACCTCCAAATACTGGGATAAGATTTTTGATTCCCATTATTCTTTCTGTTCTTCATTTTCATCTTCCCCTCTGTAACAATTTGCAGGTGTCTTTCTTTCACTAGAATCCATTAATCCTACTATTGAGAAATGTAGCACCAATGAAGAAAAGACAAGGACTTCATAACAGTAATTACGAAATACTCAAGGATCTTAAAGTAGATATGAATAAATTCCCTAATGAAGTTTGTGAAACAAAGACAGTTAAAAGAAATAGTAAAAGCAATTCATTAGATAAAAGTAGAATTTGACAACAACAACAAAACAGAATCACTGGAGAAAACCCAAAGTGATGTAAAGCTGGAAAAGAAAACTTTAGGAAGTCTAATAAAAAACCTCAGTAATTAGCCATTTCAGCACAACACAAGACATGGGAGAGAGACTCGGCATTGGAGACAAGATGGAATAAATGGGTGCCTCATTCAAAACAATGTTAATTATAAAAAATTTCAGGCAAAAAAATCAGAAAATCTGTAGCAGTATGAAAAGATCAAATCTATGCATATTAGGAATAGAGAATGGAGAAGAAACTGCAGAAAATATTTTTAACAGAATTGTGGAAGGAAATTCCAATAAACAAAAAAGGAAGAGTCAAAAATGGGGAAAGATTTTTACAAACTACACATCCAACAGGCAGCTAGTATCCAAAAATATGTAAGAACTTAAAAATAATATACCAAGAAAACAAATAACCCAATTTAAAAATGGGGTACAGATTTAAGCAGAGTATTCTCAAAATAGAAAATCAAACGCCTGAGAAACACCTAAGGAAACGTTCAACACAAGTCACTGAATCTAGAAATCAAGCTGGTGCCTACACAGAACCTTCATTCCCTACTTCTAGCATCTTTGGTAAAGGTTTGTACTGCTACCAAAGCAGAAACAGAAATGTCAGCTCAACCACAGACGCTTTGATCTAAAATGATGCCCTGACTATGAGATTCTAGTGCAATCATGGAACAAAGCTTGTCGAAGTGACTAACAAAATCTGATTTGACTAATGTCTACTCCATGAGATGGGACCCATACCTGACACTATTTTAGATACCAAGAAAATCTGAGACTAGATAAAACCACATACTACTATTCTAAAATATCAAACACAAAGAAAAACTACAGTAAAGTAGCTCCTACTAACATTCTGCTATACCCATAAATCAGTTCCTTGCTCAACCATCATCAGAGAGGCTTCTTCCTGCAGCAGTTGGGAACAAACACAGAGATCTACAGACAGATATTATGCAGAATACCTTGAAACACTCAGTCCTAAACTGGATATCTCCTTCATATCCCTCCTCTCAAGGCTCAGAGAACTCCTAAGAAGACAAAGCAGTGTTGGGGGAGGTGATGCGTTCATTTCTCAACTGCCCTGACTCGAAATAAAAACACAGAAACTATATTATTTAAATAACTGCTTGGCCAATCACTTATGCATCTTTCTGGCTAACTCTTATATCCTAAGCCAACCCATCTCCATTAATTTGTGTATCGCCACATGACTGTGGCTTACCGGCAAGATAATATATATTACCATTTCCAGTTTAGTTCTTTTATGAATTCCTGGGTGTGTGAAAGAGTGGGTCACTGTTTCTTGTACTTTCTCTTGTGTTCTTTTTCTTCTGTTTGTTTTATTCAATTCCAGGGTGCTAGCTTTTGTTTTGTCTTTATTTTGTTTATTTCATTATAATCACTTAGAAGTCTGTTTTCTAGTGAGAGACAGAAAAGGGGTGGATCAGGATGGGAGGAAGTAGAGAGGAAATGGGAGGAGTAAAAGGGGGGTACACCATAATCAGAATATATTATGTGAGAAAAATGTTTCCAATAATACATACAATCCAAGTCCAGAGCAAATCAAAAAGATGTAAATCAATAAGCATAATTTACCATATACATAAACTTATAGACAAAAATCATATCATCTTATTAAATGTAGAAAAGGCATTTGAGAAAATCCAACATCCCATCATGATAGAAGTCCTTGAGAAACAAGGTATAAAACGGACATACAGAAACATAATAAAGGCAATTTATAGTAAGTCCACATCATTCTAAATGGAGAGAATCTCAAAGATTTGCAGGAATCAAATCAGGAACAAGACAAAGAGGTCCACTAACTTCATACTTGTTCCGTTCAAAATAGTACTGGAAGTCTTAGCTAGAACAATAATACAAATGAAGGAGATCAAGGGGATACAAAGAAAGAAAGTCAAATATATTTATTTGCAAATGAAAAGATAGTATATATAAGTTACTCTAAAAATTTCACCAGGAAACATCTTAAAATAATAAACACTTTCAGCAAAATATCAGGATATAAAAGTAACACAGAAAAAACAGTAGCTTTCCTATATACAAGTGTCAGTCAGTCTAAGAAAGAAATTAGGGATACAATAACTTTTACAATAGCCTCATGTGTGTTTGTGTGTGTGTGTATGTGTGTGTGTGTGTGTGTGTATTTTGAGTAAATTAGGCTAACTTTATCCAAGTGAATGAAAGACTTGTATAATAAAACCTTTAAGACTTTGATGAAAAACATTAAGAAAAACACCAGAAAACAAAAAGATCTCTTATCTTATGGAAACCTAATGGAGTTAACAAATAATGAGAGAGACAAAGCCACAGTAAGACATTTCTCACCACAGAATAAAACCTTTAGTTCCAGGAACGGGACTGTGGCATCATGGACAGGGCCTGCACATGTGGGGTCCCAAATCCTAACCAACAAGCTATCCCCAATTGATATATGCTTGCAAAGGAAAGATTAGTGTTTTTTCAAGGCAAACACCCTGGGGATATTAACTGCTCTTATATTAGGCCTCATGCCTAGCAATAGAAGGTAAACACAAATTAAGTTCAGCAGTATTTTGTAGAGTTTTTGTCTTATATGTCTTTGCTTGGACATTTTTTTATTGGTCTTTTGTTTGTATATTTTGATTTCTCATTTTGTGTTTTTATGGGTTTTGTTTGTTTGTTATATGTCAGTGTGTTTCTTTGTATATGTGTTTCTTGTGTGTTTTTTCTTGTGCATTTTGTTTTTTGTTTAAAAAAATCTAATTTGTTTTTTATTTTGGGTTTTCTGATTGTTTTCTAAATATAAAGAAAAGAAAGAATTAGTGTGGATTTGGTTGCATGCCAAAGTAAGGAGGATAAGGGAGGAAAAACTCCTCCCCCCCGTGTTTGTGTATACATACACAATAGAAAACTGTGAAGAAATATGCTGGCGATTAGTGTCAGTCAACTGGTGGATGGATTCCATTGCATAATGCCAGAGGCAGATGAAAAGTGTCAGAAGTGGAAATCTCACAAACTATCCAAGGGAGAGGCCCCTTGGTTAAGCTCTGAGGAGGTCACACAAGATGCCAGCTTTATTCAAAGTCTAGTAGAATCTATATGTTTTAATAGATGAAGAAAATGCCAGAAAGAGGACTAATACCAAGAGTTGCAACATTATCTAAACACTGAGTTGTAAAACAGAGAAAAGATACAAAGAATAAGAAATTTGGGCACATGTGAAAAAAGAAAACAGATAAGGAAGATTCTACTTTATAGTACCAGAGAACAAACAGGCAAAACATATTAAATCCATTTGTGTAAAAAGAAAAAGTATTCACACTTTGGTTATGTTTTTGATCAGAAATATGTCTACCTTTAAAATAGGTCAATATTATATTCTAGTGTTTAAACTGCTGAAAGTAATACAGTTAAGGAATAAAGTAATGCTTATGCAATAAATCAAAGTTCTCATATCAAATTTTGAGGCAAAGAAATTTCTATATCTCCAACTTATTTTTACTATTTATAAGAAAATGAAATTACTTGAAGTCATTACTAGGTGCTATCTATTTATGTAATATTCTTCAGCAAGATTTATTATCACAGTTGGCAGAGACATATTGAACTAAATTGTGGATTATTAATCTTTAAAACTATCTTTAATTAGGTTAAAAAATACCAGATGAAGTTCATATAATATGTCACTATTAATTAGTAAGAAAAATTCCTGCTGAGGAGCTTATTTATGCAAAATAAATGGTTTTCATTAACTAGTAATTAACATGACTACATTACAAAGGTCAAAATTATTGCATAGTACACAATACCTTACCTGCATTTTCCGAAGGACAAATTTATCAACATAAATACAATTTTGATAAATATGAACAATGACATAACCATTTAGGTGAGTAAATAACAATGATAATCTAATAGAAATAGTTAACATTCGATATAGTCAAAAGGAAATAAAGTTTCATAGATTACATATTGTTCAAAGTACATTAACACCTTTATCTTTTAATTTTTTTTGCAACAGTATGATGTGTTCCTGTTATTTACACATCAAAGCAATCAGAGGGAAAATAATCCTTAGTAAAGGAGATACATTCAAAGTGGTTAATGAGCACTTGATTGAAGCATTAACAATAGCAAGATAGAGAAAATATAAAATATCTGAAATAAGCTTAAATTTTCATAAGTGATTTTACTGCTAATTCTACATATCAAACTGGCTGGGAAATAACTGAGAAGTGGTAGAATGGAAAAAATAACAGTAGTTTATATCAGTAAATCATAATCCAATTGAGGATTGGTCTGTTGTTTTAATGCATAAAAGTGTCCTACAACATTATGTGTTTGGGGTTTTATCTTACTCAATTTGGAGATGCATAAGAATTAAGTCCATAACAGCAGTGAAGGCAATAACTATAGTGACATTTCATTTGTATTTTAATAAATAAAGCTTGCCTGAAGATCAGAATGCAAAGCAGCCACACTAGTCAGTCATACAGGCCAAGTAGTGGTGGCACACACCTTAATTCCAGCAGCCACAGCTTATAGCCATAGATATTGGGTGCTGGTGGTTCATGCCTTTAATCCCAGCACTAGAGAGGAATGTAAAATGGAATGAGACAGGAACTTGCTCTTTTTAAGTCTGAAGAGCTCTCTAGTGGTGTCACTGCTTTGCTTTCCTGATCTTCATGTTGAACCCCAATATCTGTCTCTAGGTTTTTATTATTTGTGCTATAAATAACCAATAGTATCTCAAGCTCAACCTCAGCCTTAAATCCCTGTGCATTCTAAGAGCATTATTCTAGTCACTGAAATCAGCCAGGGATTCTTCAGAAAAACAGAATTTAGTAAGTATCTGTATATTAGAGTTTTCAAGATCAGGTTAAAACTATACTTTGAATTTATAATTGCAGATTGGAGAGTCTGTATACTCTCAATGTTTGAGAGACTGCATAGCGTTTGACATAACCACAACAGAGGTAATATTAATTAGTAATTTCAAACACATAATATTCTTGTAAAGAGCTGAAATTTTTACTTGTTTATTAGCATCTATATTTTCTTCTCTCTTAGAACTTGGTTACAAGAGATGTGATAAGCGAAAGACAATAGCTAAAATTATCTGTTTAATAAATGTAATTTTTTAATTTAATAGAAGGCTTCCTGCTTAGTAGAAAATCAAGGTTTCTTCATATATCACCTGTTTAATGTGGATAAAATCCAACATGCAGAGAATCTGAATCTTTACAGAAGTGAGAATGAGGTTCAGCTCCGGGATGTTCTGTAAAGGATATTTAGAAATTAGATAGAAATTTTAAAAAATCAAGTTAGCTCAAAAATGCAAAGAACAGTAAGGAACAAGAGAGTTTCAAATAGTTTGAATAATAGCAAGCAACCCCTTCCCGAGGAGATCCTAGTGTCCTCCCCTGAGCCCTCCTTGTTACCTAACCTCTCTGGAACAGTGAACCGTGACAAGGTTATCCTTTACTTTATAGATAATACATGCCATGTTTGTCTTTCTTGGTTGGGTTACCTCACTCAAGATGATCTCATTTCTAGTTACATCCATTTTCCTTCAAATTTCATGGTGTTCTTGTTTTTAATAGCTGAGTAATACTCCGTAATGTAAATGTACCACATTTTCTTTATCCATTCTTCAGTCATGGGGCATGTAGGTCATTTCCAGGTTCTGGCTGTTATGAATAAAACTGCTATAAATAGAGTTGCGCAAGTGTCTTTGTGATATGATTGAGCATCCTTTGGGGATTCCTGCTGAAGAGAGGGGAGAAGGATTGTAGGAGCCAGAGGAGACAAGGACATCACAATAAAAGCCATGGAATCAACATCCCTGGGCTCATAGGAGCTCTTGGAAACTGAACTGACAACCAGGGGGCTGCATTGTACCAACCCTGGCCCTATGAATATATGGAATAGTTGAATAGCTTTGGTATTATCTTGGGAGTCCTAACTATGTGAGTAGGAGCTGCTCATGACTATTTTGCTGGCTTTTAGGACCCAATTCTTCATGCTGGCTAGCTTTTCTCAGCCTTAACAGGAGGGGAGGTGCTTAGTCTTACTGCAACTTGATATGCTATGTTTTGTTGATATCCATTGGTGGCCCGCCCTTTTTTGAATAGAAATGAAGGAGGAGTGGATGGGGGGGGTGAAGAGGGGGTGGGGGGTGGGCTGGGAGGAAAGGCAGGAAGGGAAACTGGTCAGGATGTAAAATAAACAAATAAATATTTTTTAAAATGTATTCATATTTCCCCATTATTCCCTTTTTTATTTTAATTTATTTTGTAATTTCATTTTATCTTCCACCCATAGTTTCCACCCCCAATTACTGATGCCCTCCCCAGTCCCCCCAATCCATCCTTCTATCCACTCCTCCCAATGACTAAGGGCTCCCATGGAGAATCAGCATTGACCGAAAAAAAGTTAATTTATTCATTAACCAATAAAGGCAACACATATACAGAAGGATTTCGCACGTCAGTCTCCTAGTTTGGTATCATGGAGGCTCCACAGCTCTCAGTCAAATGCTTCTGAGTTTCCACAAACTAGGTTCAGTTGTCTCGTAGATTTTTTCCTTGCTCATATATTCCCTCCTCAACACTTTCAATAATGGCTATGATGACAATACTTACAAATAGGCAAAGGGGATGTTAAATTGATCATAGCTTTAGAATCAAACTGCTCTCTGTTACCTATGAGGGATAGTTTTCAGACCATTCATAGATACCAAAATAGAAAATGGTCAATTTCCTTAGAGTGTATTTTGTATGTGAATTGGCATGTAGCCTACGCATATCCTTCCACATACTTAAGTTGCTAACAATAGCTGATGCAATGTGAATGTTCTCTAACAATTGCTACATTATTTAGAAAATAATGAGAAGAAAAGGTTACCTATACATGTAGAAATCATGAAATTATTTTAAAATAGTTTCTATATATAGTTGATTAAATAAATGATATGATAACCAAGTATATGGGTTTTTGAGACAAGGTAGGATAGGTTTTATTAATTCAAAAACATTTAATTTTGTTATCACTTACCTAATTTTTATATTTGAAAAATATTTTAGCTTACAATATTGTTCATTGGATATATTAAATATAACTTACGTGAATATCTTAAAACTGAAACTTCTTGAAACCCAGAAAAAGACCCAGATGATTTCTCATTAGTAAGAACACTAGAAGTATTAGAAATGGCAATTTCCTTTTTCATGATTTTTTAATTTTGCACACGTGTGCTGATGCCAGTGAAGCATTTCTGTAAGATTATTTACTACACTGCTTACCTCTTTTAAGAGGTGCGTGGTACAGAGCATTAGAGGCTTTGATATTTTTAATGGCAATGAAATTGTCATTATCCAGCTTGCAGGCTGGATTAATTACTTTTCAAAAAGTCTCACTGCCTTTTATTTCTTTACAAATCAGAAAAGGATACCTTACAGAAGAAGTAATCATGGTGATCGCATGGTACAGTGCTTTCAATTAGACTCCCTAATATCACTATCTCTTTAATAATAAGGATTATTTTTATTTATTTATTTGTAATGGAACAGAAAAAACAAATTGCAAATTTAAAATTGTTGTTGATCATTGTATTTAGAAACAGTGATTATGTTTGTCCAAATAAATCTGTAATAATTTAATGCATACCATATTCATGTCTTTGAACTGCACAAAGATTCCTAATAAGAATTTATTATTATTAAGCTGTGTGTGAAAACATCTTGATCTGCCTCTGTAAATAGACTATTTATTATATTTAAAAAAAGAGACTAAATTAAGTGAATGATATGTTATATCAAAAACAATTAACAAATACAAAATTTCAAAGGATTGAAGAACATACTAAGGAAAAGTCAGGTGATGACATAACCTTTATGTGAGTATTATATATGGACACATCCATATATAAAAACTGTATGCAAAACCACAATAGAAAGAAATGAATTTACTCATCATGCCTGTATGAGAACGAAGGTAAAAAAATATGCAAGCACACATGGTAGTAGTGAAATGTGTCTTTTAATCAACTGTTCCTTTAATTTGAATATGTCATTATCTTTGCAAAAATTCATAATTAAAACAAGGAAATAAAGATATGATAAAAGCAGAAACAGCTCTTTAGGGAAAAGTTACAGCTAATAATGAGATTTTTTTTTTCTCATTTGGATGTTCATGAAGAAACACTTCTGCCTTATTTTTAATCAACTCTATTTTCTTGCCTCCATGAAAAATACACAGATTGTCATTTATGAAAACTCCATATGCCTACTGTATGCTTAAAGGTAAAAGTATTATTCAAAAAACAACAGTCTAATCAATTCATTTTATGACAAACTGAGAAAAATACATTGAAAATGACAAACTAGTGACTTTTGCACACCAGTAATACACTCAAGTGCCTGCTAAACTGTAATAGAATATTTATTGTTATTTAAAATTCAGGCAATCATAATATTTTCCAAAAAAGGAAAGTGTTCTTATCACAAACAGCCTCATTCAGAGAATTATAAATCGACTGTTCCTGGTCTTGGGAGAAATTCATGAAGTCTTTAGAAATTTCTCCAAGTAAGCAGATCTACTGAATTCTTTGTGTACTGTAAATGAGCTCCAGTAACTATACAAGGAAACAATTGTTTAAACTAGGAAATTCTACTAAAAAATGCTACACTGATGGAACAGATAACCTATCGAGTAGTCTCCAGAGAATTGTCTATACAGAAAGAGGCTTGGAAGTTCATTTCTGCTATAAACACACTTTAGGAATGGAATTGCATAATGACTCCCTGCAGCTTTTATCAGAAATTCAGCTATAAGTCATAAAAGCTCCACTTCATATTCCATCTCCCATGCTACATCTTATAATTGGCAATGAAGTCATTTGGTGAGACATAATTCTAATGCTCATAACAGCAAATTTTTTTATTTTGGTACACACCAACTAAAATTGTTCTCATATTTCCATGGTAGCCTGTGCTTGTCTTTTATATCTCTATTATCCAGAGTAAGGAACGTGGACATAATTATCAAAAATTTTTAAACAGATGCTGGTGAGGTGGATCAGTGTTAAATAACACATTCTGCTCCTTCAGAGGACCTGAGTTCGTTTCCCAGGACCCACATCAGGTGAAATCAGCATTGCCTGTAACTCCAATTCCTGGAATTAGACACCTCCTCAGTCTCTAAAGGTACCTCACTCAAATGCAAAAAAACATGTATATATGCACACATGTACATCCCTGAACTCCCTCACATAGTTAAAAATAAAATATTTTTATCAGTATAGCAATGTTTGTTTATATATGCACTTAAAGTACATGAAAGAATACATGATATTCTACTGCAGATAAATATCTCAAATTTTGGCTTCCTGCTGACTCTTATTCATTAGTGACTCAAAGGTCTCCACCTATTAGCTGCTGTCTGTTTCAGCCACCTGATTGTTGTAACATCAGTATTGTATTTTCCAGGAACTTAAAAGAAACACAAATAATAGAAGCTTAGTTTAAAATAATCCAGATCATCTCTATCAGAAAATTTTGAATGGACAAAAACATTTAAAAACTAAATAAACTTGATTGTAGTAATAAAGAAAATTTACTTAGAAATGCTATTTAAGTATTCTGTAAGCATAAATTGTTAGAATAGTCAATATTTGCATATAAAAAATTCAAAATAAAATTATTGTCTACATTTTACTAATATGATAAAAAGTGACACAAAAAGACAAACAAATAAATAGATTCTTTTTTATGGCATCATTTTGAGACATTTTGCTAGTATATTTATGCTGTTTTAGAGTATTTAGTTGCAAATCAAGAAATGTTGCCTAAATTCATATCATGTATTTTAAATAACATGTTTAACATATATTCTGCTTCAGTTTCAGACAAGACTCCCAGTGATCACATCCATATCTGACTTGTAAATAAAGGAATTGAGATTGTATCAAGCCAGCGTGTAGTCACAGGTCTTTGGCTGCTGTACGGAAAGAGCACTCAAGACTCTGACTGTGTTTATTCTTCAGTTCCTGGACAGTTCCTGGTCTTACAAAATATAAAAATAATAAGTAGATTAAATCAATTATAATAGTGCATTAAAACATTATATTAGTAAGCTAAGGAAAATTGTTGCCATTTAACAAGGGAATAAATGTCTCCATGTCAAATGGTTGTATAAAAAGTGCAGAGTTCTGGGACAGTTTTTAAATTACTAAAGAATGGTTTGAAAGATTATTCAGTTACATTAAATTTCAACTCATGATATTTTGCATGTAAAAAGATTTTGTCAAAGGAACCACAGTTTCATTGAGAATGCCAAGATGGATAACAGAACTGGGTTTTTAAAGCTCTCCACAGTTTTGATGGGAAACATTAGAAAGTAAAAGCATATTAAGGATAATGAGAAAAGCACTGAAAATACAGAGTGTAGAAACAGTTATAAGATTATTCATCCCATGTTGGAGCAAACACAATTTCATAAAGTTCACTTTTTTATTCTCCTGAAAAGATGGTAGAATGAAAGAGGGGCAAAGGGATGTTGTGATACAGTGTACGGGGAAAACAGAAAAGCAGTTTGAAAAGACAGAAGAGAGTCGGGAGTTAAAGACCAAACTTTATGGTTGATGCTTGACTTTGAAGTGTGACCAGGGCTGGAGCTGCTCTTGAGAGGGAAGAACCAAATACGGAGCTCGTTAACAAGGTCCAATCCAGATCAGACTTTCCATCTCTGGATCCCACACTGGTACAAGTAAAAAAAAAAAAGTAGGCTCAGCTCCTCTGACTATGCTAACCCCATCAAAAATTGGGATTTAGGAAAAATGAGTTGTGGCAGTCTGAGCTGAGACATGTCTGTACAGTTTGTGTTAGAAAGCACACATCAGCTGTGCTGGTGATCTCAAAAGATGTGGCTATGAGCAGAAAATTTCTCAGAAACCATTTTTATGTTCATTTTTCTTTCATAAAGTAGTTCCTCAATATGTGTAAGATACCTCTGAGAATGGTGGTAGGAATACAGAATATTTCTATTATACTTCCCATGTCTCTTGGATTAGTTGATAACATCTGCAGAAAGTTATTCTGTATTCTATTAAGACATGTTATATGATATCAGAATTGTATTAATAATAATTATTATTATTGTTATTATTATTATGCAAAAATACATTGGCTTATCTTCCCACACTTCTAATGGTCCACGCAGGCTCAGAGAAAGCATCTCATTTTCTCTCCTTTCTATGAATCATAACGGTACATGTAAGCTTCTCATTGGAACCACCATGTATGAAGATTGATTTGGCCAAAATTACTTACCTTCTTTTCCCTACACTTTCCATAGGAACCAGTGTATAAATATCTGTGCTCTATTTTTCATTTAGCTTTTCGAAGCACCCCTAGTCCTTCTTTTGAGTCATCACTTACTGTAATCCTCTTATGTTTCTACATTAATCATTCTGCAGTCTTAAGATAAAATGTGAAAACACAAGTGTAGTGGGTGTTTAGCAATATTTGTGGGAATGAATAGTCCTTCATTTTATCCAGTATAAAGCAAGGACACAATTTTATTTTAAATTTCTTCACTGAAGATATTCTTGAATGACCAAGATAGTACATGTCTTAGTTGTGCTGGTGTCAATATTAACTACTTAACTGATATTTATTATATCTGAAAGTACTGAATGCTATATATACCTGCAGTGTACTAGATTTATTATCACAAATTAATTCAAATTAAGTGGAGGATTGCTCATATACTTTGAAAAAATATGTTAAATAAATGGAAACTTAAATTCATTTCAAGAAAAACTTGTCTAGTTTATAGATATGCTTGATGATAATTAAGTTTAGAGAATATATTATATATAATGTTGATTAGGACATATTAATTTAAATTTTGTCAGTTTTCTTGTCTCTTAGGTGATTACCTCCATTTCTCTTACTGAAGGAAATCTGTATGTGCTTGTCCAAACCTGATGCTCATACCTTGGTCTTTACAATGCTGATTATGCGGTAGGAAATATTTATAGAAGAAGACCAGTAGAATGAAAAATATAGTGAAATTTCAAAATAAGAAGAAACCACTATTTTCTGTAGAAATTTTGAGAACGGAAAGCTATCAAATAATGCCTGAATGGATGGGGGAAAAATCTATGTCAAAAGACCCTTTTTCCCCCCAAATATAATTTTATTATTCCCCTATTGCTTTTTTTTCTCAGCTTTCCTATGTTCTTCCCCTTGAATTTTTCTCATATCTCTCTCTTACTCCTTCTCATATTCATGGCCTTTTTCTTTGATTATTAACACACACACACACACACAAATACATTAATGAAGCCTGCTGAGTCCATTTAGTGTTGCTTGTGTGTATAAGTTTTCAAGATTGACCACCTGGCATTGGGTAACTAATTAGGGAGCTCATCCCAGGGAAAGACTTATTCTCCTCTCCACAGTCCTTACTTATAGTTCTTTGTCTATGGGTAAGGCCCTGTGAGATTTTCCCTTTTTGTGCTAGCATGTCTATTGAGCATGTTATCATTCAGGTATTATTTATGCAATCATTTATTAAGGTATCATGGAATCACCCATGTCATTTCTAGGAGACACAATTTCACAGCAGATTTTTTTTTGTCCTCTGGCTCTTACAATGTTTCTGTCTGTTGTATTGTCATGTTTTGAGGACATTATATACAGTATTTGTGGTGTAGGTGTGTCATTTGATCTCTGCATTTTGACAATATTGTAATATTGTTTCTGTAATATTGTTTTATCACAGATTTTTTTGTCATAAATGAAATATTTCATAGATGACATATACACACCTCAACTCCCTCCAGTGAAGGATCCCCGGACAAACCCATATAACAATTTCACCGATGTCCAATTTGATGAAACATTGAAAGTTTTTGTTTGTTTGTTTTGCAGTTACTAATAATAGTATGAATGAGGAGTTACTTACAAGGAACAGGGATAAATAAAAAGAAGCTCTATCATGAAAAAACCCAGTGGCACATGAATAATAACTCCTGAAAACTGTAACACTGGAGTTCTGTATACAACTTTCAAGCAGCTCCAGAGTCTAAACATCCCTCTTGCTTGCAATGTGACTCACCAGAATCTCTATTCCCAGCAATATTACTTTTTTATACTGTTGGTAGGACTTGCAAGAACTTTCCAAGATTTTGTTCTCTTAGACTTGTGACCTTTTATTTACCTCCTGTTTAATCACAAAGGCTCCTAACCTTCTCCTCCCTCCTGGAGGAAATATTTCAATTTGGGGAAAATGTAACAATTCAAAGGAACATGCAAAACAACAAATGGTCTCCATCTGTTGCAAAGAGAAAACTCTTTTGATGAGAGGTGGGTGCTCCAGTTGTCCTTGAGTATAAGGAAATGTTTTAAAATGCAGTTGCTAGTTATACAGGCCTAGTAAAGTGGCAATAGGAGCTTCTCTTCTAAGATTTATGAGCAGGGTAACAGGTCACTAGGAAATCACTCTGACCCTGGTCTATCCCGAACCACATGACTCTAGATGAGAGACCAAGCAATACTTCTGACCCCACTATACTTTTCCACTAGCTCCGTGCACATGCTTCAAAAACCCATAATGCTTGCTCTCTCTTCCCAGTTGGCTTCTGTCTTTGTTCCTATTCAGAGGCAGTTGGCATTCTGTGTTTCTTACAAATAAATTTCTTTTTTTTCCTTTGCATAAAACTTTTAACTTTATGTTTTCTTTAGAGCTGAGTAGTACTCTAGTCATTTTTTAATAAATTTTAATAATACCAATCAAAATTTCCACTTCCTCCCCTCCTCCCACTTCTCTCCCGCTCCCCTACTCTCTCCCCTTCCCCCTTCAGTCCTAAGAGAGGGCAGGGTACCCTGCCCTGTGGGAAGTCCAAGGCCCTCCCCACTCCACCCAGGCTTAGGAAGGTATGCATCCAAATAGAATAGGATCCCAAAAAGCCAGTACATGCAATAGAGACAAATCCCAATGCCATTATCATTGACTTCTCAGTCTGCCCCAATTGTCAGCCACATTCAGGGTCCAGTTCAATCCCATGCTCATTCAGTCCCAGTCCAGCTGAATTTGGTGAGCTCCCATTCGCTCAGGCACACTGTCTCAGTGGGTGGACCAACCCCTCGTGATCCTGACTTCATTGCTCATGTTCTTCCTCCTTCTGCTCTTCAACTGGACCTTGGGAGCTCAGTCCAGTGCTCCAATATGCGGCTCTGTCTCTATCTCCATCTGTCGCCGGACAGATGGTGATATTCAAGATAGTCATCAGTCTGACTACGGGCCAAGGCCAGTTCAGGCACCCTCTCCTCCACTGCCCAGAGTCCTAGCTGGGGACATCCCCGTGAACACCTGGGAACCCCTAAAACCAAACCTCTTGTCAACCCCAAAATCGCTCCCTTAATTAAGATATCTTCTTCCCTGCTCCCATATCCATCCTTCCTGCCCTTGCAGACAAATAAATTTATTGTGGAAGGTTTATTGTGTGTTGTGACTTTGTGGTATTTCTTTGCTCCTGGTTGCTAAGATACTATCATGCTGGAAAACACTTTCACTATGGATATAGTCTCCCTGAACAATTGGTTAGGTTTCAGGCATCATTTCCCTCCTGTTTTACAGCTCTTAAGTCTGTAGTGACAGTTTAATTGTGATCTAATAAATAAAGCTTGCCTGAAGATCACAGTTCAGAACTAAGCCACTAGTTAGCCAAAGAGACCAGGCAGTGGTGGTATACACACCTTTAATTCCACCACTCAAGAGACAGAGGCAGATGGATCTCTGTGAGTTCAAGGCCACCCTGGGCTATATGAGATTGAATATGTCTAAAAGGAAATAGAACTCACACAAAAGTGATCCCAGCACTTAGAATCCTAATATATCTTTAATCCCAACACAAGGGAGGTAGAAATAAGAGTAATATGGCTGGGCTGGACAGAGAGAGGAATGTAAGGTGGGAGGAGAAAGAAGCTCAAAGCAGTCTGATGATTCATGGAGACTGGATGCAATCTAGTGATTCAGTTTGAGATGCAGTCTAAGAATTCATAGCGATAAGATTGCTCCCTTGGTCTGTGCGTTGTAGAAATAAGAATTCTAGTAGCTGAACATTCTGCTTCACGGGGACTGGATTGTCTACAATTGTTCTACAATTTGAACTATTTAGGACAAATTGAGTTGGCGGAATCTTACTGGCATCTAAAGTCCCATGATAATAGTAAAATCCTTGTTGGAAAATACTATTATAAGGTGTGTTGCTTTTGTTTATGTTGATTTGATTAACTGTGAAGCTGTGATTTTTTTTTTTGCCTGTTTAAAACACCCGATGGTCCTAATTAAGAGCTGACTGGCCAATAATAAGACAAGAGCAAAGCAGGCAGGGCAGGCAGGCAAAGAATATGAATAAAAGGAGGAGCAAACAAACAAGAAGAAAGGATGCTAGAGGCCAGCCATTCAGCTAAACAGAAAACTATGAAGAAAGAAGTAAAGAACAGTATACAGAAATACAGAAAGGTAAAAGACCAGAGGCAAAATGTAGTTGAGATAATTGAACGTAAGAAAAGGCCAGCAACAAGCCAAGCTAAGGCTGGGCATTCATAACTAAGAGTAAGCATCCATGTGTGATTTGAGATCTGGGTGGTGGCTCCTCAAAAAGCCAAAAGAGTAAAACATCAAACAATGCATTCCTTTGTTAATTACTGTTCTGTTGTGATAAAAGAACAAAACAATTTATACAAGACTTTGTTTGGGCTTATATTTCCAGAAGAATAGAGTCCATCTGGTGTGGGAAGTCCTTCTGTATAAATGGTGTGTACATGTGTTGCTTTTATTGGTTAATGAATAAAGAAGCTGCTTGTGATAGGGCAGAATAAAGCTAGGTGGAGAAATTTAAACTGAATGCTGGGAGAAAGAAGGCAGAATCAGTGGAATGCCATGTAGCCACCAGAGGGGAAAGACGCAAACTGCCAGCTGGAACCTTGATGGTAGGTCATGAGTATCGTGGTAAAATATAAAATAATAGAAATGAGTTAACCAAAGATATAAGAGCTAGTTAGCAATATGCTTAAGTGATTGTCCAAGCGGTGATTTAAATAATATAGTTTCTGTGTGATAATTTTGGATCAGGGCAGCCAGGAATGATTGAACAGATTGGATCTCCCCCAACACCCATCATAGCAGGGAGACATTTCAGCAAGCACAAGTGTGGTGCCATGATCAGGAAGTGGAGTCACATCTTCAAACTCAAGTAAGAAGCAGAGGAAAAAAAAAATGGAAGTGGGTTGAGATTATGAACTCTTGAATTGTATCCCTAGTGGTATACTTTCTTTATTAATGTTGTATCACCTAAACCTCCCCAAAGGTACTACCATCTAGGGAACAAATGTTCAAATGCCTGAATCTGTGGAGGACATTTCTCATTCAGATCATCACAATTCTTGTTGTGTAAACACCATAATAGTAACATTTCTATGGTAGATGTGCCATGATAATATTGACATCCTTATGGTAGAAGTACCATGGTGCTGCAGTTACTAATATGATTGCTTGGCTCTGCCATAATCACTGGGATGATTGTGCCCTAATTTTGAGAATTGAATTGTAGGAAATATTTTTGAAGTTTTCTATCTGAATTTAGCTGACACACACACACACACACACACACACACACACACACGTAGGCAGAGACAGTTCATTCATTTCCCAGCTGCCCAGACCCGAATAATTACACAGAAACTATATTAAATGGAACACTTTTTTGCCTATTATCTCAGGCTTCTTATTAACTAACCCTCACATCTTAAATTAACCCATTTCTGTTTATCTGTGTATCACCATGAGGTTGTGGCCTACTGGTAAATAATCTGGGGCATCTGTCTCCTTCAGCATCTACATGGTGTCTCCCTGACTCTGCATATTTTCTCTCTATATCTCTGTTTGGATTCCCTGCCTGGTTTTGCTTTACTAAGCCATTGGCCAAAACACAGCTTCTTAAATAGCCAATGTTAATAAAAGATATTCATAACATATAGAGGGGTATTCCATATCATATATATAATATATATATTCATACACACATACATATATATATGTCTCTGCGTGTGTGTATGTATGTATACATACTTACATATATCTAGTACACCAGAATGTGTAATGGGTTAAATTATGAGAAAACTGGAAGAACAAATTTTACAGAGCAATATAGCATTGTACCAATCACCAACCAAGTAGAGACAATAATACACCCTAAATCATTATTTTCATTTAAAGCAACTTACGCTTGTCACACTCCATTTATCAGTTAGGATTTTCCTTTCCTCCTTAGCCCAGAAGTTTATGTTTTCAACTCTTAGATCCCACCTATTTCCCTTAGCCTGGTTACTCTTGGTAAGCTTCTTCTTCAAGGATACCCGGGAGAGTCGGGATCTGAGTACACATCTTTTTCTTTCTCTTTTTTTCTCTGCTCCTTTCCAATGTGGTTGGAAGGGTCTCTTAATGATCCTGAAGAAATGGGCAGTCCTCAGTCATATCTATGAATTATCAGTGATATTATTTCATAGCAATTACATTGTCTTTTGATATAGGACTTTTCATTCAGTTTGTCATTGCTTTTACAAAATTATAGAATAAACCACATCAAAGAACATGAGTTGATCTTTGGTCACGTAACATTTGAAGATGTTTCAATCTCTAGAGAACTATCTTGTTTGCTGTGTAGGAGGGAGATATAATGGAAGGTTGTGGTAGAGCAAAATTCCTCACTTCTTGTTCGTCTGAAAGCTAACCGACTCAGGAAAGAGTCAGAGACAAAAGGTAAACTTCAAAAATCCCCCCCAAGCCCTTTCTCCAAGTAGACCTCAGATCCTAGTATCTTATAAAATATAAACTCATTAATGAGGTTAGCGAATTCACATACCAACCACTACTCAGCAGTGCCTCCATCTGGACATTAATCCTCCAGCATATGGGGTCCTCTTCTAGTGCATATCTATTCAAACTCCAACATTTGGTTTCTCAGTAACTTATTAAAAGTTACCATACTGTGAATTTGCTGTGAATTTCTCCTACTGCCATATCTGTTTAGCATTTGGAGTGTTATTGTTTTTTTAATTTCATTAGATAACCACTTTTCACTAGCAAAATTACTTTTACATTAAATTTTCCTTATTCAAATTGCTGTTGTGCTTTTTTTTGCCTGAACTCTCATTGATTCAAGTGGATAAATAAAGGTTGTTTCTCCAGAAACAATTGTCAAGATTTCATTTGATGGAGATTTTGTTAGCTAAGGTCTGCAGCTATTTCTTTTACATGGTCTTTTTTTATCTACTACAATTTTTATTTTCAGAAACTGCATTTTTATTTTCAGAATGTCATTCTGTCCCAAGAAATACTTCCAACAACAACAAAAATGGAAAAACATTTCTTCCATTTTCATAAGGTCTTATATCGGCTGATCTTGGACTCATCTGAAATTTAAGTTGGGAATGATCAGATACAAATAGTGATCTGTCACTCAAAATGAATTTAATCTTTTTTTTAGAAATCTGTTGTATTTAATAAGTAACCACATATATAAAAGTGTCTATATCCAAATAGTATATCTGAATTAAATTCTGTATCAGAAAGTTGTTTGGATGTAACAACTGTTAGTTTCTCATACTCAGGAAGAGATAATAAGAATTGTTAATTGGCAGTGTAGCACATTCTGGAATCTTAGTATCTGAAGTTTTAAACAACAGAAAACTGAGCTTCAAGCCTCATTGAATTACATAGTAATTTCCTGCCTCAAGGAAAACTAAAATACACTACACTAAAATAAACTAAAATAAACACAAGTCTTGTTTCAGAAATCAGAAGTAAGCCTGCATTCTTCATTATTAGTTGCATCAGCCTGGTCCTGGGGCCATTTGAAGCCCTCGGTTAAATCCTACAGTTTTGATTGTAAGTGGGAAGGGAAACTCATCAGGAGTGCTTGCCTTTCTATGTCCCAGGAATGCTTGGATTTTCTAATCTGGTCCTTTTCCCTTCTTTCCCCTTTAAGTCTTCACTCTCTGTCCCATTGTCATTAGACTCCCAATCAAACTGCTGGAAACAGAAAGTTGTATTCCCTGACTCTAGCAATTAAATAAGAAAGAGAGGGTTTACCACTTTCACTTGTTAATGCTGAGCCCCTTCAGAAAACATGGCCAATCTAATGTGTTCCTTTCCTTCTCACATACTGCTGCTGACTGAAATGGATACTGAAGTTTAAGAAGGTCTTGGGATGGTATTGTTGTTGTTGGTGGTGGTGGTGTGTGTGCACGCACATGCACACACACACGCCTGTGTGTACAAGCCACCAGGCAACATGCGTATGGAGATCAGATAAAAACTTTTCTCATCTAGCCATCTAACCATATAGAACCTGGAAATCAAACTTGGGCCAAATACCTTAGCCTGATTAACCTGATGATCATGTTGTTGTCCCCTTAAGCTGGCTCTAAATACATCCAAAGATCCCTGGAACTTTTCCAAATAAAACAACATGAAACTTTCTGAAAGTTTTATAAAAGGTCTACATTGGAATAAAACGGTTGTAAAAAGGACTTTCAGTATAATCATGCATGGACCATGATTGCAGAATCAAATCACTTTTTAAAAAAAGTTTCATTCATACAAAAAAAAACCCTAATAATTATTCTAATCAGATTTTCTCTAAAGGGAAAACAAACCATAGATTATAAAATCCCTGATAAAAGTTGATTCCAGTAAAAGAAGGTCATGCTTAATGCCAAAGACTATCCTGCTGAACAGAACAATTTTACAACTGTAAGAAGATTAATAGAAAATAGACATCAGTAGAATCTAGGATGGAAATGTACAATTAAGGTAGAAAATACCATGTGTCTTCCAATTTCATGTTCAGTAATGAAATTAGGAGGGTGTCTAAGGTGCCACCTCACAGTATCCAGGTGGAACAGGCATATGCTACATTTCCTGTCTATATATTACCATGCTCTTGTCATCTAAGACCACGAACAAACTTTTTTTGTTGTTGTTGTTTTCTTTGGTTTTTTTTTTTTTCGAGACAGGGTTTCTCTATGGTTTTGGAGCCTGTCCTGGAAATAGCTCTTGTAGACCAGGCTGGTCTTGAACTCACAGAGATCCGCCTGCCTCTGCCTCCCGAGTGCTGGGATTAAAGGCGTGTGCCACCACTGCCCGGCTCATGAATAAACTTTTATTGTCACTTATATGTACAATATTTATTGTTGGAGTAAACACTTGGTATCATAATAAACCTTTTAATACTTATTTAATTGGTTTCTGGATAAATTTTTAAGGGTTATAAGTTTAAAAATGTATCTATAAAATGAAACTTAAGGTATCACATTGGCTGTTAGTTATTGAAAAATTTCTCAGGCTTACTTATTTTCCCTATTGATTAAATGTTTAAATACACTTCTTCACTTTCATAGCTAAGGAGATTTGTGAATCCAAATTTAGATATTCCTGAACACAAAGACCACATAATTTATACTATGCAATTTTTAAGATATAAATTTTTGTAAACTACAATGCCCATGAAAATAGAACACACTACAGTGAGTTTGTACTATTTATATTAAACCAGAATGATACTTTCTTTTTGTTAATTTCATTAAAAGTTTAAGGTAATATACAAAGCAATGAATTTTATCATGGTATCTCCATACAAACAGAGCATTATTCTTTTTTCTAGTAGTTATTATAACACATATGTTGACTATGCATACAAAGGCTTTGAATACTTGTTTGTATTTCATGCATATTAGTTTGTGTGTATACTTAATTTGTGAAGACTATGCATATGATTGTTATATTTTTCATTATTTTATAAGCATGAATATGCTATTCAAAATCAGAGAGGAGGGCGTTCAAGGATAACATCTGTCCTATTGGCAATTCCTTCCCTACTTCACAGTTTAGACTTTTAATTACTTTTGGACCCAGGCTTCAGAGACAGACTGAACTTATGAGTAATCTTTTTCTCCTTCTTGGTTTGTAAAATTAACTGACTTCCAAATCAAAGTAATGACAAATAAAACCATGTTTTTCAAAATTAAACAAGCGCCTTTTATGCATGATTCTGCATTTCCACTATTGCCTCAAGCCCCTTTTATGATAAGTCGTAATTGGAACAAGACAGATACCACTTGCCATCTTCCTTCCATAGAGATACATCATGTGACTGAATGCCACCCCACCTCCTGCCTGCCTAAGTTTCTTGCCTGGTAACGTGATTTCTTTCTTAATAAGGATTCAATAAGTCAACAGTTTCCTTATTGTAAAACTGGCTCAGGTTCCTTTTACTAGGAGCCTCTGGAAGTTATTTTATTATGAATTAAGTTCTTATATCTTAAAAAAAAAATGGAGTCTTTCTGACGGGAAATTGCTTGCCTATCTATCAATATTTGATCTTGCCATCTTTTTTTTATTTGTTTGTTTGTTTGTTTTGGTTGTTTTTGTTTTTCAAGACAGGGTTTCTCTGCATAACAGTCCTAACAGTTCTGGCAGTACTAAAACTAATTTTGTAGACCAGCCTGGCCTAGAACTCACAGAGAACTACCTGCCTCTGCCTCCTGAGTGTTGCGATTAAAGGTCTGTGACACCACTACCTGGTCAACTAAAAACAGTGGTTGAATGTCACGAAGTAGTTGACAATGCCTTAACCTTATGTGTGTTTTTAGCCCAAGGGCCTCTTCCATCCTTGTCAAGGGGAGTGCTAACCTCTGTCTTTTAATACAATACTGATTTCATCATCTTAAGTGTCTTATATAATGATATATATATGTATAATATATACATATATAGACATTTTTTTAAAAAAAAATGAGTTATTTTATCCTAATAAGTTATACCATAGAATAGATATCTGCATTTATTTTAGCTTAAATGCTGGTTTTACAAACTTGAAAGAAATAAGATTCACTGATAAAATACAAATTTATTAAAAGAATGCAAAACAAGAAACTTCAGGTGGTATCTCTTAAATTCTATGGAAAGTCAAAAGAAAAAAATGAAAGACTAAAATCTAAAATATCTAGAAATATTTAAGCACCCATTAAACAATTGTAAAAAATTCAAGGACTAGTCACATTAAAAAGAAAAAGAACTGTAAGTTGGTTATCCTTTGCTTTATGTTTATATGCATTTATAAATGAGTACATACCATGTTTGTCTTTCTCGTTCCGGGTTATCTCACTCAAGATGTTTTTTTTAATATTTCCCAGTTTTATCCATTTGACAGCAAATTTGAAGATGTCATTTTTTTTAACCACTGAGTGGTACTCCATTGTGTAAATGTACTACATTTTTTTATATTCATTTTTCAGTTGAGGGGCATCTAGGTTGTTTCCAGGTTCTGGCTATTACAAAAAATGCTGCTATGAGCATAGTTGACCAAATGTCCTTGTGGTATGTGTCTGCATCCTTTGGGTATAAGGATACCCAACACATCTACCCACTAAAGAAATTTTGAAAATCTGAAACTATGTCACTAGCTCACGCCTAGATACTGGTAATGACTATGAGACAATCTCTGTTTCTACCTTTGTGGACTGAGCTGTATGTGCTAATTTTTCTTACTTCATTCAATTTTGCTGTTTGTAGGTGTAATTGGTGATTAATGCATGCTTTTAAACTAGAAAAAATTGAGACTTTTAAAAATTGTTTTACTTCAAAATAACTAATTTATAGCTATATATGCAAGATATACATGTTGTAGGAGGCTGCTTGTTCATTCCCCAATTGCCTGGCTGCTCAGACCCGAAATAATCACACAGAAACTAAATTGTGAAATACTGTTTGGGCAACAGATTAAGCATATTTCTGGCTAACTCTTACATCTTAACCCATCTCTATTAATATGTGCATCACCACCTACAAACAACAAAATTCTATGACCATAAACAGTATATTCTTATTTTTATTAAAAACAACCTGACTTTTTGATATTTGTTTCTAAGGAACTGAAAATACAGCTATTAATATTAAATTAAACAATAAGTAACAAATATAATTTAGTCTTGAAGGAGTATTTTCTGCCTCCAGAGAACAAGCAACTGTTCAGCTAAAGCATTAACTGTTATCACAATTGTGGATGATATCCCAAGTTCTTTTGTCATTTCTCAGACCTCCATGGGGTAAAAAAAAAGTGCACTAAGTGACTCATGCCCATTGGGAAATGCATTACTCCTACACAGTTTTTCTTAAGCCAGACAAACTCACTAAATAATGCTTTTTTTTTAATTTAAAAAGTCTCCAGTATTCCCTAGGCTTGCACTCAGAGAAATGTAATTGCACGATGTTACAAATGGTTCAGAGAAAATGCTTTTTGGTGGTGTTTTTAATTCTTAACTTCATAGGATAAATCAGGTTTGGACAAGTTTTATGCACTTCTGGTATATGAAAATGGTTCTGCACAGAGTAAATTCTCTTGAAAAATATAGCTATTTCCTTCACTCATACATCTGCAGGAATAAATAATTTAGATAAAATAAATAAAGTAGTCTACTGAGTTTTACAGTTCCAATTTCTGAACCATTTTCATTTTTATTTGTTTGAGATAGGCAGAATAATATAGAAGAAAATAAAGGAGTGGTAAGACCAGCAAATAATAGTAATAACATATGAAGTATTTATAAAATTAATAGGAAGAAAACCAGAATCCAAGATAAGGACACACAGAAACGAAAAAAAGCAGGAAAGTGAGAATACAATGATTTAAAAATGTAAAACATATAACTATATTCATTAAGAAGCAGAACACATGCCCACACTTCTCAATAATGATGAAAATTTCTCTAACGTTTTTGATGGATAATATACCAACACCTAAAATTTTTATTTGTAGTTGTATTTTTTACTCTTTGGAGGCCTGTCACCCAGTTCCCAAATAAATACACAGAGACTTATTCTTACTTATGAAGGCCCAACCTTAACTTGACTTGTTTCTAGCCAGCTTTTCTTAACTTATCCCATCTGCCTTTTACCTCTGGGCTTTTGTCTTTCTTTATTCTATATTGGTCATTTGGATCTTTATTAGACCAATCAGGTGTTTTAGGCATTCAAAATAACAGCTTTACAAAGTTAAACAAAAACAACATAAGAAATGCAACACATCTTTCCATCATTAAACAAATATTCCACTGCATAAAATAATGTAACACATCTTTAACTAATATGCCACAACATTTATAATATCTTTTTTTTACTATATCCTGACAAGAAAGCTATTGTGATAAAAACTCACATCATATATAGAAACTTTACTTTAAAAGGTTTACTCATATTAATTGTAATAATACTAGAAATAATTCATTTATTAAGTTTTGTTTGTTGAATAAGTAAATATTATTTGAAATATTATGAGGCTTCAAAGTATATGAGAAGAATTTGGTGGCACAAGGCATTTACTTTTTAGTTAACTAACTACCCCATCTCTGAAAATTCATGAATAATATCAACTTTCCTACAGACTGACCTGCAATCTGAGCGATGCTAAATGAAAGAAAGGCAGAAACCTACAACTAACCGACGGATTGAAAACAATGATTAGTGGGGATTTGTGTTGTCCCATAACCACAAACATCTTGACATAATGAATTAATTGCCTGTAATATTTCTGGATTTTAACCTAAATGACTAGAATTTGTTCAAGGCACTAATATGGAAAAAAATGTCCGTGCAACTTGTTTAACCAGTCATTCTAAAATGTGAGTCGTATTTTTAATTAATACATGGGATTTGGAATAAAGTAATTTGTATTTTACTTTGCAATTAATCTTCAATTGTTAAACACTTCAAGAGAGAAAGCACCAATATATTTTTGGCCGAGTGAGTAAATAATATCAATGGATCCAGAACATGGTACTAAATAATACTAGACCTGAAAAGAGTTGTTTCAGAAAAAATCTTGAGGGATTTTTTTTTTAATTTCCACCTCCTCCCATCCTCCCATTTCCCTCCCACTCCCCCCATTCTTCCTCCCCCTCACTTTCCAGTCCTAAGGAAAGTCAGGGTGCCCTGCCTTGTGGGAAGTCGAAGGCCCCCCTCCTCCAGGTCTAGGAAGGTGTGCATCCGAACAGATTAGGCTCCCAAAAAGCCAGTACATGCAGTAGAATCAAAATCCAGTGTCATTATCATTATCAGGTGTCCATAGATAAATAAATTTATGTCTGAGTCTTCAGTTTGATTCCATTTATCAATCTATATTTGTATCAATACTATACCATTTTTATTACTATAGCTCTGCATTATAACTAGAAATTGAGAATAGTGAGGCCTCCAGCAGTTCTTTAATTGTTCATGGTTGTTTGAACTGTATTGAGATTTTGTTTTTCCATATGAAGTTGAGAATTGTCCTTTAAAGGTCTGTGAAAAATTGTTGAAATTTGATGGGAATTGCTTTGAATCTGTAGATTGCTTTTGACCACTTCTACTATGTTAAGCCTACCAATCCGTGAGTATGGGAGATCTTTTCACATTCTGATATCTTCTTCAATTCCTTTCCTAAAACACTTAACATTTACCGTACATATTTTTCACTTGCTTGGTTAGAGTTTCCCCAAGATATTTGAGGCTGTTGTAAAAGGTGTTGTTTCCTTGATTTCTTTCTCAGTTCATTTGACATTGTATATATGATGGTTTTTTTTTTAATTAAATCTGTAAGTTTATCTCGTATCCAATTACTTTGCTGAAAGTGTTTATCAGCTGTAATTCTTCTGTGTGGAATTTTTCCTGTAATTCATATCTACTATTATATCATTTGCTAATAAAGATACTTTGACTTTTTCCTTTTCAGTTTGTATCCACTTGATTTCTCTCAGTTGTCTTATTGCTCTAGCTAAAATTCCATGTTCTAAACTGTATAGGTATAGAAACAGTAGACAGCCTGTTCTTATTCTTTATTTTAGTGAAATTTCATTGATTTTTCTCTCTATTAAATTTGATGTTGGTTATAGGCTCAGTGTAAATTGTCTTTATTATTCTTGTATCACTAAACTTTTCTGGATTTTCATCATGAATGATATTGGAGTTTTTCAAAGGCCTTTTCTTTATCTACTGAAATGATCAAGTGTTCTTTTCCTTTCAGTTTGTTTATAAGCTGAATTACATTTATTGATTTTTGAACCATCCCTGCATCTCTAGGGTGAAGCATACATGAGCATGGTGTATGACCTTTTTATGTATTCTTGGATTTGGTTTGCAAGTATTTTATTTAGTACTTTTGGGTCTGCATCCATAAGGAAATTGGTCTGAAATTCTCTTTCTTTGTTGGGTATTTATGTGGTTTTGTTATCAGGATAATTACAGCCTTAAGAAATGAATTAGACAATATTATTTCTATTTCTATTGTCTGGAATAATTTAAAGAGTAGTGACATTAAGTGTGATAGAACTCTGTGATAAAATCATCTAGTCCTAGTTTTTTGTTTTTTGTTTGGTTGCTTTTGTTGTTAGGAGACTATTAATGACTGCTTCTATTTTACATGGGATTTTAAGTCTACCTAGTTGTTTATTTGAACTTGATTTAATTTTGGTAAGTAGTAACCATTTTCAGATCTTGAGCAGTTTTGTTCATATCCTTCTACTGTCAGTTTGTTTGTTCTTTAATGTTTCCTTGAGTGATTTATTAATTTTCTAAGAATCTCTGTCATCTTCATATGGACTGTTTTAATGTTTTTTCCCTAGGTCTTAAAATATGTTGAGATATTCAGGGCCTACTTGTGTGATGGGGTTTCTGGGCTTCAATGAAGACATATTTCCCTAGCTCTTTTGATTGTGTTTTTACAATGGCATCTTGACATCTGTAACTGGGATGATTATAGGTCTAGGTGCAGATATCTCATTTTGTATCTGTTGGGTGGGTGTTTTGTTTCTTGTTTCTGCTTTCTCCCTGGATTTTAGGAAAATGTGAGGGTTGTGTGTTGTCTAGTATGAGATTTTTTTCCAGATGTTTTTCTCTGAGCAGCTAAGTTGGTGCCTCCCAGGGCATACCTGCTGGTATTGCAGGCTTGTATAATGGGATGAGTTGGAGGAAGAAAGGTTGGAGGAGGAAATCTTGTGATCAATTCATGATGGGGTCAGAGAGGAAAGGGAAAACACGGCAGGTACTGTGCTGCAGAGAAGGTAGGGGTATTAGATCAGGATAAGCAGAAAGAGATGTAAAGGCCAGAAGTCACCCTACCTGCTTTCCAGGCAGGAGTGGCCATTGAGTTAGCAGGAGGTTTGGGGACTAGGACAAATCAAGAAGTGTCAAAGGAAGATTGGAAGGGAAATATCTGTAGGAGCCACAGGAAATAAGGGAGAGGGCAGAGAAGGCTGTCACAGGTGTTTTGCTTCAGAGGTGTAGATAAGACTGTGGGATTGGATGTAGAAAATTAAAAGAGTGGTAAAGATCTGAAGTAAGACTTCTTGGTTACAATTTTTAAAGTTTTTAAATACAAATTTTATTAATTCTGTATTATAAATAAAACCAAAGGGCAAGTCTTGTGTGGAATGATTGTTATTTCTGGTAAGAAAATAACTTCTCATACATCCATTTTAAAATTTGCCAAACAGTTTTTGCTATTATTTCTATGTGGCATAAGGCAAATAATTAATTAAGTGGCTTTAGGTAGCATTACTTTGTAGTACAGGCTCAGTGAGGTAATTATTTGCCCGAATACTTCTGATTTATTCATCCATCTCACCTTGACATAGCATTCTCCTCACATTCCCCTGATCCTTCTAGACTTTAGCAAGGACAGTACCTTCTTCAGCAGTTATTGTCAAACTGCCTGGAAAAAAATGGGGTCCAGAACTTAAAGCATGAATGCAGAAGATTAGGAAATACAGTTTATTTGTGATACTTGTTTAAATAAAAACTTAAGATATAGGACACATTGTTGAAAATATTTTAAATAAAATTACTTCTAAAAAGATATTCCCTACACTATGCATAAACACACACACACACACAAAGAATTATAAAGCTGAAATAACCTGCATTTTTCACAAAGTTTATTGCAATGTATTTGGAGAACAAAAGAATTGATTTTTTTCTCTAGCATATACTGTAGCATTTACTGTACATACTTCTGGAGGCATTGCAGTCCTAGACTTAAAACTTTACTGCAGAGCTACAGTACTGAAAACAGTCTGGTATTGGCATAAAAACAGACAGGAGGGCCAATGGAACCAAATTGAAGACCCGGATATTAATTCACACACATTTGAACACCTTGTTTTTGACAAAGAAACAAAAAATATAAAATGCAAAAAGAAAGCATATTTAACAAATGGTGATGGCATAACTGGATATCAACATGTAGAAGAATGAAAATAGATCCATATGTATCACCATGCACAAAACTCAAGTCCAAATGGATTAAAGACCTCAACATGAATCCAACCACAATTTAACCTCATAGAAGAGAAAGTGGGAAATACACTTGAATGCATTGGCAAGAAGATCACTTCCTAAATATACCAGTAGCACAGACACTGAGAGAAACAATAATAAATGGGACCTCCTGAAGATGAAAAGCTTTTGTAAATCAAAGGACATGGTCAAGAAGACAAAATGACAATAGAATGAGAAAAAAATCTTCACCAACCCCAAATCAGACATAGGTCTGATCTCCAAATATACAAATAACTCAGGAAATTAGTCATCAAAAGTACAAATAATCCAATAAAATAATTAGAGTACAGACCTAAACAGAGAATTCTCAACAGAGGAATCTAACATGGCTGAATGACACTTAAGAAAATGCTCAACATCCTTAGTCACCAGAGAAATGTAAATCAAAACAACTCTGAGATTCCATCTTACAACTGTAATAATGATCAAGATTAAAAACACTGATGACAACTTATGTTGGAGAGGTGGTAGGGTAAAGGGAACACTTCTGCATTGCTGATGGGAATGCAAGCTGCTACAGCCCCTTTGGATATCAGTATGGTGATGTCTCAAAAAATTAAGAAGCAACTATCCTCAAGACCTAGCAATACCACTTTGGAGTATATATTCAAAGGATGCTCAATTGTGCCACAAGGATATGTGCTCAATCATATTCATAGAAGCATTGTTTGTCATAGCCAGAACCTGGAAAGAACCTAACTGCTCCTTGACTGAAGAATGGATAAGGAAAATGTGGTACATTTACACAATGGAGTACTACGCGGCAGAAAAAAAAATAACATCTTGAATTTTGCAGGCAAATGGATGGACCTAGGAAACATCATATTGAATGAGGTAATGCAGACCCAGAAAGACAATTATCATATGTACTCAATCATAAGTGGTTTTTAAACCAAAGAAAACCAGCATAGAAATCAAAATCCCAGAGAACCCAGGAAACAATGAGGACCCTAAGAAAGGCATACATGGATCTAATCTACATGGGAAATAGAAAATGATGTCCTGAGTAAATTGGGAGCATGGGGACCATGGGAAAGGGTAAAGGGAGGGGAGAGGCAGGGAGGGGAGCAAAGAAAAGTGTAAAGCTCAATGAAATCAATAAAAATGAATTAATTAAATAATTACATATGTGTTTAAAATACCTATATTTTTAGGTTCCAAATTAAATACCTATCCATTCTAAATTCATAAAATGGTGTCACAGTACACTAAACAAGTATAAAACACGCTGTCTTTATATATAGCTTTGTCTTCCTCAGCCTGTAAAGTCTATTAGATATCTATAAAGTAATATAATCTTTTTTTTTTTTTTTTTTTTTTTTGGTTTTTCGAGACAGGGTTTCTCTGTGGTTTTGGAGCCTGTCCTGGAACTAACTCTTATAGACCAGGCTGGTCTCAAACTCACAGAGATCTGCCTGCCTCTGCCTCCCGAGTGCTGGGATTAAAGGCGTGCGCCACCACCGCCCGGCTAAAGTAATATAATCTTAAAATGATAAAAAGGAAAGTGACTGTGAAATTTGAGTGTGATTTAAAAATCATTCTTTAACAACATTGACTTTCTAGTCACTGCATTAAGATAAAGTTACTCTCACTAGATTAAAAAGAAAAAAAGAAAAACTATAAAATGGAGAATTAAATCCAAATCAGTTAAAAGGAAAGAAATAATTTTACTAGCTACAAATATATTGATGCTTTCTCTTCTCTGTTTTCTGTAATTTACAGGAATAGAGAGGCTGCCAAATGCTATAGAGATTTAAATACCATTAAATTAAGCCTAATAAAATGATAGAAAAACAGGAATGGATTGGCACAACAGAGATATATAAAATGAAATATCTCTCAATTATGTCAACAAGCATATTAAATCTAAATATGTGGATTAAAAAGAAATAAAATCCAGCAAGTGGAAAGAGAACACTCAGCTATATCAGAAGCCAACAGTCATTTTAGTAAAAGACCAAAATTTCAAGGGAATAGTCTACTGTGTAATGAACCAAATTAATGTCATTTATTTAAACTCAGTATCTAAATTTGGAAAGTTTAATAAGACCATAAGACTTGGCAATGGAAAGTGTCTCAGCAATTTATTTCAAACTCTTCTTTAAAAAAATATAAAAATTTGATATAATGGGAAGAATATTTCTGGATACAAATAAGTTAAATATAAGCTATTGTTCCATAACCAGAATGCAAAAATAGTTCATTTTGATTGGTGACTTGATTGGAATTAAAATGGTGATGGGAAAAATTATTTCAGCATGCCTGTGAAAGAACTCCTAAATTAGGTTTAATATTGTGGGATGATCCACCTTAAATGTAGATAGAAACATCCCCTGAATTGAGGTCCTAAACATTATAAAAAGATTAAAAAAAAAGTCCTGAGCCTCAGCATTCAAGTCTATCTGCTTTGTGATTTTGCATACAAAATCACAGCCTTTCCCTCCTGTTATTATGATTTTCCCACCATGGTGGCCTGTTCTGCCAATCTGTGAGCAAAACAATCTTTTTATTCTTAAGTATCCATTGTTTTTTTTCTCATTTTTTTTATTCTTTTTTAATTAAAATTTCCAACTGCTCCCCGTTTCCCATTTCCCTCCCCCTCCTCCCACATATTGCCCCTCCCCCACTCCTCTTCTCCTCCCCCCAGTCCATTCCTCCTCCCTCTCGATACTGAAGAGCAGTCCAAATTCCCTGCCCTACAGGAAGACCAAGGTCCTCCCACTTCTATCTAGGTCCAGGAAGGTGAGCCTCCAAACAGGCTAAGCTCCCACAAAGCCAGTTCATGTATTAGGATCGAAACCTAGTGCCATTGTCCTTGGCTTCTCATCAGCCTTCATTGTCCGCCATGTTCAGAGAGTCCAGTTTCAACCCATGCTTATTCAGTCCCAGTCCAGCTGGCCTTGGAGAGCTCCCAATAGATCAGTTCCACTGTCACAGTGGGTGGGTGCACGCCTCGTGGTCCTGATTTCCTTACTCATGTTCTCCCTCCTTCTGCTCCTCATTTGGACCTTAAGAGCTCAGACCGTTGCTCCAAATTGGGTCTCTGTCTCTCTCTCTCGATCCATCGCCAGATGAAGGTTCCCGTGCCATTCTCCTTGGCCTCTCGTCAGCTCTCATTGTCCGCCACATTCAGAGAGTCCGGTTTTATCCCATGTTTTTTCAGTAGCAGTCCAGCTGGCCTTGGTGAGCTCCCAATAGATCTGCCCCACTGTCTCAGTGGTTGGGTGCACCCCTCATGGTCCTGACTTCCTTGTTCATGTTCTCTCTCCTTCTGCTCCTCATTATAACCTTGGGAGCTCAGTCCGGTGCTCCAGTGTGGGTCTCTGTCTCTATCTCCATCCATCTCTAGATGAAGGTTCTATGGTGATATGCAAGATATTCATCAGTATGATTATAGGATAGGTTCATTTCAGGTTCCCTATCCTCAGGTGCCCCAATGAACTAACTGGGGACATTGCCCTGGGCATCTGGTAGCCATTCCAAGTTCAAGTCTCTTGCCAACCCTTAGGTGGCTCCCTTAACTAAGGTATGAGTTTCCCTGCTCCCCTATCCAAACTTCCTTTATCCCCAATCACCCCGATTCCCCCAGTTCCCCTCATCCTCTCCTTCACACTTTTCTCTCCCCATCACCCCTCATCCCCATCCCACCCCACCACCAAGATTCCAATTTTTTGCCCAGCAATCTTGTCTATTTCCCATAGCTGGGAGGATATCTATATGTTTTTCCTTGGGTTTACCCTCTTGTTTAGCTTCTTTAGGATCACAAATTATAGACTCAGTGGCCCCTATCCATGGCTAGAAACCAATTATGAGTGAGTATATCCCATGATCTTCTTTTTGGGTCTGGGTTACCTCACTCAGGATCGTATTTTCTATTTCCATCCATTTGCATGCAAAATTCGAGAAGTCATTGTTTTTTACCGCAGAGTAGTACTCTAATGTGTATATATTCCACACTTTCTTCATCCATTCTTACATTGAAGGGCATCTAGGTTGCTTCCAGGTTCTGGCTATTACAAATAATGCTGCTATGAACGTAGTTGGAAAAATGCTTTTGTCATATGATAGGGCATCTCTTGGGTATATTCCCAAGAGTGCTATTGCTGGGTCCAGGAGTAGGTTGATCCCAATTTTTCTGAGAAACCGCCACACTGATTTCCAAAGTGGTTGCACAAGTTTGCAGTCCCACCAGCAATGGATGAGGGTACCCCTTTCTCCACAACCTCTCCAGCAAAGGCTTGGTGTTTTTGATTTTAGCCATTCTGACAGGTGTAAGATGATATCTCAAAGTTGTTTTGATTTGCATTTCTCTGATCGCTAAGGAGGTTGAGCATGACCTTAAGTATCTTTTGGCCATTTGAACTTCATCTGTTGAGAATTCTCTGTTCAGTTCAGTGCCCCATTTTTTAATTGGGTTAATTATCCTTTTAAAGTCTAGTTTCTTGAGTTCTTTATATATTTTGGAGATCAGACCTTTGTCTGTTGCGGGGTTGGTGAAGATCTTCTCCCAGTCAGTAGGCTGCCTTTTTGTCTTAATGACAGTGTCCTTTGCTTTACAGAAGCTTCTCAGTTTCAGGAGGTCCCATTTATTCAATGTTGCCCTTAATGTCTGTGCTGCTGGGGTTATACATAGGAATCGATCTCCTGTGCCCATATGTTGTAGGGTACTTCCCATTTTCTCTTCTATCAGGTTCAGTGTGTTCAGATTGATATTGAGGTCTTTGATCCATTTGGACTTGATTTTTGTGCATGGTGATAGATATGGGTCTATTTTCATTCTTCTACAGGTTGACATCCAATTGTGCCAGCACCATTTGTTGAAGATGCTTTCTTTCTTCCATTGTATACTTTTAGCTCCTTTATCGAAAATCAGTTGTTCATAGGTTTGTGGGTTAAAATCCTGGTCTTCTATACGATTCCATTGGTCGACTTCTCTGTTTTTATGCCAGTACCACGCTGTTTTTATTACTGTAGCTCTGTAATAGGATTTGAAGTCAGGGATGGTAATGCCTCCAGAAGTTTCTTTATTGTTTAAGATTGTTTTGGCTATCCTGGGTTTTTTGTTTCTCCATATAAAGTTGATTATTGTCCTTTCAAGATCTGTGAAGAATTTTGATGGGATTTTAATGGGGATTGCATTGAATCTATAAATTGTCCTTGGTAGAATTGCCATTTTTACTATGTTGATCCTCCCAATCCAAGAGCAAGGGAGATCCTTCCATTTTCTGGTATCCTCTTCAATTTCTTTCTTTAATGCCTTAAAGTTCTTGTCAAATAGATCTTTCACTTCCTTGGTTAGAGTTACCCCAAGATATTTTATGCTTTTTGTGGCTATCATGAAAGGTGATGATTCTCATATTTCCCTCTCTGCTTCCATATCCTTTGTGTATAAGAGGGCGACTGATTTTTTGGAGTTGATCTTGTATCCTGCCACATTACTAAAGGCGTTTATCAGCTGTAGGAGTTCTTTGGTGGGGTTTTTGGGGTCGCTCATGTACACTATCATATCATCTGCAAATAATGCAAGTTTAACTTCTTCCTTTCCAATTTGAATCCCCTTTATCCCCTTATGTTGTCTTATTGCTATTGCTAAAACTTTGAGAACTATATTGAAGAGGTATGGAGAGAGTGGACAGCCTTGGCGTGTTCCTGATTTTAGTGGGATGGCTTTAAGTTTCTCTCCATTTAATTTGATATTAGCTGTCGGCTTGCTGTATATAGCTTTAATTAAATTTAGGTATGACCCTTGTATCCCTAATCTCTCCAAGACTTTTATCATAAAGGGATGTTGAATTTTGTCAAATGCTTTTTCAGCATCTAATGAAATGATCATATGGTTTTTTTCTTTCAGTTTATTTATATGATGGATTACATTGATAGATTTGCATATGTTAAACCAGCCCTGCATCTCTGGTATGAAGCCTACTTGATCATAATGGATAATTTTTCTAATGTGTTCTTGGATTCGGTTTGCCAGAATTTTGTTGAGGATTTTTGCGTCGATGTTCATGAGTGAGATTGGCCTGTAATTCTCTTTCTTGGTTGGGTCTTTGTGTGGTTTTGGTATCAGAGTTACTGTAGCTTCATAAAAGGAATTTGGCAATGACTCTTCTGTTTCTATATTGTGAAATACATTAAGGAGTATAGGTATTAGGTCTTCTTGGAAGTTCTGGTAGAATTCCGCATTGAAACCATCTGGTCCTGGACTTTTTTTGGAAGGGAGGTTTTTGATAACAGCTTCTAATTCTTCACGACTAACAGGTCTATTTAGGTTGTTCACCTGGTCCTGGTTTAACTTTGGTATATGGTATTTATCTAAAAAAGTGTCCATTTCTTTTACATTTTCCAGTTTTGTGGCATACAGGCTTTTGTAGTAAGATCTAATGATTCTCTGAATTTCCTCTGTGTCTGTGGTTATGTCCCCCTTTTCATTTCTGATCTTATTAATTTGCAAATTCTCTCTCTGCCGTTTGATTAGTTTGGATAGGGGTTTATCAATCTTGTTAATTTTCTCCAGGAACCAGCTTTTTGATTCATTGATTCTTTCAATTGTTTTCTGTGTTTCTATTTTGTTGATTTCAGCCCTCAGTTTGATTATTTCCAGTCTTCTACCCCTTCTAGGTGAGTCTGCTTCTTTTTTTTCTAGAGCTTTCAGGTGGGCTGTTAAGTCTCCAATGTGTGCTTTCTCTGTTTTCTTTAAGTGGGCAGTTAGTGCTATGAACTTTCCTCTCAGGACTGCTTTCATAGTGTCCCATAGGACACTATGAGTATGTTGTTTCTTTATTTTCATTGTCTTCAAGGAAGACTTTAATTTCTTTCTTTATTTCTTCCTTAATCCAGGTATGGTTCAGTAGTTGACTATTCAGTTTCCATGAGTTTGTAGGCTTTCTGGGGGTAGCATTGTTGCTGAATTCTAGCTTTAATCCATGGTGATCTGATAAGATACAGGCGGTTATTAATATTTTTTTGTAACTGTGGATGTTTGCTTTGTTACCGAGTATGTGGTCGATTTTTGAGAAGGTTCCATGAGCTGCAGAGAAGAAGGTATATTCTTTCCTATTTGGGTGGAATATTCTATAGATGTCTGTTAAGTCCATTTGATTCATTACCTCCATTAATTCTCTTATTTCTCTGTTAGGTTTCTGTCTAATTGACCTGTCCATTGGTGAGAGAGGAGTATTAAAGTCTCCTACTATTAATGTGTGCGGTTTGATGGCTGCCTTGAGTTTTAACAATGTTTCTTTTACGTACGTGGGTGCTTTTATATTAGGGGCATAGATATTCAGGATTGAGACTTCATCCTGATGAATTGTTCCTGTTATGAGTAGAAAATGTCCCTCTCCATCTCTTCTGATTGATTTACGTTTGAAGTCAACTTTGTTAGAAATTAGTATGGCCACACCTGCTTGTTTCTTAGGTCCATTTACTTGATAAGCCTTATCCCAACTCTTTACTCTGAGTAGGTGCCTGTCTTTGTGGTTGAGGTGTGTTTCTTGTAAACAGCAGAATGTTGGATCCTGTTTTCGTGTCCAATCTCTTAGTCTGTGCCTTTTTATAGGTGAGTTGAGTCCATTGATATTAAGTGATATTAATGACCAGTGGTTGTTAACTCCGGTCACTTTTTTAGTAGTAGATTTTGTGTGTTTCCCTTCTTTGAGTTGCGCTGGTAAAGGGTCTCTAGATGTCTGAGTTATTGTGGTCATTGTTGGACTCCTTGATTAGTGATTTTCCTTCTATTACTTTCTGTAAGGCTGGATTTGTGGCTACGTATTGTTTAAATTTGTTTTTATCCTGGAAAATTTTGTTTTATCCATTTATAGTGAACGAAAGCTTGGCTGGGTATAGTAGTCTGGGCTTGCATCCATGGTCTCTTAGTTTCTGCAGTACATCTATCCAGGACCTTCTGGCTTTCATGGTTTCCATAGAGAAGTCAGGTGTAAGTCTGATAGGTTTACCTTTATAAGTAACTTGGCCTTTTTCCTTTGCTGCTCTTAGTATTCTTTCTTTATTCTGTATGCTTTGTGTTTTGATTATTATATGGCGAGAGGATGTTTTTTTTTGATCCAGCCTATTCGGTGTTCTGTATGCTTCTTGAACCTTCATAGGTATATCTTTCTTTAGGTTGGGAAAGTTTTCTTCTATAATTTTATTAAATATATTTTCTGGACCGTTGAGCTGCGCTTCTTCTCCTTCTTCTATTCCTATTATTCTTAGGTTTGGTCTTTTTATTGTGTCCCATATTTCCTGAATATTTTGTGATGAGAATTTGTTGGTTATGCTGTTTTATTTGATCAGTGTGTTTATTTTCTCTATGGTATCTTCAGAATCTGAGATTCTTTCTTCTATCTCTTGTATTCTGTTGGTTATGCTTGCTTCTGTAGTCTCTATTCGTTTATCTAGATTTTCCCTGTCCAGCTGGCCTTCTGTTTGTGTTTTCTTCTTTGCCTCCATTTCAGTTTTTAAGTCTTGAACTGTTTCCATTATCTGTTTGATTGTTTTTCCTTGGTTTCCTAGGGTATCATTCACTGATTTACTCAATTCTTCAAACTTTCTGTTATACTTCTCATCCATTTCTATAAGGGCATTTTTTACATGCTGTTTAAGGGTGTCAATCACTTTCATAAAGTCAATTTTATCTACTTCTTCATGATTAAGGTGTTCATGTCCTCCTGTTGTGAGGTCGCTGGGTTCTGGTGGTTTCATATAGTTTTTCAGATTGTTGGGTGAATTCTTGCATTGGCGCCTGCCCATCTCTTTCTCCGAATGCTCCCCTATGGATCTTCTTTTACCGGATCAGGTCTCCTTGCCTACTGATGTACCTTCCCAGTGATGGCACTCTGCAGTGATAGCTCTCTTGGTGCTCCAGAGATGTCTCTCCTGGTACCAATATCAGATCTCCGTGCCCAAAGATGGCTCTCCTGGTACCGAAATTGGCTCTCCCACTGATGGCTCTCCTGGTGCCAAGATCAAATCTCCCTGCAGGTTGGGTAGTTCGTAAACAAATCCCCTACCTTGCTTGTTGCAGGCAGGCCAGTGAAACAAAGGAAGTCTCGTCTGCCTACTTGCCCTGAGGATTTGCCCCCAGCGCCAGACAGACTGAGCTGGATGGTGTGATGTGCCCAAAGAGGAAAGGGGGCAGAAGCAAGAAGGGTTCTGGATACAAGCTGGGTGGGACAAGAAGAGAGAGGCAGTATGGGGGTGTAGAGCCCCTGCAGGGAGCCCAGGGAGTATAGGGTGGGGGATGAGGAACTTCAGAGTTCCCTGTCCAGGGCTGCTTCCGCCACCGGTCACAAACTCACCCCACTGCTGTCTCTCCTGGTGCCGAGATCAGATCTCCATGCAGGTTGGGTAGTTCGTAAACAAAGCGCCTACCTTGCTTGGTGCAGGCAGGCCAGTGAAACAAAGGAAGTCTCGCCTGCCTACTTGCCCTGAGGATTTGCCCCCAGCGCCAGACAGACTGAGCTGGATGGTGTTATGTGCCCAAAGAGGAAAGGGGGCAGAAGGGAGAAGGGTTCTGGATCTCCATTGTTTTTGTTACAACAACAAAATTAGTTACAAATTCAAACTCTATTCTTTAGCTTTCTAATATGTGTATCTTTCTACAACATATGAATTAAATCACAAGTTAATTGGTCATCATATTCATTGTGTAATAAAGCAAAAAAACAATAATAAAGGAAGTTATATATACCAGATAAGATCTCATGACAAATTGCAGAAATGTGGATTATAATAGATAGAAGTGCCCACACCTTGTCTTATATTAATTCTGGACAACGCAACTCAGTATGAGAAATAGAGCCTCAAATGTTAGAAAAAGAGTCAGAGACAGTCCTTGCTTCCACTGTTAGGAATCTCACAAAAAGAACAGGCTAAACAACTGTCACATACAGGCAAAAGGTCTAGGTCAGTCCCTTTCAGTCTCCAAGAGCATCTATGAGTCTAGATCAGTCATTGTGTGGGTTTCTTTGTGATTCCCTTGATGCTTCTAGCTCCTACAACCCTTCCTGAATCTCTTCAGCAGAATTTCCTGAGCTCAACTTAATATTTGGCTGTTGGTCTTTGCATCTGTTTTTATCAGTTGCTGGATGAAGCTTCTCTGATGACTATTGGGTTAGGTACCTATCTATGAGTATAGAGGAGTATTTCTGGGCATCATTACATTGATTTTATTTTCTCCTGTAGTGTTTGATTCTGTCCTATGTCTCTGGACCCTGGTGCTCCAGGCAGTGTCAGGGATGAACTCTTTCTTGTGGCATAGGTCTCAGCTTGGACCAATCATTAGCTATACACTCCCACAATCTCTATGTCACCCATGTACCAACACATCCTTTATGCCCAGCAGATTGTAGGTCAAAGGTTAAGTGGCTGGGTTGGTGTTGAAATCCTTTCACTAAAAGTCTTGCCTTAGCCACAGAAGATAACCTCTTTAAGTCTACATATTTCCTATTGCTAGGAGACTTAGGGTCATCCTCCCAGATTTCTGAGAGTTTCCCTTCCACCAGCTTTGTACATAACACTGAAATTATCAACTTTCCAGTTGGTTCCTTCAGTACTTTCCCCCCTGCTATAGGAACTCCTACAACCAGTAGCCTTTAAGTTACGCCCTCCCACTTGGCCATGGCCTCTTATACTATAAATGCCCATGTGAAGTGCACATTCCCTCTCTATTCTAGCTGAGGGATTTGGTTGTTGTTCCCCGTTGGAGCAGAGAACTTTGATCTGTGAGTCCACACATAAATAAATAACCCTTTATTATACTCAGTTCTTAACTAGTGTGGGATTTCTTTCTAGCATTCATCTTCATCTAGAACCCATGTGGATCTGAACTCCACACCTACCAGGAGAACTGGCATAAAAGGCTCAAATGGTCCACAGTCCAGAAAGTGCCCTATCCCTGCCCACTTGGCTTGCTTTCACCCACTAAGAGGTTTGTTCTAAACCCTCCACCACAGCAAAATTAAGTGTGCATGGTGTCTTGGAAATTCCCCATTCAACCCACCTCATGCTTTCTTTCATTTGAGGTAGGATTCCAATTCTAAGAAATTGAATATCTGCCTCTTGAAGAGGCCAATCTGGATGCCTAGATTCTGGAGTAACAATCATGTCTACACTCATGTTTAGTGATCCCTTATTTACAATCTCATTTATACACACTATTAGATTTGGTCTTTGATCATTTATAGAAGTCTGACAAAATATACGTTTTCTGTTTCCTACTGGAGCTTTTGATTCATCCTCCATGTCTACTCCATCATCCAGAACAGTATGGTTTTTTACAGTAGGCACTGAAATGTTTAATTTTCCTAGTGAGAAATGTTCTCCACAGTGACTGGAAATAACTAGACTTTGTTTGACTTGTGGGCCTGAAGAGGTCCCTGAAAGAGTTTCCCAATGGTATTGGGTTGCCTTGTCTGTCTTTTGTCTACTTACATTCATTGGTGCAATGTCAGCCTTTGCTATACCTCTTACATATACCAGAAGGCTGAGGCCTCCTATTTTCGTCATGCCTAGAGGAGATATTATTCCTAACAATTCCTTATCTATAGCCCCTTCTTTAATGTCCTATTATACCACAATTAAAATATTTGGCATTTTGGTGCCTCCTCATTCCATTGGAAAGTGCTTCTCTTACCCAAGCCTCAGTGCTATATTCTAATGTTTCAATATTCATTGTATGAAAGACCTGTTCTTCTATTGGTGCTAATCTGCCCTTTAAAGGACCAAGAATATTCTTGCATTCTAGGTTGGCATTTTCAAAAGCCAAAGATTCAATAAGTATATGTCTAGCTTCATGGTCTGTCACTCCTACTTGTACAGCCTTAATTAATCTTTGTAAGAAGTCACCAAAGTGTTCCCTCTGTCCCTCTTTAACCCTAATATAAGATCCAATCCTCTTTACTAGTTCCTGAATCCTGCCCCAAGCATGTAAAGCAGTTGTGCTCCATAGGGACAAGGTGAGTTCTTCATAATGAGCCTGTTCCTCAGGATAAGAGAAATGACCCTCACCAAGAATTTGATCTTGGGAAGTCTCAAATCCTTTTGTTTTCTCATGTTTTTCTAAAAATTTTGCCTCTTCTCTCAAATAACACTTCCACAGCAGATTATGTCCACCTTTCTGGGGCTGATAAGATTAATTGAAACCAATGTGTAGGGTAACCATATTGCTTGAAGCCCATGTTTTCACCATTTCCTGCCTAAGGCAAATGTAGTCCATAAGAAGCTATTGATTGTTTGATTCCTCTTAGATCATTCATATGTATTGGTTCCCATTAATACTCTTTGATTACCTTAGGATGCTTTGTTTTTACAGATCGTATTTCTGAGAAAATTAACAGATATGCAGTTAAAGCTTTGTGTAAGTCATCCCAGGTTCTGGCATGTAGTGATGAGGCTAAATCCTACCCTTGTACCTTCTGTCTCTGCTCATCAATTTCAATTCCTCAATCTTTTCAATTATTTTTACTACTGCCTTTCGTAAAGTCTGAACCTCCTGTCCAGTGTTCTGTTCTAATGCCCTCACTGAGGGTTTCAAAGTATAAACTTGTCCATTAAAAATAATATCTCAGCCTTGGACATAATTTTTATAGTGTGCATATTACCTTCCTGAAAAGATACCTTATCTATTAATCTATCATAATTTTTCAACAGATTCTGATTGTTAAATTCAATAGCAAAAATTCTTTCAGATAATTCTGTTTAATTGATGCTATCTCTCTCCATAATATCTTATGAACTAGCTGTCCATAATTAGTCTGTAAAGACTGTAGTTTTTCTAAAAGTGCATCATTCTTGGCCCTGTTGTCAAATGATTTTTAATGAGATAATATACAAAACAAAACTAATTCCCAGAATCAAGAAAAGGGATGTAGGAAGAAAATCATATAAACTTTGTTGAATACCATTCATAGTATAAACAAAATAATTATTGAACTCCTGGATAGTTATGTTATTGAAATTTTTTGTAATTTTTCAGATCTTATCTGTCATAAGATGTTGTATGGAACCACTTATTTGTCCTGGCCACCCAGCTAGCTTAGCCCTGAAATAACCATGCAGAAACTATATTAATTAAATCACTGCTTGGCCCATTAGTTCTAGTTTCTTATTGGCTAATTTTTACATCTTAATTTAACCCAGTTCTATTAATCTGTGTATTGCCACGTGGCAGTGGATTACCAGGTAAAATTCCCAGCATCTGTACCTGGTTGGATCCATGGTGTCTCTCAGACTCCACCCTTCATTCACCAATGAAAGCTGCACTTGGGCAGAAGGACCTCCCACACCAATAAGACAATTACAATGAAATGGAGTAGGTGTAATAATTATTTTCAGCCAGCAGGTGTCACAGTTGCAGTAACATGGCCAAGAGACACTAGCAGCAGTGAAAAGCATGTGTTGCTTACTAAGATACTGAAAAATATGCTTGTTTAACAAATTAAGAGAAGTTAAGAATCAATTAATTCTATGCATTGGGACCCTGGATAAAGAGAAAACCCAAAGTTTTCCAGCAGTGAGAGTTGTTGACTATGTGTTCAGCAGAGATCACAGGTAGTAGCATGTGGGCAGATGTATAATTCACCAAGTGGCAAAGTGTGGGTCATGAGCTGGGGTGCCCTGAGCAGCAACCATCTGTATCTGAGTCCTGGCACGTGGACACATCATACAGAATAGAACTGAATATTTAGAACTGAATATTCTAGAGGAGAGAGAGAGAATAGGGAAAGAAGGAGAAGAGAAAGGAGAGAAACAGAACAAAGGGAGAGAAAGGGGGAGAGGCGAGCGCCAAGAAAGAGGACAGTAAAAAATCTAAGATTGCAGGTGGGGGGGGGAGCAGGGGGTCGCCGGGAGTGGGTGTGGCTTGCCTCTTAAAGAGTCAAAAAACATAACACCTATTATAACCAACCCCTAAATGATGCCCCTAACCGTGAGGACAAATTTTTTTGGGAGAGGGGACATTGTGTTCTAGAATTACTTCCAGTTGTCATGGGGGCAATGTTATTTCTATTGGATCCTGTGAAAGTAAAATGATGGTTAAGTTCCAAAATTACTGTCTGGTATAATTTCAAATAGTATCTGAATATTTGGCAGGGTTTTTCTGAGGTTCTTATCTGGGTTTCTGGCCAGAATGTTGTAAAAAAAAGTACACCATTTCAACTGAACAAATTGGAACCATCTTGAGCAGTTGGTAACCAAAACAGGTCTTATAGTAGCATTATCAGCATCATGATGTCATATCAATCAGGTGGAGTCATAGTTATAGGACCCCATTTTCTTCCTGGAAACTTCAAAATTTACTGTAGGAAAATTCATTGTTCATTGTGGAAAACTTAAACAATCCCAAAAAAACAGTGGACTGGTCCCCATGTTTGGGTGCCAGATAATTGTAGAAGTTATAAAATAATCCCACACTAGTTCAGAATTGCATATAATAAAGGGTTATATATTTAGGGGTAGACTCACAGACCAGTCTTCTGCATAAACAGGGAACAGGAACCTAATCTAGCAGCTGGAAGTGAGAGCCAGAAGTGGAGAGAGAGCACACGTTTTACAGCTGAATATATAGTATGAGAAACCATGCCCAAGTGGGTGCATATCTAAAAGGCAATTGACTGAAATAATAAGCTCACAAGTATTATAATAATAATAATAATAGTTATTATTATTACATAATAATAAGCCCACAGCAATAAGCTATTTAATAATTATTTTAAATGTTATATTCTGCAGATCGCTCAAGTATGAGTGCTGCCTAGATATATCTGATAGGATAAACTTTGTTTCTAGTTACTTGTTTTAAGTTTGACTTTGAAAACATATACAGGGATCTATATAAATCTTCTCCCAGTAATTAATTATATTTATAATTTAAGGATGACTGACTAACTTGCTATATAACCAAGTCTATAATAACTTAGCAGCTTTCATAAGACTAAGACTTTGCATTCTGTCATGTTCAGCCTTTAAAAATAGTGATTTTAAATTTGAGCTAATAAAGAGTCATTCTGAGGGTAAAAACAGAGCAAGTTTGTATCCAGCTGTTAATGCTGTTTGCTGCGAAGGCAAGAAAAATGTCTCAGGGAAAAAATGGGAACGGGGGGAGCCTAGAGGCTAGCCTTGCCTTGACAAGTTCTATGGCACTACAGCCATCTGTTAAACAGTCTCCACAGAGGAGTTGGCTGTGACTCCAGAACTAGAAGGCGTGGCTGAAGTAGAAGAGGAAGTGATTGAACCAGAAGAAGAAGCAGAGGTGAAAGAGAGAAAGTTATCTTGGGCTGAGTGGAAGAAGTCTTGGGAAGAGTGGAACACAGCCCAGAGTCAAAGGGCAATACCTTGGGAAGAATGGAAGAAGGAATAGGACAGGAAGAATTTTGAAGAGGAGCAACAGGAGAGAATAGGAGTGACCTTGGTTTAAAATACTTGCCACACTAAGGAATGTTTCTCTCCTGTGTCTTCATACTCTTATTTCTCCCATGCAAATGTAGCCATTCATTTAAGTTGTGGAGTAGGACATAAATATACAAGATTATCCTGTTTTCTGTTTTGGAAACTCTGATAAGATTTTATTTCCACTATCAATAGCCTGAAGGAATTCACTCAGATCATCACTGACATCTTCACATCTCAGTCTTAGTAATATATGATGGTACCTCAATGTTTGGGTTAAGTACAGATGTTTTTGACAATGTACTTGCTCAAAGATTCTTTGTCTCAGGCTTATGGGAAGAAAGGAATTTGTTTCATCCTTCTTTCTCAATTTTTAAAAGTATTTTCCCTTCCCTATCTGTTCTGGTTAGAGACAATGCTTCATACTTTATTTCTTTATTGAATATTCAATATCAACAGTATACATGTACTTTCAACTTATGAGAGGAAACAAAAGACAACTACAGTAATCTGTATTGCCTTGGAAATATCTTTGACTTTTTTGACCAACCACTAAAAATGTTTTCATACTTGGTTCTGGAATATCTCTCTGAAAACCCTATATACTTTGGTCACAGAATTCATAAGAACTGAACTCAATCTGAACCAAAAGATTTCTCTGTAAAGAATAGCTGTCTTACTACCAGAAGACTCAATGTAAGTTGCAAAGGAGGAAAGCAATCAATAGTCCTGTGCAGCTGTGACACCTAAAAACCACAACAATGATGACCATGGCAAGAAATCCCTAAATGTGGAACAGTGGTACTTATATATTGGTGGTAACCAATATTTGTCTGACTTGGACTGAAGATTTGCTCAACACAGGAGAAATCATGCCTAGTACTTAAACCTTGCTAACTATCTGGGACAAATGAGATCATAGACTTAAGAGAAGAACCTAGTACTGTCACTTCAGTAACAAATTTAATACCTAATTACATTACAAATGCATATACATATAACCATATATTGATGAATTTTGTGTCAACTTAACACAATCTAAAGTCATCTCAGTTAAGAAAATGTCTCCATGAGATCAGACTTTAGGAAACTCTGTGTGGAATTTTCTTAATTTGTGATTGATGGTGAATAGTGCCACCCCTAGGCTGATGGTTCTGGGTTCTGTAAGGAAATAGACTGACAAATCCTTGAGGAAATAACACCCATAAGCCACAGTCCTCCATGGCCTCTGCATCAGCTCCTGCCTCTTCATTTCTGCCGTACTTGATTTCTTGTCTTGATTTCATCCAGTGATGAACAGTAATGTGGAAGTGTAAGCCAAATAAACCCTTTTCCCCCACAAGTTCTTTTTGCTAACAGTGTTCCATTACAGCAATGATAACTCTAAGATACCCCCCAAAAAAATCTGTTTTCACGTCTTATCAAAAAAAAAAAAAGCTTCTCTTTTCAGCAGAAGGAGATCATTACAGAAAGATACAGTCAGCCAAAATGCAAAGAACAACTAATCATAAAGTGCCTAGTTGGGCTGCTGCATACAGAGACAACTCCTGGTCACTGCCTGAAGGCTTAAGGCAGCCATTATCATGAGAGGAGCCATCTGGTGAATTTAAGGTTTGGTTCATCTGGTCAGAGACGACACCTGTCATCATTGTGCCTTCTTCCAGTAACTGATGGAAGCAGATGCAGATATCCACAGTCAAACACCAGACCAAGCTAGTTCCAGGTCGGGCTCCAAAGCTACAGAGAAACCCTTTCTCAGAAAAAATAAAAAAAAGAATAAAAGCAATTGTATCTTACATTTTAGCCTTGATTACAAATAACTAGCATACTTCATTTTTAAAACTGATGCTTCATGATAGTTATTTGTAATGAGTGTTATTTGCATTAGTACCTAATCATCTATATTGCAATTCTGTAGAAAAGATCAGACCTACACTTTAAATTTCATAATCTGTTACAAGACAATAGTTTTAAACTTGAAAGGAGGTGCTTAATGAGTATAAATTTCAACATAGAAACTGCACTTTAAATAGAACCACATCTCCTGTTCATTGTTTCCACTGAATGTTAAAATTTTCTGACCTTTTATTTAGATCTTTAGCATTTCTCTCCTCTAAATGTCAGTGATTCAGGATTGATTTCTTTCTGAAGCACACCAAACTTTTAAATACATGTGAAGGAGTAAGTGCTTTCAAGTACAGCTATTTGCAGCTCTAACAACTGCTGATCCTTTAATCAGTTTGTTTTGACTGCTCATGTATTTGATTTAAGAATTTTAAGTTATCCAAGTTTTATGCTTCTGTTGTCAGGTTTCCATATATAAAGAGCTATGGCAAAATATAAAATATTGCCTAAAGATTTTAGGAGAAAGGAATGAAGAAAGTGCAATTTATATGAAGATTCCAATTTACTTCTTTACTTCTCTTCTTGGTGATGATGCACTGTATTTTCATTTCCATTAACTCTACAATACACTTCTACATGTAGTATAAAATCATTGCTTGGTTATATTTTGCTATAATACATTATAAAAAATAAGAAATTCATAAATAAATGTGTGTGGTTAAGTATCATTAGTTCAGAATTTAGTATTTCAGCATGTTTAACATAATTTGGAATATTTGCATATATACTATTTTTAAAAGTCAAACTATACTAGTTAGTAAAACCTTAAGTATGTATCAATTTATTATACAAATGTATGATGAGATATAACTATTTATATTCACCAAATACAGACCCAATTTATTCTATAATTTTTTTATTTTTCTCATATTTGTCAAGAAATTTAGAGTGTATTTTCAGATTTGATACTGAAAAATTATACTTGAAGAGAAAACATAACCTAATTTTAAATACATATACATTTTGTAAATCAACTAAAGCTACAGTTTTTTACTTGCTCACTAAGAGTAAGAGATAACACTGATGTCACCCTGTTATGAAGCGCACACAGAATTTCCCAGAATTTACTACTATTCCATACCCGATCACAACCTTATCCTAACTGACCTTTCTTATAATATTAATCACTATCCTAATTTTAATTTCTGTGAAATCATTTTTTGTTTTAGTTTGACATAACAAATTCACAAAGTACTTTTCTTTTTGTCCCTAATTTATTTCACTTATCATAGTTATTTTTAGTTCTATGCATGCTATTATAAATAATAAGATCTTCATGTTTATACTTCTTGAATGTAAATATAATATAATGAGGTCAGTTACAGAATTTTATTGATAATAATGAAAATAACATTATAAAAGCAAGTAGTTTTCTGAATAATTAAATTCACTTGAAATAAATTTATATTTATAAGCAACTTCACAAATAAAGACTATATAACAGTTGGTAGAAATAACAAGGTAACACCTTCCTAGATTGCCAGAATGGTTGATTAATTATTCTATGTACTTGTGGTCACTAAATGTTTCACCATTAGTATGTCTCTAAAGGTTTCTGTTGTACATCTCAAACTTTCACAAGAGATTCTTCAAAAAAATAAGTAGCTCTTGTCATATGATAGGGCATCTCTTGGGTATATTCCCAAGAGTGGTATTGCTGGGTCCAGGGGTAGGTTGATCCCAAATTTCCTGAGAAACCGCCACACTGATTTCCAAAGTGGTTGCACAAGTTTGCATTCCCACCAGCAATGGATGAGAGTACCCCTTTCTCCACAACCTCTCCAGCAAAGGCTATCCTTGGTGTTTTTGATTTTAGCCATTCTGACAGGTGTAAGATGATATCTCAAAGTTGTTTTGATTTGCATTTCTCTGATCACTAAGGAGGCTGAGCAAGACCTTAAGTGTTTTTTTGGCCATTTGAACTTCTTCTGTTGAGAACTCTCTGTTCAGTTCAGTGCCCCATTTTTTAATTGGGTTATTTAGCATTTTAACGTCTAGTTTCTTGAGTGCTTTATATATTTTGGAGATCAGACCTTTGTCTGTTGTGGGGTTGGTGAAGATCTTCTCCCAGTCAGTAGGCTGCCTTTTTGTCTTAATGACAGTGTCCTTTGCTTTACAGAAGCTTCTCAGTTTCAGGAGGTCCCATTTATTCAATGTTGCCCTTAATGTCTGTGCTGTTGGGGTTATACATAGGAATCGATCTCCTGTGCCCATATGTTGTAGGGTACTTCCCATTTTCTCTTCTATCAGGTTCAGTGTGTTCAGATTGAGATTGAGGTCTTTGATCCATTTGGACTTGATTTTTGTGCATGGTGATAGATATGGGTCTATTTTCATTCTTCTACAGGTTGACATCCAATTGTGCCAGCACCATTTGTTGAAGATGCTTTCTTTCTTCCATTGTATACTTTTAGCTCCTTTATCGAAAATGAGGTGTTCATAGGTTTGTGGGTTAAAATCCGGGTCTTCTATACGATTCCATTGGTCGACTTCTCTGTTTTTATGCCAGTACCACGTTGTTTTCATTACTGTAGCTCTGTAATAGAGTTTGAAGTCAGGTTCAACTATGTTCATAGCAGCATTATTTGTAATAGGCAGAACCTGGAAGCAACCTAGATGTCCTTCAATGGAAGAATGGTTGAAGAAAGTGTGGAATATATATACATTAGAGTACTATTCTGCGGTAAAAAACAATGACTTCTCGAATTTTGCATGCAAATGGATGGAAATAGAAAATACTATCCTGAGTGAGGTAACCCAGACCCAAAAAGAAGATCATGGGATGTACTCACTCATAATTGGTTTCTAGCCGTGGATAGGGGCCACTGAGTCTATAATTTGTGATCCTAAATAAGCTAAATAAGAGGGTAAGCCCAAGGAAAAACATATAGTTATCCTCCTGGCTATGGGAAGTAGACAAGATTGTCGGGCAAAAAATTGGAATCTTGGGGGTGGGGTGGGATAGGGGTAAGGGGAGATGGGGAGAGAAAAGTGTGAAGGAGAGGATGGGGGGAACTTGGGGAAACGGGATTATTGGAGATAAAGGAAGGTTGGATAGGTGAGCAGGGAAGCACATATCTTAGTTAAGGGAGCCACCTAAGGGTTGGCAACAGACTTGAACCTGGAGTGGCTACCTGGTGCCAGGGCAATGTCCCCAGTTAGTTCCTTGGGCAGCTGAGGATAGGGAACCTGAAATGACCCTATCCTATAGCCATACTGATGAATATCTTGCATATCACCATAGAACCTTCATCTAGCGATGGATGGAGATAGAGACAGGCCCACACTGGAGCACCGGACTGAGCTCCCAAGGTCCCATTGAGGAGCAGAAGGAGGGAGAACATGAGCAAGGAAGTCAGGACCACGAGGGGTGCACCCACCCACTGAGACAGTGGGGCCGATCTAGTGGGAGCTCACCAAGGCCAGCTGGACTGTGACTGAAAAAGCATGGGATAAAACCGGACTCTCTGAACATGGCGGACAATGAGAGCTGACGAGAGGCCAAGGACAATGGCACGGGGTTTTGTTCCTACTTCATGTTCTGGCTTTGTGGGAGCCTAGACAGTTTGGATGTTCACCTTCCTAGACCTGGATGGAGTGGGGAGGACCTTGGTCTTTCCACAGGGCAGGGAACCCTGACTGCTCTTGGGGCTGGAGAGGGAGAAGAGGAGTGGGGGGAGGGGTGAGGGGCGGGAGGAGGGGGAGGGAAATGGGAGGCGGGGAGGAGGCGGAAAATTTTTTTTTTCAAAAATAAATAAATAAATAAATAAGTAGCTCATCTTACTCATGTTTCTAATTTCAGCACTCCAGAGACTGAAACAGGAGAATTGTCAATACTCCGTGGTCAGTAGGCTACAGACTGAATGAGACTCTGTTACAAAAGTCCAAAAGAAAGTGAAGGAAGGACGGGGAAGACAAGAAAATAAAGAGAAAAACAGTATCATTTAGACCAAGGTTTTCAGTGTCCTGTCCTCAATTTGATTAAATTAACCATTTGTAAGTTATTTCTAAGATTTCTGTTTTAGACAAAATTGATCTTTCAGTATCATTCTCGTATCTGTACAGTCCATAACTTGTTTCCTTTATGCTATGTTCCAGGTAGAGAAACCTGACTTCCCCATCTCCCTTCTAATTTCCCCACACCAGTCTCACATTTGGTACCTTGGATACTTCCAGTTCTTCATATTTCCATTTCCATAGAGACAAAGTTGTCTCCAGTTGTTCTATTTTTTCCAATGCTGCATGTATTCTAAATATTTTAGGAATTAGAACAAAATAGATAGAACATGAAAATAAGTTTAAGCATCCATCAAAAATTTCCTATCATATCTATCATATGAAAATGTTTCCAACTACTCAAAATTGTAAGTGTTGAAACTTGATTTGGTGAACAATGGTAGCACATACATTTAATCCCAGCACCAGGATGCAGAATGAGTTCCAGAAAAACCAAGGCTACACAGTAAAACCCTGTCTTGAAAAACAAAACAATAAATATGTCTTTTTCTTTATTAGCTTCATTTTACTTTAAATGTATCTAATTTGTAATTGTTAGTATTGATTTTCTGCCTATTTTCTCCTATATATTCTATCTTTCTCTCATATGTATATTTATATAGAGAGAAGAATATTCCATATTATTTTAATGTGGTTTTTAATCCAGTTGCCTACTGTAGCAATCAGTGAAGAATAATTCCTCTATCTGAAACAGAATATGAAGCAGTGCCTCTTGTTTAGTGTTAAAAATACATCCTTAAGTCAGCAAGGTTTCACATGCCTGCAATATAAGCAATCAGAAGGCTGAGAAAACAGAATCATAGAGTGAATGAGGAAGGTCTGCTTCAAATTTGCAAAAGAAAAAATCAATCTTGGGACTAGGAGGAGGGCTCAGTTGTTAATATCATGTACTTCTTTTGCAGAGTACTCAAGGTCTGTTACCAGGATGGGATCGAGGAGTTGTGGATGGAAGATAGGCCACAAGTGCAAATAATTTAAGCTCCAATGAATCTAATGTCCTCTTCTGTAAACCCCTAGCATCATTACTCACACACGCATGACATATTAACACCAACAATAGTCACCAAAAACATAGAGAAAATGTGTAAGGAAAGGGATACTTAAGAAAGAAGCAGGAATATCTAGTATAGAACATTAAAAAAAGCTTCACCACAAAACTATTTGAAGACATAGAAAAGGATATTTCATACTCAGTAAAGGAGAAATCTGTCAAGAAGGTACCATAACTCTAAATATTTATGGACCAAAGTATACAAAATTTCCTAAAAGAAATCCTATTTTAAAAACATAAAGTGACCCTATCATGGCAATAGGAGGTGTTTCATCCAGACTAAAAATACTAAACTCTGAAGCTGAATGTTATCATAAATGAAATACACCTATCAAATATTTACAGAACATTCTATCCAAACACTAAGGAAAATAATTTCTTTTCCAAAGCCCATGGAACTTTAGCAAAATCAACCACATATTAGAATGTAAAGCAATACTCAACAAATATAGATATTGAAATCACATACTCATATTAACACCCCCCATCTTAGAAACAACCATAAATTAATATATGTTTCTGAGAAAAACATTAGAAGGTATTATAAAGAACAGTCACCAACCATTCAGGTTGTACAAGAACAAGGCATAACAGCTGCTGATCTTTCAAAGGTACCAACAGCCCTACATTTAAAATGGTTGGTGGATAAACCTGTATGTACTGAGCAATGATCTTAAATAACAGAGAAACTGCAGGCTTCAGAACAGCAGTTAAAGTCTCAGCATATTGAAGAATCAACCAGCCCTTGAATTTTTTTATATTTGCTATTAAAAGGAAATCTGGAAAATGGAGAATGGTAACAGACCCAAGAGCTTCAATTAAGGTGATTCAGCCAATGGGCTATCTACAAGTCTGGAATTTCTTTGACTTCTCTATTGCCTAGAAAGATGGCCTCTTATCATTATTGATTAAAAAATAGTTTTCTCACTATCTCTACAAAAAAAGACAGAAAAACTTGCCTTTATTCTGCATGCTGATAATAATTCTCTACCCGTGAGGAGATATCAATGGCATATTCTCCAGCTGAGAATGTTAAATAGCCACACACTGTGTCAATATTTTGTATATCATTCATTGGAAATGACACATAAGCAATATCCTGAATCTGCAGTTTACGATTACATGGGTGACATTTTACTAGCTGTTTCAAATGCAGATACTTTAGAAAAAAATGTTTGAAGAAGTAAAGAAAATTTTGTGGTTTTGGAGATTAAAAATTGCTTCTGAAAAATACAGAGGAGATCCTATGAATTATTTAGGACATAAAATAGGTATACCAAAAACTAGACCCCAAAAGATACCATTTATGAGAGAGTATAGACTTTTCATGACTTTCAAAGATTGTTAGCAAACATTTACTATCTATGTCACTCTATTGAATTAAAACCTGATGAACTAAGTAAATTGTTCAAAATCTTAGACAGTGACAAGGGCTTAAATATTCCAAGAGAATGATCAACTGAAGTTGAGGAAAAATTGGATTTCGTGAAAAAAGAAATTACAGAATGTACATGTGGCTCATTTGGAGCCAAAGCTTGATTGCATTTGGTTATTTTACCCTCTAATCATGTAGACAGAATATACCTGACAATGGATCCTTTTACCACATAAACAGAGTGAAAAATTAAAACCTTAGTTGGAAATGATCTCTGAGTTGAAGGGAAATTGAAATTTTGCCAATTAGGAGAAATAGACCCCGCAGAAATTGTAGTATCTTTTAATAATGATCAAATTGACAGATTACAAGCAGAAATTGAACGCTAGCAGAGAGCTTTCAGTAATTTTTTTTAGCAAATTAACAACAAATATCTCAAAAACCACAGAATTCAATTTATAAGGAGAATGAAATAGATCTTTCCTCACATTGTATGGGGAACACCAATATCTGGGGCTCCCATACTCTGTACAAAGGCAAATACATCAGGAAAAGAGGGTCACAAATCAGAAAATTTAAGTAAAGAGAATCATAATCCTTATGATTCTGTTCAAAAGTCAAATTTATATGCTCTTCTTATGGTATTAATAGATTTTATGGAATCTCTTAACTTAGTTATTGATTTACAATATGCAAAAAGTGTTGTTTTGCATCCTGAAACTGAAGAATTTGTATCAGATGTTACTGAATTAACTTTATTATTTATACAGCTACAAGAAATAATCAAAAATAGAAGTCATCATACATACATATATCACATTTAATTCCATATTTATCTGTCAAGTCTTATAGCACAATATAATGAAGAAATTGGTTAACTATTGATAAGAAATGTGCTGGAGGCCACAGAATTTCATAAAAAAATCATGTCAATAGCAAAGGTTTCAAAAAAGATTTGTCCATCACTTGGCAGCAAGCAAAGGAAATGTCCTACTTATTCTTTATTACAACCACAATACCTGCAGGAAGCAACCCAAAAATTACTCAAAGAAATTAAATCTGGCAAGTGGATATGTTCCATTTTGTAGAATTTGGATAATTAAAATATGTATACCACACCCTTGATACCTATTCAGAAATTCAATGGACAACTGCGTTGAGTTTGGAAAAGGCTTATTTTGTAACCACACATTTGCTGAAAGTTATGGCCATCACAGGTATACCTATATACATTAAGACTGACAATGCTTCAGAATATGTCTCTGTAAAATGAAACAGCTTTTTTCTTATTGTAATATAAAGTATATTACAGATATATCACATGATCTCACAGGGCAGACGTTATAGAATTATCAAATTGAATTTTAAAGAATATGCTAAATGGACAGAAAGAGGTAATAAAGACCCTTAGAATCAGATTGCATAATACTTTATTGCCTTGTAATTTTCTTAATGCTGATTAGAAATGAACAACAGCTGTGGAAAGACTGGTGTAGAAGTTCCAAAATGTGAGCCTTTTTCCACCTTGTCTGAAGGTCAGAGAATTTGAGGTTGCTCAGAATATTTGATAACAAATAGGGCTCCACATCCTGACCCAGGATGTGTTTACTTGATTCTTTTGATATTAAGATGTCCCACACAGGTAGATCCACTCTACCATGACAGATGGTCATAATATGCTAGCAAATTTCTGCTCCTTCTTTTGTTTTAAGAGTTTTAACCTGGGGAATGGCTGCTTTCAGGAAACTTGGTCTAGGGTGATTTCACTGCCTAAACAAAGGAACTCTAATGAATAGATTAATGCCTTGATGGCTAAAAGTGGTAAAACAATTAACTGTCTGGGTTGTCTTTTGAATCATGTTAAAGAAGTCTTTTGTTGCTTTCTTCCCCCTTTCTTATTGAGGCATAAAAATATATGGAAATTAAACATGGGGATTTCAGTATCCACTGAAAATCCCTCCTGATACTATCCTGTTTCTGTTTTATTATTTTTATTCATGTCTTCATCCTTTTTACTATATTTCTGATCCCCATATCCCTACCCTGGTAAGTTGTATTTTTGTTTTGGCTGGTCTCTGACACATTGGATATTAGAAAACACTGCTTAATTAAATTAGTTGGTATGCTTTAAAGATGTGTTGATCTTGGAATGGAATCCATTATGTGTGTTATCTTAAGAAAGGCATTTTGCTTTTCTTTCCACAGAAGAAAAGCTTTGGATATCATAATAATTGATAAAGGTTCAATTTGAACAAGAAAGAGACCCTTGATGAGGAGAAATGATAGTCATCAAATAGCATGACCATTTGATCTAAACTAACTTATATGACGAAGAAATGTTTATCATTTGATCTACTTTAACTGGCCAAAAGGGAACCACCACAAAATTAGGTTTAGGAGGGGTTTCATTTTTGTAGTTTTAGGAGAATAAAGGCATCTATCAAAGGGATCTGAAGATCACTAAACAAATGAGACATCTGAAGAAAAAGGGTGAACCATCCAAAGATAACATACTCCCCCCAAAAAAGAGTACATTGACCGATTTATATTTTTGTGGTCTTGAGTTTCATGCAGAAAAGAAAGTACATTTCAAGATTTAAGTCTCAATATGCCCTGGAAAGTGCTAATTGAACTGATACTAAAAGATTTACGGTAATTCTGAGTCTGTAACAAAGAAATTAAGACATACCTCTGTCTGTAAACACAACATTTTATGAGACCAAAAAAGCCCAGCATTTATTATTGTTGATCACAGAATGTTAGTTTGAAATGTTTATACACTCAGAAGTATAGATTTTAGTAAAATATTTTTGTATTTTCTTAGGTAGTTTAGATTTCTAACTCCTTTAAAATCATCTATAACATTACCACTCTAGGTAAATAACAAAATGACTTATTCTTTCTTTGCAGATACAAGTTACAGCCCAACAATTAGGGAGTTGATTGAGAAAAAGTGTTCTTTCCTTGTTCTGTCACAAGTTAGATTTATTGCATATGAGTTGTCGGGATGACTCTGTTTTTAAGCATTTATTAAAGTAATGGATTGTAAGTAACCTTCAAATGTAACTCCTGTATTGCTTAATTTTTTTTGTTGTGTATATATAGCTTTGGAGACAAAGGAAGACAAAACATCATAACAGGAACAACAACATGAGAGAATAAAGGAACAAAACCACCACAAAAGTGTATGAATATCTTTTTCCACTAGCACCCTCAGATAAAGAAGTCTTAGTGCATCAATGCCATGGATTCCTTTCAAACCATGGATGCTCTAGAAAATGCATTAGTAAATCAATGAAACAAAATCAAAGACTGAACATAATTTCAGCCAACTAACATTTAACAAAGTTTCCAAGCTAGACAAAAGAAAGCATTTTCAAAACATGGTGCTGGGAAAAGTGGATGTTCACATGCAGAAGAATGAAACAAATCCAATATTTATATCCTTAAATAAAAAGTAAATCAAAGTGTATAAAATAATTAAACATGAAATTTCAAACACTGAAGCTTCTAGAAGAAAACATAAACAGTACTATACATGATGTAGGTGCTGGATTTTCTGAATAGAACTCCATATGATCAAGAATTAAGGTCAACAATTGACAAGTAGGTTTTTGTAAAGCTAGCAAGCTTCTGTGCAGATAAGAGCAAATAATCTAAGAAAAGAGGAAGCCCACAGGATAGGAAAGAATCTTTGTCAAGTATACACCTGACATAGGATTAATATCTATAATATACAAAGAGCTCAAAAAATAAACAAAATATCAACCCTCTCAAAAAATAAGTATGGGACATGAGCAGTGTTCTAAAAGAAGGAAAAACAACAATGGCTAAAAAATATTTAAATTATATTCATCCCTAGCAATTAGTAAAATACAAATCTAAACAGCTTTAATATTTCATTTTATCCCAATTAGAATGGCCAAGATCAACAAAACAACTAAAAACAAATGTTGGGCATGTGAGGCAAGCCATCATTCACTGTTAATGGGATTGCAAATTGGTACAGCTATGGAAATCAGTGTGAAAGATACTCAAAAAGCTAAAAATAAATCCACCTTATAATCCAACTTTATAGCTTTTGGAAATATGCCCAAAGGACTTTACATCCTACTTCACAGTTTCACTGTTATATCCATTGCTATTCAATTTACAATAGCTCAAAAAGGAAAACAGCTTAAATTCCCTTCAACTAATAAATTTATAGTAAAAATGTAGTACAAATATACCATGCAAAAATATTCAGCCTTAAAGAAAATAAAATCATGAACTTTGCAAGTAAATGGAAAAAAACAGAAAAGATTTTATTAAGTGAGGTGACCCAGAAAGGCAAAGTGCTATGTTCTCTCTTATGGGAGGCTCCTTACTACAAATCTTCAGATAAAATTACATATCATGGAGTAATTGCAGAAACCAGTAGAGTTAAATGGGACCATTTCTCATATAGATTGGTGGGTAGCAATAGAGAGGGTATGTGATCTGGTTGGGGAAATGGGCAAAATAAAAGAGACTTAATTAGGAAGCATAGAGAGATAGAGACAGTAACAATAACGTTGTCTGAAAAAGAAATAAGGAATCATATTATTAACAATCTATTGAAAATTTTAAAAATATATAATATATGTAACTTAGCTTAACCAAATTTTCTCTTCTGGATTGATGGTAGCTCCTCTCAGAGCCAAATATCACTTAACAAAATCCTCAACAATTGGCATGACATCTCTTTTAAGTTGTAGTATGTGTAGTTATAGCTTGTTTCTTCAGAGAAGAGATTTGGTTACAAAAAAGTAAAAAAAAAAAATGTTGTTACACAAGATATGGAGGTAAACAATATAAAGCTTTAGACATTTTAAGTTTCAAAAACATTATAACAAAAAATAGGCCTAAACATATACAGCTTAAAGATTTATATGCCTCTATTTGTCAAGTGTCATAATCAAATGAGGAAATACATGATCTATTCAGATAAACATTATGTTTTTTTTTCAAGAATTTATGCAAAATTCATACTGTAGGCTCCATTCTCTCTTAGTTGGGTACTCATTGTTACTTATCTCTTTACTGTGACCTGTTATAATCAATGAATCTGATTTTTTTTTGTTATCAAGGTTAACATTATTTGAAAAAGAATGATGAAAACACAAATGTTTCTTTATAATGATCTTTAAATATAACACTGACTTCAATTAAAAAGCTTCTATATTCATTTCTTCATACAGTTTCATGATGTGATTGTTAATTTACCAGGCTATACAAAGCTAAGATTACATCCAAAAACAAAAATGATATATGTGCGAGATACAAGATGACCTCATTGGACAAGGGAATAGAGGCATAAAGGCAGATTCAGAGTCTGAGATACTTTGTAATGTGCCAATGCATAATATTCAGAAGAATCTGGAATAAATATAATTCCTGATTCCTAGCAGGAACTTCATCTTAAAGTCTTTAGAGTTCTTTCCCTGCCAAGTACAAATTTAGTTTCCACCAAATTAGAACTTCTTGGATATGTTATTTAACCAGTCTTATGTAATACTTGAAGTGCCAAACAAATTCAAGAAAAATCAAAGTATTTCTAAAATTTCTTACCAGTGGACAAGTTTTTATATAGAAAGATATTTTATCAAACATTAGATTTGACAGTTTAAGTATATTTGAAATGCATAAAGAAAATTTATTTACATATATACAATTAGGATGAAGCTCTGGTGCTTCAAAGCATTATCATTTTTAAATATTTAGATTATTTTGAGGTTTCACTGAGCAGAACCACAACTCTACCAATTTTCATTTGTAATGTAATGTAATTGTTCCAAATAAGTCAAAAATCCATAAGTCAAAATGAAATTAACATTTAATTGTACTGGAGCTGTATCACACTATAGAATCATATTTTTATAGACTACCTATTTACAACATTTTATAAGAATTGTTATTTATGATCTTAAGGAGATAAATTCACAATTACACTGTAAGTATTCCCACCCTCAGTTAAAAAACAAAGCAAAACACGAGACTGTACAACTGTTTTTATTACAGGCATCAATTTATAATGCAAGACTGGATAACACTGCATCCAAGAACAAGTCTATTACAAATTAGATAAAGCTATGCAAGAAGGAAGTATGCGTTCAAATAGGATTTTTTATTTTAAAAGCTACATGTTTTTCTTTTTAAAAGTTTATACAGTATATATTGATCACATGTTTCCTTTTCCCAAACTCTTCCCATACCTTCCCAACTTATCAACCCACTCAACCCATTTATCTTTCTTTTCCTCTTTAGAAAACAAACAAGCAAAAAAAAAAAATCAAAGCCACGCAAAGGGAAAATTATAAGAAATTCTCTCTCTCTCTCTCTCTCTCTCTCTCTCTCTCTCTCTCTCTCACACACACACACACACACACACATACACAAATATACAAAACTGGAGACAAGCCATTTATACAAGCAAAGCACCAGTAGGACAAAATTTCCCCAAACGAAGCAATATGAAACAAAGAAAAGTCCACAAAAATACCATTGAGCTCATTTTTTGTTTTCCATCAGCTCTTGATAATGGGGCCTACCCTGAAGTGCTCGAGCTCTGTAGAGCACGTTGACATCAAGCATGGATATGCAAAATTTGGAGTTTGTCCTGATGGTTTTTGAATTTGCTTTGGTCCAGTATTCCTCACTATGTTCTTTTTCCTTCTTTTGGAATGGTAAAATATGTTTTATGCCACTATATGCTAGAAATATGTAATTTGATCTTTGGTTTCTGATTGTACACAAGGTTATAGTTAAGATATCTCAGAAGAGACTTTGAACTTTGTACTTTTAAACAGTGTTGAGACTGTGGTAGACTATGGAGATTTTTGAAATAGGTCTAAATGAATTTTGTATTATTCTATGGGACAGGCCAATGGGAGTCAGTGAGTGGAATGTGGTGGTTTGAATAAGAATGACTCTTATAGACTCATATATTTGAATGCTTAGTCATCAGGGAGTATATAATATCCTTTCCTATCTTTTCTGGTTCATTTGACTTGATATTGATTTTGTCAGATATTGAAATGTCTATACCTGTTTACATCTTGGGTCCATTTTCTTGAATACTATTTTCTATATTTTATCATGAGGTGATGTCTATTATTGATGGTAAAGTGTATATATTCAATGTAGTATGAAAATAAATCCTTTTTTAAATCCAGTCTGTTAGTCTGTATCTTTTTTTTTTGAAGAATTGAGATCATTGATATTGAGAGTTACCTATGAGTGTTATATAATGATTTCTGATATTTAGGTGGGTGTAGGAATCCCCTCTTTTTGATTTACTCTTCTGAGATTATTTATTTCTTCTGTCATCTTGGATGTGGTTTAGACAGTTTTCCTTCTATTGCTTTCCATAGAACTAGACTGGTAGACAGAAGTAGATTGAATTCAGTTTTATTTATTTATTTATTTTTTGAAAAAAAATATTCCGCCTCCTCCCCGCCTCCCATTTCCCTCCCGCTCTTCCCGCCCCTCTCCTCCTCCCCCCACTCCTCTTCTCTTCCCTCTCCAGTCTGAGGAGCAGTCAAGGTTCCCTGCCCTGTGGAAAGTCCAAGGTCCTCCCCCCTCCATCCAGGTCTAGGAAGGTAAACATCCAAACTGGCTAGGCTCCCACAAAGCCAGAACATGAAGTACGATCAAAACCCCGTGCCATTGTCCTTGGCCTCTCATCAGCTCTCGTTGTCCGCCATGTTCAGAGTCCAGTTTTATCCCATGCTTTTTCAGTCACAGTCCAGCTGGCCTTGGTGAGCTCCCAATTGATCAGTCCCACTGTCTCAGTGGGTGGGTGCACCCCTCGTGGTCCTGACTTCCTTGCTCATGTTCTCTCTCCTTCTGCTCCTCAATGGGACCTTGGGAGCTCAGTCCGGTGTTCCAGTGTGGGTCTCTGTCTCTATCTCCATCCATCGCTAGATGAAGGTTCTATGGTGATATGCAAGATATTCATCAGTATGGCTATAGGATAGGGTCATTTCAGGTTCCCTATCCTCAGCTGCCCAAGGAACTAACTGGGGACATTGCCCTGGGCACCTGGTAGCCACTCCAGGTTCAAGTCTCTTGCCAACCCTTAGGTGGCTCCCTTAACTTTATAATGGGATCTTTTGCTTTTACCATTCACTGTAATTGATATCTTCCTAGGTATAGAGTCTGGCTGGAATCTGTAGTCTTGGCCCTTCTTGCTTTCTGAATATCCACTGAAAAGTCAGGTGTTATTCTAAGGTTTCTGGCTTTATATGTAACTTAATCTGCTCTGCTTGAAGATTTTAATATACTTTCTTTGTTCTGTTTAATATTTTGGTTATCATGTGTCCTTTGGAACTTTTCTAGTCTTGCTTATTTGGTATCTTGTATACTTCTTGTTTCTTTATAGACATCTCATTGTTCTGGTTGGAGAAAGCTTCTTCTATGACTTTGTTAGAAATATTTTTTGTAGAGTGAGATGGTTGAGATGAAGGAAAGATGGATATGGGAGCAGGAAAGAAGATATCTTAATTAAGGGAGGCATTGTGGGGTTAGCAAAAGGCTTGGATCTAGAGGAGTTCCCAGGTGTCCACAGGGATGTCCCCAGCTAGGACCCTGGGCACTGGAGGAGAGGGTGCCTGAACTGGCCTTGTCCTGTAGTCAGACTGATGATTATCTTGAATATCATCATAGAACCTTTGTCCGATGACAGATGGAGATAGAGACAGAGACCCACATGGGAGCCCTGGACTGAACTCCCAGAGTCCAGTTGAAAAGTGGAAGGAGGGAGAATATGAGCAAGGAAGTCAGGACTGCGAGGGGTTGGTCCACCCACTGAGACAGTGTGCCTGAGCTAATGGGAGCTCACCAAATCCGGGTGGACTGGGACTAAACGAGCATGGGATTGAACTGGACTCTCTGAATGTGGCTCACAATTGAGGCAGAATGAGAAGCCAACGATAATGGCACTGGTACAGCCCTTTTTATTTTTCATACATTGAGCTTTTTTCTATAACATGATCAAGTGGCTCAGTTAAACATGTCCCTTTTGTGTTATTAGGCAGGCTTTAGTTATTCGTTCTAATTCCAGTATAAATAGCCTGACTAACATGTAAGCACTTCCAGAAATCCTCACCTAGGCAAAGGAGATAATGGCTGGCATTTTCTAATAGATATGTTTTCCAGATGAAGTGCTTTTTATGGTTAGATACCATATTATTCTTCTATAGTTCGTATAGTTCCCCTGCACCCAACCAAAAGTCTTTTATGACCTTAACTTCTTGTCCTTATGTAGAAGTTCTGTTTCAGACCCCTTTTGTGGTGAAGCCTATGAAGTTCATGAGTGACTAGTATTTAAGATAGAATTAATATGTCTCCCCCACAATCTATAATCCTTCCTTTGTCCTCTGGTATTCTGTCCATAGGTTGTCACAGACTGGGGCAATCTTCAAAAGGAATCACAGTCTGTTTTACTCTTGTAGGCAGTTCCATCACAGCACTAGATCCAAGGGATGATCTGTGGCTGGACTGTTTCTCAAGAGAAGCACCAAATGAAAGAGATAAAATGAAAACCCCTCTGGGAGGCAGTTAGTTATACTGATGGGTGTCTATGAATTGGAGTTGCCTTGGAACAAGGTTGCTCTCCAGAGTAATTTATGAGACAGTTGAGAAGACTGAATGATGATTCTATGAATGTATTTTCACAGGATTAGGAAGGACATCAGGATGCAGAGTAGGAGCTGTCATCTACATTCTGAAGTCATTTTGAGATAGTTAATTTCAGAGGCTGATCTAGGTCAGCTCTCATTATACACTCCTAGCTAATGTTCACACAATCTTGGAATGAGTATGATGTATCCACAGATTGACACTATAAAAGCTTAGGGAGTAGTAAGGATTGAGCAGTTCTCGAGTGGCATTAGTCAGCTCTTTTAATACCTCCTGGAGGCAACTGTATCCACACTCTAGGAGGTCCTCTGAGTCCTTTAGGAACAGTGGAAGGAAGTGACTAAACATGATCTCAAAAGGAGAGTGGCTACATATACAGGGTATGCAATGTGCCCTAAACAATACAATTGGAAGAATTTCTGAACAAGGGAGGTCTGGTTCTTGACAATATTTGATCAATGTCATTCTCTCAACTGCTCTGATGATTAGGGATAATACTATATGCACAAGTTCCAAGTAAATTGTCTGTACAGGTAGGAAGAGCTTCTGCCAAGCCTGAAAAGTTATATATAATAAACAGCAGGTGTCATTACCCACTGCTGGTTGGAATGCCAGTAAAGGCCATTTCTAGATGTTTAAGTGCATAGGACCCCTGTTTTTGTGTTAACATGGGAGTCTTGGATCCTTGCTGGAAATTGTTCTAACTCCCATTACAGACAGGTGTTGCTAGCTTGTTGGGTCAGTGTTGGTAATCTTAGGACCACCAAATATCTCTGCAATAATTTTTCATAAGGCAGCTTTTCCAGATGGGTTGCTGGGCAAGGGTGGGGGCTAGCATCTCAGGAATTGCTATTTTTCTATCTGTGGTATTCAATCAGCCCTCTTGATTTTTGGTAGCTTCTTTATTGATTGCTCTTCTCCTATCTTCTGGCTTACATGAGAGAAGCACTGGGAACACAGGGAGTGTAAACATACCTTCTAAAGGTAAATGGCAGGGACTGCAGAACTCTTTCTTCATAAAGAACATTGTTTTGATGCCTTGCCTTATTGTTTGTTGCCCAAACTCACTTGACCTTGACTCTGTGTGAGCCTGAGTACCCAGTCAGCCTCTAGGAAGAGCTAGAAGATTTGGTCTTTGTTTTAATTTCTCTTCTGAGGTAAGCAGTCCCCTTTCCAGATATACTGCTGTTTTGATTCCTTAATATGAAGGACTATTCCCTCTATAGGGGCTTCAGCTCCCATCAGTAACTGAAGAGCAGCCCATCCCTGATATTAGGAGGTATGACATAGAGATGAATACTTCATATTGGTATGGATTTTGATCTGTTGATAGAAACATCATTCATTTGTTATTATTCTCTCTCTCTCTCTCTCATTTATGGCTACCATTAAAACTGTCAAGTCGGAAAATTATTTTTTTGTTTCTTTCAAAGAGTATTTAGGAACTCAATATTTAAGAATATCATCATTACTTTTGAGGAACAAATAAAAATTCATGTATTTTCCAAGAGTTTTTCACTTTTTTCTTTTTTTTTTTCTTTTCTTTTTTCTTTATTTTATTGAGACACGGTTTCTTTGTGTTGCTTTGGTGCCTGTCCTGGAACTAGCACTTGTAGACCAGGCTGGCCTCAAACTTACATAAATCTGCCTGCTTCTGCCTCCTGAGTGCTGGGATTAAAGGCATACACCACTACTGCCCAGTTAAGTTTTCTCACTTTCAATATGATTATGATTCAAATGTTGAATGTTACGTTCAAGTCATTCTAAAAAGTCACACATTAAAGAATTTTGTACTTTTGATTAGTCTGTGTCCTAAGGCAGTCTTTTGAATCTCCTCCCTATATTTATTTATAAACAATTTTCTAATAATTTGAGAAATCATATAAACAAGGTAACGTTCTTCAAAAAATATTATTTTGTGATAAATATATGTGATATTTGGCATTTAATGTCAGAAAAAGTGCATGTAGTACAGAAGATTAGATCATCTCTTCAGGGAAAAATAATTGAATGTGTAACAAAAGGGAGCTGTCTGCACCACCTTCTGTGGCCACATGAGGTCTCTCTAATGCAAGGTTATTAATTACGGAAGATAGAAAACTCAAAAGACATATTTTGTAGATAAAATTATTTAGAACAACAGGACAACACAAATTTTGAAACATAAGGTAATTCTAATTGCTAATATTATACACGATTTCACAAGACATAAAAAAATGAATCACTATTTGGAGAGTTCTAGAAAGTTTACGAGGACACTTGGTAAGGCTGATGAACAGTTCAGAAATACCACAGTAGATATGCACTTGGTTTTCCTTGCTATGTTTTCCTCTCTATAAAACAAGATGGATAAAGAAGATTCCATGCCTGGAAATGCTAGAGTGAAATTTAGATATATCAAAGACCCAGACATTATAATTATTATAGTTGTAGAGTTGCAGAGATAGCCTAACTTATCAGAACGCCAGGCTACAGTTAGTGCTACAATAGTATAGCTCTGGAGGAGTAGAACCACATAGAAGAGCTCTGGAGGCTGGAGCCACAATAGAACAGCTCAGCTCTGGAGGATACAGTCACAATAAAACAGCTCTAGAGGCTGGAGTCACAATAGGGCAACTCAGCTCTGGAAGACAAGTGTCCTGACTATGAGGAAGCCAGGCTACCTGAAGCTGGGGTGCAATGAGGGATGATCTCTTCACAGGATATAACAATCCTGCTTTTCTACTAGAAAGCAGGAACAGCTGAGCTTAGTTCTATTCTCTTACGGGAATGTCCTAGCAGCAGGGCTATGTGCTTCTTCTCTGGCCCAAGATGTTTCTTCTTTTGCTAACACTCTACTACAGGTTAAGCCCCTGCAGAAATGTAGCAATCTCTCTCCTCAGGTGAAAAGTTACTTTTTTCTGCTCTGCCTTTCTCAGCCCCCCCCCCCTTAAGGAGACCTTAGCAAGGTTCTTCTGTTCTACTCCTCTTTGCTCAAGCCCCCTAAAAGAGATTTTCAGCAAAGTTTTTCAGCTCAGTCCCCTAAGGGATGTCCCAGCCAGGTTCTTCTATCATGCACCAGCGAATGAAGATCATCACTCAAGACTATTTTGAGAAAGAGATTTATTTGGGAAGGAGGAGTCCAGGAGAGTGGCTGCCACTGCCAGGGAGGGATAAACAGTTGCCCTTTAACTGAACAGTCAGAGAGGCTTATTTAGGATTTCTTAGGGGTGGAGTTTTCCCAGAAAGAAGAGGGACTGATTAGTTTTCTCTGCTCAGGGATGGGTTAGTTTAGTTGATCAGGGTAAGAGATAGCTCTGAATTCATGGCCAAACTGTGTTTCTTTTATTGGTCCATTTTTTTTAAAAGCTTTTTGACTCTAATCTTAGGACCAGGCATATTTCTTTAACTAGCTCTGATTCTAAGGACAAAGTGTATTTCTTTGACACTGGTTTCAGAGTCAGGGCATATTTCTTTGGTCCTGAGTCCTGGGATAAATATGTTTCTCTCCCTGGCTCAGGTCTCAAACCCAGGCTGTGTTTATTTCACTGGCTCTGGGTTTAGTGTCAGGGTGCTCAGTGATTAGTTGGTTTCCTGCTCCAGTTGTCCCATTTTACCCTACAATAATGCTCTCAGGAAATTGGATCATCATCAAAGAAACAAAGATTAGAAAGAGACAGAACAGTGAAATGGATGTAAGAAAAGGAGGTTTGGATGTGTTTGAGGAAAGAGTGAAAATTGAGTGTAGACTGAAATATGCTTTTTAGAAATAAAATGTATATAATATACATCACTAATCTATCTACCCAACAACATGTCAGAAATGCATGTATATTAAAAAGTCTTTTCTAAACACTCATGAAGTAAATAATAAAATTACTTATTCTATGACATACAAGAAGTAAAGTTGCTCAAATGACATCATAAAGTATTTTTGTCTTCTAAAATCTAACTGTTGAAGAAATTAAAAAGACTATGTAAACTCAGTCTGAATTTTTAGAAAATATCAGCAGGTTGAAGAAGAAGAATATATATATATATATTCATACCACACACACACAGTGCCTTCATTTCTGCTAAGTGGCTGAAAATGCAATGGAAAATATGTAGGAGATGATGGCTGAAATTATCAAATTTCTTTCAAGAAATGTAGCTAAAAGGCTGTGATTTTTAGTCTGATAATATTCTGAAAAGATTGATATTTACCAAATTATTATAGGAATGAATACAGTGTTCATTTTTGTAATGCTGAATTGGGAAGCACTGTTTTTGTTTTTTTTTTGTTGTTGTTGTTTTTTGTTTTTTTTTTTTGGTTTTTCGAGACAGGGTTTCTCTGTGGCTTTGGAGCCTGTCCTGGAACTAGCTCTGTAGACCAGGCTGGTCTGGAACTCACAGAGATCCGCCTGCCTCTGCCTCCCAAGTGCTGGGATTAAAGGCGTGCGCCACCACCGCCCAGCAGGGAAGCACTGTTTTAAATCTGAAATAAACTCACAATTGTGACATTTGAATCACTGTAAATAAAACCCTATGGCATTTATGGATTTCTATTTGTGGTTTAAATATATACACAGTGCTCAAAATGTCTCCTAGGCAAAGCAATGACAGTAATATTCCCTTGGTATTTTCTTAATGTGGTATTCAAAACATTCTGTATCATGCTGAGTATAAAATGCAGTTTGAGTTTTGGGTGGGGGAAATGTACCCTGCCTTTAAACTAATCCCTATGCCCCAAAGATAATATAAGTGCATGCTTACTTACAGATAGAATAATTGGCTTTTCAAAGCTCATCACCTCTGTTTCTTAATAAGCCCTAAAAATAGCATCCCTTGAGGCAGGAAACTATTCTGTTCTTCCCAGAGGACAGGTTTACATTGGATACCATAGCAACCACAGCTAACTGCTTTCTCTGACTTTTTAAGCTTAGTGTGGGTTTCTTTGCAAAAATATTATTCTGTAAGTCACCAGTTCTGAAAATCTTGTTTGGGGAAGATCTTGGCTTTGTCCAAACTCAATTTTTATTCTAAATAAAGAATAAATTCTGTCATTCCTCCACTTTGCTCGAGTGCCGGTAACCCTTCCAAAAAAAAAAAAAAAAAAAAAAAGATGCAGACCTGTTGCTAGAACCATTGATGCTGAAGCATGTAATTCTGACATATCACCATTTTTGTCACTAACACAAAAATAGATAATCCTAGACTTCAAACGTAGTTTTTATAAAAAGCTTTTAGCAAAAATCATAATGTAAGCACAATATATCCATGATATCTAGTTTAAATTCTCCTTTATACATTGCCTTTTAGTAGTCTATGAAAGTATAGCAGGTAAATTTTCATTTTAGACAATTTTTGGCTGTTTTTTAGTTTCCTAAATTTCAATTAACTTATTGTCCTAGAGTTTCTAGTGCTGCAACAAAACATCATGACCAAAAATCAAGTTGGGGAAAGAAATGGTTTATTTGTCTTACACTTCCACAATGATATTCATCACTGAAGGAAGTCAAGGGAAGGAATTCAAACAGGGTATGAATCTGGAGGCAGGTGCAGAATTAGAGCACGATCTCCCACCTCTTTGTGTACTATCAGAGTACAGGCGCGTTCGCCGGACTTTAGTGGCAAGTTTAAAACGTGTGACAAAACTCAAGCTCGCAGTGCATGTCGGACCCGACCTCACCTCCACTAAATTCGCAATGCTACACGTGCACTTCTATAAGAGTCCTATGGCACACTCGCTCGGTCTAAGAAGAACTGCGCACGTAATCCCACCCTCTTCAGAGATCTGAGCGGGCGAAGGCTCCGTGGGAATCCGAATGCGCATGCGTACTGCTCCGGCGCATGCGTCGCAACCCGCGCATGCTCAGATGCTCCCACCGCCGGGCTACTGGGGGCCTGAGGAAGGCTACCCCGCCCCGTCCCGCCCAACCCCGCCCCGTCCCTGGCGGCTCGAAGCGCTCTTGCCTGCCGGGTCGTCCTCACTTCTCTTTCCCACAGGCTGGCGCCTGTCCCTTGCGTTTCTGAGTCTCTGCTCGCGCACGTCGCGGGATCCATGCCGCAATCCATGGCCAGGCCTACGGGGCTGAGGAGATGGGCGACCTCCCGGCTCTTCGCTGCCGGTGAGGAGCGAGAGGAGCGAGCGGTGGGAGGTTGTGCTGGGGATGAAGCCGAGCTGGGTTGGGGCTGCGCCGCGGGGAACCTAGGACGTCAGTGGGCCCTGGCTTCCTCAGCGGAACTATCTGCCTTCCGATGCCCGAAGGGTACAGCACTACCTACTGTGCAAACAGGAAGTTTCCTTGACTCCACTAATAAGACTGAGGATGTTGAGCCCCAACTTGGCATAGGTTCTGAGTCTAAAAACGGGATGATGCCTAAGGACAGATTTTGGACAGATAGCCAAGACTGTGTTGTGAAGAGAGACCCAATGTCTTTTAAGGTGTCAGCATGGAGCCGGGCGGTGGTGGCGTACGCCTTTAATCCCAGCACTCGGGAGGCAGAGGCAGGCGGATCTCTGTGAGTTTGAGACCAGCCTGGTCTACAAGAGCTAGTTCCAGGACAGGCTCCAAAACCACAGAGAAACCCTGTCTCGAAAAACAAAACAAAACAAAACAAAAAAAAAGGTGTCAGCATGGAATATTTGGGTTCTCTGTGGTTCACCCGACTTAGCCACCAATTTCGATACCCGTGTGAGCCAGGCATTGCCCTGTAATAAGTGCTATAACTGGAGCCCAGTTTTGTCATATTCTACCTATTTTAGGGAATTGCAGTTGGACTTTGTACCAAGGGGATAAATGCTACTAGAGAAAAAGAAAATTATTTTTATCTCTAGGCCAGAAAATTAGGTTAGCGAGAAGAAAAAATAAAGCGAGTGGAAATATGCAACTATGTATTATGTGTACTTACCTACATAGTGCTTGCCCTTTGCAATATGAGTGAATGCATTGTAAATCTTAATGAGTGAATGAACTACTTTTGCTTTTGTGTCGCTTAATACCTTGTAATGGTGAGCTTTTTGGTAAATAGTAATAAATAAATAAATTAAACTAACATTTTATAGGCAATTTAGACTTAAGGTAAAAACAAAGTGATAAATCATTTATCTTCTATATTTTGTCCTTTCCAGTTATTTTACTTGACCTGGCTGTCTGTAAAGGATTTGTAGAAGATCTAAATGAATCGTGAGTATACATATATGTGTAAAATACTATTATATACTATTTAACATCATCTAACTCAGATGGCCGTGCAAACTTCTGCACAGGAATCTCATTTTTTTAAATAATAGGTGCAGTGGTGACTGATGTTAACATATTGCCAATTTTGTTTCAGTTGTTTTAAGTTCCATTTACATGCAAAATTGAGGAGTGCACCAGCAAGTTTTGCTAAGTTATAAAGTGACAATCCAACCAATATTTCTATATTGCTTCTTTCTTTTAATTTAATCATACAGAGTGAGAGCTGAAATTCATGGTTTAATCTGTAGTATAACAGGTTTATTCGCAAGATCTTGCTCACACAGGAGGTGAAAAGTCTAACTTTATTGCAAAATTCAGGGTCAGTCTTTCTGCCTTGACTGCAGGGGATAATAATCTTTTCCCTGGCAGGCCACATGGGTGCCTTTCCTCACACCAAATTTGATGTATAACCAGTCTCTGGAGGGACTTGTAGTCAAGGACTCAGGCCTCCCATGCCAACCAAGCTCATAAATATACCAGCACTCCCAGCCTATTTGTTGAGTCATTATTGGCATCTTCACCTTTTTTATATACTTTACTACTAAAATGTTTTTGCTGAGGTCTTTAGCTTGGTCACTTTCCCATTTAGCGAGAGGCAGAAGTCTTTAAGACTTCTGTGCTTCTCATCAGTGAGATGGATATCTCTGTGCTACATCTGCTTGATGTTTGTATGGTACTGTTTCATAACAGGAACAAACGATACCCATCCAAGGAGTTACCATTTTTTTTTTAATCCCTCATATCTTTCACTGTTAACAGTAGATCAATCAGGACTTGTTACTTCCAGGTTTGTGTGTGTGTGTGTGGCGTGAATTTGTGTAGATGTTTGTAGTTTGTAGTGTGTGTGCACGTGTGAACACAACCTTTGCATGCATGTATAAAGGACAGACAATCACTGGAAGTCCTGCTTTACTGCTTTACGTCTTACTCCTTTGAGACAGGATCTTTCTCACTGAACCTGGTACTAGCCAGTATCTAGCAAGCCCCAGAAACTCTTCCTGTTTCAACCCCAGTGTACTGAAATTACAGGCATGGTAAAGGCTTTTTTGTGTGTGCTAGAATCTAAACCCAGGTCCTCCTTACACAGCAAACCCTCTTACCAACTGAACAAGTTTTGTAGACGGTTAATTTCAATTTTGTTCTTTGTCTCCATCAACCACCTTGGCACCTGACTGTATGACTGAATTGCTTTAGTCAGATCAGAGTAATGTGATCATTTGAATAAAGGTACTCTAATGGTACTACATTTCATATAGTAGGAAAGAAAGATACTCTAATGGATTGGCAAGACGTATGAACATCTCATGGGTCCTAGTCATAGCAATGGGCCATGTGGGTATGTTTGAAGATTGTTTATAGAAAATGGTTTTTGAGGAAAACTCTGATATCAAGAAAGTAGCTTTTTTTAACTCAATGGTGCCTTGCAGGGCATGTCACTATCAACCACCTTTTCACTCTCTTTTAATAATAAATAGTAACTCTGCCTGAGAAGAGTCTCACTTCTAGTAATCATTTTGCTGCTTATGTGAATGCTAACCTGAAAGACTCTTCTATTGGGAAATGTTAATGATAGAGAACCTTGCTTATTGGCTAAATGAGAAAAGTAAATTATATCTTGTAGTAGTGCCAGCAGATGTTATCACTCAGATCCACAAAATTCAGACATGATCCCAGACTGAGCATGGAATTTATTGTGAAAAAGCACCAAAACATATGAAAGAAAAAAGTGTCATTTCTCATATTCCAGTGAAAGCTAAAGATACCCCAGAAGGAGATTGCTGAAGCCCAAATTCATAACATTCCCACTAAATGGAATATGCTGCACCCTTTGTGTTGTCTGTAATATTCCTTGGGACCTGACTTCCAGTGATGTCACTGAGTTTGCTTAGTCATCCCCATGCTTTGTGCTGACTTGACCCACTCTGTCTAGGTCATGGGTGCCATATTTGCTTCCTGTTGAGGTTGTCTAGGAGCGATGCATCTCATGGTAACTGGTCCTGGAGTTTTGAATTAGCCTATACTCAGTTGACTTATTCGGGAGTATACAATTAAGTCCTATGCTGTGTCACACTAACCCGCAGGACTAGGTGAGTGTTAAGATGCACAGTTAAAGGACAATCCTAACTTAGCTGATGGCATTTTACAAGTTTATTATAGCCTGAAATATGAATCTCAGACCTTTGATCCCATTACAGCAATTCTGGATTTGCTGCATTTCACGAATATTTTATGAGAACAACATTCTTTACCAGGAAATGATGGAACTCCTAAAATCCACACTCTTAATACAAACCAGAGACATATCTTGTTAACAGAGTTTCCTATGAATATCCTTAGGCCACTGCATTAAATTTCTTGCGTGAATTTAATATGGAATACAGAAAAGAAGAGCTTAGGAAACACATCACATCCCTCAGTACTCATGGAGGGAGATTAGTTCCAGGATTTTCTGTAGATAGCAAAGTCTGGATGCTTAAGTACATTATATATATAATAGCTTATTTGCATATATCTGTACACATCTGTGTATTTTAGTTCATCCCTAGGTTTTTTTTGGTAACACCTAACAAAGCATAATGTAAATACTTTTGCTGTATTGTTAATGTAATAAAGACAAGAAAAGTAAAAAGCAGTACTTGTTCAGAATAGAGAAGCCCGTTCCTCAAGTGGAATATCAAAGGAAACAGACTACATTTGTGGTTTTTACCCATATTCTCCTTTCTTTTGTTGGAGTTTTTCAGTTCTTTAGACAGTTTTCAATTTTAATTCTTAAAGTGCTTGCTGGGTAGGAAAAGATTTAGTAGTTACTGAGTAAAATTTTTATATGAAACTTAGAAGATTTGTTCTGTGTTCTTTTATTGATCAGTTCAATATTCTTAAGTTGCACATTTGTAAATTATACTAGTTATTGTAATAAATACTATTGGTAGGGATATTGTTTGTGAACATAAATAAAAAATCAGATTTATTTTTCCTTTTGTTTTTAGATTTAAAGATAATCGAAAAGATGACATTTGGCTTGTTGATGTAAGTATGTAAATTTAAGTATCATTTTTGATCTCTTCTATGCAGAAAAACCAATTTGTTTTCTCAGATATTGCTACTTTCATTTCCCTCGTATGTATGTGTGTGTGGTGTTTGTGCATGTATGCGTGGGTATTTCTAAATGTGTGCATTCACTTATGCATGCAAATGTTTATGGTGTATATCTGTGCCTGTGAAGGCTGGAAATTGACACTGTGTCTTCTTCAGTTGCTGAACACCTTGTATAATGTGAAGCAGGCTCTCTCACTGATCCCAGATGGAAATCAAAATTTTCTCTGTTTTGGTTAAGTGTCTTGCTCTGGGGATTCCCCATCTCTTTCTCTTATGGACCATGATATGTTCTTGTTGCATGTAGCCACCTGGGTTGTACTTGTGTTTTGGTGCTCCAAATTCTGGTCCTTAGAAATGCATGGCAAAAGCTGGGCGGTGGTGGCACATACTTTTAATCCCAGCACTCGGGAGGCAGAGGCAGCTAGATCTATGTGAGTTCAAGGCCAGCCAGGTCTACAAGAGCTAGTTCCAGGACAGGCTCCAAAACTACCAGAGAAACCCTGTCTCAAAAAAAAAAAAAAAAGAAGAAGAGGAGGAGGAGGAAATGATGACGACAACGACATGCATGGCACCTCTTTACCCTCTCAGCTATATTCCTACCCCTACTTTCAAGATTCTGGCAAAGGAATTTATTTTGATAAAATTCTGGGAGTAAGGTCACATTTTTTGAGGAAGTTGGGGCCATTTCTTACAACGAAATTGTAGATTATATCTTAAGGAGATTACTTTATGATTTCAGTATAGACTTTACCCTTGTTTCTTCATTTTTTAAGAGATTGAGTTATAATAATATACAGTAATGCCAAACATGCTTCATCCCAATACTGAGCAAAATTAAGTTTGAGTGTTTGCTTTAACATGTATCAGTGGGAAAAAAGTATAGCCCACAAAGTGAAACAAGAGAGCAGAGTTAATGATTGTTGGGAGTGGAAAATAGAGCCTGAAAATCTGCTGCTTAAGTCTTCCTCCTTTTATTTATGTTTAAACATTTCCATGGAATCACCTTGAAAAATAAGTCTCATTTAATGAAAATACATAAATATTGTGTTAATACCATATAAATAGAATACCTAATTGAATTCTGTTTGATTCTGAAATATGAAGGGCAGTGGTTGTAATCAAACTGACTTGTCCCTGTGTCAAATCTCTCAATGATCATGCAAAATCCTGCCAGTGAAAACAGTAGAACTCAGCAAATGTATCTACCTCTGTGTTAATTTTTTGTACTAGAAACAGATGTTTTCCATGAACACAGATTGAATGTGGTATGGTGCATGCATGTTTGTTTAGTAGTTTTATCTTATGTAGAACATAAACACATTTGCACAGAATTAAAGATTTTTTTTTTTTTTTTTTTTTTTTGGTTTTTCGAGACAGGGTTTCTCTAGCTTTGGAGCCTGTCCTGGAACTCCCTTTGTAGCCCAGGGTGGCCTCGAACTCCCAGAGATCCTCCTGCCTCTGCCTCCCGAGTGCTGGGATTAAAGGCATGCACCACCACCGCCCGGCCAGAATTAAAGATTTTGAACCAATCATGATTCTATTCTAAATAGGTATCGATAGTCAATTAAAATGAAATTAAAATATTAGTTTTGAGGTATGCCCTAAGAGGTAAGCGATCTAGATTCATGCGTTTTTTTTTATTTTGTTATATTGCAACTTAAAAAACTATCTTGTCTGAAATAGATTAGTAATTAGATTGCTTAAATAAATTCTTTGAAAATTAAGGTTGAGCTTCATAGTGGTACAAGGTTTTAGTGTATTTTTTTTTTTCTTTTTGTGTAGTTTTATGCACCCTGGTGTGGCCATTGTAAAAAACTGGAACCAATTTGGAATGAAGTTGGATTTGAAATGAAAAGCATTGGTTCTCCAGTTAAAGTTGGAAAAATGGATGCTACTTCATACTCTAGTAAGCTCATAGTTAATTATTCTGTTATTTTATTAATGGAAATATTTTAATTATAGCATTCAGGGTAAGTAGAGGAGATGCTTTATCATGGAAAGTTATCTTATTAAGCTAAGACTATATACTTAGAGTTAAACAAAATTACCATTAAAATTTTAATACACTGTATGTGCTAATCTTAAGCATAGCATAGATATGCAAGTCATTGTTTGCTCCTAGTTGAGTCTACATTGATAATCTTATAGGAGGCAACTACAGAAAAGTTGAATTTGTAAGTGTAAGCTGAGGAAGCATAATATGGAAAAAACTAGGTACTTACAAAATGAGTTGAGTTAGGAAAAATATAAATGAAGATTAGAAAGGTACTGAAAGTTGAAAATGAAATTTGTGAGTTGGTACAGAGAACTGAATGATGCTGAGACGAGTATATGGCACCTCATAGGCCAAATTTGTTCTGCTGCTTTGTTTTGTAAATAGAATTATTGAACTATTGCTACAGTCATTTGTGTATTGTTATCTAGACTATTTTCATGCTCCATTATCAAAACTGAATTGTGACAGAACTACATATTCCCATAACCTAAAATATTTGCTATCTACCATTTCAGAAAATCTTTACTAGCAAGTGTCTTAAGGAAAATAATAAAAGAAGAAGTTAAGTTTACGGAAGTATGGGATGTCATATCAATTTGGAAAGAGTATAGCTTCAGAGAAAATAATAATGCTTTTGTTTGCAGTAGTGGGAATTCTTCTAAAGGCCCTAAACTTTGGCTTTATTGGTAAACATTTAGTTGTGTTATTTCTTTTACTGGCTGTTTTGAACTTTGAATGATGTGGCATATGTTAAATCCTTCATATTCAATAAGATTGGTTTCCTTGTCTTTTACTTCTGAAAGTAGAAGTATGCTATGTGGCAATATAGCACAATATAGTTTTAAAGACTTACAGTCTTACAAAAATGGGACAAAATCTTTCCCTGTCTAAAGACTGGCTTAGAACTTTCTATGAAATCTGTAGACTCATATCAGTATCCCTCCTCAGTCTCCCAAGTACTAGGATTACAAGTATGAATCAACACATCCTGCTACTTACTGTGCTTTTTTTCTTTTTTCGGGAAGCTAAGTATATGTTCTAGGTTGTACTTTACGTCAAGACAGACCCATGTTTTTTAATTTCAACTCTTATGCTCTACTTTGTGGCTTTGGGTAGGCTACTTAACCAAGTTTTAGTTATTGAATCTGTAAGGGACCAATAATCTTAAAGATGGAGACAATTGTATAATGCTTCATACTTAAAACCCCTTGGTGCAATGGCTAGTACATACAGAAGGTACCATATTGTTAAGAGTTTCCCAAGTGAGAAAGTGTTATACATTTTATCATTTGTCAATTGAGAGAGATTACAATAGAGGGAAAGCAAATGACTTGATAAAAATGTTTTGGGCTAAAACTTATGAGATCAAAGAGAATAACAATACATACATGAAGATTATCTATGTGAGCTTTCATATTTATTCTGTGTAGGATGCTAGGAGCTCAGAATTGAATGAAAACAGCAGAACTGTGAAAATATGGTAGTAAATGCTGGTAGTATTTATGGTAATAAATATATGGTAGTAAAATATGGTAGAAAAATGCTGGTAGTCATTTGCAAGGCTGAAGTTACAGATGGGATAGATTGCCATTGTAATCCTTAGTATACTTTGTTAAAAATGAGGCCACTTGTTGGTTCCTGGTTGCTCAGTCCCGAAATAATCACACAGAAACTATATTATTTAAATCACTGCTTGGTCCATTAGCTCTAGCTTCTTATTGGTTAACTCTTCTTAATTTAACCCATTTCTAGTAATCTGTGTATTGCCATGTAACTGTGGCTTACCAGGTAAAGTTCCCAGTGCTTATCTCCTTCAGGGGCTACATAGCTTCTCCCTGACTCTGCCTTCTTTATCCCAGCATTCAGTTTAGTTTTCCCAGCCTACCTAAATTCAACCATATCAGGCCGAGCCAGTTTCTTTATTCATTAACCAATAAAAGCAACACATAAACAGAAAGACCTCCCACACCAGTATTTGCTGAGCTGTATATCTCCACTGCTGTATGGCAAAGCATATTGTTTAGTTTTTTGTTTATGTTCACGATGTCAGCTAGCCCAAGTCTGCAATCTTTCAGATTACTGATGTTAATGAATCAGTGATCTAGAATGTAGTTGAGTTGTTAGAGTTGGAATTCCTAAATGAGATAAGAGGACTGACAGACCGCTGTTGAGGAGAGGGAGAATGTTTGGGCTAGTATATTTGAATTAGTTTTTAACTGTATTAGAAGAAGGAGTTGTAGAGATGGCTCTGGTTGAGAATGCTTGCTACAGTTGCAGAGGACCTGGATTTTGTTCCCAGCACTCGTATGTGACTTACAACCATCCTGAACTCCAGCTTCAGAGACTCTGACAGCATTCTTCTAGCCCTGAAAGCATTGTACACATATGGTACATGAAAGCATCCATGTTGTGATATATTGTGCACATTCATACGTGAAGGCAAAACACTTAAAAAATAAAATAAAACAAATAAATATAAAAGGAAAATAATGTTAAAGAAGTTTTTACATTCAGTGATTACCAACTGTGAGTAGTTACATCTTGATTATATCCGCAGCCATGCATATTTACTCATCTCACATACTTATTTATGGATATACTCATTCACTGAATAAGATATCATTTTCTATCTATTTATGAACTCACATTCCATTCTTTGGAGACTATTGAAAAGCTCACAAGTTTCATTTGGCCAGGAAATACTTATAGCCTATTAGAGAGAGAAGGAGGAATAAATTATTAAGTGCAAAAAAGTCTGGAAAAATGGCAGATTCATTGATCACTTGAATCATTTAGTGGAAAATAGAATAGCTATATTAAGAAGTTACTGGGAAAACACATACATATAATTTATATAATGCATTTAAACTGGAAATATCATAAAGATAAACTATAGTGCCTCTGTGATATTTACATTAACTCAAAGCTTGCAGTATCTGATCCCTTGATATTTAAATTTTGTATTCTTTAAGTGACTCTATTAAAGGAGTTCTGAGATTAGAAAAAATAACCAAAATAAGGGCTAGAAATGTTCCTCAATGGTAAAGCACTTCCTTGGGATGTATAAAGCCAAAAAGTTTGGTTATAGTTCAGGTGAAAAAATGTTTAAGTTGAGGAACTATAAAGTAGAATATTTTGATATGTAATTACATAGTTTGGGTTTGATTTCAAAGAGGACCATTCCAAACAGTCAAGTATAGAAAAATTGTCTAAGATTGACAGTAGCTTACTCTTAGCTGTAATTGTGGCAGAAACAAATGTCGTCAGGCTCAATAAAACAAATCCCAATGGATAGGACTTTTGAACAGGAATTTTGAAACTGTGGTTTATTTTTTTCTGTGTTGAAATTGCACCAAATATTTTTGATGCCATTTTAATTAATAATTAGTCAACCAAATTTTATAAAATCTGCACAGAGATCCGTTCTTCCTGGAATGAATACTAAGAATATTTTTCATTTGGAAGTTAAATCATATAGTTTCCTCTATCATAGTGAGTTTATTTCTATTCTGGAGCCCCTAAAACTCTGCTTACTGCACCATTCCAATTTTTTGTTTTTGTTAAAGGATTAGTTTTGAAAATTTCCTTTCTAGGTCACAAATTCTTTTGAATCTGTGACTGTAATTGATGGTTTTTCAAACTTGTATTATTGACATTTTAGACCAGCTATTTCTGGTTTTTTTTTTTTTTGGGTTTTGTTTTATTGTTGTTGTTTGTGCTATATAAGTTATTTTCCATGTATTTTTGGAATTTTTAGCAGCACCATATCTCTGACTTCTCTAGATTAAAGAAAGATTCCTACACATCCCAGTTCTTCCTCCTATGCCCATATGTAAATTAAAAGTTTCCTAAGAGTCATTATTTGTGCCCTTTTCATGTTGGTCATATGGTAACAAGAAGTATGAAAAAAATAGTATTTTTTTAGCTAACTCCACCTCCCTTTTCAGTTCATAGATATTAACAGAAGGTAAATAAGCAAAGTGAAAAAAATAATCTCACATGTCAAAATTAGATGCCAAGTTAGGCCCGGAATCTTCTATGAAGGGATTAATAACAAGTTTGTATGTGAATCATTTTTCTTTAATGTTAGAAGAAAAGCAAGTCTATCAGACTGAGTTTCTACTTCACTCTTGCCTCCTAATTGATATTTTCACCCAAATAATATTCCAAGTGTTCAAAAGTTATGTTTTATGTGAGAATGGACAAGTTTTTCCTCACACAAAATTATTCTGAGCTACATTTAAAGGATTTTAAAGCCAGTTACAATATTCCACCTCAGTATATATTAGCATGTATACTGTGATGTGCAATTAGATATCACTTAGTAATGAGTTCAAGATCAGGGATCAGGAACTAGATCTTCAGTTGTGGAGTTCTGTGTGCTAGACTGTGTGCTAGAAATTTTCCTGTTTGTCTTCATTTAAAAATCCTTCTGAGCCAGGCGATGGTGGCGCACGCCTTTAATCCCAGCACTTGGGAGGCAGAGGCAGGCAGATCTCTTTGAGTTCGAGACCAGCCTGGTCTAAAAAGCTAGTTCCAGGACAGGCTCCAAAGCCACAGAAAAACCCTGTCTCGAAAAACAAAATAAAAACAAAAAAAAAAACAAACAAACAAAAAATCCTTCTGCACACTTCAGCTCATGAGTCTTTAGAATTTTAATTTGCTTGTGTGTCTGTGTGTGTACGGGAAGTATAGATCATAAAACTAGGAGAGGGACCATGAGAGGGAAAGAAGATAAGAGAAGAGGGAGGACAAAGTGTAATCATTGTTTTTTTTCCGATTAATTATGCATGCACACGTCATCCACACACACAGAGAGACATTCATTCACAGCACAGACAGAGACAGACACATTCACACACACAGAGACTCGAACCGCGAACCTCGGCACTGCAGGCGGCGCTCCAAACCTCTGAGCCAGCTCTCCGACGTAATCATTGTTTTGATAGTCACTTTTTATCTTTTCAAAGTATTTTCTGAAGTTCATATGTGAGATTATTAACTAATTATAATAAATTTTCATGTTTTTGTTCTAAGATTTTAATATTTAAAAACATTCACTTGGGTTTGTGTGAATGCACTTTTTTTTAAGTAAAATGCTCATGTTACCCAGTTTTCTCTGTTTAAAAAGAACTTAGAAATATTTATTCTTTTCCTTATCAAGGCATTGCTTCAGAATTTGGAGTTCGAGGTTATCCAACAATTAAGCTGTAAGTTGAGTGTTGTATATTTATGTGTATATTTTAAATAGTTTACTCTTTTTACAATTTATTTATTCTAGTACTTTCTTTGGAGGTTGTAAGTTTGTGTTTTTAAACCAATTGTGTGATCAAAGGTGAGAGGCTCTATATGTGTGTGAGGTGTACAGCTAAGTGAGTAACTGTATTCTGAGTGCTTGCTGTATATTATGCATTTACAGAACGAGGTATACATTCATAAATTATGAAAGGTCTCCTGAAGGACCACATTATATATTCTGCTTTGCATCCGCTAATCACATGAAACAGATTTCATTCTTGTATATTTAAAGAGACTTACTTCATTAGAGAAAAAAGAAATCAAGAAAAGGAAAATTGATAGATGTTAATTTTAATAGATGAGTATTTATCAAGTCTCGTAGAGAATTTAAGCTGTAAAAATGATATGGTGATTCTAAAGGAAATTGTTTTATAATGATTTTGCTACATTTTGCTATTTTCATTGACCTTATTTTGGCATTATGAGTAGCTAAGCTTTCTTTTCAAAGTTATATTTATAAGTAAGCTAGCTTCCCCCAATACTTTAAAACCTCAGATTTTACAATTTTAAGTAAGTATATTATTCTGGGGTTTTTTATTGATATTTTTCTTTTGTTTTTGAAAATGTTACAGTGTGTGTTAATGACCCTTTCTCTTTGTTATTAGGAGTTCTGTTTTGCTTATTAGTTGTTTTTTTCCTGTACAGTTGATTAGATATAAATTTATTTATTAACAGATTTCTTGGAAGATAATCTATGTTTTAGGAAAGCCATTTTTATTTCTGATTTATGATGAATATTGGAGAATTTATCAAGTAATTTGTATTATATTGGTGAAAATGAGCTTTGCTACCATTCTAGTTCCTTTTTTTTTTTACTGCTTGATCGAGCGTCTAATTAAAACTACTCTGACTTAAGCCCTTTACTGTAAATGTGCAAATTACTCACTTTTTTTAGACAGTGCATACTAAAACTCAATACCACAGAGTAAAATGTATTCCTCTTGTGTGAGTGAAGTATATTCTTATGCATCTTAAGGTGCTGTTTATCAGAAGACAGTTGCATATTGTTTTACACAAGTGTGCTTCTTGTAAAGTTTCCCCTTATTTGGCATTTTGTGCATTTTAAGTTTATATTTCAGTAAATTATGATTGAGATTAAAAATGAAGAAAGTTAATTTCCAATTTTTATTTTTAAGATTGAAGGGGGACTTGGCATATAATTACAGAGGACCACGGACTAAAGATGATATAATTGAGTTTGCTCACAGAGTGTCTGGGTAAGTTGAAAAACCTTTAATATGTGAATTTAATATTTGAAAGAAAATATATTTTAGTAGACCACATTGGAATGCATATTTTAGATACAAATGTGTTGTATACATGTATGAAACAACCTAAGGTTTTATAGCATATGCAGTGAAATTCTGTAAAGATATATCGTATTTTGTAATATATGTTAATTTTGTGTTTAAGGCCATTTTATGTTTAAAAGAATCGTTTTTTTCCTCCAGTGAATTTTAATACATTTTCAAATTTTTTATTATAACAATCTTTTTTATTTATAAAAGACATCCTAAGCTAACCCTGACACCACCCTCAAGGGATGCTTGAAGTGGTGCCTACTACCAGACCATATGAACGTGCTCTATTTCTTTCTCTCAAAATATCTTGTAAAGAAACACTTGAATTCCTTTCTTTAGTATCTGTATTTCCAGTATCACTAACTTCTGTACTTTGGGTCCTTCATTAAACAAAGTAAGAATTACTTACACTTAACTCGTGCAGTTCCTTCATAAGTCAGTCTGGTGACTCAAAAGGCTGTAGAATTGCTGCTAATGGGCAGGTCTTGTATACACCATGCTGATGGAGAAGGGTCATTTGTCTATTGGTTAAGGTCATTTGTCTATCTGTTGCTTTCATTGATTAATTAATAAAGAAACTGCTTGGCCTTTGATAGGACAGAAAATTAGGTAGGCGGAGTAAACAGAACAGAATGCTGGGAGAAAGAAGCCGAGTGAGGCAGTAGCCATGATTCTCCCACTCCAGACAGACGCAGGTTAAGATCTTTCCTGGTAAGCCACCTTGTGGTGTTACACAGATTATTAGAAATGGGTTAGATCAATATGTAAGAGCTAGCCAATAAGAGGTTATAACTAATGGGCCAGGCAGTGTTTAAAAGAATATAGTTTCCGTGTAATTATTTCTGGTAAAGCTAGCCATGTGGAGCTGGGCGGGAATGCAGCCCACCTCCCCTATTACAGCACCATGCATACACTGATCGAAGAGATGATTCACTGGCTTTCTATCTATGTACCTTTGAGGGAAAATAGTATAGAGTAGGGTTTCATAATACTCAGAGCAGTGCACAATTTAATTTATGGACTGTTTCCTGTGAAAGCTTGTATTTAGTACTATCAGACCATAGTTGCGAAGGGTAATTGGAAACATGGGAAATGAAATGGGGAGGATTACTCTAACAATTTTTTGAATCTTAACTTTTAAATATATTTTTCTTATGTAGTAATGCCTTATATCAACTTTGATTTCTTTTTCTCTAATTTCAGAATCTTAAGAGAAGCCCAGAATGTTCTTATTCTGATAGTCTTGGGATTCTATCCCTAGTTTGTGGTTCTGAAAATATTTTTTAGATTCACCTAAATTAATTTTTTTTTTACCATCATATTTTTTATGCCATCTGCAAAGTGATCTGACAGTATGTGTTTATCAGATGATATAGTTAGAACCCAGTGAGCCATTTGCATTGAATGACAAATATTTGACCTATTGCTGGTCAGGAAGTAGATCCTTTCACAAGCAATTCTTACTAATTTAAATGTGATTCTTAAAAAAAGTCTGAGCCGGGCGATGGTGGCGCACGCCTTTAATCCCAGCACTCGGGAGGCAGAGGCAGGCGGATCTCTGTGAGTTCCAGACCAGCCTGGTCTACAGAGCTAGTTCCAGGACAGGCTCCAAAGCCACAGAGAAACCCTGTCTCGAAAAACCAAAAAAAAAAAAAAAAAAAAAAAAAAAGTCTATACCTTGCTAAGGTGTAGAGAATATCAGTGTTTATAATTATATTTATGTGTTTCTCTTTTGAAGAACATTTGTCAAGATTAATCTATATTGCCTTTAAAGTTCTAGGCACTTTCATATTAGCTTGACAAGATAAATTATAAATAGCTTTAAGTTAAAACATGATAGTTTGTTGTATAAAATGATGCCTCAGAATATCTGTATAAATGCACAAAACTAAGAATAATTTATGTTAAAGTTTGTGATGCTTATATGTGTAATTTCCATTGTATTTTCTCATTGTGATTGCATATTTCTCTTCATTTACTTTGTGAATAAATTTTGAAATGGTTTTGTTGGAGATGAGTACTAGTGAGATGCACTTGAAACCCCCATGACTTCAGATAGCTTTATGTTTTGCAGTTATGTTAATTTTTCTTTAACTCTAAAAAGGAATTCTCCTGATGTGAGGGTGCCTCTGAAGTAGGGGAGATTTCATGACTCAGTTCTAATGTTGCATCACTTACTGGTTAATTATGAAGGATTGAAGCAGAAGCTAGGGAGAGTTATACAATGACCTTAAGAGCTGTGTGTTTGGAAAGTGTTTGCCTTTGCAAAATAGGTTCTGTTCATTTTGTAAGTTTTGAGTACTGAAAGTATGATAATCTATACCATATTTAAAAGAAAAAAGCATTTACTCATTTCTTAACTGTATTTTATAAGTGATATGTTTTATAATACTCTTTAGTATTGATGTATTCCTTTTTTTAAATGACTATGATAAATTCCATAGAAATATTTTCTCTTTGTATTATTGTATAACTATTGCTACATTTTATTTTTCTAAAAATAACTAATTGAAAGCTTGGGTCTTTGACCTCCATAGGGTACTTAAGAAGTATATAACTTTTAGATTAAATCATATTATATAAATTTTAATTCTTTTTATTTTGTTTTGTTTTTTGAGACAAGGTTTCTCTGTGTAACTTTGGAGCCTGTCCTGAAACTCTCTCTCTCTCTCTCTCTCTCTCTCTCTCTCTCTCTCTCTCTCTCTCTCTCTCTCTGTCTCTCTCTCTGGAGATCTGATTGGCCTTGAACTCACATAGATCCACCTACCTCTGCCTCCCAAATTCTGGGATTAAAGGCTTGCACTACCACCACCTGGCTAATTTTAGCTCTTGTTGACTCCTGGGATACTGTTTCATAATCTGTTTCTTTAAAACATGCTTTTGAAAAGGAAAATTTTTTCAGGTGAATTGTCTTGCTTTTAGTCAAGGTCTGTAAATAAATACTCATTGTGTCTTACTAATCAGAAATATTATTGATGTTTTTCTAAAGAGATATATTTGAAACTGCCAGATTTAATTCTGGGTATTACAATAAGCATTACTATGTATTACACAAGCACCATAGACTGAAATTTTACTTGAGTAGATTTGGGATATACTTAAGTGCAGATAAAACATTGCTAGCATTATAAATATTATCAGCTATCACATAATTGGTATGAATTGTGCACTGTCTTTAGTTCGTACCCATTTGTTTTCTTTTCAAATAGAGCTCTGATTCGGCCACTTCCAAGTCAACAAATGTTCGACCATGTACAGAAGAGGCATCGGGTATTTTTTGTTTATATTGGTGGAGAATCACCCTTGAAAGTATGAAGTTATCTTTTTTCCACATAAGCATACATATTGTAATTCTTTTTACTGTACAGTTATGATTTTATGAAAACTTGAAAGCAAAATATTTTAGCTTATCTAAATATTTTTCACAATGAAAATACTTTCTTTAATCTCCCTTACTAAATTGGCCATTATGAAATTGAGGTAAGTGAAAAATTTGAGAAAATATTCCCTGCCATAGTAATTTTTATGTAACTAACTTTATTATTTAATTTTTACATTTTTAAACACTTTAAGTGAAAGACTGGAAACTGCAGTGAAATGGTAACTTTGTAAAACAAAACACTGTGCCGAAGTTTCCTTAATGTATATGTGTTTCTGCATACCTTGCCTACTGTGATCACCATCATCATTATTCATCATTGTTAATCTGTTAATAACCTGAATCGACTTTGTGTTATAATTTATCAGTTCTCTTTGACGGGGAGGGTAGGAGCACTTAATTGCTGTGATTGTTTGTGGTCACAACAGTGTATTTTGTTTGGTTATATTTTCTCCTTTCACTGAAAGGTGACATGGTAAAAACTTCTTATACTGCTTATAAATAGCTTTGATTGTTAAATGAGAATCAAATTTTAATCTTTGATATTCAAGATATCTTTTTTCTGTTTGTATTATCATAGGAGAAATACATAGATGCTGCATCAGAATTAATTGTATATACATACTTCTTTTCTGCCTCAGAAGATGTGGTTCCTGAGGTAATATTTAATATCTGGTTTAATGACTAAAAATTACTCATAAGAATTAATATTTGATTTTATGTATCTGAGAAATTTTTACTATTGGTGTCAGATTATTTATAATTCATGAGCCAGTACATCCACAATCATGACATATAGAGACTGTCGTGTTTAGTAACTTTTTTCTCTATGAAATAACTGGTGAGCAGTGATATACATCAAACTCCAAAGATGCTTGTACGTATGCTGCAAATACAGTCTTCTCTTGTCCTTTCAAACACTATAGTAAATAAATATTACAGAAACAAATTTTCATTGATACTATCAAAGTAAATAGGTAGTTTGAGAGTTGGAATAGGTAAGGATGGACAACTTTTCTGCATTTCTTTGTCCAAAAACTAAAGGCAGGAAGAAAAGAAGAGAGGGAGGTCTCAGAGTAGAAAATATTTGAACTGAAAACTGCCTCATGTGGAAGAGCCTCACATAGGTCTATGAACAGAATATATCAGAAACAAGTAAGATAGATGCCCAGGATAAGAACATCTGAGGAACAGTGCAGTAGCCAGTACTGTGAGAAGGGAATAGAAGCAAGCAGAAAACAGATCCTGTCTTGGGCATTATAGTGTGTATAATAAAGTTGAACTTCATTTGAAAATACCAAGATCACAGTGAATTGAACAAGTGTGAAAGTAGGTCCAGAGATCAGTTGACCTTTGAGCTTGAGAGTCAATAAGAAAGCAGGGGAATATGAAATAACTTAAGAATGTTCACCTGAGCCGGGCGATGGTGGCGCACGCCTTTAATCCCAGCACTCGGGAGGCAGAGGCAGGCGGATCTCTGTGAGTTCGAGGCCAGCCTGGTCTACAAGAGCTAGTTCCAGGACAGGCTCTAAAACTACAGCGAAACCCTGTCTCCAAAAACAAAACAAAATAAAAAAATAAAAAAAAAAAAAGAATGTTCACCTGATACAGTGCTTCTCAAACTTTTTAATGCTGCAACTCTCATGTTATAGTAACACCCAACCATAAAATTATTTTCATTGCTACTTCATAACTAATTTTATTACAGTTATGAATTGTAATGTATATATCAGAAATGCAGAATATCTGATATGCTACCCCTGTCAAAGGGTAGTTTGACCACAAAGGGGTTTCAACCTATAGGCTGAAAACCACTGGTCTAGTACATATTTTGATTCTTATATTATAATGGGAATTCTGGAATGATTTGAGTTTGTTGAAGAACCTCTATTTTTTCCAATCTAAATCCATTCCAGTTTTCCTAGTTTGTTTTAAGACATGTTATTTTTCAGAGCAGATCATGTTCATATCCTTAATTTGAGATTTCTCCTTTGTAGCTCTAAGTATTGATGTTTATATTTTACAGTGAGACCCTCCCATTTTGGTATTCAGGCATATGATTTTTAGCATATACAACTAGTTGTATAACCACTACATCTTTGAAGATGTAGAATTAGCTGGGCAGGATATTGTACACCTGAAAATAGAAGCAACAGCTCAAGGCCAACCTGGGCTACATTAAATTTTGTATTTAAAAAACAAAGAAACAAAAAATTAAAAATATAGAGAACAGACGGACTACCCCATGCAATGTGTAAGTGAACGTCAGGGAATGTAGGAGACAGATGAATGTGGAGCTGGATTATCTGCAACAAGTTCTTCAGGAAGGACCGCTTTGTTGCTTTGTAAGGGAATATTGCTTTGTGTTGAAAATAGAACGTTTATATCATTTTTGTGGATGAGTTGCCAAGAGCAAATGGATCTAGTCATGTTTAAGAGCTTTTTCACTACCTAAGGTAGTTCTTTTCATGATGTTTAAATCTTAGTCATAATGTTTCAAGACCCTTTATTATATGGCCTCTGTGCTGAGATGAACCTGGATCCTTTTATTTGTTGTTATTTTTATATTTCATGTGTTCATGGGCAATTGCTTAGCCAAATTATTTGTCTTCTGATAGTCATAATTTTACCTTAAATAAATGCAAAATAGAAAATGTATTTTTAGGTGAAATATTATGAATGACAATTGTGTTTCAAAAGCACTCTGTAGAGTTCTTTTTTCCTAATGTCATTCATAATTATCATAAGCTTTGTGATTCTAGAATGCTATCATGCTATCCACACACTTTGTGTTTCTAGAATGAGGCAGTCAACTCCCTATATAAAGTGGCTGCATCTCACATAGCTGGTGAGTGGTGGGAATGACATCCTTAGGTAGGCGGTTGAAGTGTTGGTCCTCCTGTTCTGTGCTCCAGAACCCTCCATCTTTTCCAACCCAGGATGCTATCTGTGTTCTTTTTTAAACTCTTTATGAGTTGTCTGATTTTTCTCACATTTTTGGTCAAACAGGATGCTTTCTGGGATGTACCTGAAAACATTCAGACAGAAAAATTGGTTGAATTTAAGATTATACTCTTTTTAGTCTTTTGTTGTTGTATGTATGTTTCCTTGTTCTTTTCTTTCCTAGTGCTTTTTTTTTTTTTTTTTTTTTTCTTTTTTGGTTTTTTGAGACAGGGTTTCTCTGTAGCTTTGGAGTCTGTCCTGGAACTCCCTTTGTAGACCAGGCCAAGCTGGCCTCGAACTCACAGAGATCCGCCTGCCTCTGCCTCCCAAGTGCTGGGATTAAAGGCGTGCGCCACCACCACCCGGCTTTTCCTAGTGCTTTTGAAATTGTAGGTACTAATTGGATTGTTAGTGTTAAAACTTAAACTTCTGATATTTTTCTGCAGTATGTGACACTGAAAGAGATGCCCGCTGTGCTTGTTTTCAAAGATAACACTTACTTTGTTTATGATGGTAAGTTCCAAAGCTTTAACTCATACATATAAAGCCTTTCATAATTGCAACATTGTTACAAGGAGGTATTTATAAAAGTTTTTTTTTGTTTTTTTTTTTGTTTGTTTGTTTTTTTGGTTTTTCGAGACAGGGTTTCTCTGTAGCTTTGGTGCCTGTCCTAGAATTAGCTCTTGTAGACCAGGCTGGCCTCGAACTCCCAGAGATCCGCCTGCCTCTGCCTCTCGAGTGCTTGGATTAAAGGCGTGTGCCACCACCGCCCGGCTTATAAAAGATTTTATGTGTCGCCAGTATCACAGTTCCCAATGGTAGAATGATCTTTTTAACCCTTCAATAGTTTTTCCATTAGTGCACTTTCATCCTTAGTTTCTTTCAGTGATTTTGTATATGTGTATGTGCATGCGCGTGCGTTCATGCATGCGTGGGGGGGTATGTGTGTGTGAAATTTTTTGCCAGTTTAAGAATAATATGTATGCGATTTCTATGCATTAAAATGTTCAGACTTGATTTTTAAGAGGGCAATTAACATTTCACCACACACAGATAAAATAAAACATCCTCAGAAAAATAGAACCCTATACCGTCTTTAAGTATTTCTCCCCCTCTGTCTGAAAACACTTCCTTAAAGTGAGTACTTAATTTCAGCTAAATTTTATTTTGATACCACCCATGCATCATAAAAAGAATGATATAATACAACCCTAATACTCACAGTAATATTAAATGGTTAACTGGACCTTGCTGTATTTGCTTTAGTTTTGTTGTTTCTCTTTTGAAGCATTTCAAAGCAAATCCTAAAGGCATTTTGTTACTGTTTCATTTTTCTTTTTTTTTATTATTAAAAAAATGTGGGCTATATATTTAGGTAACCACTTGGTTATTGGACCACTAAAGACAAAGTTTTTTCTTTGTTTCAGTAAAGGAACATGTTATTTTGATAATTGTGCAGAAAAAACTAAGCATCTTTTTTTTTTGCTGGGTTTAATTGAACTAACTTTAATTTCTTGATATACAATCATCATTACTCTATATGCTGTTAGTATATAGGAGGTATACAGTGTTAACCTACTTAATGAAGGTCCTACATCACTAGAACATTAAATAAAGAGATTTATAGAATGAAACAGAAAGTAGTTCATAGGCTCATTCATTCAGGGGTTAGTTATTTAATGTTTACAGTTATCACCAAACAGTCAAATGTTTGCTGTCAAAGGAACTTGAGAGGAATTATTCATACATAAAAATGAGAGAAAAGACATAACCCATATCTGTGTCTTTACCTTCCTTCTTTTTGATGACAGAACAGCTACTAGAGGTACTCACTATTGTTATTATTTTATGTATTTTTAAAGTAGAATATTTTCTTTTTTCTCCCAAGTTAAAATGCTTATTAACAGTATCTTAAGTCAACCTTCTCATCTCATTACTCTAGTCCTGCTAAGAGGTCCTTAACACAGATACCTTCCTTTTTTACTTTCTTAGAAATTAAAAAAAAAAGTTATATCTGTTTAGATTTTACATATTCTTTGTACCTGCCTAAGAAAGTTCCCTTCCTTTTGTCTTGCTTCCTGCTTCAGATGTCTTTTGTGCTTGAGACAGAAGTAGTAGGTGCAGTTTCTGCAGGTGTTGTACATGTCCAGCTTTGTTGCTATTTCACAGACAGTATTTTGAAGTCTTCAGGTGGACAATAGGTTCCATAATGCCTCAGATGTTTACTCTGCTGCTGATTATTTGTGAATCTGGAAGCATTAAGATGCTTCAGGGACAGTTTATCTGAAGAGTTTTAAGTTTATCATATGCAGTCTTTAGGAAATTTGCTCTGGACATGGAATTAAGATTCTTGCCCAGTAATCACTTTGTAGTTTTAGGTTTGTTGCAAGGGAGAGGCTGCTTGTTCATCCCAGCCATCCGGCTAGGTTAGCCCTGAAATAACCAAACAGAAATTGTATCAATTAAATCACTTGCTTGGCCCATTAGTTTTATCTCTTATTAGCTAACTCTCACATCTTGATTTAACCCATTTCTATTAATCTGTTTATCGCCACGTGGCAGTGGCTTACCGTGAAAGATTCTAACCAGCTTCCATCTCAGGCGGAGGATCCATGGCTTCTCCCTGACTCTGCTTTCTTCCTCCCAGAATTCAGTTCCGTCTTCTCCGCCTACCTAAGTTCTGCCCCTATCAGGCCAAGGTAGTTTCTTTATCCATTAACCAATACAAGCAACAGATAGAAAGAAGGACCTCCTGTTTAAACAGAAAAAAGGAAGATGGGCATCTGGGATGAACAAGCAGGCCCCTCCCTACAACATAGGTACAGTTTTCTAATTTCTAAATTCAGCTCCACAAATACTTTTAATTTGACATTTATTCTGTAGGTTTGATTGTTTAAAAATAGTTTACTTAGCTTATATAAGAGACAGGAAAAGCACACCTTTCAGTCAGTGGGTACAATATAGTCAAAACACACTGATAGGCGTTTAAAGGCCTATACTTTTAATGGTTTTTTCATGTCATTATCATGTTTCCAAAAGTATTTCAGAACTCGATTTTTTTTCCAAGACAGGGTTTCTCTGTAGCTTTAGAGCCTGTCCTGGAACTAAATCCAATAAGGAGTAAATTTCCCCCTAAATACCATATTTCCTGTCAGTCTAGGAAAGGAAGTACTTGATGTTGAAATAAAACTCATGAACTATGTTTTATGTTTGTGTTTAAGTTGTATATATGAGAAAGAATTATAAACTAAGATAAAATCTAATAAGCAGTACAGATTACCAGCAATCATAGGAACCAGGTAAAACCTTTACCAGGCTGTCATTTTAGGAGCATATGTTTTCTTTGATCAGTCTGTAACTGTCTTTCCAACTTCATTTTTAAGTGAATATTGAGATTATAATAACTTTGCATTTAACTTATGTAACTTACTTTTAAATTTATAAGTGGAATTTTCAGCTTTTTACAAAATATATTCAGTTTTGTTTTAGGGGATTTTAATTTCTCTTATTTGAATTCTTTGTTAATTTTAGTTGGTGCTATAGTAAATAACTGCATTGTTCATTAATCCTTCCCTACATCTGATTAATAGAATAAACTACCTTAGAACTATCTTAAGATTTTAAAATAATAATACTGTATTAAATACTTTATTCACATTGCCAGATTAAGATAGTACAGCTATCTTGTACTCCAGTATATTTCATTTGCTTTGTTTTCAAGAGTATGAAGATGGTGATCTGTCCTCATGGATCAGCAGGGAGAGGTTTCAGAACTACCTTACTATGGATGGCTTCCTTTTGTATGAACTTGGAGACACAGGTAACAAGCATATGGCCATTCCTTTTTCATTACAGAATTTTTCTTTGATTGAATACTTAATTACTGGTTCTTTTAAAGCTGCATTTCCTAACTAAAGTAGACTTATGTTTACTAGGTCTGCTTTTTAAGAATTGAAACTTAGGTATCCATACCACATTTATAACTATATATTCTTAAATGTACTTTCATATGAGGATCTCTTTTCTTTTTGGTTTTTAAAGACACGGTTTCTCTGTAGCTTTGGAACCTGTCCTAGAACTCACTATGTAGACTAGGGTGGCCTAGAACACATAGAGATCCTCCTGCCTCTGCCTCCTGAGTGCTGGAATTAAAAGCATGTGCCACCACTGCCCTGCTGAGGGTTTTTCTAACACCTAATGGTGAAGAGCAAAACAAGGAGATTGGATGTTTAGTAATGATGGGGGAAAACAAAACAAAACAAAACATAAAAGCTTTGCGTTAAAATGAAGCTTTACCAGCACTCGGGAGGCAGAGGCCTCTGTGAATTCTAGGCCAGTTTGGTCTACAAGAGCTAGTTCCAGGACAGGTTCCAAAACTACAGAGAAACTCTTTTTTGAAGAAGAAAAAAACAGAAGAAGCTTTCTTACAATTTTCTAAAGTCTGCTTTTACTTGTGAGTAGGAATCAGTCATATTGTTCTATTTATTTTCTTGCTTTATTTGTAATTTTCTATTATGACCTTAACTACACATAAATAGAAAGTTCAGAACTTACAGGACACCTGCATTTTTAGGAGAAAGTGTTGTGCATACTTAGACTAATTTTAAGTGGAATATCTATTTGTTGGTACCACATGTGTTTCCTCTCACAATTTCATGGTCATGGGTTGGAAGTCCAGCTATAGAGAAGAGACATTTGAAAATTAAATTAACACAGAATAAAAACTAAATAAGAGCCGGGCGGTGGTGGCGCATGCCTTTAATCCCAGCACTCGGGAGGCAGAGGCAGGCGGATCTCTGTGAGTTCGAGGCCAGCCTGGTCTACAAAGGGAGTTCCAGGACAGGCTCCCAAGCTACAGAGAAACCCTGTCTCGAAAAACCAAAAAACAAAAAACAAAACAAAAAAAAAAACTAAATATGAAATATTTCAAGAAATGAAATAATCTTTATAGACTGATGTTTTAAACAAAAAGATAACAGTGAGTTCAGATTGTATTGTCTAAAGATGTATTATGCTGGGCAAGATTAGAAAAAGCAGCAAAATAATGTAGAATTATGTGCTTTGTTTTGTTTTATACTTAATCTTGTTCCTGCCCTTGTCAAATAATACTCCAGTATATTTAGGTATAAACATTCATTTAACTTCCCTTATAACTCTGAAAAACTATTCTTTTCCTGAAATGAATGGGAGTTTCTTGAAGCTAAGGTATTTAGCTAGGAAACAGTGGTACCTTATTTTTGTTCTCCCAGTGCTTGGTATAGTGCTAAGAACATAACACTTCAACTCACACAAGCACCACCAGAGCACCACTGTTCTACCCTTCTGAATATATCAGTATGCATATAATGTATGTTTTACTTATACTTCAGGATATGTAGTATATCACTCAGTTTGATGCTATGTACCATTTCTGGTAAATGGTGATCCATTGTACTAGAGTAAGTGGCCATGTAAAAAGCATTTCCTTCATGTTTTAAACTATTGCAATTTTAGCACCAACAATTTTTTCTTTTTTTTCCTTTTTTTTTTTTTTTTTTGTTTTTTCAAGATGGTTTCTCTGTGTAACGACCCTACCTTTCCTAGAACTAGCTCTTGTAGAACAGGCTGGCTTCAAACCTACAAAGATCTGCCTACTTCTTCCTCCTGAGTGCTGGGATTAAAAGCATGCACTTCCACCACCTGGCTTATTTTTACTAATTTTTTTTTAAATCAATATCTTCATTATGGTATAGCTTTTGACAAAATACTGTGCCAGTCTGTGTGTTGCATAACACATTTTAATAGAGAAATTACTACAAATTTATTATGATTTACTTCTTTTTTTTTTTTTTTTTGGTTTTTCGAGACAGGGTTTCTCTGTGGTTTTGGAGCCTGTCCTGGAACTAGCTCTTATAGACCAGGCTGGTCTCGAACTCACAGAGATCCGCCTGCCTCTGCCTCCCAAGTGCTGGGATTAAAGGCGTGCGCCACCACCGCCCGGCTATGATTTACTTCTTAGAGGAAATTTATCATTTGCAGTTGACTAATCTATTGGTCCAGGCTATAGACACTATATAATAATATGGTGGCTTAACTTTTTGTAACATGTAAAGGATGATTGGAATTAAAATCTAGAAACATATTCTGATAGTTCTCAGTTACAACAGAAGTAATATTTGACAAGAATGTGAATGTGTTATGTCATTCTCAATTCCAGGAGATGAAAGATATTATTCTTAATTTTAGGAAAGCTTGTGGCCATTGCAGTTATTGATGAGAAAAACACATCACTTGAACATACCAGGTATAGTTGCTTTGAAACAGATTTAACCTTCAAATGTCATTCATGTCTTGCTTTGTCTGTAATCATTTAGATAAAATGACAGATATTATAATGTAATAATTAAACTTTTTAACTGGAAGGTGAAATATTTATATATTTGTTCTCTTACAGATTAAAGTCAATTGTTCAGGAAGTTGCTAGAGACTTCAGAGACCTCTTCCACAGGTATGTGCATGTGTTCTGAAAGTTGTCTTTGTTAGAAATGTTGTCTTTGTGTAACTTGGTGTCACAGTAAAATAAATCTAAAACAGTAAGATAAATTGAGTAACCATAATCTCCGAAATTTAAATCTGAAATCTGAGATGCTCTGAGGTCTACATACATGAGCTTTGATATGACATTAAATAGAAAATTTCACAGCTACCTTCACATGGTATGATCAGAACATAGAGTCAACTTTAAAGGATTGTATGAAACTCCTTCAGGATACATGTATAAGGTATATATAGGAGAAAAAAAATAATTCTGTAATTAACATTTTGGTCCCTGCCCTAGGGAGCTCATTGTTTATGTGCAAATGTTCCAAACCACGAAAACTTTCAGAAATGTGAAGCACTTCTAGCCCCAAGCTTTCTAGAAAAGAGAGTTCATCTCACACTTAGAAAGGTGAATCAAGAATTGTAATAAATGACTAGGAGCTTCAGATCAACATGAGGATAAATCTATGTCACATCTTACAAGTTAGAGAAGCTGTTCCCAGTCATTTATAATTAATTCCATTTCTGCTTCCTGTGAGTGTTTGACATGTGTTTTATGGAAGGAAAATATGCCCATAGACTTGAAAATATGAAACAAATCAAATGAGCAGTCACATGTCAGGTAGATGATTAAAACAAATATTCAAATTAACAAAACGTAAAAATTTACTTAGAAATGAGAATTGTTTCTGTGTTCCAGATTTTTGTGTTTGTTGCTGTCTCTAGTAACAGAAATAGATACTTGTATGATTCATTATTTTCTTCGTATTTCAAACCTACTGGAAGTTCATTGTGTAGTTCTAATGGTACATGAGACCTCATCTGAGTGATCCTATTTCATGGTAAATCAGCTTTCCTTAACTGCATTTTACTGAGAGCACATTTTCTTTCCCTGTCTTTTTTTTTTTTTTTTTTTTTGGTTTTTCGAGACAGGGTTTCTCTGTGGTTTTGGAGCCTGTCCTGGAACTAGCTCTTGTAGACCAGGCTGGTCTCGAACTCACAGAGATCCGCCTGCCTCTGCCTCCCAAGTGCTGGGATTAAAGGCGTGCGCCACCACCGCCCGGCCTTTCCCTGTCTTTTAAACATGTATAATGAGATGAAATATCTTAGAGTTTGTTGCTACTGCTCATGTCCTTATCAAACCACAGTAACATAAACTTTATGTGCATATCATAGGGATTTCCCTCTTTAGTATTTAAAGTTTATGTGTTTACCAAATTCTTATTGTGTTGTGTACCTTTTTTTAAAATCTAATATTGTGTTCTTTCTCTTCTCTCTATTGTTGCTGATATCTTATAGAAATTTTCAGTTTGGCCATATGGATGGAAATGACTATATAAACACTTTGCTGATGGAGTAAGTAAAGTGTTAATGGTTTTACTAACAGTTTTTCCACTTTGGTATTTCTGATTTTGAGAGAATGGGAAAGACTTAATAAGAAAAACATGCCCCATCAACAAAAAAAATCCACATCATTTTCTGATGCTGACATTCTCCCATTAAATGTCTTATTTTGGTTTATAAATCCCTTATTTTGAATTTATTGAGATTCAGTTTTAATCTTTACTATGAAAGATTATTTCCCACTTCAACATTATAACTTATAGCATTATCAGATTATTCTACAATATGTATATTTGTGGGTTTTTATAATATATACATTAATAATTTTAATAGGTAATTATGGGTTGGTAAAGTTGTTCACTGGGTAGAGGCACTGGCATACAAGCCTGAGAACTTGAGTTTGATCCCAGTGTACAAGGTAGCAGGAGAGACCCCATCTCTGAGTTGGTGGCTGACATCCACATGCAATTATTGAAGGTACATGAAGTATTTGACACTAGTATTTTTTTTCAGTTTTAAAAGTTCATTGGTAGATTCATATGTTTGTAGAATAAATTTTATTTATATCCACCTCATTCTGTCCCTCTCTCTTTTATATCTTCTTTTTATGTGTGACCCAACTGAATTTAATTAGAGTTGTGTGCATGAGTATGTGGTAGGCTGTTGACTGGAGTATTGGTAATATTGCTGAAGAAAATGATAACCTCCTGACACGAAAGCCATTTACTGCAAATAATCACACAAGAAGGGATAGGGGCTCATAGGCTTCTCCCTCGTTCATGCTGATGAAATGCTGACAGGCCCATGTTGTTCCCAAGATGACACTAATGTTTTAATATCAAAAGCAAAATAGAGGGATAGAGAGCTGGCTTAGAAGTTAAGAGCACTGGTTGATCTTCTAGAGGTCCTGAGTTCAATTCCCAGCAACCACATGATGACTCACAGCCATCTATAATGGAATCTGATGCCCTCTTCTGGTATAAAGTTGTACTTGCAGTGAGTTCGAGGCCAGCTTGGTCTACAAGAGCTAGTTCCAGGACAGGAACCAAAAACTACGGAGAAACCCTGTCTCGAAAAATTCAAAAAAAAAAAAAAAGAAAGAAAAGTTGTACTTGCAGATAGAGCATGCATACATAAAATAAATTTTAAAATTTTACAAAAAAAATTGAAAAGCAATTGTTTATATATTAACTATATCCAATAGAATAGTTAATGTTTATAGAAGTTGTAAGGTTGATCTTGTTTAAACCTAAGAGGAAATATATTCTGTATAATCTTATAAAGAAGATATCCTATAATAGAAATACTTTTTTGTAGTGTATATTCATTAGAGGACTTAATAAGATCATTTTTAAGTCCTTTGCAGTGAATATATATGATTGATTAAGAAAAAAATTGCATCATTCCACAGCAATTTTATTCCAATGACTAGTATCATAATTCAGGGTTATAGTATCAACAGTAGATAAACATTTTTTAATACATTTGTGGGATAGTAGAAAATCTAAGCTCAAATTAGAATCAGAGCATAATTAGCTTAAGTTGCTAAGTTTGAAGATTATGTTAGTTTTTTTGTCTCTGACAAATATCTGAGGGAAAGATTTTAAAGGAGGTTAGATTTATTTTGGCTATAATTTATAGGTTTCAGTCAGTGTTGGTGGTCACCATTGCTTTCAATCTAAATAAAGCATCATGGCAGCATGAGTGTGTGGCTGATACTTCTCACCTTAGATGACTAAGAAATAAAAGAAGAGGAAGAAAAAAAGGAGACAGACCATCAAGAACACGTTTCCAGTGACTTGATACATCGAACTAGATTTAATGGTTGAAGATTCCCCTACATACCAAGATAATATCATCAGTTGAGGATCAAGCCTTCCACACATGAATTTGTCCAGGCCATTTCATATTCAAGCTATGATAACAGGGCTTTATGTGCTAAGATATGATCTGCTTTATATATATAACAAGAGACTACAGAGAATTCACAATACTATTTATTCAACATGTTTTCTATATGTTTACTCAACTATACAAGGTACCATGCTAAATTTTCTCATGTAATTGTCTAACAAGTTAGGTACTGTTGGTATCCTTATTATATCAGAAAAAAAATTGCTTGTAAGAAGCTAATTACTTAACTGACATCCTGTAATGTTAAGAGAAAACTCCAGATGCAAACACAGTGTGACTCCAGATACTGCCCTCTTGCATGTGTTGGTTTTAGAGTGCCATCTGAGGCAGGGCTAAATGTTACTAGTATTCTATGTAATACTGTGCAGAAATTTATACTTTGTATAGCACAACTTTTATTCTTATATTTAATCATTGTTGCTCAGGTGTTGTTGGAATATTTTCATACATTCTTGGTTAATGGGGTAATGGTAAATTTGATGCAAAATTTGAAAGTTTCCTGTAGACCACAGACGTAAAGGTATTAAAAATCTGTTTTCTTCCCTAATTATAGTTACTCAGAGATACATGAGCATTAGGGTATTATTACTGTGCTTAATACAATTGTTTTTTTTTTTTTACTTTTTTTTAGTGAATTGACAGTCCCAACCATAGTTGTACTGAATACTTCAAATCAACAGTACTTTTTGCTAGATAGACATATTAAGGATGCCAGTGATATGGTCCAGTTCATTAACAGCATTTTGGATGGTACAGTACCAGTAAGTAATTGACATTCATTTCAGAGGGATGAAGAGAAGGAGGCAGAAGATAAATTAGCAGATTTTTACCTCTGATCATGAAAAAAAAAAAAGTATTCATTGCCTGGAGGGAAGAGGGAATCAACTTCACCCACTGCATTTTCGTGTCTCATTCACTCAGTCTCATACTCTTCTGTGGCAGATGCTCATAGGTACAAATGTCCTTCAAAGAGTTACTTGAAATACCTTTGCTTGTCATAGTGATAGAAAAAGTGCTCTTGGGCTGTAGGGTTGGATTAGAGATAATAAGATGTTTGTGATGCAGAATAATGTTTTTTAGAGAATTTTCATGGCACATAACACCCTTTTTGGTAAATTGAATTAAGGCTAACTGAATTAAGTTACCAGAAATAACTATTTTTTTTTAAAGTTGTGAAAAACATCAGTTTACTAAGCAATCAAGAAATATATTGAGAATCATGGCTCCAACAAAGAGTTCTAAAAATAATCATATGGAAAAATTGTCATAAAGACTACATGATCTTAATTTTCTTTTTTCCCTTTGTTACTGTAATTCTTATTGCAGTATTTCTCAAACTAGGTTGCAAGTTATATAACAGTCATGAAGTCCTGCTCAAGTGTACTAGCACGCTTCTTAATTCAGTGAAAAAATCAGGAAGGGTCTTTGTTACTTCAATAGTATTTACTGTTTTCCTATATTTTTGTTTCAGTTTTACACAAACATTGAAAAGCCAACTTGCTTACCTACCTTGGTTTAAAACCAATAAATTGGGGGAAACTCTCTTAGTCACATAGTCTCAATATGATATATAGAGAAATGATATTTTTATTATAACAAATTCATTTGTAGTAGTGTGAGCCCTTCTGTTAGTGAAACCTCATCAGATTTTTATAATAAAGATTACATTGGTCCTGTAGCTTAAGAATTCAAAGAATGGGCCAGAATTCTGGGATGGCTAGATGCCAGAGTTGATTTCCTCAAGAACTTTTCTATTTCTCAGCACTCTCTGTTGAGTTCCATCTGCAGGAGGATGCTGCTACTTAGTAGGAAAGTCTTCAACCACAGTGTGTCTACACAGCCCAGAGAAATGTAAAACTTGTACAAGCCTAGAGAGGGTGAACCCACTTCCAGCAAACCACAAGGATCATGAGAAAGGGCAGAATGAGTTTTTAGGGTGCATTAGCATGATACACTAGGAATATAAGACATGAGGGGGTATAAATATTTATCATGAATTTAGGGATGATATGTGTATTTTGTAAGTCAACTTTATGGCCTCCAGTTACATGATTATGTATCATAAAATAGAGTACTAGAATATGCATAACATATTTTATTCTTCTTATATTGAAGGCCCAAGGAGGTGATAGCATTTTGCAGAGATTGAAAAGAATAATGTTTGATGCCAAATCTACAATTGTGGTAAGTTCTGACAGTTAATTTAATATTCTTTTTTTTTTTTTTTTTTGGTTTTTCGAGACAGGGTTTCTCTGTGGTTTTGGAGCCTGTCCTGGAACTAGCTCTTGTAGACCAGGCTGGTCTCGAACTCACAGAGATCCGCCTGCCTCTGCCTCCCGAGTGCTGGGATTAAAGGCGTGTGCCACCACCGCCCGGCTCTAATATTCTTGATAACTGAAAAACTTGAGGTTCTCAGTCACCTCTCTCTTTCTTTCCACATACCACCTTTCTTTAGAGGCAGACTTAAATTATAGACTGAAAATGTGACAGTAAATCTCTAAGAATGTCTTTCTTTATTTGTTCAACCCAGATGTCATGCTAGCTGTTCCATGTCACTTTTCATTTGTTGAGTCCTAGACCTCCATGAAAATGTAGCTAGCATTCTTTATTATTAAGAGTTCATATAGACAATAACCATCTAATAGGTCTTCATGAGTAATGCGAGAAAAAGAAGGATCTTTATTAAATATTCAGGCTATTTGGTTCCTTTTCCTGTTGCCAATAGCCAGTTCTGCACACATGTACACTCACATGTGCATATATGAGCATAGTTTTTATCTTAGAGTCTTTAACATGGTACGTATTGCCCAACGTATGTATTTGTTGAAACTAAGTTCAGTGGCAGTGAGTTGAAATTTAAGTAAGTGGCCTTAAATTTACATCGTGCTTTTTTTTAAGTTATAAACTGAGTGGCCCATTAGCTCAAGCTTCCTATTAGCTCTTCTAACTTATATTAGCCTATTATTCTAATATATGTTAGCCACATGGCTCAATACCTTTTTCAGCAGGGCAGGTGTCTGGACAAGACTGCAGAAACAGCTTCCTTCTTCCCAGAATACTCCTGTTCTCATTGGCCCCCCCCATACTTCCTGCCTGGTTATCCTGCTTATACTTCCTGGCTGGCTATTGGCCAATCAGTATTTATTTAAAACATAATTGACAGAATACAGAATTGTCTCCCACCATTAGACTTTCTGGTGGAATTACATTTGGCTCTCTTGATGGAGGGCCTCTATAAAACTTCTCTTAGGACTGGAGAGCGAGGGGGAGGGAATGAGAGGATGGGAGGAGGGGGAAATTTTAAATTAATTAATTAATTAAAAAAATAAAAAGAATAGACAGGTTTTTACTAAGCTATCCTCAGAGCTCTTGGCATTTTTCTCAATTTTTAATCTTTTATCATCAATGTACATAATGAGACAAGTGAAGCTTTAAGTTTTAAATTATCTTAAAAGCAATAAAAATCAGTGTGATTATAATTTTTGTTTAAAACACACTTTGCTTCTCTTTTCTATGTCTATGTCAATGATAGCTCTGAAATTTGGTGTTTAATTAGTATTAAGTGTTTTACAGAGGCCCTATATCGTGCTTTTCATGTCAGAATTCTGTTCAAGTGCAACTTAATTCTCTCCCCACAGTCTGTATTTAAGAGTTCTCCACTTTTGGGCTGCTTTCTCTTCGGCCTGCCACTTGGTGTCATCAGCATTATGTGCTATGGAATCTACACAGCTGATACAGAGGGAAGCTATATAGAAGAGCGATATGAAGTGTCCAAAAGCGAAATGGAAAATCAGGAACAAATAGAAGAGAGAAAAGAGCAAGAGTCCATCAGTGGAGAATCTCTAGTGCCTACTATGCAAGAGCCCAAGGATGTATTAGAAAAGAAGAAAGATTGAGACTTCATAGGAAAAAATTGATAGGATTTCAAATTATTAAAAATTATTTATTCATTTTAGAAATTTAATCATGATCTATTTACAGAAGAGAACATGTTACTTGTATTTTGCTAATAACAACTGCATGAATTAAAGTAATCCTTCCATAAATGGGAACTTATTTGGAGCACAGAGATGAAGAGTTTGTTTAAAACAAAACCAGATCATTGTTTCAGTTTACCTTAAAGATGCGCATTCTGTTCACACTCCTTTGTGTGCATGTTCTATGACAAAGTTAAAAAACTTGGACAGAATATTATCTTGACAATTGGGGTGGAAGATATGTGGTTTTACGGAGAGAAATAGTGTTTCACCTACTATTGTCAAGTCTCCTATATTTTGGATAAAATTTATATAAACAAATTAAGTCTTTAAAATTTAGATGTTTTAAGAGAAATTACTAACCTTTTCCATATATAAAATTTTAGATTCTGAGTTTAAAAATAGTGAGGATTTTATATAGCATAGTGATTTTATTTTACTAGTTGTTTTTAAAGGAGAAATGTTACTTTTTTACTTATACTCAGTTGAATTATTATAATACTGGCTTATGGTCTCATGAAGTGGGGAAAGAATCTTTGACCTTTACAGAATGACCAGGGTATGCGGGGAGTGGTGGCTTTAGCCCCTGCCCTATGCTGCTCAGCAGGGTGCACTGTCCATCACTGCAAGAAGTAGAAGCCCTCTTAGTACACCTTGCTTTTAACCAAAGCAATGTAGTATTTTGTTCTTTTATTTTTATTTTATAGCGTGACATTACTTCTAAAATTTCTAATAGTTAAGAATGTTTTCAGAAGTAATAAATCTGTTTTTATGATATATAAACTAATAATTTAAAAATTACTGCCACACCTCTGTTGTGGGAGGCCATGACATGTCAGTGATACAATCAGCATATTAAACTTGGATGTCAGGAACAAAGAGATCCATGTTCCCTTCTCTAGCCTCTCAACTTTGCCTCCGTGTCATTCATGACCTCTCGTCTTTGATCAGAATGCAGTCTAAGACTAAGAGTGGGTATTTTGTGATAACATGTTTACTAAACATTAATTTGTTAATTTTGAAACCTTCATTTTAGTTCATCTTAGAATTTTTATTAGATAATATTTAGGTGGCTGTTCTTTGAGTAATTTAGGGTTTATTGAAAGGATCTGCTGAAAATTTGCAAACATGGTTTGCAGTTCTAACACTGTTGTTACTTAGGGCTTTTTTGGTAACCAGGGGAGTTTCTGCCTTCTGATGCAATATTAATCAGCACTGAACTGAAACTGTCTGTAGAGCCAGGAAATTGCTAGTCATAGTTTGTATCCAGGTATTCTTTTCATATTTTAAAAAACATCTATTTTTAATATTTAATCAACCATAATTAACTTTATTGATAATGGTATAAATATAAAGTCACAGGAAATTTCAGAAAATAGAAAGTATTTTCAAATGGAAGCTGGAGATAAACACTGTTCATAATTGCTGTGAAAAGTAAACTCCTCCAAAGAATAAAGACTCCTTGGGAAGACTTCATGATAGTTGTCTGAATGGTTAATTCTTTTTACAGGAGGAAAGACCTGAAGTTTATACAAGATGATTCATTTATGATGCTCTATGGTATCATGAGAGAGACATGAGGAAATAGAGAGTACCACTAATAAATTTTATTATTGTCATCACTATCAAAAGTTATGTGTATTTTGTCTTATCAATCTCAACTTGTAAATAAGTTCTCAGTAGTAAAAAAGATAAGTCACAGCTTTGTATCAGTAAACAGAAACACAGAGGTAGTTTTGGGGAATTTTGTTTGGTTTTTGTTTTTTCTTTTGTTTTCTTTGTTTTTGGCAATACTTTTCTTGAATGACTATTTTGGTTCTGTATTGTGAAACAACTTCATGCTGATCCTCAGTTTATTTGTACTTTCAAAATGTTTTCTTTGAGGAAAAAAACCCAATGTGTAAGTGGTTTATAAGTGAATAGTTTCATTTATTCTTGTATTAAACTTATACTTTTTTTTTTTTTTTTTGGTTTTTCGAGACAGGGTTTCTCTGTGGTTTTGGAGCCTGTCCTGGAACTAGCTCTTGTAGACCAGGCTGGTCTCGAACTCACAGAGATCCGCCTACCTCTGCCTCCCGAGTGCTGGAATTAAAGGCGTGCGCCACCACCGCCCGACCTTTTTGCTTATTCTTGAGGATATTTTTATCTGCATTGTCAGGTTGCTCACATAAAAAAATTTAAAGTTTGTTCACGCATGTGTTTTTCTTGTTGATGTGTTATTCTAAATACTGTTTGCTTACCAGGAGAACATACTACAGAATCAAGGCAGCTTCTTCATAATCTAGGAAAAGATTGATCCTCTAATTCAGTGATAAATTTCATGGTTAAATACCAACAAAAGAGTCCTTTCAGGAAATTGGAATTCCACCTTTTCTTTCATGTGTAAAGTTCTGATTTTTGAAATTCAAAAATTTAGCTCTTTGGTGCTCAAACAACATTCAAGAGTATTCCAGAGAATGTTCATGCTTAGTCCAGCATCTCTTTATGAAATCCTTTATTGTGTATGTCAATAGTTTTGTACCTTCTATTGTTTGAAACTTCTTTGAGATTTATTAGATATATAGGTTTTGTTTTCCTCCTCTCTTTAAAGAACATTTGGACCTGGTTTAGAAATGCCAAATAAGTAAAGATGATGGAAAGGACTCTTAAGAGCTGAAGCAATTGCGTTTGTTGTTTCTGTTTTATCCATCTTATTGCCCGTGATGTTTCTAAGATTTTGACTTGGTAGCTCTTGGTTTTAAAATATTTTTATCAGTGTTTTCTGATGAAATGGACAGGGAAAAAAAATCACTCAGCTATTCTTATGTAGAAATTATTAAGCCAGTATAAGATGTTAAGATTTAAGTAGAGGGATTGAGTCTGTCATTTTATTTTTTACAAATATATATATTTTTTTCTGAATGTTTCTGAGTCCCAAGAATGAGCAAAATAATAATAGTAATTTTCTAGTTTGGACTAAGCTATAAAGGTTTTTGAAAGTCTGTATTACTACTAACTTGTTAAATTGTGATAATATGCCTTATGTCATCAGTTGCAAACTTTTCTTTTCTAAAATAAATTAAAAACATGATTGCATAATTTCTACACAATATGTATTTTTCAGAAATTTGCCATATGGCTATGGGGCAGTGGAATAAGAATAAACAGCCCAAAATAGGAGTTGGCACTGATTTGCAGGTTATAAGCAGAGATAGCCTACTGAGCTATATGGGGCACCAATCTTATGGAACTGTAGTCTTAACTCCATTTTTCTTTTTCTTACTCTACCCTAGTGAAATCAGGAAAGCCAATTAACTTCTCCCACTTCTGAATTACATGCGATTTGAGGATAATGCCACTTATCTAGATTATGAAGTACCTGTGTCTGGCACATAGCTCATTAACTGACTGACATTTATTGTTTAAATTTAGTTGACTTATCACTTCATTTAGAATTCTGTCATTGATAGAGGGAAAAAACAATTTACTGTAATTTGAATTCCTGGTATTTTAAATTTTTCTTGGCTAATTTGCTGCAGTTTTTGAATTCTATCATTTTATATAGTGATAGAAAATATTTTAATATTGAAATTAAAACTAAGTATTTAGGTTTAGTTACCTGTAAAAATTCTCTGGCTTTTCTACTTTTTAGATGAAAATGTTACACAAGAAGGTGTAACTTGTCAGTAAGGTTATTATGTGTGAATATCTTACTTAGATTTCTGTATGATTTAGACAGAGTTAAATGCAGGTATGTTACTGGAGGTAGGTTTTGAGGTTTCCAAAGCTGTCTGTGGGTCAGGATGTAGCTCTCAGTTGCTTTTCTAGCATCATGTCTGCCTGCCACCATGCTCCCCATGATGATGATGATGGTGATGATGTCTTGTGAAGCTGTAAGAAAGCCTCTGATTAAATGTTTTGGCAAGAATTGTGTTGGCTGTGGTATTTCATCATAATACTGATAATCCTAACTAAGACAATCTTGTTATGCCTCTACATAGACGACTACTTTGGACACGTGAACTGGTCAGAACTGAGCTGATTTTCACGCTGGAGTGCAAGCATTTGTTGTGTGTATGTAAGATATTTGAATTTCTTTAGAAAAAAACTTGCTGAAATGACATTTTCCTGTCTTTTTGGATAATTAATAGTTTCTTGTGTGAGAGTGGAAAGAAACAATTATTCTAAATTGGAGTGGGGATTAGTGTCAAAAATAAGTGTGGTAAGAGCTTAGTCTTACCTCAAATTGATAGGCCATTTTAACATCCATGGAAGACACTTTCTGAACAGAAACAGGCAGAGTGGATGGGGGGTCAGGAGAGAGGCATGAGGGGTGATGCAATGAGAAAAGAGGAGGGAGGGGAAATGGGTTGAAATGTAAAATAAATGAAAAAATGTAATTAGTAAAAAGATATTTAAAAAAGTAAATGTGTACCGGGCGGTGGTGGCGCACGCCTTTAATCCCAGCACTCGGGAGGCAGAGGCAGGCGGATCTCTGTGAGTTCGAGACCAGCCTGGTCTACAAGAGCTAGTTCCAAAACCACAGAGAAACCCTGTCTCGAAAAACCAAAAAAAAAAAAAAAAAAAAAAAAAGACCACTCAGGGGTCTTACTTGATCTAACCATATTAGCCTGGAAGGAATACACAGCTTCTCATCTTCTGTAGAAACAAAAATAGAATCTCTCTTTTTTTTTTTTTTTTGTGGTTTTTCGAGACAGGGTTTCTCTGTGGTTTTGGAGCCTGTCCTGGAACTAGCTCTGTAGACCAGGCTGGTCTCGAACTCACAGAGATCCGCCTGCCTCTGCCTCCCGAGTGCTGGGATTAAAGGCGTGCGCCACCACCGCCCGGCTAGAATCTCTTTTCCAAAGCAACATATCCTTCGACACAAATTTTGAAGTCAATATATCTGTATGTTGATTTAGCTTAGTAGTCCCCCCAATCAAATTTATCTCTAAAGTTAGTTCATTAGCAGTTAAAAAATTCAAAGAAAGCATGATAGTAAACATAATTCAGACTTTATTATTCACATTTATGTGCTTATTATAATTTTTACTACTCTATTTCCTTTTTAAGGACTTTAGTTTATTATCTTTAAATTATTCTTCTAATCTGTGACTCTTGCTGCTCTTTATTCTCTTCTCTCCCAAGTCTATGCATATTTATCAAACTCATTGTGAAGTGTTGAGAGGGTTTTTATCTGAATCTGTCTTTATTGTGTAGCTCTAATCATTTTCTGACTAGGAGAGTTTTTTTTTAAATGCAAAGTAGGTGTGGCTAGAATTGAAACCACAACTTTACTCCTCTTTAGGCTTTTTAACATGGTGGAGGTATGTTTACCAGCAGCTTTGGGAGCCATGCTCACACCCTAACTCTGAGAAACAGAATTAAGTAGTGTGCAACTCTGCCCTTAAGCCCACAGCTGTGCTTTCAAGCCAGCAGGCAGCTGCTGGGAGCCTCTTTACCATATCCCATGTAAGAAATTGTGGGAACCCACCATGCAACTCAGCCTATGGCAGTTGGCAGCTAGCTCCATTTCTTGGGTTGTCCAGAGATGTGTCTCTGTACCATGGCCAACATGAGAGACTAGGAAGCCCAGTATAGCTTGTTTCTTTTTCCTTAGAATATTTTTAAGCTTTTTTTTTTTTTTTAGATCTTATGTGAATCCATGCCAGATGGAGGTTTCTCTCCCATCCACCAGTTTCCAAAGAACCACTCTGAGGTTTAATATTAATTATAAACTGGCCTATTAGCTCAGGTTTATTATCAACTTGCTCTTATAACCTAAATTAACCCATTTCTATTATTCTATATTTTACCACAAGGCACATGGCTTGTTACCTCACATCTTTCTTTTCTGGCAACTGCTGGCATCTCCCCAACTTTGTATTCTTTCTCCCTCTATCTCTGTTTGATTTCTTCCTTGCTATATTCTTCCTGCCATTGGCCAAAGTACCTTCTTTATTAACCAATATTAATAAAACATTCACATCATACAGAGAGGCATCCCACATCAGACCAGTCTGGCCTTAAACTCAGAGATGTTTCTGTCTCTGCCTCCTGAGTACTACTATCAAAGTTGGTACTCATTTACCTTTACCATAACACTGTTTGGGAACATGTATAGTTCTTTTTCTTCAGAAGATAGTATTCCTCTATGGAAACTGACTTGGTGAAGTTAAATCAAGTAAGTATTTACTCAACCTTGTTCAAGATGTCCTTGTTCAAGCTGAGACCTACCAGGTTTAAAACACCTTTCTTTCTAGTGCTGTCCATTTAACTTGCTTGTCTTTGTGTTTCTAGTATGGATACAGTATGTTGCTGTGAGATTTTTATACTACTGTTGATCTCCATTGGTGAAATAAGTTAGCAGGGCAAAGGCCAAGGAACCATCTGATGACATCTACTTGAGTCATTCTGAGAACAGCAAATAGAGGGATCTAGAAGGAAAAAGAAGACATTTAGCATACATACATTGTGACTGAGTAGTGGAGTACTACACAGTACATGAGAAGCCATTTACAACTTCCACAAATTAACTCCAAATTGACCTTATACCTAAATGTCAAATGTCAAGTGCAGAACTTCTAGAAGATACTAAAACTAGGCCTCTCTGAGTTTGGCAACCTCCCTAGGCTTTGGGAGGTTTCTCTAAGGCCATAATGTATAGAGCAATTACAGAGCTCTGTCTCTAATCTCTGAAATATGCTGGGGAGAGCTGGTAAAGATGGTAAAGGCCCTTTTCCAGGGCCTTTGGAAAAGGGTTGTTTCAGATCCTCAGAAGCTATGACTTTTCGCAGAAGGGCGGAAACTGTGGCTATCAGTTCCAACACCACTGTGGACTTTGTTTATAATGTTCTTGAGTTACACAGTGTTCCTCATATGCAACATGGTCTAATTAGCCTCTTTCTGAATTTGTATACTTCCTTTTAAAACCGAACCCATTCATTGATTTACATTAGCAAGAGACTTGCTGTACACCTTAACATAGCATAAGATTCTGACTTCCAGAACAATGATTGTCTTAACATTACAAACTGAGGCTCCTTCCATGTGACAAAACCACTGGGAAGAATCTGCTTCTTTGGGGTGCTGTCTTAAAGAATCACCTGTCCTGAATTCAGTGAAACTGGTTTTGTGTCTTTCAGAAACTCTCACACTTAAATTTACTTCTATGCATAGGCTACTATAGTCTGAGAATACTAATTAGCTGTCCTAATTTCTTTAGCTAAGATCTTAAATTAAAAAGTTACATGCAAAACCCTCCTCTAGCCTCTCAAAATGTGTTTCTTAATCCCATCATTCATGCCATATCATTAAAAGGAGCCCTGGAAAATAGCCTAGGCAGAACACAGAAACTCACATGATTCAATATATCCAAGGTACATGTTCTGTATCTAGTTCCCTCAATTGTCAAAAAAATTACAATGCAATATTTTTGTTTTTTAGTCTTACTAGACAGATAGCAGGTGCATTGTGAAGATCTTAAGGTTGATAAGGTGATACGTGATATTTGCAAAGAAGAAGGTGCTTAGTGAGATTTCAGAAACACTCCTATACATGGTATTATTCTTTATTATATATTTAAGTATCCTCACTGTTTTGTTTAGTCTGAAGCTTATCTGAGAAGTAGTTAGTCAACTTCTTAAAATAATTCTGGGGTTTATGCCCACTGTAGGTAAAAAGTAATATCATTTTAGAAGGATGTAAAAACATTCATAATATACTGTAATATACATTACTCTGATCAAAAATTGAATTTGCTCATCACAAAGCTGCCTCTTCCCAAAAGAATTGTCAAAGCTGTTATTCTATATTAAATATCTCTCCAAATTTTGTTAGAGATGTTATCTTCCAGGATTCTTGTGAAAATGGATAGTTTTTGGGCAGTCTAATCTCATCTAGCTACTTTACATGAAAATATTTGAGAATGCTTCTATACTTTACTACCAGATTCACGGTCAGGAGTGGATTAAATTTTTTTATTAAAAATTTCCACCTCCCCCACATCTCCCTTTTCCCTCCCCTTTCCCCCCTCTCCAGTCCAAAGAGAAGTCAGGGTGATTGATGGTTTTAATTATTCACAATTACTAGGATAGGAAGACAAGATGTACATTATTGACATTGTTATAAAATTTGCTAATAACAGCTCCCACTCTCAAATATCTTTTTGGCTCTACATGCTTTCCTTTTCCTCCATATAAACATCATTCAAGGTCTTCAGATTTTAAGCTTAGAAGGAGCTTTTGGTCATTATACAGCTCCTTGTTTCCTTCAATGACGTCATGTGGGAATGTTGCTTGTAGTGATGAGATGAGCAGCCCTGCTTTTTGTCCCACATGGCCTCCACATGGCTAGCTTTATACCCGAAATAACAACACACAAATTGTATTCTTTTAAACACTGCCTGGCCCATTAGTTCTAGCCTCTTATTGGCTGATTCTCACATCTTGATTAACCCATTTCTAATAATCTGTGTAGCACCACAAGGTGGTGGCTTACCAGGAAGATCTTAACCTGTGTCTGTCTCGGAGAGGAGAGTCATGGTGACTGCCTGACTCGGCTTCTTTCTCCCAGCATTTTGTTCAGTCTACTCCGCTTAACTAATTTTCTGTCCTATTAAAGGGCCAAGGCAGTCTCTTTATTTAACCAATGAAATCAACACAAAACAGAAGACTCTTCCACATCAGTTGCTGAAGCAGCCAGCTGTGATGTCTCCCCTGCTTTTTGAGACTAATGTTTTCATCCAAAGGTGGTTATAAAAATACAGCTTAGTTTTTAGTGTGTTGGAAAAGGGCTGCTTGTTGGTTCCCAGCCATCCGGCTAGCTTAGATCTGAAATGATGGCACAGAAACTGTATTAATTAAATCAATGCTTGGCCCATTAGTTTTAGCTGCTTGTTGGCTAATGCTTATATTAATTTAACCAATTTTTATTCATCTGTAAATTGCCACGTGGCTGTGGCTTATCGGGGAAAGTTCCCAGTGTCTGTCACTGGTGGCTTTATGGCTTCTCTGACTCTGCTCTCTTTCTCACAGCATTCAGTTTAGTTTTCCTCACCTAACTAAGTTCTGCCCTGTTATAGGTTCAAAGCAGTTTCTTTATTCATTAATGGTAATCACAGCATACAGAGGGAAATCCCACATCACCAGTGGTCACTTTTTCATGACTTGAAGGTATATTTGTTTTCTGATTATTTTGAGTTTAGAGCTTTTTGAAAATTTGAGGCGAGTCTCAGTTACCCTGATTTGAAAGTATATCTTTCCTGGTGCTTCTTCAGTAACTGGGCCCTACAGTTTCTTTCACAGATGCCAATGACATGGAGGTCAAGGGATTAAATCTATCTGAAGTAACATTTGGTGTGACTTCTGGGTTTTCCTCCATTCTCCAGTGAAGCCCTCCAATTGTGCTCTCTCTCAGCATGGGACTGTGCTTTTGTTTTGATTTGGGAAAGTAAACCTGTACTATTGGTTTCTATCTATTACCTCATTCTTAGCCAAGCAGTGCTGAATCTAGTCTGGGTGAAGAGAGGAACACCAGTCTGAGCTCATTTACTTCAGCTGGCTTAGTTTATAGATGAGAAGCAGAAATCTGTGACTACTAGGGTCATCGTTCTGCCTTCTCCTATCTGCCTGGCTTTCAGGCTTTGGTCTGCATCTTTTTTCTTCAGCTGTCACAACCCAAGAAGAATCAGCTTCAGGGCTGTAGGCAGAGCTCAAAGGAAAAGTTCACAGTGTCATGAAGCTAAGACTTTTTTCTATCTGAGGGGTTTTTAGGAAAATGACATAGTTACACCTATTCTGATAGTTTCCTTCTTTATTCTCTCCTATTGCATTCTTCAAGGTGTTCCTCTGGTACATTCTCTACTTTCTCTATTCTATGTCTCATTTTAGCTCTATCTTTACTCTTGATGTTTCCCTTCTAGTTCTCTCATACATGATGTTTTCCTTCTAGCCCATTCTAACTTCTCATAATGTTTTCTCGTGATGTTCCAAAGTTTCTCTGTTCTTCATTGGTTTTTGAAACTTTATGAATATAATTCTTCATAATAACATTATGAAAGGTGTAAGTCCAAAGGAAAATGTGAATATCTGCAAATACAAATTGATATATAACTTTGATCAGTCCTAAAATGTCCTCATTAAAATTGTACTTTAATTGTTACAATTATAAAATGTGTTCATCCAAATAATCCCCTTAGAAAATATATCAATAAATAATTTCAAGATCATAAAAATCTTGGCATCTGCTGGGCAGTGGTGGCGCACGCTTTTAATCCCAGCACTTGGGAGGCAGAGGCAGGTGGATCTCTGTGAGTTCGAGACCAGCCTGGTCTACAAGAGCTAGTTCCAGGACAGGCTCCAAAACCACAGAGAAACCCTGTCTCTAAAAAACCAAAAAAAAAAAAAAAAAAAATCTTGGCATCTTTTATATTAGTAACCCAAGTTCCAAAATCTTATTCTATAGCAAAATGAGATGGGGAAATTTCAAATCATAATATGTTATTGTGTCACAAACATATTGAGAAATTAAAATAACCATTCAGTAACAGTGATATCTAATTTTATTAAAATTCACTAATGCAAATCACTAATATAAGTAAAATTCCAATTTATGAGGTTGGAATGATTGAACATTATAATAGTCTATGTGAGGAAGTGGAAAAAAATCTAATATAGATAGTATACATGCAATTTATAACCTAGAAGGTAGTATATCACAGTAGGGGAGACTTTTAATTTTTCTGCATTTGTCATCTTACTAGTGCCATAATATTTGGAGTATAAAATGTAGTTGAAAATTCTCCAAATCAACTTTCCTTCTTTTAAAAAGTTGGATGGAAAGGGAAGAGGGGAGGATTTGGGGTGAATTGGGGGAAGGGAAATAATAAGGACAAAATATATTGGAAGAAAAACTTTGAATAAAAATGTAAATACATAATCTATTTTCTTAAATTCTAAAGAAGGAATGAGATTTGTGGATATGAAAGTCAGGCTAGGAGCCGGGTGGTGGTAGCGCACGCCTTTAATCCCAGCACTCGGGAGGCAGAGGCAGGCGGATCTCTGTGAGTTCGAGACCAGCCTGGTCTACAAGAGCTAGTTCAAGGACAGGCTCCAAAACCACAGAGAAACCCTGTCTCGAAAAACCAAAAAAAAAAAAAAAAAAAAAAAAAAGAAAGTCAGGCTAGTACTACAAAACTGTTTTCATTAACACTGTAAGACTGTTATAAACTTTATATAAACAGCAATACCATGGACCCAAACCCCAACCACAGTATGTTCTTTGATAAAGATTTCAAATCCCCATTCTCATTTATTCTGTCCATGTCTCCAGAAATATTCCATAATTTTTTTTCCTTAAGAAACAAAATCTTATGTAAAATAAATGAAAAAATAATAAAAAATTAAAAAGAACCAAAATCTTGAAAGTCATACATCAGTACCTCACCATGTTCAGGAATCCATCAAAAAAGGAGATTAGGCCACTGAGGTAAATCCTGGAGGAGTGATCTCTGAAATAATGCTTTTCTGGTCCCCACTGTTTGCATTGGCACTATTTCCTTCACATTAATTTTAACAAGTCTATTGTTAGCAACATTTTTGTTATTCTTCAAATAACAGGATTTCTATATTAATGAAAAACTATATGTAACACTCAAGTTCATCAGAAGTGTTAAAGAACATTTAACTCTGTCAATATAAATACTATTTCTATAATATATAGTTCAAACAAATACTATTTTACTAAGAAAAAGAATAACTAAACATCTTCTTTGAAATGGTTTTTATGTCAAATTTCTTAAACCTATCCTATTTTGATCTAAGATTATCACTAAAAATAAATGTTTTTTATAAATGCAGCTAAGCAGACATTTTTCTGTGATGTTTTTGTTACTAACAGTTACTAACAGTCACTCTCTCTTCTTACCCTTGCACTTTAGATTTTCCTAAGTGGGATGAAAACCTGATGATGTCTACAGAGCCAGTACAATGAGAGAAAATTAAATGAACATAATTGACTCAATAATTGGAGTCACTCTGATATTTAATGTTCTTGTCTGTGCTGTGTGTTAATATGTATTTGTAGAAACTATACACTTTATCTTCTCTCACAATAACTATATGAGGTAGAATATCACTTCAATCTCTGACATAGTGTCAGTTTACTTTATAAAGTCTCAAACTATACTATATTCATTAAAAATCAGAAGAATGATGAGAACATTAGTATAGTAACCAATGATACTGTGATTGCTAAAACCAAAGTCCTATTTAGAGATAGAATTGAGAAAAATGTCCATTTAATGAATTTTTAGTTTGCTAAAAGTTTAATTTTGTAACAGTTGAAGAGCTTTTGAAACATATGTTCATAATTAAGAAATGAAAGAAAGGATTATAGAAGAAAGGGAAAAGTAATGTAGGAGTGAGGGAGGGAAGGAAGAGAAGGAAGAAAGTAATAAGGAAGGGAGGAAGTAATGATGGAATGATAAAAGGAAGAGGAAAGAATTAAAGAGGGAGTTTGTACTCTAACAGTCATTACATATTTGACACTTACAAGATGTCCTATTTGTTCCACATGTTCTCTTCATTCTTGAATGTCTGCATTGTGCTTGCTATGTGTTCTATACTAAAGATGAGAACTCTAAACACCAGAATTTTGTAACTCTCTTAAGAACAATTACAAATCAAAGGCCCATGACTACATTAAACATAGCAGTCTGCCCACAATCTGCACTCTATCATTTTTTTATAGTTTAAAAGCACCTTGAAATACAAAAAAAAAGTGAGAAAAGTTTATGTTTCTTTTCCAAAGCATAGTGGAGTAAACATATATTCACACAGTGTATTGAAACATATTAAAATATGTATATTTACCAAATCTGTAGTAATGTATGTTTGGACTAACAATGTGGAGGTAATCTCTCTCACCTGTTAGAAGACCAGCTACATAAGTCTCACTTGCCCAAGACCTTTTAATAGCAGCCAACCCACAGGATTCTTGAAAAGAATATTTTTCTGCCCTCCTGAGGGACTATATTAGCACATACTGTTACAGAACATTGATGTTATTTGTAGCATTATCACCTGAAATTTCCCCTCTGCAGCTAGTCAAAACCATTCCAGAGACTATAATACATCTAATTTACACTGTCTGTTTAGACTATAGCAATATTAAATGAATCATCCTTGAATTCACTCACAAGAAAGGAGTTAGGACAAAAAATTTGCATTAAAGTGCCAGAGTAGAAAAAATACAAATGTATGAGTGAGTAGTGAAGACAATATTAGGACCAAAAATAAAAAAGGAGGAAATAATATTGGTACAAGAGAATTTGAATCATGAATCCTTGCTTCAAAGTATGGCCTTAAATTAGCCTTACTACCTTGGTTGGGGGATGTGGAGAAATTGTAGCTCGCATGGTGAATTTGGAAAGTAGTTGTTAAATATTATCAGGAAGGGAAGTTTTGAGTGATAAAACCTAAAGTCTATTCTGTGGTCTACAGAAGATACATTTCTTTTTTTTAAAGAAATAAGATTTTTATTTAATATATATATATATATATATATATATATATATATATATAAAATGTTTCTTCCTTCATGTATCCTGCAGTACAGAAGAGGACACCAAATCTTATTACAGATGGTTGTGAGCCACCATGTGGTTGCTGGGAATTGAACACAGGACCTCTAGAAGAGCAGCCAGTGCTCTATTCCTCTGAGCCATCTCTCCAGCCACTTAGAAGATACATTGTTTGTTTTTTGTTTTTTGAGACAGGGTTTCTCTGTGGTTTTGGAGCCTGTCCTGGAACTAGCTCTTGTAGACCAGGCTGGTCTCGAACTCACAGAGATCCGCCTGCCTCTGCCTCCCAAGTGCTGGGATTAAAGGCGTGCGCCACCACCGCCTGGCTAGAAGATACATTTCAAGATCACTGAATTGTTAACAATTTCTCTGAGGATTAGTATGAATACAGAGCTCTGAATCTCACTTTAATAACCTCTCCATTTGTTTTACAAACCCAAATCATTGGAAACAGATGTTTTCATTTTTCAGGTCTTCTTAGATAAAATAAACATTACTCAGATATTTGAGTTAGATCACATCAAAATATGGAAAAGAAAAATGAAACAAGCAAAACCCAAAACAAACGAATAGAGTAGACAAGCTAGAGATAGCCCCAGCTCCTGTAGAAAGAATAAATAGGGGAAATTAGGCTTTTTAAGTTATAATCGAAAACACTCTCAGGTCTATCTATCTATCTATCTATCTATCTATCTATCTATCTATCTATCTATTTACTTATTTTTGTTTTTCCAGACAGGGTTTCTTTGCGGTTTTGGAGCCTGTCCTGGAACTAGCTCTTGTAGACCAGGCTGGTCTCGAACTCACAGAGATCCGCCTGCCTCTGCCTCCCGAGTGCTGGGATTAAAGGCCTGCGCCACCACCGCCCGGCACTCTCAGATTTAGTAAAAGAATTCTGTAAACAATCTAATGGGAAATGGGATGTATTCAGAAAGAATGTCTAGGGTTTCAGGGCATGTAGTTTAGGCTTTGGTCCATTGTGCTGAGATAAGATCAGGAAAGAAAAAAAAAAGGTTTCTGGGTTGGAAGGCATAAAACAGGTATCTTAGCAGTGAAGGTCTGCAAGCAACTACATTAGTCAGAGGGGTTTCTGGGGCATATTAAAGCATATCTCATCCGGGAGACAGTCCTCCCATCTTACTACGTTTCACATGCATCATGCATCATGTTTATTTTCTCCCTCTGGAGTCATGCTGCTCTGATCAGGGTGTAAAACTTGATTTTCTCCTACTCATAGGCTTCTTTAGTTGTGCCAGTGAACCTCTCTGAAGTTCTTGTCAGAAAGTATTATGAACTGCATGACGCTTTTGTCAAGGAGATTACTGGTGATCGATCACAATATTTTAAAATCCATGGAGTGATAATTTGATGCTTCTTTCTTCTTTAAAAAGTTAAGTGTTAACAAGAACGCATGGTATTATATCCAAAGCATAGTTAAGCAGGAATCCAGTCTTCTATAGCTTTCAAACCTGCTAATTTTATTTATTTATTTATTTATTTATTTATTTATTTATTTATTTTGCCATCCAATGTGTCCCAGGCTTTATTTATTATTTAAGAACAAAATGAGTAGCCGGGCGATGGTGGCGCACGCCTTTAATCCCAGCACTCGGGAGGCAGAGGCAGGCGGATCTCTGTGAGTTCGAGACCAGCCTGGTCTACAGGGCTAGTTCCAGGACAGGTTCCAAAGCCACAGAGAAACCCTGTCTCGAAAAACAAAAAACAAACCAACAAAAAAGAACAAAATGAGTGACAGGCTCACGATCAAAACAGCATCACTGAACTTCATCTTCCCCACCCTTTTTGTGCTTGCGACCCCTCCTCAGTAAAGGAGCTTCACTCCAATGCTGTGGTGGCTCCAGGTTCTATCTACCTCTCTCTCCCCCTCGCCTCAGCTCACCTCATCCCCAGGCAGGGCTGGCCGCTCAGTTTGAATGCATGGGAGAGCCCAGAGCAGCGATGGGAACAGTAGGAACGGCCTCGCCCTCAGGAAACGGGACTGGAGAGTAGAGTGTGGTAAAGTGGGGGCTCCCATAGCTTGGGGCACCAAAATGGGGCCCTGGGGGTGGAGGGCTACACTTCTCGTTGGGAATAATCAGTGCTTCATCGTTTGCCCTTCTGGCGACGGTTACAAAACCACACTCGGACCACATCCTTCCCCAGGCCGAGCTGCTTGGCGATAATGCTTATCTGCTGTAGGGTGGGCTTCGGGCACTGCAGAAACATGCTCTCCAGGTTCCCCCTCACGCGGTTCTCAATGCTCATCTCGTTGTCGGCTTCCTCTACCCACTTCTCCAGCAGGGGGCGCATCTTGCACATGTTCTTGAAGCTGAGCTGCAGCACTTCAAAGTTGAACACCTTTCCAAAGAGAATACCCAGGGTGTAACCCAAGGTGATCCTCTTCTGCTTCAGCACCTTGGCAAACTGCTCTAGCTCCTTCTCCAGATCTTTCATGTCCTGGGACTCCTCGTGACTTGGTTCCACCTTCTCCGACTTCACGGCACTGGGACCGACAGTACTGGGCTCAGAGGAGGCCCCCTCCGAGTTGCTCTTCACTCCTGCTCCTGCCTGATCCTCAGGCTGCCAAGTCTCCAGGCCAACTTGGGGCACTAGGTCCAGTCCAACCTGAGGTCCACAGTATGCCATCCCTCCACAGAATTCATACGGCGGGGGACAAGAGGAGATCCCCAACACCTCTGAGCCTGGCCCAACCCCTGGCCGGATTCCAGGCCCACGTGGAGGCCCTTGGAAGCTTATCCAAGTCCAAGGGTCCAAACAGCCTGGCTCTAGCCCCTCCCGACCTATCACCCCCACCAGGTGGGGGTGAGAAGGCGAAGTCTGAAGCCAGGTGTCCAGCCACAGGGAAGGGGGGCACCCCAAGCCGGGGGCCTGACGGAAGGAGGGCTCACCTAGGGACTGCTTAAACCTCTCTCCCTCCAAACCTGCTAATTTTTAATAGATACCTGGAAATTGTGGTGAAAACACATTGAAAATTAGCTATCTAGCCGGGCGGTGGTGGCGCACGCCTTTAATCCCAGCACTTGGGAGGCAGAGGCAGGTGGATCTCTGTGAGTTCGAGACCAGCCTGGTCTACAAGAGCTAGTTCCAGGACAGGCTCCAAAACCACAGAGAAACCCTGTCTCGAAAAACTTAAAAAAAAAATAGCTATCTAGCAATTTCAGTAAAAAGACACATTAAAGAATACATTTTTCAAAAAAAAAAGTGCTGGGCGATGGTGGCATACGCCTTTAATCTCAGCACTTGGAATGCAGAGGCAGGCGGATCTCTGTGAGTTCGAGACCAGCCTGGTCTACAGAGCTAGTTCCAGGACAGGCTCCAATGCCACAGAGAAACCTTCCTAGACCTGGATGGAGGGGGGAGGACCTCGGACTTTCCACAGGGCAGGGAACCCTGACTGCTCCTGGTACTGGAGAGGGAGGAGAAGAGAAGTGGGGGGAGGGGAAGAGGGGCGGGAGGAGGGGAAGGGAAATGGGAGGCGGAAATTTTTTTTTTCACAAAAAAAAGAATAAAATAACATCCAATTGTTTTAAAACCTTCATGAAGTATATGAATGTGACGTCTATGCAATAAATCAGATCAAGCTGAATTAAAAGCCTAGGGTTAATGTACAAAGCAGCTCCTGGATGGCCTCAGTGAGGAAGTAGAATACCATGAGGGGTAAAGACGAGGCAGGTGGGTTATTGCATCATAAGTATTGTAGGCACAGTCCTGTGCTTGTCAGAGGAGGAATTGACCCTTGACAGGCTTTCTGAGGGGGTGGGGTCTGGAATGGGAGGAATGAGGCTGGGTGGGGCTTCCATATAAACATCCCAGAGTTCTTAGATATATGGGTACACATTCAAGTCTGACTAATTCCTGGAGGCATGGGACAACATGGGGAAGGGGTAGATAGGAGTCTGTGGGCCCAGGCTTATCAGGTGGTACGTGTGGAAAAGCAGCTAATTGTCATCCTAGAGACCCCAGGCATCTGTTCCTTAAGGAGGGTAAGAAGAAAGACTGGTAAGGAAATAATAGATTATCACCAGCCCTATTAACTGGGCTAGCCATGGGAAGAAAGAAGACTGGCAGAAAGAATGGAGCAGATAAGTACCCTGGTTGTACAAAAAAGACAGAGACAAGGCTGAAAGAGTGAGACATGAGAGTAGATGTGCTCTTTATTGGGACATGTTTGGAAAACTAGGTCCCAGTTACTCAATAGGTGTCTGCTCTAGTGTGGAAAGTTGGTACCAGCACTGATGTCCCAGGAGCTTGGGAGCCGGAGGTAGCATGCCAAATGGATGGATGATGTGTTCTTCAGAAGTACTTGAGGCATCATATCTGCTACTTCAATGGAGGTGGTGAATACATCCATCCTCTAAAGGTGTTAATAAAAGTTAACAGATAATGGTGCCTTTATTAGTGGGCTTGTGGCTGAGATCAACGTACCATTACTTGCCCAGTTAGCATCCACGAAGATGATGCTGGAGTTGATGTATCTGGAGGGCCCCCTGTGGCAAGAGGAGTGAACCTACAAAATGTGCTTGAAAATAGGTAGGGTCAAAGAGGGGCTCTGGAGACTGTTTCCAACAGACCAAATTTCTTGACACAGTAGCAGAACATGCCCCAGGAACCTGCAGATGTCTTTAAAACAACTGGGACAGATTTACATCTTGTTGTCAAAGCAAAAGTCTTTGGATTAAAAGGCATGAACATTTTTCCTACGGCATGGTTTTAGCCAGATGAAACAAACATTTAAGTCTAAATTCATTGAACAAAAGAGGTTGAGTGAGTGGAGGAGGATGAAACTGAACATACCTATAGGGTTCTATTCCCTCTCTTATCGTAACCTGTGTTTTAAAGCTGGGACCAGTAAAATCAGCAGAAAGTTAAGCACTACATAAAACTGTTTGCAGTCATGGCCCTATCAGTTCATCAGGACTGCATTTTCAGTGCTAAAACTGTAAACCTCTGAAGTTATATCTGAAACCTGTTTATCCCCTACAACAAACCCTGTGAATGAGGAACATCTGTCTGTACTCTTAAGAGGAAACGACTAATGAACCAAGAGCTACCAAGCTGGTTGTAGCCTTGAGGGGTGTGGGTCAGGGGAAAGCTGCTAAACTGGTAAGGCTATCAGTTTCCTACTCATCCAATGCCATCAGATCTGAGAAGGATAAGCATAAGTGAGACAGATTTCCAACTACCTAGGAAGTCCCAAATTTCTCTGTGGTTATTGTGGGACCAAAGATCCAGAAGCAGTAAATGTCTTTAGATGCCAAGTTCAAAAGATCTGACAGACATTCCTGTGGGTAGGAATTTGGGGAGAGTGACCTACTTGAGTTAACAAAATGGAGCAATGGATCCTCCAATGCACTGTTGTGGAGTCTTGACAGGGTCCTCTCCTTGGTTTAAAGATTAAGCAGTTTCTTGCTTCATAGCTGGTTTTGCCATATTTAAAGCATGCTTCCAGGTGGAAGTTCTGTGGCCATCAGTCTTTTTTGAAGAGATACAGGACACTGCCTTCAAGAGGACAATATTCTTCTTTAAAGATTTCTTAAGTAACAATGGTAAAATAACATGCTTAAGGCCATTGCATCCATTGGTCTTGAGTTCAGAACTATTCGTAGTGTAAAGCCTGTCCTTTCTGATTACCTCACAATCATGATGATGAGCTTAGTTAGAGTCACAATATATGACCAGGCTTCCTTTTAGCTAATTTATAGTATTAGTGACTAAGCAAGACAAGCACTTTGGGAGCATACTACTCTGTTAAGACTGTACCTTGAAAGTTTGTTTTCTTTTATTTCAAGCTAAAACATTATGGTCCAAGCTATGCTCACTCAGGGGAATTCAGTACCTTACTGAAATATTTTATAGATGTTCTTCATGACTTTGAGCTAAGCAAGGTTTCTACTCCATGTGCCTAATATGTTTTTTCTTTAAAGTATAATCTTATATATACTCACTCATGAGTATACTCCACAAATGAGCATGTTTAGGGCTGGTTTTATCCTCTTGATCAAGGAGAGCAAAAATATCGCAGGAGAGGCTATTGGTTTTATCTTAGATATTTATGAGTGAAGACTGCACTTGTTTCTATAGCCATTACATGAAATGCAATAAGGGAGCCTGAACTTTGTACTGTGAACCAAGAGGGAATATATAAAAAACAAACATATAAACCGGGCGATGGTGATGCACGCCTTTAATCACAGCACTCGGGAGGCAGAGGCAGGTGGATCTCTGTGAGTTCGAGACCAGCCTGGTCTACATAGTTAGTTCCAGGACAGGCTCCAAAGCCACAGAGAAACCCTGTCTCGAAAAAACAAATAAATAAATAAATAAATAAATAAACAAACAAACAAACAAACATATATACAGCTGTCATAGATCCTAGCCAGGAGTTAATTTCTACTGTTTGGTTAAATAGCTATTTCTAAACATCTGTCTATGTCAGTTACTGTTGGTCATGAACCTTTTTCATGGAAGAAAAGGTCTTTACAAATTGGTGGTAGTTAAAACAGAGAGTAGCAACAGGCCACCTGTACATCCCAGCCTCCCATCCTGAAATAACCTCACAGATACTGTATTAATCAAATCACTGCTTGGCCCACTAGCTCTAACTTCTTATTGGCTAACTCTTACATCTTAATTTAACCCATTTATATTAATCTGTTTATTACCACGATGTTGTGGTCTACCAGCAAAGACTCAGCATGTCTGACTCCAGCAGCTCCATGGCATCTCTCTGACTCCATCCTTCTTTCTCCCCATTCAGTCCAGTCCTCCCCACCTACCTAAGTTCTGTGCTATCAGCAGGCCAAGGCAGTTTCTTTATTCATTAATGGCAATTACAACACATAGAAGGGACTCCCACATCACCTCCTGTTTTCTGTTTAAATAAAAAGAAAGGTTATAATTTTTTTTTATTTTTCTCTATTTTTTTTAAAATTTCCACCTGCTCCCCGTTTCCCATTTCCCTCCCCTCCTCCCAAATATTGCCCCCTATCCCCACTCCTCTTCTCCTCCCCCCACACCATTTACCCTCCCTCTTGATACTGAAGAGCAATTCAAATTCCCTGCCCTGCGGGAAGACGAAGGTCTTCTACCTACATCCAGGAAAGTGAGCGTCTAAATAGGCTAAGCTCCCACAAAGCCAGTTCATGTATTAGGATCAAAACCTAGTGCCATTGTCCTTGGCTTCTCATCAGCCTTCATTGTCCGCCATGCTCAGAGAGTCCAGTTTCAACCCATGCTTATTCAGTCCCAGACCAGCTGGCCTTGGTGGGCTCCCAACAGATCAGTTCCACTGTCACAGTGGGTGGGTGCACCCCTCGTGGTCCTGATTTCCTTGCTCATGTTCTCCTTCCTTCTGCTCCTCATTTGGACTTTAAGAGCTCAGACCGTTGCTCCAAATTGAGTCTCTGTCTCTACCTCGATCCATGGCCAGATGAAGGTTCTAAGGTGATATGTAAGATATTCATCAGTAGCCGGGCGGTGGTGGCGCACGCCTTTAATCCCAGCACTCGGGAGGCAGAGGCAGGCGGATCTCTGTGAGTTCGAGGCCAGCCTGGTCTACAAAGGGAGTTCCAGGACAGGCTCCAAAACCACAGAGAAACCCTGTCTCGAAAAACCAAAAAAAAAAAAAAAAGATATTCATCAGTATAGGATAGGGTCATTTCAGGTTCCCTCTCCTCAGTTGCCCAAGGTACCAGCTGGGGACATCTCCCTGGACACCTGCGAACCCCTCTAGAGTCAAGTCTCTTGCCAACCGTAAGATGGCTCCCTTAGTTAGGATATATACTTCGCTGCTCCCGTATCCACCCTTCCTATATCCCAACCATCCCAATCCCCCAAGCTCCTACCATCCTCCCCTTCTCACGTTTCTCATCCCATTTCCCCTTTGCCCCATGCCACCTCACCCGCAAGTTCACAGTTTTTGCCCTGCAATCTTGTCTACTTCCCCTATCCAGGCGGCTGACTACGATTTTCTTTAGGTTCACTTTCTTATTTAGCTTCTCTAGGATCACAAATTATATGCTCAATGTCCTTTATTTATGGCTAGAAACCGATTATGAGTGAGTACATCTCATGTTCCTCTTTTTGGGTCTGGGATACCTCACTCAGGATAGTGTTTTCCATTTCCATCCATTTGCACGCAAAATTCGAGAAGTCATTGTTTTTTACCGCTGAGTAGTACTCTAATATGTATATATTCCACACTTTCTTCATCCATTCCTCCATTGAAGGGCATCTAGGTTGTTTCCAGGTTCTGGCTATTACAAACAATGCTGCTATGAACATAGTTGAACAGATACTTTTGTCATATGATAGGGCATCTCTTGGGTATATTCCCAAGAGTGGTATTACTGGATCTTGGGGTAAGTTGACCCCAAATTTCCTGAGAAATCGCCACACTGATTTCCAAAGTGGTTGCACAAGTTTGCATTCCCACCAGCAATGGATGAGTGTGCCCCTTTCTCCACAACCTCTCCAGCAAAGGCTATCATTGGTGTTTTTGATTTTAGTCATTCTGACAGGTGTAAGATGGTATCTCAAAGTTGTTTTAATTTGCATTTCCCTTATCACTAAGGAGGTTGAGCATGACCTTAAGTGTCTTTTGGCCATTTGAATTTCTTCTGTTGAGAATTCTCTGTTCAGTTCAGTGCCCCATTTTTTATTGGGTTAATTAGCATTTTAAAGTCTAGTTTCTTTCTTTTTTTTTAAATTTTTATGGTTTATTTAACTTTATTTTATGTGCATTGGTGTGAAGGTGTCAGATCCCCTGGAACTGGATCTTCAGACAGTTGTGAGCTGCCATGTGGGTGCTGGGAATTGAACTCGGGTCTTCGGAAAGAAAAGTCAGTTCTCTTAACCGCTGAGCCACCTCTCCATCCCTAAAGTCTAGTCTCTTGAGTTCTTTTTATATTCTGGAGATCAGACCTTTTTCTGTTGCAGGGTTGGTGAAGATCTTCACCCAGTCAGTGGGTTGCCTTTTTGTCTTAGTGACAGTGTCCTTTGCTTTACAGAAGCTTCTCAGTTTCAGGAGGTCCCATTTATTCAATGTTGTCTTTAATGTCTGTGCTGCTGGGGCTAAATGTAGGAAGTGATCTCCTGTACCCATATGTTGTAGAGTACTTTCCACTTTTTCTTCTATCAGGTTCAGTGTGTTCAGACTAATATTGAGGTCTTTAATTCATTTGGAATTGAGTTTTGTGCATGGCGATAGATATGGATCTATTTTCATTCTTCTACAGGTTGCCAACCAGTTCTGCCAGCACCATTTGTTGAAGATGCTCTCTTTTTTTCCATTGAATACTTTTAGCTCCTTTATCAAAAATTAGGTGTTCATATGTTTGTGTGTTAAAATCAGGGTCTTCTACTCGGTTCCATTGATCGACTTCTCTGTTTTTATGCCAATACCAAGCTGTTTTCAATACTGAAGCTCTGTAATAGAGTTTGAAGTCAGGGATGGTAATGCCTCCAGACGATCCTTTATTATATAAGATTGTTTTGGCTGCCCTGGGTTTTTTGTTTCTCCATATAAAGTATATTATTGTCCTCTCAAGATCTGTGAAGAATTTTGATGGGATTTTAATGGGGATTGCATTGAATCTATAAATTGCCCTTGGTAGAATTGCCATTTTTACTATGTTGATCCTCCCAATCCAAGAGCAAGGGAGATCCTTCCATTTTCTGGTATCCTCCTCAATTTCTTTCTTCATAGACTTAAAGTTCTTGTCAAATAGATCCTTCACTTCCTTGGTTAGAGTTACCCCAAAATATTTTATGGTATTTGTGACTATCGTGAAGGGTGATGCTTCTCTGATTTCCCTCTCTGCTTCCTTATCCTTTGTGTATAGGAGGGCAACTGATTTTTTGGAATTGATCTTGTATCCTGCAACACTACTAAAGGTGTTTATCAGCTGAAGGAGTTCTTTGCTGGAGTTTTTGGGGTCGCTTATGTACACTATCATATCGTCTGCAAATAATGAAAGTTTAACTTCTTCCTTTCCAATTTGAATCCCTTTGATCCCTTTATGTTGTCTTATTGCTATTGCTAGAATTTCAAGCACTATATTAAAGAGGTATGGAGAGAGTGGACAACCTTGTCATGTTCCTGATTTTAGTGGAATAGCTTTGAGTTTCTCTCCATTTAATTTGATGTTAGCTGACGGCTTGCTATAAATAGCTTTTATTATACTTAGGTATGACCCTTGTATCCCTAATCTCTCTAAGACCTTTATCATAAAGGGATGTTGAATTTTGTCAAATGCTTTTTCAGCATCTAATGAAATGATCATATGTTTTTTTTCTTTCAGTTTATTTATATGATGGATTACATTGATAGATTTTCGTTTTTTGTTTTTTTTTTTTTTTTTTTTTTTTTTTTTTGGTTTTTCGAGACAGGGTTCCTCTGTGGCTTTGGAGCCTGTCCTGGAACTAGCTCTTGTAGACCAGGATGGTCTCAAACTCACAGAGATTCACCTGTCTCTGCCTCCCAAGTGCTGGGATTAAAGGCGTGCGCCACCACCGCCCAGCTAGATTTTCGTATGTTGAACCAGCACTGCATCTCTGGGATGAAGCCTACTTGATCATAATGGATAATTTTTCTAATGTGTTCTTGGATTCGGTTTGCTAGTATTTTTTTGAGTATTTTTGTGTCGATGTTCATGAGTGAGATTGGCCTGTAGTTCTCTTTCTTGGTTGTGTCTTTGTGTGGTTTTGGTATCAGAGTAGCTGCAGCTTCATAAAAGGAATTTGGCAATGACTTATCTGTTTCTATATTGTGAAATACATTAAGGAGTATAGGTATTAAGTCTTCTTGGAAGTTCTTGTAGAATTCTGCATTGAAGCCGTCTGGACCTGGGCTTTTTTTGGTGGGGAGGATTTTTATAACAACTTCTAATTCTTCGCGACTAACAGGTCTATTTATTTATTTATTTATTTATTTATTTATTATTTTTTTTTTAAAGATTTATTTATTTATTATGCATACAACGTTCTGTCTCCATGTATGCCCACACACCAGAAGAGAGCGCCAGATTTCATTACAGGTGGTTGTGAGCCACCATGTGGTTGCTGGGAATTGAACTCAGGACCTCTGAGAGAGCAGCCAGTGCTCTTAACCTCTGAGCCATCTCTCCAGCCCCTAACAGGTCTATTTAGATTGTTCACCTGGTCCTGGTTTAACTTTGGTATATGGTACTTATCTAAAAAAGTGTCCATTTCTTTTACATTTTCCAATTTTGTGGCATACAGGTTTTTGTAGTAAGATCTAATGATTCTCTGAATTTCCTCTGTGTCTGTGGTTATGTCTCCCTTTTCGTTTCTGATTTTGTTAATTTGCGTATTCTCTCTCCGCCGTTTGATTAGTTTGGATAGGGGTTTATCAATCTTATTGATTTTCTCCAAGAACCAGCTTTTTGTTTCATTGATTCTTTGGATTGTTTTCTGTGTTTCTATTTTGTTGATTTCAGCCCTCAATTTGATTATTTCGAGTCTTCTACTTCTCCTAGGTGAGTCTGCTTCTTTTTTTCTAAAGCTTTCAGGTGGGCTATTAAGTCTCCAATGTGTGCTTTCTCTGTTTTCTTTAAGTGGGCACTTAATGCTATGAACTTTCCTCTTAGCACTGCTTTCATAGTGTCCCATAGGTTTGAGTATGTTGTCTCTTCGTTTTCATTGAATTCAAGAAAGACTTTAATTTCTTTCTTTATTTCTTCCTTGATCCAGGTATGGTTCAGTAGTTGACTGTCCAGTTTCCATGAGTTCGTAGGCATTCTGGGGATAGCATTGTTGTTGAATTCTAACTTTAATCCATGGTGATCTGATAAGACACAGGTGGTTACCGATATTTTTTTGTAACTGTGTAAGTTTGCTTTGTTACCGAGTATGTGGTCTATTTTCGAGAAGGTTCCATGAGCTGCAGTGAAGAAGGTATATTCTTTCCTATTTGAGTGGAATGTTCTATAGATATCTGTTAAGTCCATTTGATTCATTACCTCCCTTAATCCTCTTATTTCTCTGTTAGGTTTCTGTCTGATTGACCTGTCCATTGGTGAGAGAGGAGTGTTGAAATCTCCTACTATTAGTGTGTGTGGTTTGATGACTGCCTTGAGTTTTAGTAACGTTTCTTTTACATAAGTGGGTGCTTTTATATTAGGGGCATATATATTCAGGATTGAAACTTCATCCTGATGAATTGTTCCTGTTATGAGTAAAAAATGTCCCTCTCCATCTCTTTTGATTGATTTTAGTTTGAAGTTAACTTTCTTAGAAATTAGTAGGGCCACACCTGCTTGTTTCTTAGGTCCGTTTGCTTGATAAACCTTTTCCCAGCCCTTTACTCTGAGTAGATGTCTGTCTTTGTGGTTGAGGTGTGTTTCTTTTTTTTTTTTTCTTTTTTTTTTTTTTTTTTGGTTTTTCGAGACAAGGTTTCTCTGTGGTTTTTGGAGCCTGTCCTGGAACTAGCTCTTGTAGACCAGGCTGGTCTCGAACTCACAGAGATCCGCCTGCCTCTGCCTCCCGAGTGCTGGGATTAAAGGCGTGCGCCACCACCGCCCGGCTGAGGTGTGTTTCTTGTAAGCAGCAGAATGTTGGATCCTGTTTTCATATCCAATCTCTTAGCCTGTGCCTCTTTATAGGTGAGTTGAGTCCATTGATATTAAGTGATATTAATGACCAGTGGTTGTTAACTCCGGTCATTTTTCCTTTCTTTCTTTCTTTCTTTCTTTCTTTCTTTCTTTCTTTCTTTCTTTCGGTAGTAGAGTTTGTGTGTTTCCCTTCTTCAAGTTGTGCTGGTGAAGGGTCATTAGATGTCTGAGTTATTGTGAGCATTGTTGGACTCCTTGGTTTGTGATTTTCCTTCTATTACTTTCTGTAAGGCTGAATTTGTGGCTACGTATTGTTTAAATTTGGTTTTATCCTGGAAAATTTTGTTTTCTCCATTTATAGTGAATGAAAGCTTGGCTGGGTATAGTAGTCTGGCCTTGCATCCATGGTCTCTTAGTTTCTGCAGTACATCTATCCAGGACCTTCTGGTTTTCATGGTTTCCATAGAGAAATCAGGTGTAAGTCTGATAGGTTTACCTTTATAGGTAACTTGACCTTTTACCTTTGCAGCTCTTAATATTCTTTCTTTATTCTGTATGTTTTGTGTTTTGATTATTATATGACGAGGAGATGTTTTTTTTTGATCCAGTCGATTCAGTGTTCTGTATGCTTCTTGGACCTTCAAAGGAATATCTTTCTTAAGGTTGGGAAAGTTTTCTTCTATAATTTTATTAAATATATTTTCTGGACCATTGAGCTGTACTTCTTCTCCTTCTTCTATCCCTATTATTCTTATGTTTGGTCTTTTTATTGTGTCCCAGATTTCCTGAATGTTTTGTGATGAGAATTTGTTGGTTATGCTGTTTTCTTTGATGAGAGTGTTTATTTTCTCTATGGTATCTTCAGTGTCTGAGATTCTTTCTTCTATCTCTTGTAATCTGTTGGTGGTACTTGTCTCTTTAGTTCCTGTTCGTTTATTCAAATTTTCCATCTCCATCCTTCCCTCGGTTTGTGTTTTCTTTATTACTTCCACTTCGTTCTTCAAGTCTTGAACCGTTTCCCTTACCTGTTTGATTACTTTTTCTTGTTTCTCTTGGTTTTCTTGGGTATCTTTGAGAGATTTATTCATTTCCTCTACCTTTTTGTTTGTAATCTCTAATTGATTATGGCAGTTTTTCACCTCCTGTTTAAGGTCCTCTATTATTTTCATATAATTCAATTTTGAGTCGAATTCTTCTAATTCTTGTGGATTAGGGTGTACACTTCTTATTTCGGGATTCCTGGATTCTGGTGATGTCACGTTGCCTTTCAAGTTGTTGGGGGAATTCTTGCATTGGCGCCTGCCCATCTCTTCCTTCAAATGGAGCCAGGAGAGGCCTGGTGTCTTGGACCAGTCTTTGCTGTGACTAACTCTCTGGGTGTATCTCCTCAGTGTAGGGGCAGGAACCGTTCCCTTCCAGATGAACTCCTCAACACCAAAACAGGGACGCCTGGTATTCCAATGACCCGCGGAAAAAAGGGCGAATGCAAGGGGTAGGGCGGGGTCGAGTAGAACACAGGCGACACTGCAGTACAAGCTGGAGGTGCCTACGCTCCCTTTTGGGGGTTGTTGAGGCCTGCCCGCTAGGCAGGCACTCACTGCTCTGGTTGGGTAGCCTTAGTGTACGGGGGTTTGTGCTCTCTACTGGGACAGTCCGCCCCAGGATAGCACACACTCACCCATCCAGATGGAACTTCTCAGCACCTACACAGGGACTCCTGGTAGCCCAAAGAGCCAGGGACCAAGTGAAGCAGGAGGCAGGCAGAGCAGGTCCAGGAGAGCACAGCAGACCCTGCAGCCCTAGCAGCAGGGGCCCGCATTCCCTGGCGGGGACCTTGAGGCCTGCCCTCTAGTCACGCACTCACTGCTCTAAAAGAAAGGTTATAACTTTAACATAGTAAAATTGCATATAACAGGTATCAAGCAAAAATTACAGTTACAATATTTATATCTACTTTATCTATTATCATAACTCAGGAAAACTATAACTATCATTATAAATTCTTCAACTTTATCAAAGACTCCAGAAGGATATAATATTACTTAAGTAAACAGGAGATGCATTGTAAACAACTTCCAAAACTCTAGAATGGACAGACATCTCGCTGCCTTGAAAGTCAACCAAAGTTTTTCTGTACCATTGGGACATCTGTTTTCAGTCTACAGACCCATAATATCCAGCAAACTTTTCATGAAGCAGAAAAACTCAAAGACAGTTTCACCTATATTGGCAGTTTCTTTGTCCCTTTTTTTTCTTCTGTATCCTGCAGAATGTCTAGCAGACTCTTTCATGAAGCAGGAACCCCAAAGGATCATCTCACCTTTAGGCAAGTTCAGTAGTCAGCAGGGGAGGGGACAGGAAAGGGGGGGGACAGAGAAAAATGTATAGCTCAATAAAATTAAAAAAAAGAAAAAATAGGACTAATTATAGCTCATACAGCTTAGTCCTCCTATAATCAATCAAAAGGTAAAGACAGATGGACACTTGAATCTTTTTGATTATTTAGTTAGTCAAAGCTTACACTGTGTGCTACTATTCATATTATTAAATTGAAGGCATTGATTATGTGTCTTTGGATGAGGTCAACTATACCCCAAATCTTTAATTCTAGAATTATCACATTGTGACTTTTCTCTTCCCGTCCAGTTCCAATACAAACTGCAACAGACTCTGCCCACAAATGCCTGTCATTAGAAGTCTCACATGTCTCTACTGCTAATGAAATCTGGTTCTCCATCTCATTATTACTTCCCATCCCTTGATAGCACACCACTGTTGCAGATCATCAGTCCCTCTTCGGGCTTCATTTGCTTGCCTAAGCAGTCTTGATATTAGGGTCAGTCATTTTATTAGATTGTCACACTCTCTTGCCCAAAAGCTGCCATTCTTATTTCCAAGAATGGGTAAGTACAGTCATCTGCCTTCTTGCCTCCCAGTCCCAGGCTGCCAAACACTGCAGGAGAAAGTCACACAGACATGTGGCCTGGTTCCACTCAGTGCTTGGCACTCCGCAGTCTGACAGAACTTGTTCTTTATTATTTTTTTTTTTGGTTTTTCGAGACAGGGTTTCTCTGTGGTTTTGGAGCCTGTCCTGGAACTAGCTCTTGTAGACCAGGCTGGTCTCGAACTCACAGAGATCTGCCTGCCTCTGCCTCCCAAGTGCTGGGATTAAAGGCGTGCGCCACCACCGCCCGGCAGAACTTGTTCTTGTGGGTGTTTTACAGTCTTTGGTCTCCTCAATGCCATGTGCAATATTCCTTCCCACTTAGGTTCTAATGGGGCACTTTCTTCCAGGCCCGAAAGAAAGTGAAACTCAGCTTGATTTTCTTATCTAAAAATTCAGCTTTCCTGTCTGGTCCTCTCTGGTCTCTCTGTCTCTTTGAGTCTTCAGCCATTTTATCCTGTGACTTCGCCTTATGTACCCTCCTTACTGGGTCACTTTGGGAACTCATTGTGCCTTGTTTTGTCCTTGACCTTACATGGAAAGAATGACTGCATCAATTGTTTTTGCCTCCCTGCCTCCTACTCTGTCAATGTCTCCTGCTTTCTCTGATGACCTGTTTAGCTGGCTCCTCTCTGCTCTGTGTAAGGTGACACTGTTTTGTGTTAGTCCGCTTTGTGTCCCCATCAGAAGCAGCCCCCTCTGATGCTGGCTTCCCTTTAGGGGCAACCTTTCTTCTGCAAATTCAACATTCAGAATCCACAATGTACCTGCTTTCTGTATCTCTGTTTCTCCTGAGCAGCAGTTGACCCTTCCTGCTACTTCCATTTGTACAACTTCTCCCACATTTGTGTTATATCCAAGATTATTTTCCAAAAATGACTGAATCAGATTAATACAAGTTTTTCCTACCTGCTTCTCTTTCAATTTTTCTTTTCACCTAACAATGTGTATGTGCTCTCAGATTTTAAAATCCATCAGTGGTTCCTAATTTATCTTTTATTCTTAGATTTTCTCACCCTTATTCCATTATAAAGAAGCCTGTGCTCTTCTCTATTTTCTTTTATTTAAATAACATTTTAAAAATTATTTTACATACCAAGAAATTTCCCTCCCCCCTCTCCTCCTTTCCCCTTCCTTTTTTATCTACCTTTCTCCCCATCCACTCCTCCTCCATCTCCATTCAGAAAGGGACAGGGCTCCTATGGGCTTGCACAAAGCATGGCCATCAAGTTGAGACAGGTCCGAACTCCTCCCCTGCCAGGGCCAGGGAATCCATCAAGTTACCAGGGGAAGTTCTGCTCTGCTAGAAGCCTTACTAAGACGCCAAGATACAGAATGGTCACACACATGCAGAGGGCCTAGGTCAGTCCCATTCAGGCTCTCTGACTGTTGGTTCAGAATCCATGAGCTGTCTCTGTGGGTTTCCCCATCAAGAACCCCCTGGTTAGTATAATCCCTCCTCCTTTTCTTCCTCAAGACTCTCAGCAGAGCACTTTTCTGTGGATCTCTGCCTCTGCTTCAATCAGTTACTGGATAGAGTATCTCTGATGCCAATTGGGAAGTCACCAATCTGCTTACAGTAGATGGCCAGTTCAGGCACCATCTCCACCATTGCTAGGAGTCTTAGATGGGGTCATTTTTGTGGGTTTCTGAGAGTTTCCCTGGCACCATGTTTTTCCCTAACCCCAAAATGCCCCCCATCAAGACATCTCTTTTGTTACTCCTATGCTCTTCTTTCTAAAGCCTGAGATTACCAACCACTTGCCTGAATTTACAGATGGAAGAAAGAGGATTGTGTGTGGGGTGGGGGGGACCCAACTTCCTGCCAAATATATACTTCCAATACCCATGATATCTGACTAAAGATGAAATTATAAATTATAAAAACACAACAATAGGATCTCTGTGAGTTCGAGACCAGCCTGGTCTACAAGAGATAGTTCCAGGACAGGCTCCAAAACCACAGATAAACCCTGTCTCGAAAAACCAAAAAAAAAAAAAAAAACAAAAAACAAAAAACCAAAAAAAAAAAACCACAACAGTAAAAACAGTCTTACAGGCATTACACAGATGAAGAGGCAGAAACATGTACAATTGAGCAATGTGTTTATTAGGAGGAAAAACTAATTAAATAAATACTGTGCAGGAAGTTTTGGTCAAGTGCTAGCAAAATGGCCCATTGAGCAAAGGCTTCTGTTGCCAAGTCTGATGACATTAGTTTGATCTCTGAGACCCCAATACTGGTATAACACCTGATTCTGTGTTACCCTCTCAGTACAGTTGGTGTGCCACTGTACAGTACATGAGTCAGGCAAGGGCCTGGAGATTGAAAGAACACATAAGAGATTTACTTGAGCTTGCCTTTGGCTCCGGCACCATGAAACCATGAAGATGATGCTCCAGCACCTATAAGCACTCCTTAAGGAGGCTGTGCCTGCTCAGTCCTTAATAAGTCTGCCCGCAAATTGGAGCCCTTTAAGTAAGGTCTCAGCACTGGTGGGAGGAACCCTGGTATAGTTAACTAGAATAATCTCAAGAGCCAATTTGTAAATAGTGCACTTCAGGGCTCGTGAATAACAGCAATAAGCCTTTTACTGTATAACCTAGCAGTGTCCTTCAACCACAACCAATACATAATTAACTGCAATATTCATTTGTAAATTTAGCTCAATTTGGATGGCCAAGGCATTTGCAACCTGCTCTGAGAAGGTATTGATTGTTCTAGCAGAAACAACTGACTAATGAAAAATCTAGCAGCCATAGCCGCTCTGGCAGCCACAGCAATCACCGACATTATCATGGGATGGGTTTATAGAGGAATAATCCTTAGCACTCGGACTACTACAGCCAGCTCCTCAGGATCCCAGCAACTCTTCAGTTGACAAGCCAGTGTCTATTTGATCTCTTGGCTCTGTACTGTCTTTAGGCTTCTGGACAGAAAAATCGACAGCATGCACCAGATGCTCAGGTACCCATATTGGACAGTCAGTGTCCTGTGGGAAAACACAAACAGTCCCTCTTCCCCACACCAGTACAGGATCTGGACCATACCAGGTGCCATCTGCTAGATTCTTCCATTTGACATGAGGCATCCTGGAAGAATCTGGCCGCCAATGCCAGTCGAAACAGTATGAGATTGAGCATCAAAAGTCAAAAAATTTAAAATGTATAAAATAAAAGACAAATGGTCTCTGGGGGTGCAACCATATTCCCCCTTTTTTGTTTTATGCAAATAGGCTTTGAGCTTACGATGTGCTCGCTCCCCTATAGCTTGTTCTTGAGGAATAGGGTATTCCTGTTTTATGAGAAATGGAGAACTCAGCAAAAATTAGCAAAGCCAGTGCTGGTGTAGGCTGGCCCATTGTCAGTTTTTACAGTTTTTTGGAACTCCTATGTTCCAGGCAAAAGCCTGGAGACAGTGACTTCTAACATCCCCTAATTTTTCTCCTGTATGGGCTGAGGCAAAAATAAGATGAGAATATATATCCACAGTAACATGAACATATTGCATGCTCTCAAAAGAAGAAACATGGGTAACATCCATTTGCCATAAATAATTAGGAGCAAGCCCACAAGGATTAACTCCTAAACGGGGAACAGTTAAAAGTTCTGTACACAGAGAGTATTTTTAAACAATATCAGTGGCTTGTTCTTGAGAAATCTTAAAATGAAATCTTAAAGAACCAGCATTGAGATGAAAATGACTATCAGCTTTTTCTGTAGCTTTATAAAATTTTTGACTCACTGTACAAATTTGTTGGTTAAGCTGATCAGCCAATGTATTCCCCTTGTTCAAGGGACCAGGAAGGTCAGTATGAGCCTGCAAATACCCTATGTAAATGGGAACAGATTGGGCCCAAAGCAAAGATGGAATAACCAATAACTAAATCTGGACTCGAGATACAAAGGCAAAATAAGCTGCAGTTTCCAAAGGAGCAAGAATTTTGCTTATATATTGACTGTCAGTAAAAAGGTTAAAAGGAATATCAGCATATTTCTCTAAGGCCATTTGTAAGGCGATCAATTTAGCCACCTGAGCAGATTTAGCATTAACAGGCTGAATATCAAAATCAGGAGGGGAGGCCACCACAACTCACCGGGTGGAAAACCCATCAGTAAACACATTTCGTGCCCCTGCCAGAGGCTGCAAAAAAAATGACTTTAGAAAAGCATACCGGATGATTGAAAAAAGGGGATCAGCTTATCAGAAGAATAACAAGGTTATGCTGGGGGAAACCTGCAGAGATTAGTGTATAAAAACAAGGTCCAGGCCGGGCGGTGGTGGCGCACGCCTTTAATCCCAGCACTCGGGAGGCAGAGACAGGCGGATCTCTGTGAGTTCGAGACCAGCCTGGTCTATAAGAGCTAGTTCCAGGACAGGCTCCAAAACCACAGAGAAACCCTGTCTCAAAAAACCAAAAAAAAAAAAAAAAAAAAACAAGGTCCAATCTTTAGCAAAATTTTGCGGCCAAGTTATTTCTGCCTGGGTATATGGTGTAATAACCTTATTAGGTAACATTCCAAAGGCTTGCTAACAAAGTTTGTACCCTTTCTGAATAACATGTAGCACAGTAGATGGACAGGAGATAACAATTTTTACAGGTAACACATGTTCATGTACCCATAGGATGGGTCCTTACTGCCAAAAAACTCCAGTAGCACTATGCTGAGAGGGAAAAATTATCAACAGAAGTGGTTGACTATAATGAATATGAGCAAAGGCAAACTTTTCCTCAATTAAAGTAATACATTGCCTTGTCTGAAGTGTCAACTTACAAAAGGAGGTTGCATCTGGATTCCCCTATAAAATGTCAAAAAGTGGTTTTAAGAATCCAGTATGAAGCCGGGCGGTGGTGGCGCACGCCTTTAATCCCAGCACTCGGGAGGCAGAGGCAGGCCGATCTCTGTGAGTTCGAGACCAGCCTGGTCTACAAGAGCTAGTTCTGGGAGAGGCACCAAAGCTACAGAGAAACCCTGTCTCGAAAAACCAAAAAAAAAAAAAAAAATCCAGTATGAATTCCCAGACTGGGCCAGACCCAATTGAGGTCTCCAAGCAATTTTTGAAAATCATTCTTAATTACAAAGATAGGAGTTTCCAAGGAGAAGTGGATGGCACTACACGTCCAGCTTCTAGCTGTTTTGGAACTTACTGTATGGACCAGACTGGCCTTGAACCCACAGATACCCATCCTACCACAGCCTCCCCCAAGTGCTGGGATTAAAGGCTTGTGCCACCACACCTGGCTTTTTCCCAGGTCTGATTAACCTTCCCTTTACCCACGCATGGCAATTCCTTTTTACGAATCCTGACCTCTTGCAGACAAAAACAATTCCTTGATCTAGCTCCACCTGACTCTCCCTAAGGGCAGAAACAATTACCTGAGCCACACGTGAGTGCCATCAAAGTCTCCACACAACCAATAAAGTTATTTAAATTACTATTTCTAAGGGGCATATATCCTCTTGACACTATTTGTTAGTATTTTCCAAGGATAATTGCTTTATGACCTGCATACCTGAGTCCACAACCCCAAAAATGCAACTTTCTACGTGTAACAGGTGGTCAACCAACTCAGAGTAAGATTCTGAAGGTCCTTGAAGGACCTTAGACAGCAGTTCCCTGCTCCTTTGTTAGGTAGAGCTTTCTGCACTTTATCGCAGCTGAGCATAAACAGCAGGATCATAAGTGATCTGTGCTGCTAAACCAACATACTGTCCTGCACCAGTTAACATGTCAAGGTTATGCTGGGGGAAACTTGCAGTAGCATTACTCAGTGTGGTATTTTTGCAATTTTCCTGCATTTCACCTCTCCATAACAAATAACACCCCCCCCAAGACAAGTCCTGCAAAGCTGCATCCAATCACTGGTGTAAAGTTGAGTTCTGCAAAGGATTCCATTAAAGCCGCAGTGAAGGCAGCATGAGTTCCATAGGCCATAACTGCTTCTTTTAGTTACTTCATGTCCTAAAAGGCCAGAGGGTTATGCTGCCTGATCCTCTGTCCTTGCGGATCAATAATTTAATCTGTGCTGCTAAACCTAGGTACCTTCCTGCACCAGCCAACATGCCAAGGTCATGCTGTGGGGAAACCCCACCATAGCATCACAATTATCCTGCATTTTACCTCTCCACAAAAATCTCTTTCTGGCCAGGCGGTGGTGGCACACACCTTTAATCCCAGCACTCGGGAGGCAGAGGCAGGCGGATCTCTGTGAGTTCGAGACCAGCCTGGTCTACAAGAGCTAGTTCCAGGACAGCCTCCAAAACCACAGAGAAACCCTGTCTCGAAAAACCAAAAAAAAAAAAAAATCTCTTTCTGAAAGACAGGCTCTGCAAAGCTTTCTTTCCTTCTTTTACTAACTTCTTTTGTATCAGTGCAATCTCCTTTTCTAAAGTTTCTTTTTTCTCTTTTAAATCCCTTTTATGGCATTTAACTTCCCACTCCTCAAAACTCTTAATAGAACTCACAGATTCTACATCCTGAATCTCCTCAAAGGTTTTGGTCAAATTATCTAATTGCTCTTTTACTTTGACATCATCACTGAGAAGAACATCTCTGACTAAGCACCATAGTGAAAATATCACTGTGGGGAATTCTTCTGGCCCTCACTCTTTCAGTGCTTTTTGAAGGTCAGCCTTTACCTTTTCCCAATTAGTAATATTAAAGCCCCCTGTGTGTAGAAACCAGGGACTAAACTCTCTCAAAAAATTAGGCAATAAGCCGGGCGGTGGTGGTGCTCGCCTTTAATCCCAGCACTCGGGAGGCAGAGGCAGGCAAATCTCTGTGAGTTCGAGGCCAGCATGGTCTACAAAGAGAGTTCCAGGACAGGCTCCAAAGCTACAGAGAAACCCTGTCTCGAAAAAAAAAATAGGCAATAATCTACCTTACACAAAGAAAACTGTCTTAAGGAACTCTTGTGCTGTCTTATTTTAATACCGGTGCCTAGCTGGGCGATGGTGGCACACGTCTTTAATCCCAGCACTCGGGAGGCAGAGGCAGGCAGATCTCTGTGAGTTCAAGACTAGCCTGGTCTACAGAGCTAGTTCCAGGACAGCCTCCAAAACCACAGAGAAACCGTCTCGAAAAACAAAACAAAACAACAAAAAAAAGATGAACCCCAGGAGCAGGGGTAGACCCAGACCCTACACCTGGAAAGACAGAAATGAGTCCCACAAGTTGTCCTCAGACCTACACACACACACACACACACACACACATGACTATTCCAGTGGTCACTTTGGACTCTTCCTTTTCCTCACAAAGGAATTAACCAAGGTAGCTCAGCTACCTAAACCCCTGTTTCCTCTGACTTACTTTCTAAGTAATGTATATGCTGTATGGTATAATAGAAAGGAGAGCTGTAACTATAAAATGTATTGGTAAATTATGTGTCATTATAAAAAAATAACTGGGAAAAACTTAAAAAGAGGAAAGTCTCATTTTGGCTCCAAGTTTTAGAGGTTTCCATCTATGGTAAATAGGTTCTGTTACTGTGAGCCTGGGTACAGGTGGAAGAGCTAGTCTACCCATCTCATATTAGCTGGAACTGGAGGGAGAGGGAGACTGGGAAAGAAAGGGAGGGAAGGCCGGGTGGTGGTGGTGCACGCCTTTAATCCCAGCACTTGGGAGTTCGAGACCAGCCTGGTCTACAAGAGCTAGTTCCAGAACAGGCTCCAAAGCCACAGAGAAACCCTGTCTCAAAAAACAAAAAAAAACAAAAAAACAAACAAACAAAAAAAACCAGAAAGGGAGGGAAGGAGGGAGAGGGAGCAAACAAAATATACTCTAAGGGCATGAGCTCAGCAACCTGATGCCTATAACTACACAATTCGACCAAATCTCCAAAACTTTTCAATGCCTCTTATCAGGCTTTGAATCCACCAAAGACTTTATTGAACAATCCACTCATAATCTACAGAACACTGTGGAACTGGAGAGCAAGCCTTTAGAACATGAGCCTTAGCTCAGAGTATTTTACCACAGCAGCAGAGAAGGAACTATGACACCAGTGATGAAGGGTAAAAGAGCCTCTTGCACTGCTAGCAGTAAAGTCCTAGAGAAGAGTTACTAAGTCATTCCAGCTATAGTCACATTGACAACCAAGAACAGTCATCGCCTGGAGGGTCTTTTTTTTTTTTTTTTTTTTTTTTTTTTTTTTTTGGTTTTCCGAGACAGGGTTTCTTTCTTTTTCTTTTCTTTTTTTTTCTTTTGGTTTTTCGAGACAGGGTTTCTCTGTGGCTTTGGAGCCTGTCGTGGAACTAGCTCTGTAGACCAGGCTGGTCTCGAACTCACAGAGATCCGCCTGCCTCTGCCTCCCAAGTGCTGAGATTAAAGGCGTGCGCCACCACCGCCTGGCCACCGAGACAGGGTTTCTATGTACCTTTTGTGCCTGTCCTGGAACTGGCCTGGAACTCCCAGAGATCTGCCTGCCTCTGCCTCCTGAGTGCGATTAAAGGCATGCAACACCACCGCCCGGCGAAGGTCTTTTTTTTTTTTTTTTTTTTTTTTTTTTTTGGTTTTTCGAGACAGGGTTTCTCCGTGGTTTTGGAGCCTGTCCTGGAACTAGCTCTGTAGACCAGGCTGGTCTCGAACTCACAGAGATCCGCCTGCCTCTGCATCCCAAGTGCTGGGATTAAAGGCGTGCGCCACCACCGCCCAGCGAAGGTCTTAAATCCAAACCAAACCAAAAATTTAGGTGCCATATTATCCAACTATTCTATTCCCGAGTGTATATTCAAAAGAACTGAAGTCAGCCCACAAAAGAAATGCCTGCATGCTTTTGTTTATTGAGAAAGTATTTACAATAATGAAGATATTGAATCAACTTAGATTTTCATAAATAGAAGAATGGATAGAGAAAAAATATACACAATTGAATATTATTGAACTATGAAAAAATGAAATCTTGTACAGTCAAATAATGCAATTAGGCTATAGCGTTAAATGAAATAAGCTAAACACAGAAATCAGAGTACCACATGTTTGTTCTCTCATGTGGAAATCAAAGCAATCAATGTCCAAGTAGAATAATTTTTACGAGGGGTGAAGAATGATATGAAGGCACTGTGAAGGTAAATAGGCAGATGGTCATGTAAGATCAATCTTTAGTACATAGAAACATAACATTGTCTCATTAACTTATATATATATATATAATTTGTATGAATTAATAAAAGCTAAAAATATAATAAAAACAATTGAGTTCTTAGAGAATTCCCCTTGGATAACAGTACCTGAAATTGAAGCAAAAGCCAGTTTTTTTTTTTTCGAGACAGGGTTTCTCTGTGGTTTTCGAGCCTGTCCTGGAACTAGCTCTTGTAGACCAGGCTGGTCTCGAACTCACAGAGATCCGCCTGCCTCTGCCTCCCGAGTGCTGGGATTAAAGGTGTGCGCCACCATCACCCGGCTCAAAGCCAGTTTTTTTTTTTTTTTTAAGATTGAAAGATGATAAATGAATATTAGTTTATTTCTGAGATACCTAATGGTCATTTTCCAGCATCACAAATATCTAAGTTCTACAGAATCATTATCAATGGAAAGCCAGTTTGCACAAATGTGTCACCTTTCCTTGGGATCTGTAAGGTCTCTGCTACAGATAGGAAGACCTTGGTGAGAGCAATATAGAACATTTAGGAGGTTGACATTGAATGAATCATTGAAGCTGCATTCAGCCTCCATACTGTATTCTTTATGGATAGACACAAGCATTTGTAAAGTGTGCACAATGTCTTGCAAGTTGTGTTATTCAAATATATTCCTTCTTATCCATACCATATTTCTTTCTGCTAGGTAGTTTCTATGGCCATTCTGTAAGTGGGAAAGCGTGAATTCACAGAGAAGTGATCTGTGCTCAGGCCTCACAGCCAGTAAGTGGCTAAGTGGGAGTCAATAATAAAGTCCATTTGATTTGACCCTCAAACCTGCCCTCAAATACTGAAGCACAGCACTTGGATAACCCAAGACAGGGTGCACGTGAGAGGGCCATTTATGAACCAGGACTGAGGTCCTTAGGACACAGCAAATATGCAGACACTATTGTGAACAGCATACCTCTCCATGGACAGACCACTGAGGGAAGTTCTAACATGGGCCCAAACTCACATAGACAGAGAAAGACGCAAAGAATCAATTACCTTAGAGACTGTCCAAATTCTGGTGATAAGACTGTGGGCAGAAACATGCACGGTAGAAGCTGTGCAGGTGAGGAGCACATTACTGGGAACTGGAAAAGGTTCTGTCACACAGAGTCAATGACCTTGACTGCATTGTTCCTGTGTTCCAATGTTTTCTGAGTATTAGCCTTCAGAGTTATAAAGGGTTGGATATTTGCATGAAGATGTTTCTAAAATGGTTCAGGTTTCTGCTGAACGTCTATAGTAAAATGCAGAAAGATAAACACTCAAAGACAGAGTTCTTAATTAGAATACGACATGGGTTCTTAGCTTAATAGTACAAAAAAATGAGAAAAGTGTGGTGAGTCAGCTGTCCAATGCTGAGATTATTAGTAAGTGTGGGCTAGTGGCTTTTCAGAAATGACCTTACACACTTCTCAGGAATGCTCACCATTGCCACACACATCATACCTCAAGCAGCCAGGGCATGACAATTGTTTCAAAGGAAGGGGCCTAAACCTTTCTGCCCAGCCCTCCTCAATATCATCATTGCTCAGCTCACTGTACCGTTATAGAGTTTCTGCATTGCTTCAGGCATAGCTCCAAGGAGCTCTGGGGGTGGTGGTGGAAGCTTCTTCTAGCTCCTGGGGGTCAATGCAGATGCCTCCCCCTAGAAGCTTTCAGCAGATCCCCTGGTGAGCCACAGAACCCACCCAGGAGGCCACTTTAGGATTTACTTAGCTTTCAGATTAATAGATGAACAAAAATGAACTTCTACTCCAAGATGGCTGTAGGTACGCGACCAAGGAATAAAGTTTCTACTGAGCTGGGACTATGACCTGAAACTGCCTTGGGAGACAGGGCTCCCCAGTACCACCAAGGCAGCGTTCCACCTAGCTTCAAAGACAAGGCCTCTGCTCTGTTGAATTCACATGGCAGAGAACTGAGTCAATAAAGGTGAGTCTGCACTTGGACTTGCTCAGAGTCTATTACTGCTTCCTTCATTTGTACTGCTCCTGTGCTGGGATGTCGGGTCGTGTCCATATTGGTTTGATTACACCAGTTCCCATTCGGTGTAATCCCAATTTATCCAAGAACAAATGGCGACTGATTTAGATGGTTTTCAGATCGAACTTTAACGTTTAAGTTAGGTTGATGCTGAAATATATAAAGATTTGGGGATTGTTTTTTCTTTTCTTTTTTTTTTTTTTTTTGGTTTTTCGAGACAGGGTTTCTCTGTGGTTTTGGAGCCTGTTCTGGAACTAGCTCTTGTAGACCAGGCTGGTCTCGAACTCACAGAGATCTGCCTGCCTCTGCCCCCCGAGTGCTGGGATTAAAGGCATTCGCCACCACCGCCTGGCTGGGGACTGTTTTTTTTTCATTGGAATAAATCTATTTTACAAAATGCGAGTGACATAAATTTGAGACACTTGGGCCAAAAGTATTATGGTATGAATACTTGTTGTCTACATGAAAATGTGTGTGATTGTGTATATTTTATTGTTTATTCACATATAATTCATACCCCACTTGCCTCAAACATGAGTATTCAAACAAAGGAAACCTCAGAGTAGTATAGACCTGATTGTCATTGATGGCATAGTAATAAAGTATGCTAATGCATGACCCATGGCATTTCCATCCTCGTCAGGATGACTGAGGCCTCAAGCACTACTGAAGGTTATCCCAATCTGATGACCCAAGGGATGGGATTGTGTACAATGACCATCAAGGAAGTCACAGAGTGAGGTAGGGTCTTTTGTGGGTGACAAGGTTTTTGGGGGAAAGTCTAAATAAGTAATATTTGTACATTTAGAAAACAGGCCTTAGCCGGGCGGTGGTGGCACACGCCTTTAATCCTAGCACTTGGGAGGCAGAGGCAGGCAGATCTCTGTGAGTTCGAGACCAGCCTGGTCTACAAGAGCTAGTTCCAGGACAGGCTCCAAAACCACAGAGAAACCCTGTCTCGAAAAACCAAAAAGAGAAAAAGAAAAAAAGAAAAAAAGAAAACAGGCCTTTAACTACTTAAGTTACCCAAAAACATGGCAAAGAGCTGGCTGTCTAAAACCTATGAGTAAGGAACCCTCACCAAAGACAGATGATATCGCTAATTGATTATGGGCTTCTCCACCTCCATAACTGATCAGTGAACTGATCAGTTCTTTCCAACCAAAAAAAAAAAAACTGATGGCATATTGTTTTTAAAATATTTATTTAGCCGGGCGGTGGTGGCGCACGCCTTTAATCCTAGCACTTGGGGGGCAGAGGCAGGCGGATCTCTGTGAGTTCGAGACCAGCCTGGTCTACAAGAGCTAGTTCCAGGGCAGGCTCCAAAACCACAGAGAAACCCTGTCTCAAAAAAAATAACAAAACAAAAAACAAAATTTATTTATTATGTATACAGGGTTCTTCCTGCATGTGTCCTACAGTACAGAAGAGGACACCAGATTTTATTACAGATGATTGTGAGCCACCATGTGGTTACTGGGAATTGAACTCAGGGCCTCTGGAAGAGAGGCCAGTGCTCCTTGCCTCTGAGCCATCACTCCATCCCCCCGATGGTATATTTTTGTAGAAATTAAATTATAGTGAGATACCATGTGGTACTTAGAGGATATGCACAATACCGCAATGTTTTAATATAGTTGTCTATTTTAATGTATAATTGATAAATATGTATATATACAAGAGTGTATGTTTGTGTGTGTAGGTACAGGTTTGCTATGGTTTGCATATGACCACACCAAGTTAATAGGCTTTCTGTACCCAATAATAGTTTTCTTTGCCAAAGCATTAAGACAGATCAAGCCAAATTAAAAAGTAAAATACCAGATTTTTGCTGAGCAAAGCAACTCACTGGTGACTCCTTCAGCCTCCAAAGATTGTGCCCAATTATGGTACCCATTAGTCAGGGTCTTGTGATGTTGGCAACTTCAAACTTTGGGGGAGGAGCCAAAAACATCAAGAATGTGGAACTGAGCTTTTGACATCTTTCTTTGGAAGAAGGTCTCTTTCTCTGAGATAGTGGGATTTGGGCAGAGAGAACCAGTAAAGAGAGAGAGAAAAAGAGAGTTGAACATTAAGGACTTCTCAGGAATATGTTCTTTCCTTCCACCTTATTCGGAGGCAGGGTGTCTCTTGTGCTTTCTGGCTGATGATACTCTGTATACACCAGGTAACACATTTTGGAGCTTCTGAGTCTGTCTCTACCTGCTTTCTCTCACTAGGGGCACTGGGATTGCATTGCTCCATATCTGTCTTTCTATGTGTGTTCTGAGGATCAAACTCTCTGACCTATCTTCCCAGCCCATGTCTAACATGTTTAAACCACGATTTTATGGATATTCAGCATTCATATACATTTTTTCTAAAGGAACATAACTAAAAGAGACAGTCAACAATACTAGACAAATAGTACCATTAGCATGAAAATTTGCATAATGGTTCAGTGATTGACTAGATTTTTGAGACTGTACCCTCTACATGGGGATGAATGCCTGTCACAGTACAATAAAGACCAAAAAGCACTTGGCAGGTGTGAGTCACATCTAGACTCTTGTTCTTTACACCTTGGTAATCCAAATAAATGCTTGCATCTAAGATCCTGCTTCAGCTGTTCTGCTGGAACTGGAGATGATGAGAGGCACAGCGATGGGAGTAGATACGTTTTGTGTTTTCAGAGTCTGTCAGCTTCTATCCTTCCAGAGGGTGAGCTGGAGCACACTCAATAGCCCCTCCGACATAAGCACCCTCTTCAGTAATGTGATCATAGCAAAATATGCAAGATCATTTGGTGTCAGTGTTGTCAGTGTGTGAGCAGGGACTGTGATTATTTTTCGTACTAAAGAGAACTAAAGGCATTGTGTTCTTTTTTTTTTTTTTTTGGATTTTCTGAGACAGGGTTTCACTGAAGTTTTTGGTGCCTGCCCTGGAACTAGCTCTTGTAGACCAGGCTGGCCTCGAACTCACAGAGATCCACCTGCCTCTGCCTCCTGAGTGCTGGGATTAAAGGCGTGAGCCACCACTGCCCAGCAAGGCATTTTGTTCTTATAATTTTGACTATAGAATACAATCTATAAATTGTCTGAATTATGATCACCATAGGATGGGGTGGGAGAAACTCCTGAGCAGCTTAATTTTTATGGGAACTGAATAATTGAAACCTCTCTCCAGGACTATTCCCTTGGGTAGTGACTGTGTTTATGACTGTGGGCTCATCAGACCCAGAGTAAAACATTTAGAAGTTCCAATTCTTCAGAGACAAACATTTGGTTACTTTTTTATGTATAATTCATATCCCACCTGGCTCAAAACATTTGTTACAACAAAGAAAAAGTTACAATAATCTATACTTGATTGGTACTGAAGGCACAGGAATACACTATGTTAACATGCACATAATACGCTATGTTAATGACTGGTGTATAGTATTTTCTTTCCCTTCAAGTTGACTGATGACTCAAAGACCATTCCAGGTTCTTCTTTCTGAGGCTCCTCCGGGCACAGCAAAGGTAGAACAAAAACACTTAGAGATAAAAAACACCAACAAAGCCTTTCAGGATCTGATGATCCAGTTTGATTTCTGTATAGATACACTTAATGATTCCAAGTATTCAGTGCCTTCCTATTTCAAACCATTTATAGATAAGCACGTTAGCAATACAAAGGGTTAAAGAAAGATGTTTCTTTTTTTTTCTGGACGAGGTAGGTATGTTTAAGAATGGTAGGAATATTTCTGGAAGACATCAGAAGTAGCCGCTATTAGAGCTGTTGTCTGATTTCTCACTGTAGAATAACCTACTTAGGAAAATAATATGAGACACAGCTGCTCCCATTTTAAAAGACATGGGCTTAGGTTCTTAATTCTCATCACTCTGCATAGAAATCCATTTCTCTCTTTGCTATCCTTTTCAAAAAACCTTTGTTTAATAATGTTCAGTAAATTAGGCCTCCATAGGCTTGGCTTTACCCCATCCAACCAGTTGCCTTCCTTTGTTGTTGTTGTTTTACTGGGTTTGTGTGTGTTGTGTGTGTGTGTGTGTGTCCCCCCCCCAGTCCTTAAAATAGCGGCTCAAAGTCCTTGATTTGAAATGTTAATTAAGATGAGCCTGGCCTCGTGTTACAGTTTGTATCTCTTTTTACATGCAAAAGGATATGCTAATTAGGCTACTTTTCACCCAGGGTCCAAGAGAAAGGCAGTCAGAGTCACTGAAGTCCAGGAAGATCCCAGTTCTACTGTCCTTCTCCCAAGGTAAGACAGATGCTGAAATGTGTTCTCCACACAGGAGCACATGGGGTTAATGTCTAGCCACCCTTTCCTTTCCTAATCTCATGGTGTTATTTGTACACAACTACCATAGATAGGAATTGATTTAATTACTGTTCATAAAGTCCATAGACTCAAACAATCCCTTTTTACTGATTCAAGCAGTCAGACTACCTTGAGTATTTTTGAAGCTTGGATGATGGTCTCAAGGGGATTTTTCAGTGGGGTGTTTACTTTTAGTCTTTTGGTAACTTTTAAACATAGAGATGTTATTAGTCACACTGAAGTACTGTTGCTGATGTTCTGTGCACTGTGTGTGGTGTGGGTACAAATGGGAGGTGGCTGGAAATAGTGTGTACGAGGTTGCAAATGTGCTCACTACACAGCCCTACTGGCAAGCAAGATTTAGAAAGGCAATAATCTACATTTGAAAGCAAGGTCATCCTAGGTGTTAGCTTTAAATTATGTAATACGGGGTACAAAGAAATTTATATTGTTGTGGAGAAGTATTCTAAATTAGCCTCCAGAGACAGAAATTGCAAAAAAAAAATTGCAAAAGTTATACCTTTAATTACTGCTGTGGAAACTTTGAGATTTTGAAACATGATTTTGTAGAAATAACACTGGAAAGTATTCGCAGACACTTTTGAGTATAATGTTGGAGATGAGGACTGGTAGATTTCATTATTCTCATACTTGAGATGTTTAAAGTTTTCCCTTTTATTAACGTGAACATATTGCGTCTGGAGTTGATAATCATTCAGGCATACACAACGGTATTGAGTAAGGAACGTCTATTTTCGGGAGTCTCAGCTCTCTGGTTCTTTTCCTCATGGTGAGGTGGTCTTCCTTTCAAGCCGGAGTTTTAGTATGTGATAGAAAAGAGAGATGCTGGTGTATAGTAACCAGGGCTAAGGGCTCCAGGAAACGTTGTGAAAGCTGTTGATTCAATGATTTGTGTGCCTGTTCCATAAACTGGAAACAGTTCAGAGTCTTTGGATCCTCCATGAACAAGGCCGGTGGCATATGTGCCTTACTGCTTATATATGATAAGATGTTTTGTTTTTCTTTTTTTTCTTTGTTTGTTTGAGACAGGGTTTTTCTGTGGTTTAGGAGCCTGTCCTGGAACTAGCTCTTGTAGACCAGGCTGGTCTCGAACTCACAGAGATCCACCTGCCTCTGCCTCCCAAGTGCTGGGATTAAAGGTGTGCGCCACCACTGCCCGGCGAAGTTTCGTTTTTCTGTGACACAGACAATATTCTGATTTCATTCAAATCAGACTTTGATGTGTTTAGGCTTTGGCTTTAATAATTTTGACAATTACATGAAATGAAGTCTGTTAAACACGAACAACCATACCTCCCCATCCCCGGAAACCTACCAATTTTTGAAAGTAGTCAGAATTGAGAGAGAATCCCTACCTGCTGGTGTCAGCTTGGTATAGAGGGTTTTTGAAAGAGGAACTCCTTAGTAATGTACTCTGCCTTTCAGACACATTGGAGAGATGTGTGGTTGAATGATTTTTATTTTCTTCTTTAATATAATTTGAATGCTATATATTGTGGTTCCAGCATTTTAACAATTAAGTGTATCAATGTTTTGGTTTTTTTTTTTTTTTTTTTTTTTTTGGTTTTTAGAGACAGGGTTTCTCTGTAGCTTTAGTGCCCGTCCCAGAACTAGCTCTTGTAGACCAGGCTGGTCTCGAACTCCCAGAGATCCGATCCCCCTGCCTCTGCCTCCCGAGTGCTGGGATTAAAGGCGTGTGCCACCAACGCCTGGCATCAATGTTTTTAAGTACTGTGGATGGCATGCTTTCTTTGTTTTAGTATGTGATAGGAAAAAAAGATGCTGGTTTATAGTAAACAGGCCTAAGGGCTCCAGGGAACTTTGTTAAAGCTGTTGCTTCAATGATTTGTTCGCCTGTTCCATAAGCTGGAAACAGTGTCTTCGCGTCCTCCACGAACAAGGCGGGTGGTGTATTTTATGTGTTAAAATGCTTTTAACACATAAGGCTAATTTGTACAGACTAATTCTCCTGTAAAATCTGGAATTTTTCTAAATATAGAAATGTAAATGAAAACAGAGTATAGCTATGTTTAAGTAAACCTTGAAATTGAAAAGCATGAGTTTACGTTCATTCAAACTGTCTCTTCTAATAGTACAAATAGCCACCCTGCCTGTGACACCAAAAAATAAGTAAAATACATATGTATTCTTACTACAGTGATTCTCAGCAACAGAGTCTCACAGTTAAAGTCATTCTTTTCCTTTTGGGAAACTGATTATGTGAGCCTGGGAAGGTGAATTACATTAGGGAGGACCCAAGATTCAAGGAACTGGAGGAAATCACTTCTAAGTGTCCCCCTCTTCTGCGTTGAAATATCAACCTGCAGCTTCTAGATTCTTTTCTAGTTCTCGTGTTCTTTCCCACATTCTTTCACTTCATTTTTTTTTTAATTTTCTTCCACAGACTTGAGCAGGATTTTGGACTCTTGTCAATTTTATTCCTAGTCTGAGGATTCCCCCATATTTTAAAAACATAGGTAGCTTCTTACTTACACAACTAGTAATAAAAAAGATTCCACTTATGTTGTTATCAGATAATTTCAGATTGGTCCAAATTCGAAAGCTTCATATCGATTAAATTTCATGTCAGGAACAAAGAGATCTGTTTGTGACTTTAGTAAATCCCATTAATTTGGTTTTGTGATATGGTATCTGTTTCACAAAATGCTAAACCATTAACAAAGTTACTTTTCTGGTGTTTAAGCTGTGTATTTTAACTACAATGGAAAATAAATTCCATCAGATGCCCTTACATTCTGCAAATACGGCCTTTTGTTTTCTGTTTTAAAATATACTAATTACTTAGTTATGTATTTAGCATTTTAGTTTTTATTTCTCCATAGTTCTTCTAACATCAAAAAATGAATAGAAACAAATCAGAGAATAAAATATTCTTGTTCTCGATCAAACAATGCTTTAAAAATGGAAGATTCATTGCAGAGTGTTCGAAAGGAACACATGTTTTGTATTACCTGCAATTCCCAGACTCTATCTTCTCTATTTTACTTCATTTATGAAACAAATACTTTATTATTATCAGATGAATTAAGTGAAATGTGAAGGTCCTCACCTTGCCAAGTTCTATAAGCAACAAGGGGCTGTCCAGGCCGAGCTCTGCTCTTTCTCCAGTTCATTTGCATTCACGTGTGTGGGAAAACATGTTTGTAACTATCCAGAATAGATCAGAGACCATCTTCAACAGAGCCCTCTGTGAGCTTAGGGAATCAGAGGATGCAGATCCTGTGTCTGCATTTTAACAGTGAGAGTGTGAGAGATTTTTTTTTATATAATTTCTCACTCAAATACACCCTTTCCAGAGAAAATCCAGCCCACTGTTAGCTGGAAGCCATTCTCACAATGCAGCTTACTTCATTTCTGACTGTAGGTACAGTACTAAAGAATGGGTAACTCAGACTCTGGTGGACGCCCCTGGCGCACCTCGTTCCTGAGTCTGCAAGCTTGATTTGGCTGCTGTTTCCTATGTGGCAGTGTGTCCCAGCTCAGCATTTACCAGCCCCTGAAGAGGTTAGACTTTCATAGCCCTGCGGTTATGTCAGAAAAGATATTCTGAAGAAGTCCACCCTGATGGAAACTGAGAAAATTAAAGCCCTTCTCTTTCTTACTTCTTTTTGCTGCTAAGTTTCTGTGGATCTGTTAGGGAAATCACGATGATGCCTGGTTTAGAACAGTAAATGTCATTAACTTCTATCATGGGCATTCAAGCAAGGTGAGTGGTTGGGAGGAGAATAAGGAATCAGAATATTTTGTCTTCTATTCCCAGGCTCATTACTGACTTGCTAGGGCTGGATGAATACATCACAAATAAATAAATAACCAAAACACTTAACATTTCTTCAGTTTAGTTTCAGCACAATGTGAGCCAAAGCCTTTAGTTTTTAAGGGCTTTGAAATCATCAACTCAAAGAGTGGCAAAGCTCATTAAGTTCTCTGTGTCTCAGCCTTTTTTATTGTGCTCTGAGTGTTTGCTTTTCATTTTGGAAATGAAATATTTCCTTAACACTGATATGTGGTAACTATAGAAATTAGCGAAACCTGCCAGTTTCTCAGAAAAAATCAGTGGACAAAGGAGTCAGGCAGTTAATTATGTGAAAGAATAGATTAGGAGAAAGGACAGCTTCGGGAGTCTCCAGATTGTTGTCCCAAGTCCATGGTGACAACTTTGGAAGGTAAAAGAGAGGGTGCAGGTTATAGAGATGAAAGGACCAGGTTCCTGCTTCCTAGCCCAGCTCTTCCAGCCTCTGCCAGGATTTCTTAAGGATTTGCATCCTTTTTACTTGCAAGACCTACAAGCTCTTCCTGCAGGGTCAGACTTCTCTGCTTTGTAATTTTTAGGCCATTGCCATTCCTTGATATGCTGTTAATTATGGAAAAAAACCTACTTTAAGAAGTCATGTTCATAATTTTCTTCTATATCATCTGCAAACATATCCTTGAAAGTACAGGCACACATCCCTTCGCATATGTACAAAGATGCAATAAATACACATGTAATTTTGTTGTTTGCATGAGTGACAGGGAGTAAAACAAATCACACTGTTAGTCAATTGCTATAATTCTCTTAATAATTTTTAAATAGTGAGTATAGCGAATCACTAAAACATTGAAATGCTGAAGCATTACCATCATTTTGCTTCTGTGCATAACGCAGAAAAGAAGAGTTATGGTTTGTTGGCCAAATGAGATCTGTTATACTTCTTATCAATCTTTTATTCAGTGTGTTTTGTCAAAAGTCACTATTATGTTGGTGAAAAGCATAAGGTGCAGCAAGAAATGAGTTTTTATAAACTTGCATCATGTGATGAGCTTTCTGTTGCATTTTAATAGATCTCACTTTTATTTGAATTTGGGGTTGCATTTTAGTGTGCATGTGAATAGGCCCTTTCCTTAAGATTTTGTGGACTCCACGCTTATTTTTTTATATATGGATGCACAAAGCAGTTATCAATAACAATGTGTGTGTGTGTCTTCAGCTTTTGCTGTAGCAGGGTTTGTCATAGAACAATTCTCCAAGCAACTACTGTAAACACACCAACAAGCCACAGATCTGTTGACACACATCCAGATATTGTCCTTGTGTTGATATTATTTGAAGGAAATCTTAGAGTGCTCGCGAATTTAAATACTTTCCTATGAGCCACGTAAATATATTGATTAACAATCTGCTATATTCACAATTAAGGACATGAGGTTTAGTGTTTTCCTAATTACATAGACTCGTGTGGGAAGCTGTGACTACTAAAGAAGATTATGCCATTTGTATTTGTTCATCACTGCCTTATAGCATTAATGCAGAAACTCAGTCCCGCTGCATTGAAGGCTGAAGAATTTGATTAGCAGAGCCATGGAGCCAACCAATCTTGGCTTGAGATGGCAGACTCCGTTAATTGTCTACCAGCAGTGTATTAGCTGTATCATCTACCCACAGCCTCGTTATTGATAAGGACATTTGAAATCTGATGAAAATTACTGTTTAATAATAAAGAGTTGGAAAAAGCCCACTTGGCAGATGCATTTCTTACCCCCCTTCACTTATGAATGAGAGAGAAAAAAAAACAAACCTTGCCAAACTTACAATATTGATTTTTTTCCTTTAAAATATAAAAATATTTTGGCCAGGCTGTGGTGGCGCACGCCTTTAATCCCAGCACTCGTGAGGCAGAGGCAGGTGGATCTCTGTGATTTTGAGGCCAGCCTGGTCTACAGAGCAGAACATAGGACAGCTAAGGCTACACAGAGAAATCCTGTCTTGGAAAAATAAAAACAAATAACAGAAATAAACAAAAAACTAAATATGCTGGCAAAGGAGGGAATTAAATTTCATTTCTTGTCATTCATTTCCTTTGCTTTGCTTCACAGTTCTCATGAGCACTGTTAGCCTTATATTTCTCATGCCCTTTTATGGTTGAATATGGGGGCTGCTCATGGTGGTGGGAGTTTCCACTTAGCTGTGGCTCTGAAGCTCACCATTCTGTACAATTCACACAGGGGGCATAGCCATTTCACATTGTACAATCAGGAATCTGGTTAGTATTTAGTCACATGTAGTAGCTTTTATTTATTGTGTGTGGTATATTTGTTTGCCAAGGCTCATAATCTGTGTGGGTCAGAGTTAAACTTGAAGTCTGTTGACTCCTTAGAACTCTCAGGGAAAGAATTTAGGTCATCAGGCTTAATAGCAAATACGTTTTTTTTTGATGAGTCTCTGACCCCTATATTACATAAATGTAAGCATGCCAATTTCAGTATGGTTTTTTTTGTGTGTGTGTGCCTGTGAATGTGTGTGCACACACACACATGTGCACTTGTAGAACAGAGGTGTCATTTGAAATAGTCTTATATTCTTCTTCCACCTTATTCCCTTGAGACAGAGTTTTCCAAACAAACCCAGAGTTCATTGATGCAGTGTTCCCCATATCAGCTTGCTTGTGGTCCCTCCCTTGGCCTCATCCATCTGAATCAGTAATTACAGGAAGGCTGGCACTTGTAATTGGGCATTGGCATTGGGCATTGATGCTGCTCCTGTTGACACAAACTTGGGCCTCTTGCTTTCTTATAACCCTTCAACCATGGAATCCCTCAGAGATAGAGAGTCAAAGATTTATTTATTTTTATTCTGTGTGTCTGAATATTATGCTTGAATGAAAGTATGAGCAGCACATGTAAGCTGGGTGCACATGGAACTCAGGTGGAGTCAGATCCTTTGGATCTGTGGATGGTTCTGAGATATCATGTGAATGCCGGGAACCAAACCCAGATCCCATGTAAGAACAGCCCTCAGTTTTATGTATGATGAGTTTAGTATAATCCCCAAAAGGAAACCTTTTGTTTATTAAGAAAAATTTTTGTTACATACATAGCACTCTAAAACCGAACGTATTGGATGGGGTTACTTGGGCAAGCTGGGTACCAAAGCAACCAGGCCTTATTTGCTAGGTTTGAAGAAACAGATATTTATTGATGTTAGACGTTCATATCCTCCCACTCAAGTGAGCTTCCCAGAGAGTTTTTTGTTAAGAGATTTTCAGTGTTTCGTTCCTGAGTGCTGACAGTTCTGTGCACAGAAAGAGTCCCTTAAATGGTCCTCCACTTTTCCCTGAGACAAAGTCTGCAGTGAGCTTGTGAGCATACCAAGCACTGTCACTCAGCTCTGGGAGCCTCACGCTGTATTTTGCAGGCCTGAATTTCAGATGGAGCAGGTTTGCAATTACTTGAGTTAGACCTTTACTGTGGGCCTCTGAGTCTGTATTGTTACGGGAGAGATTCTGTTCTGGGAGCATGCCTAATACACGCTTAGAGAACCCTGCTAAATGTTTTGTATGCTCTCTTCTCAGCACTTGAATTTCTGAGAAGCCCTTGTAGAAACACAGAAATGAAGGATTGGAGAAACAGAAAGCAGGCTGGTGAAGGGAGAACAAACAAAATAAATGCTGCTTTAGTAATAAGAACTCAGCAAGATTCTCCCAGTAGCTGATAACTGAGAGTTGGTTTCTAGCTCCACACCTCCTGCAGTGAACAGTCTACACATTGAGAAAAGCAGCTTGATAACCTAGGTTTAGAGTCACGTTTTGAATCTCAGCCTTGTGGTTTTTTTTTTTTTTTTGTTGTTGTTGTATTTTTTTTTTTTTTTTGGTTTTTTTCTAGACAGGGTTTCTCTGTGGTTTTGGAGCCCGTCCTGGAACTAGCTCTTGTAGACCAGGCTGGTCTCGAACTCACAGAGATCTGGCTGCCTCTGCCTCGGGAATGCTGGGATTAAAGGTGTGTGCCTCCACTGCCCGGCTAGCCTTGAGTTTTTTAGACAGGAATGCTTACACAGATCATTTCTTTTCTATTTTTCTTTTCTTTCTTTTGGATTTACAAGTCAGGATTTCTCTGTAACAGCTCTAGCTGTCTTTGAACTAGCTCTTGTAGACCAGGCTGGCCTTGAACTCACAGAGTTCAAGGCCTTTCTCTGCCTCCTGAGTGCTGGAATTAAAGGCGTGCATTACCACCGCCAGGCTACAGATGATTTCTATTAAGTCCCATTTTCCTTGTTTCTGATTATGCTTGCAGGCAAAGTGGTACATACATACATCGAAATGAACAGAATTAGCAAATAACCCCATATTCCTTGAGAAGCCTCATTAGAGGCTCTCCTTCCAACCTAGTCATTCCTTTAATACATGTATATTGATATGCCTGCTTATCCTCTGCAGAGCCTAGTTATTCCCAAAAGTTGATCTTAAGACAGTAGGGGAAAAATGATGCAGATACTTCTGAAAAATTTGGAATAGAAATCGTTTTTTTTCTATCCTTAATCTATGAAGGATGCCAGTTGTCTAGGTGTATATTTTGCCACTAATCATTAAAGGGTCCATTTATTATATAAATAAGTATAACTATAAGTATAACTATATATATATCTATATATATAAAATCTTGGCATAGTTTTTTTTTGGGGGGGGGGAACAGTCTCACTGGGTGTCCCAGATCATCATCCAACCGTAAATCTTTCTGTTTCATCTTCCTATGTAGCTACAAATGAGGTAATCTACTACCTAATTTTGTATGTCATTGTATGTCCTTTGACTGTTAGTACTGACTGCTCAAGTGTAAGATAATCTTTGACTCAGCTACACTTTGGAATGTTTATTACATTTGTTCTCTAGTGACTGCATATTAAGCTAAATCAGGAAAGAGAAGGGATCATCCTTAGTATTTTCCAGATAACAGTCATTTTAAAAGGAAGGTCTACTGGATGGAGGTGGGTGGTCCTTGGACTTCCCACAGGGCAGGAAACCCTAATGCTCTTTGAGCTGGTGAGGGAGGGGAACTTGATCCAGGGAGGGGGAGGGAAATGGAAGGTGGTGACAGGGAGAAGGCAGAAATCTTTAATAAATTAATAAATAAATAAATAAATAATAAAAAGAAAGGTCCAGGACCCAAATAAACATTAAACAAAAATAAAGCTAGGGCACAGAGATTGTTCATTCTTCAACTGACAACTGTGCTTTTAAAAAAAGTAAAATTGAGCCGGAAAATGGTGGTGCACGCCTTTAATCCCAGCACTCCGGAGGCAGGCAGATCTCTGTGAGTTCGAGACCAGCCTGGTCTACAGAGCTAGTACCAGGAAAGGCTCCAAAGCCACAGAGAAACCCTGTCTCGAGAAACCAAAAAAAAAAAATAAAATTGTATTTTTAGATTATCCTTTCATCAAATAAAGTTACCATCTGTAATATAAAACTCTTTCACATTGTCAGTTTATAGGTTATTTTCAAACTGGCTGTCAGTTATGCATCCAGCTCAGAGGAGCAGGGAGCTTATCCTTTTCAATATCTTTCTTAAGACTTTATTATGTTATTGTCCATTGATGAAATGGGTGAATGGTGTGAGGGAAATTAGTCTCAACACGTGCACATGTGTGTCAGGTTCCAAACTGTTCAGAATTTGTAACCAAACATTTCTTCTAGATTTTGAGAATGTGAAATAATTGTATGTTTTCTTTGTTAAGGGTTGCACATTTACCCAATGTATATCCATGGGATTCTTCAAAATCAAAAGTGATAAGAGATTATAGTATGAGACTTACAATTTTCCACACGAGATAGTATTTGAATTGAAAGTATATTGAATTCTTTAAATTTAAGGAATGTGGTTCCTATTATTACTTGATTCATCAAAAACAATAAATAATATGTACAAAATTGAAATCCATAGGTAGTTAAAAATTCCAGTAATTAATTTGTATACAAGATTATAGAGAATAAAGTGAAAAATTTTTTGATTGGTGGTAAGATTTTTGTTTGTTTGTTTGTTTTTTGAGACAGAGTTTCACTGTGGTTTTGGAGCCTGTCCCGGAACTAGCTCTTGTAGACCAGGCTGGTCTCGAACTCACAGAGATCCGCCTGCCTTTGCCTCCCAAGTGCTGGGATTAAAGGCGTGTGCCACCATCGCCCAGCCTCAGTCGTAAGATTTTTACAGTAAATATATGCACGGAAAATATTTGACAAAAAAATATTAATTATGAAACTTGGTTGTAATAGTTGCAAGTTAATTATTGTGACATGAAATGAATATCAGCAGGAGAATAGAAATTGATGTCAGGTGAACGTGGAAACTCCCTGGAATGCACTTGATCCCAAATGCAGTGCCTGGAAAAGCAAAAAGGCTATTGTGATGTGGGCACACATCCCTTGACAAAGCCCAATTAATTCTAAAAGTTGATATTAAGTCAGTGGGGGGAAAGTCCCCATCGATCCTTTTATAAGAGTTTGATTAGATTAGCCTGTTTCCCATCTTTAACGTAGGAAGAATGCGGTTTGTCTAGGAGAATATTTTGCCACTATTCATTGAAGGGTCCACTGAGCCTTTCATCCACCACCTTCCTCCTCCTGCAATTGTTTCAGGTCCCATAATACTGAGTGTAATTTGTTCTTTTTTTATTTTCTTCTCTTTATATTTTTAAATTTTTTATTATTTATTTTTTTTTATTGAAAAAAAATTTCCGCCTCCTCCCTCCTCCTGCCCCTCTCCCCCTCCCCCCACTCCTCTTCTCCTCCCTCTCGAGTCTGAAGAGCAGTCAGGGTTCCCTGCCCTGTGGAAAGTCTAAGGTCCTCCCTCCTCCATCCAGGTCTAGGAAGGTGAACATCCAAACTGGCTAGGCTCCCACAAAGCCAGAACATGAAGTACGATCAAAACCCCGTGCCATTGTCCTTGGCCTCTCATCAGCTCTCATTGTCCGCCATGTTCAGAGAGTCCAGTTTTATCCCATGCTTTTTCAGTCACAGTTCAGCTGGCCTTGGTGAGCTCCCAATAGATCAGCCCCACTGTCTCAGTGGGTTGGTGCACCCCTCATGGTCCTGACTTCCTTGCTCAAGTTCTCCCTCCTTCTACTCCTCATTGGGACCTTGGGAGATCAGTCTGGTGCTCCAGTGTGGGTCTCTGTCTCTATCTCCATCCATCGCTAGATGATGGTTCTATGGTGATATGCAAGATATTCATCAGTATGGCTATAGGATAGGGTCATTTCAGGTTCCCTATCCTCAGCTGCCCAAGAAACTAACTGGGGACATTGCCCTGGGCACCTGGTAGCCACTCCAGGTTCAAGTCTCTTGCCAACCCTTAGGTGGCTCCCTTAGGAAAATATGTGCTTCCCTGCTCCCCTATCCAACCTTCCTTTATCCCCAATCATCCCTTTCCCCAAGATCCCCCCATCCTCTCCTTCACACTTTTCTCTCCCCATCTCCCCTTACCCCCATCCCACCCCACCCCCAAGATTCCATTTTTTTGGCCGGCAATCTTGTCTACTTCCCATAGCCAGGAGGATAACTATATGTTTTCCCATGGGTTTACCCTGTTATTTAGCTTATTTAGGATCACAAATTATAGACTCAGTGGCCCCTATCCATGGCTAAAAACCAATTATGAGTGAGTACATCCCATGATCTTCTTTTTTGGGTCTGGGTTACCTCACTCAGGATAGTATTTTCTCTTTCCATCCATTTGCATGCAAAATTTGAGAAGTCATTGTTTTTTACCGCAAAGTAGTACTCTAATGTGTATATATTCTACACTTTCTTCATCCATTCTTCCATTGAAGGACATCACGGTTGCTTCCAGGTTCTGGCTATTACAAATAATGTTGCTATGAACATAGTTGAACAAATGCTTTTGTCATATGATAGGGCATCTCTTGGATATATTCCCAAGAGTTGTCTTCTCTTTATATGAAAGGAGAAGCATGTGGCTTTTAGATTCTTTTGTTTCATAACATGGCAAATTAGGGATCCTTCCACTAGCCTGGTTTTGACATTTCATTAATTCTGGGCCAAGCAATGAGAGGAAGAAAGCACTGACAATACTGGCAAAGCGACATCTCTTGATTTCTCTTTCTTGTTTCAGCATTAGGTGTAGAGGGGCTGGGAATCTCTGCTGATGGAAGCTGAAGATGTTTTAGCTGTTTATTAAGCCTGTGCTATCTATAAAATCTGTATTGGTTTACTGTCAGCTTTTGTTCCTAAACTTAGAATTTTAGGAGACAAATGTGAAAAGCATACACATCTATATTTCACACAATTTCTAATAGTTGCCTTAATATTTAAAATTAAGGATCTAGAAATTGAAGAGAAGGCTCAGGGGTTGGGAGCTCTACTGGTCTTGCAAGGCTGGAGTTCTATTCCTAGCACCTGGGATGGGCAACTTACAACTCCAGCTTCAGAGCCTCAGTGCCTCTGGCCTCCAGGGACACCTCTACTCACATGTAAAGTCTCTGCTCTCCATATGCATAATTAAAAATAAATAAGCAAGGAAATCTTTAAGAGAAAGAATTGAGGGTTACAAATGGACACCAGGAGGATGTTCTACCGCCCTCCTGGTTTGACTTGGCAGATCCAGTATACACACTGTCCAGGTACACACATTAGCCTCTTTTGTCTTTGACAGTGCTGCATGAGGAGTGTTAAATGTGGTTCTAGTAGTAATCAGAATTAAAGAAAACATGTATCTAACATACCACCTTTGCCATAAAAAGAGAAACAATCAAAGGCTTGTTTATCATGATTCTGATTCCTTAAAGCTATTCCCTGGGATACCATCAATGCATTTACCCCTCTCAGGTCCTGGCCCTGAATGAACTAAGCTCATTTTTCATTTTCACACCCATCCTCTTTATAGATGGTGTTGTAGATGGAGTACTAAGAAATAGTACTAGGGTACTATTTCACGTATTTTAGTGTATGAGGCTATTACCTAGAAAATGAGTTGACTAAATATTAATTTTATGTGTATGCATGGTATCTGAGTGTGTATTTGTGCACCATGTACAGGAGCCCACAGAGACCAGAAAAGGCATTGGGTCACCTGGAACTGGAGTTACAGCAGATTTTAATGGACACATGAGTACTGGGGACTGAATGTGTGTCCCCTGCAAGAGCAGCAAGTGCTCTTCTGGCTTGAGCATGCTCTCCAGCCTTAGATGACTGAATCTTACAGCATATTCCCTCTTTCACAGTTGTCCTTGCTGACATCTCAGCTCCGATTATGACACCCAGCAATTGTCCCCCACATTATTTTGTACTGTTTCATTTTGAATGTCATTAGATTTTCATAGATGTCATAACAGGTATTTGTGGGTGCTTAGCAAAATATTGCTATTCCTAGATGTTACAGTAGATAGTGTTTTCTCATAAATGAAGTTGGTTTTGAGAGCCTGAAATTATTTCACAAGGGCCTAAGTCTCTTCTAAGGAACAGAGTATAAGCTCATACGTACAGCAATATGCAGCTGAGTCATCTCTGGTTTTCACTCATGTCCTTGTACTTGCTACCTAAAAGATTCCATGACAATCTGTCGTCCTTTTCCTTACAAGCTCTTGTCCTCAGAAAAACCCTTATAGCTGCTGGGATTCGGTGAGTTAGCACCCTCTTCCTCCATTATGAAGCCCTACATTGTTCATAGCTTGTCAGTTTTCTACATAGCTGTGTCTGCTTTGGAAAAGAAACATTTTTTGGGGTGGGGTGTTATCTAGTGTATTAACATGTATGTTCATGTTACAGGGATTTAGTACATACATTTCAAAATTTAACTGTGGGAAAAGCAATACATTGTAATATGAAATAAATCTACCAAAATTACTATAGCTTATTCCAACATATAATAGAGCTTCACTTGCCCTGTTTGGTGGGATGAGGTGCATTGCATATGGAACATTTGAAGATTATAAAGGCATATTTATGGTCCCATTTTTGACAGCTACATTTTCACTAAAAATGGCTCTTATATGTATGGAATGTTTTCATATCATAGCATGATATGAAATATATCATAGCCAACAGGAGTTAACATTTTCTTAATGACTTTAGGGTCTTTATCATAAAAATCAATTGTTCTGCTCTCTGTTACCCTTAGAACTTCTGACCTCTGTGCTCTTCTAGAAAATACCAGAGAGGTGAGGTTGCACTATGATTTTCATGTTAGTATTGCTGTTTTTTCTTTGTTAGAATACAGTTTTCACTTGGCCAACAACACAGTTTTAGGAAGACTAGAGACACTGTGAATGAGTTGGAATCAGAGATCACCCTGGGAGTTCCCTTCCCAGACATCTTTGAGTTACTGCTTCATTATCAGCTTTTGAATCATTTTCAACAGACTTCTCTGCTTTTGTACTATTCAAATGTATAGCATAGGGATGGGGAGTGGTGTTTGTGTACTGTCCTCAAGAATTGGCTAACCTTTCCTCAGGTGAAAAGGAGCCTGTGCTGTCACTGCCTATACAAGCCACCAAGTTACAACAGACATATTTCCTGCATTTCATTTAAGGGGGAGGAACATTAAGGTCACTTTCTGCATTTGAATAGATGAAAAAAACAAGTACCTCTATAAAATATGGATAAAACATCAATCAAAGCTGCTTTTTGCCCCTGTGTATGCTATGGTAATACCAGCTATATGGCTCAGTTGCCTTTTATTTTTAAACACAACTAGAACTAGTACATTGGCAGCTCTTCTCTCCTTCTTTTCCTTCTCCTTCAACTCCCAACTTTAAAAAAGACAGAGCCTTCAAACTCTTTTCATTGCCAGGCTTGGAAATGCTGCCAGGTTAAAAAAAATGTTTTTGAAAACCTTTCTCCCCTTATAGGCTCATTTTGACAGGAAATCTTTCAGAGGCAGCGGCAGTGAGGTGCCCAGAGATTTCATCTCTCTTCTTTTGCTTTAGGAGATGCTGAGCACAACGCTTCCTATTAGGCAAATAGAAAGAGCAGCAAATCCACCCCCCACCCAACAGTCATCTTCTCCTGGTGCCTAGGCTGACAGCCTTCTGTGCCCTGGACCTCCAGACAGAGCTGGCACTGAGGAGCCTAGCATAAAGATGCATGTGAAAGTTTCTGACAGTGTCTCACAAAAAATATTTTTTTGTCTCTATTTACAGATTATTTAGTGCTATAAATTTTGTATGGCCTAATCAGAATACAATCTATGATCCCCAGAAGGCATTCCTTTGCAGGGTCTCTATTTCTGTTCTACAGAGTTTTGACATGGGCTTCCTGTCTGGGTCTGTCCCTTTGTCACTGTGTGTGATTGATTGAATTTCATGAGCCATTAGCAGCGACTTTGTAATATTTGATAAGAGGAGACTGTTATTTTCAGAGTTTTTTCTTTTTGTTTTTTATGGGCAGAAGTCAAGTTTAAATTTCAGACAAACAGGGGCTGGAGAGATGGCTCAGTGGTTAAGAGCATTGTCTGCTCTTCCAAAGGTCCTGAGTTCAATTCCCAGCAACCACATGGAGGCTCACAACCATCTGTAATGAGGTCTGGTGCCTTCTTCTGGCCTGCAGGCATACACATAGACAGAATATTGTATACATAATAAAAATTTTAAAAAGAATTCAGACATGGCCGGGTGGTGGTGGCGCACGCCCTTAATCCCAGCACTCGGAAGGTAGAGACAGGCAGATCTCTGTGAGTTCGAGGCCAGCCTGGTCTACAAGAGCTAGTTCCAGGACAGGCTCCGTAGCTACAGAGAAACCCTGTCTCGAAAAACCAAAAAAAAAAAAAAAAAAAAAAAAAAGAATTCAGACAAACATATCAAAATACAAAATGCCAGCTTATGGAAATGTTGCAAAAATATAAGCAGATACACTTTAGAAAATAATTAGAATATATAAAACTCATACTTATTTATGTTAGTTTGTATTTTTCTTTTCAAAAAATGCCTAAAATTAGAAGTGTAAATTTGTGAATAATTTTAACAAAAGTGTGATAGAATGCAGGATATATAATATACTATGTGTGAAATTAATCATACTATAGATCCAAATATAGATTAAATTGCCTGTGTCCCAGGAAGCAAAAGCAAGGCAAATGTGGATATAGTATTTCTAACATCCCAAAGTAGCAGAATTGCTTATATCTGTGAAGAGAAAACAATTCCAAATAGGCTGATTGTCATCCCCTCTTTCTTTTCTTTACAGTGTATTAAAATTAATTTGTGTCATGTAGGTTCCTATGTTTGCCATTAGTACTGAGCTAAAGTAATGAGAACAATAGATGCAGAGAAATTAAGTACAGGATCTGAGGGTAAGGTATTCAGGGGACCCTGGTGCTTCTCATTCCTGCCTGGGCTGAGCAGGTCCTGTCACCAAGCAAGGACATCTGGGTGCTTCTCAGTTGTTGTGGGCTGAACAGGTCCTGCCGGCAAGCAAGAGCATCTCGGTGTTTCTCAGTTCTTCCTGGGCTGAGCAGGTCCTGCCACCAGCAAGGGCATCTGGGTGCTTCTTAGTTTTGCTTGCGACCAAGCAAGGGCATCTGAGTGCTTCTCAGTTCTTCCTGGGCTGAGCAGGTCCTGCCAGCAAGCAGCTGCATGACGATAGTCTTCCAAGTTGAAAGTACAGTGTCACACTTCTTTACAGAAATTCTTTAGCAAGTTCTGATGTGGAGATATCCAGGTCTCTCTTGATGATCCTGCCCTGTATCTAAGGTTACTGTCTTAACGTAAACTTTTTCACTATCCTGACTGATCCTATGATGTTAACTAAATACTTTCTGTGATGTAGCAGCCTGAATACATCACCATTAATTAATTGGTTGCTCCGGGTGGTGGTGGCGGCACATGCCTTTAATTCCAGCAGGCGGATCTCTGGTAGTTCGAGGCCAGCCTGGCCAGCCTGGTCTACAAGACCTAGTTCTGTGATGGGCACCAAAGCTACAGAGAAACCCTGTATCGAAAAACCAAAAAAAAAAAAAAAAAGAAAAGAAAAAAAATCAATTAGTTGCTATAAATAAGTCGAAGATAAATGAATATTTTGGTTACCTCTTCAGCATTCCTTTTCCCAGCACCTCTTTTGATGTTTTGTTGTTTTGGGGTGTGTGGGTGTGTGTGTTCAGGTCCCCATCTGGACTTGTGAGGTACGGGGATCCCTCATTGGCCCAGTCTACAGAGGCCAGCTTTCAGATTGTATAAGCCAATCAGAGCACACTGCACCTCTCTTAGTTCAGTAAAGGGTCTGTGTGAGGGGAGATTTTGGGGAAACTTCTTAAAGTGTTCCAAGGAATGAGTAATTCTGTTGCTCTTAGGAACCCAATTCTAGTTACGAATTTTGTTTGGCAACCACTCCAGTCAGCTGGTGAGATGACTTTCCATGTATTGTTGTTTAAGTATTTTAATGGTTAGGTTCATGCTTGAATCATGTATTTTAAGGATTTTGTATAACAAACCACTAGAGAATTTTCAAGATTACATGTAGAATGTTCCCACAGAAAGGCTCAGTGTCCAGGGTCACAGGTGATTATGGTGTATTATATGTATGCATTTAAATGTCAAACTGTGTCCTTATGGTCATTTACTATGTGCCAGTTAAAATTAAAAACATTTTAAAAATCATGCCTGGAGAGTCAAAAAGACATTGAATCATCAATTGAAATAAAGGATACGAAATGTCCTAACGTAGAATGTACTAGCAATAAACTTCAGAAAGTGAATGCAGTCTGAGTATGGATTCTTTTCATTTTCTCTCAGGTTTAGTATGTGGTAATCAGTAAAGGATGTTTAAAAGACGATGTCCCATCATAAGAGATGGAACATGTAGACAGTCAGGAAATTATTTGAATTTTCAGTATTTTGGAGGAAGGCGAGTGATGGGAAATAAGAACTGATCAAACAGAGCTCTATGGGAGCCTGCCCTACGTACTCCCTGTGGGTGTTAAATCTGACTTCAGGAAACATGGTTCCCTAGTGTCCTTTCCCTGTAGAGAGGGTTGCCTCCCTGACAGTCAGCAGGAGGTCAGGTTGGAATTGAGGTAGAGAAGATCTTCACACTGCAGCACCCGCTGCACCAGCCGATAAACCTCACCAATGTGGAGAGCGGTTTACATCTGCCTCAGCACATAGACTTAAAAACTTACAAGCCTTGCGTGTGTCATGGGTACACACCTCTACAGACATGTGGAGGTCAAAGAACAATTTGCAGAAGTCGGCCTCTCTTTCCACTACAGGGGTTTTGAGGATTGAACTCAGGCCTCAAGGGTCAGATAACTGTTTATTGAATTGAGGAACTCATTTGTCATTTGAAGAAAGCTTACAAGGAGAGAGATGTAAATAAAAACAAGGAAAAAATGGAAAAAAATTTTGCCCAACAGAAATAGAATTTTCTCCTGTGAAAATTCTCTCAAAAAGCAAATTTTAAAAATGTGTAGAATTCCTTGAAAATATCAAGTCATTAAAAATATATATGAGATAATATGAAGGAGACACAAAATATAAGGGACTGAGAAATCAAAATGGTGTCTGCTAATTTTTTAAAAAAACAATAAACCATAATGCAATGGTGCTACAAGAGTTAAAAAGAGGGACCAGGCAATCCCAGCACTTGGGAGGCAAAGGTAGGCAGATCTCTGAATTTGAGGGTAGCCTGGACTACAAGAGCTAGTTCCAGGATAGGCTCCAAAGCTACAGAAAAATTCTTTCTCAAAAAACCAAAAAAAAAAAAAGTTTAAAAAAATGGTGAGAAAGAATAGATACAATTATTCTACCTGGCAAGTCCTGTTCCCAATATTAAGAATGCCAAAACTGAATGAAAAATAAAGGAGAGATATTAATGAAAGTATCCCCAAATGGAAATAACACACAGTTTCAGAGAATGTTGACCAAACACCAGTGGAACTTTGTAATAAATAAGTAGTGTTATGATTTTTTAAATAATCTATTGCAGCCTGGGTGTGGTGGCACACGCCTTTAATCCCAGCACTTGGGAGGCAGAGCCAGCAGATCTCTGGGAGTTCGAGGCCAGCCTGATCTACAAGAGCTAGTTCCAGGACAGGCACCAAAGCTATAGGGAAACCCTGTCTCGAAAAACCAAAAAAAAAAAAATCTGTCACAAGATCCCTGGTGGCAGCAGAAATGCTGTGGGTCCCCAAATGGTGGAAGCAGGCCATGTGGCAAGCCACGCCCACTCCCTCCCCCATCCACTGAGGCAGGCTGATAATCAGTTTCTGGCCTGAGTTTGTGCTCTTCCCGCTCTTTTTCAAGTTCCCACCCTTCCCGCGCTTTTCTCAGTTCTCGCCCTTCCCGCGCTTTTCTCAGTTCCTGCCCTTCCCGCTCTTTTGCGGCTGGCTCCTAGAGGGGCAGCTTCGCTTCTGCCTCCCAGAGAGGCAGACATGTCTCCCTGCCTGGAACCAGCCACCGCTCAGGGGAACTGCAGCATCTCTGGCTGGGACTGGCTGCTCCGAGGGCCTGCTGCCTGCTGCCACATGACCCGCAACCACCATTGGTAAGTACAAATTAAATATTTTATATATCATTATGAAATTTTAGAACACTACAAATGTGGAAACCTCAACAATTTCAGAAAGAAAGACGAGGAAGAGAAAGATGTCAGGAGGAAGGGAAGAAAAAGGAAATTACTTATTTAAAACAAAAGGCCAAACAATTATTGTTATCTGTTATGAGCTGGGGGACTTCAGCTCCAGGTTCTTTTTGAGTAATATCTATGAGGACTCTGTGCCCTTCTCCCCAGAGAGTGATGAGTAACCAGACTGTAGTGAGCATGGAAACAGATTCCTCTGAATGAATAAATAAAGGGGAATCTGTAGTGTAGATAGAGCAGGAAATTTATAGAATAAGAATGAATGTTCCTGTGCCATTCTTCTTGGCCTCTCGTCAGCTCTCATTGTCCGCCACATTCCGAGAGTCCGGTTTTATCCCATGTTTTTTCAGTAGCAGTCCATTGTGAGAAGTGAGATAACCGTCCTGCTTCAGCCACCTCTTTTAAGTTAGTTTGAAACTGCCCCTCATTTGATCCTTCCAATAACCAGGTGTCCTAGGTTATCAGTATCAACTGGCCACAGAAGGGTGGGGGTCCCTCTTGTGTGACAAGATTATTTCCTTACCACGGTTGCTGGGTGCAGCCCCCACATCTGGCAAGGCCAGATGGGTGTGGCAGCCTTCAAGTGGGCAAATGTTCTCTTAATATTTCACCTTAGTAATTTTCCAAACCACACACAAGAAGAAATGCTTTTACATTACACCAAGTTACATTCATTCTTATTCTATAAATTTCCTGCTCTATCTACACTACAGATTCCCCTTTTTTTATTCATTCAGAGGAATCTGCTTCCATGCTGATTACATTCCATCCCCTGACTCCTGATATGTTGTCACCATTAAAGGAGTCACTATGAGGCTTGCAGGCCTGAGGATTTACATAGGCTATCGGTTGTCTTCTATAGGCTATGTAGGCCATCTGTTCATTTACTGATCTTAAATTCCAATCTATAGGTGTCCATGCTGGTATACTCTGTAGGGTGCATTCTTTATGGCAGTTTTGTGCGCATTTTATGGGCATGAAGCTAATAACCCTGCAATTCCCACTCTTCCACATTTTATATCCATCATACCAGTCCAAATAAGCGCAATATTCAAAAAGCATATCTTCTGAAAATATTTTTTTTTTGAGACAGGGTTTCTCTGTGGTTTTGGAGCCTGTCCTGGAACTAGCTCTTGTAGACCAGGCTGGTCTCAAACTCACAGAGATCCGCCTGCCTCTGCCTCCCGAGTGCTGGGATTAAAGGTGTGCGCCACCACCGCCCGGCCTGAAAATATTTTTGATATTGCTCTGATGCAATAACTTTCTAAGCTCTTAGGTGTATGAATTCTATGTAGTTTACTCATTTGGCTCTACCAGTCTCCTTCTAGTAATGCAAATGCTCCCCATCGGGAGGGGGAGGAAAATGGGAGGCGATGGCAGGGAGAAGGCAGAAATCTTTAATAAATAAATAAATTAAAAAAATTCTCCCCATCTATCATGTTTTATCATACTTCTGATTAATTCATAATGTGTATAACTTCATTTACTAAGAAAGCAACTGACTAAACTAGCTAAGACCTGAAGCATATGATCAAATGGGTGTTTATACCCTCTTTTTTTTACTCCATGTTTCATGTACCAAACTATATGACTAAGTAAGCATGCCATCAAATCTTGTTTAATACTCATAGTTCCTAGAAACATCATATTATATTTACTCTTAGAAAAATGACATCTATCTCTATCTGTCCCTCTATCTATTCCAATTCTATTAAACAAGTCCACAAGTACACTCCAGTGTTTATTATAATAATGCCAAATTACCCTTCCCATACCTCCTTTAGTTAGTAGGTCCAAATTCCTTTTAGAGGGTCCGTTTCTTCCCATTGTGGCACCTTAAAAAGAGTAATGCTATCCTTCTTACTTTTTGTAATCTTGGTTTGGTTATACTGTTGGTGCTGGCTATAATTATTTGCCAACAAAATGCCACCAACAAAAGGTAATGTTTACAGTTAAATCTTTTGTGTATACTGTTTTGCTCCCTTTATTTCTATTGAATGATTGTATATATTCAAACATAATTCTCCTTTTAGAGTTACATTGATTATTGGTATCACCAGGTATATGCTGATTAGGCACAGTGCCAGGCACATGTAAAGTGTCCTGCACTGTGTTTTCCAGGAGGGCCATTTGCAACCCATTCCTCATGCAAGATTTTCTAATCTTACCAATTTTAGGTCACCTTTACCTTGTGATGTCCACACGTTATTTGCGTGCCCTTCTGTTATTATTTCTGCAGGTGATATTTCCTGGTTTTTAGGGTTCCTGTAAATGGCATGATTAGGTCTAATTAGTTATCTTGTACTTCTGGGTATTTTATTCTTATATTTTTATGAATGGCTTCCTGTATTGGTGACTGTCTGTTTAGCCTTGGTCTTTTATTTAATTCTATTACTGCTAAATGTAAGGCTTTCCATAGTGGTTACTCTTTATTCAACAGTTGTGCTTTTGTTTTTTTTTGTTTTTTGTTTTTTTTTGTTTTTTGTTTTTTTGTTTTTTCGAGACAGGGTTTCTCTGTGGTTTTGGAGCCTGTCCTGGAACTAGCTCTTGTAGACCAGGCTGGTCTCGAACTCACAGAGATCCGCCTGCCTCTGCCTCCCGAGTGCTGGGATTAAAGGCGTGCGCCACCACCGCCCGGCAACAGTTGTGCTTTTAATAAGCCATTAAATCTTTCTATACTTCCTGCTGCTGTGGGTGTATAGGCTTGATTTAAATTCCCATAGTATTCCTAATTGTTTGGCCAATCACGTTAATTTTCCTGTAAAAGTGTGCCTTGATCACGCTGTATTATATCTGGCTGTCCATATGCTGCTGTCTATGCTAATATTGTTATGCATGTTTTCTGATCGGTTTACGTCCGTCTTTTGCCATCCCCAGACCTGTACAAATAGCTACCATTGTACATGCATATCTGTTCCTAAATTTTGCTAGTGGGCCTATAAAATCTATTTGTACTATTTTATTAAAGTACCATCTAGGTCCCACTGTACCTCTATAATTATGTGTAAATCTTTTACTTTGTGATGGACAATTATTGCAAAATTTTATTACTGATTTGATTTGGGACCAACTTGATTTTATATTTTGTTGGTCAAACCTTTGTTTTAGTGCATGTGTTCCTATGTATCCCAATTCTTCATGTAATTTTAGAACTTCTTGTGGGTGTACCTCTTTAGTTAGGTCTGGGTTTGAGATTTTAATCCAATCTTGTTTTATCTTTATTTTGTTTCCTTCCTAGGGTATTGTTTTGTAAATTGCCTTTAATTTAATTGCCGCTGCTGCCAGTTTATCTACAGTGTCATTATATTTATGCATTTCATCTGTTTTACCTGTATGTGCATCCACATGGAACACTATGGTTTTCATCGTTTTTGCTGCTTCTGCCATTTCTATCCATGCTTCTTTGGACCAGATATCTTTGCCTGCTATTTTCCAATTATTTTGTTTCCATTTTCCTGACCAAATCGCTATACCATTGGCTACACATCAAGAATCAGTAAATACATGTTTAATATTCTGTTTTTCTCTTTGAGAGTGTGCTATAGCTAGAGCTGCAGCTGTAACTTCTGCATGTTGTGCTGACTTGCTCATACCACTATTTGTTAATATTGTGCCATCTTTGGGTCTATATGCTGCTGCTTTCCAATGTATAATAATAAGATTTTTTGAGATTGAGGATCCATCTGTAAACCACGCATTTATCATCCCTGGATTATATTCTTCTGTCCCCCACAGCCCTATTGGCTTTGGTTTATCAGGAGTTTTGGTTATTTCTGGCAATTTTAATGTTGGTTTTTGTAAAATTTTTTCTGAAATGTTAGGTATGTTTCCTTTTTGGGATAACTGGTTACTTTTCAAAAATTCTTGTAAATACCATTTCCATTGTAGGACTTTATCATCCATTGGTAATCCTGACCATGCTTCTCCTGGTGCCTTAATCCAGTCCATTATTGGTGTGATTGTTCTTATGATTATTGCATTATTTCGTAATAATGAATGTATTGTTTTTAATGGCTCATATACTGTCCAAATAGTTTTTTCAAATAAACTAAATTTATTTTCAGACCAGGGAAAGCGTCTACTATCAAAACCTACTGGTGTAATAGATTTTTTTTCTCGTTTTTTTTTATTCTTTTTTAATTAAAATTTCCAACTGCTCCCCGTTTCCCATTTCCCTCCCCCTCCTCCCACATATTGCCCCTCCCCCGCTCCCTTCGCCCTATCCCCACTCCTCTTCTCCTCCCCCCAGTCCATTCCTCCTCCCTCTCGATACTGAAGAGCAGTCCAAATTCCCTGCCCTACAGGAAAACCAAGGTCCTCCCACTTCTATCTAGGTCCAGGAAGGTGAGCATCCAAACAGGCTAAGCTCCCACAAAGCCAGTTCATGTATAAGGATTGAAACCTAGTGCCATTGTCCTTGGCTCCTCATCAGCCTTCATTGTCCGCCATGTTCAGAGAGTCCAGTTTCAACCCTTGTTTATTCAGTCCCAGTCCAGCTGGCCTTGGAGAGCTCCCAATAGATCAGTTCCACTGTCACAGTGGGTGGGTGCACGCCTCGTGGTCCTGATTTCCTTGCTCATGTTCTCCCTCCTTCTGCTCCTCATTTGGACCTTAAGAGCTCAGACCGTTGCTCCAAATTGGGTCTCTGTCTCTCTCTCTCGATCCATCACCAGATGAAAGTTCCCGTGCCATTCTCCTTGGCCTCTCGTCAGCTCTCATTGTCCGCCACATTCAGAGAGTCCGGTTTTATCCCATGTTTTTTCAGTAGCAGTCCAGCTGGCCTTGGTGAGCTCCCAATAGATTGGCCCCACTGTCTCAGTGGTTGGGTGCACCCCTCATGGTCCTGACTTCCTTGTTCATGTTCTCTCTCCTTCTGCTCCTCATTATAACCTTGGGAGCTCAGTCCGGTGCTCCAGTGTGGGTCTCTGTCTCTATCTCCATCCATCTCTAGATGAAGGTTCTATGGTGATATGCAAGATATTCATCAGTATGATTATAGGATAGGTTCATTTCAGGTTCCCTATCCTCAGGTGCCCCAATGAACTAACTGGGGACATTGCCCTGGGCATCTGGTAGCCATTCCAAGTTCAAGTCTCTTGCCAACCCTTAGGTGGCTCCCTTAACTAAGGTATGAGTTTCCCTGCTCCCCTATCCAGCCTTCCTTTATCCCCAATCACCCCGATTCCCCCAGTTCCCCTCATCCTCTCCTTCACACTTTTCTCTCCCCATCACCCCTCATCCCCATCCCACCCCACCACCAAGATTCCAATTTTTTGCCCAGCAATCTTGTCTATTTCCCATAGCTGGGAGGATATCTATATGTTTTTCCTTGGGTTTACCCTCATGTTTAGCTTCTTTAGGATCACAAATTATAGACTCAGTGGCCCCTATCCATGGCTAGAAACCAATTATGAGTGAGTACATCCCATGATCTTCTTTTTGGGTCTCGGTTACCTCACTCAGGATCGTATTTTCTATTTCCATCCATTTGCATGCAAAATTCGAGAAGTCATTGTTTTTTACCACAGAGTAGTACTCTAATGTGTATATATTCCACACTTTCTTCATCCATTCTTACATTGAAGGGCATCTAGGTTGCTTCCAGGTTCTGGCTATTACAAATAATGCTGCTATGAACATAGTTGGACAAATGCTTTTGTCATATGATAGGGCATCTCTTGGGTATATTCCCAAGAGTGCTATTGCTGGGTCCAGGGGTAGGTTGATCCCAATTTTTCTGAGAAACCGCCACACTGATTTCCAAAGTGGTTGCACAAGTTTGCAGTCCCACCAGCAATGGATGAGAGTACCCCTTTCTCCACAACCTCTCCAGCAAAGGCTATCCTTGGTGTTTTTGATTTTAGCCATTCTGACAGGTGTAAGATGATATCTCAAAGTTGTTTTGATTTGCATTTCTCTGATCACTAAGGAGGTTGAGCATGACCTTAAGTATCTTTTGGCCATTTGAACTTCTTCTGTTGAGAATTCTCTGTTCAGTTCAGTGCCCCATGTTTTAATTGGGTTAATTATCCTTTTAAAGTCTAGTTTCTTGAGTTCTTTATATATTTTGGAGATCATACCTTTGTCTGTTGCGGGGTTGGTGAAGATCTTCTCCCAGTCAGTAGGCTGCCTTTTTGTCTTAATGACAGTGTCCTTTGCTTTACAGAAGCTTCTCAGTTTCAGGAGGTCCCATTTATTCAATGTTGCCCTTAATGTCTGTGCTGCTGGGGTTATACATAGGAAGCGATCTCCTGTGCCCATATGTTGTAGGGTACTTCCCATTTTCTCTTCTATCAGGTTCAGTGTGTTCAGATTGAGATTGAGGTCTTTGATCCATTTGGACTTGAGTTTTGTGCATGGTGATAGATATGGGTCTATTTTCATTCTTCTACAGGTTGACATCCAATTGTGCCAGCACCATTTGTTGAAGATGCTTTTTTTCTTCCATTGTATACTTTTAGCTCCTTTATCGAAAATGAGGTGTTCATAGGTTCGTGGGTTAAAATCCGGGTCTTCTATACGATTCCATTGGTCGACTTCTCTGTTTTTATGCCAGTACCACGCTCTGGTGTAATAGTTTTATCTGTTTTTCTAAAAATATTCTAATTGCCATATCCTTGATAATATAAAATATCCAATATTACTGTATGTTCTGGTTGTATAAATTCCTTAACATATTCTTGGCATGTTTTTAATGCCTCTTCCTGTTCTTTTTGCCACATAAAGTCCTCTGATTTTCTTATTATTTTATATAAAGGTTGTAAAATAAGCTGTAAATAAGGAATGTGTTGTCTCCAATACCCAAAGATTCCTATAATATGTTGTACCTCAGTCTTAATTTTTGGTGGTTCTAGGGCTTGTTGTATTTTATCAATGACATTGTCTGGTAATTTAGGTCCATCAGTGCTCCAATGGACTCCTAAAAATTTTACTTGTGCTGGACCTTGTATCTTATCCATATTGATTTTCCATCCATTATCTCTTAAAATTTGGACTAAAATTCTTAATGTTTCTGTAGCATCTTCCTTTAGTTGTGCTATAATTAATACATCATCTACATATGATAATATTTTACCTTTAACTTCTGGTAATGTTTCTAACGTTGTCATCAGTGTTGCATGTGCTATAATTGGACTATTTAAATATCCTTGTGGCAGTCTTTTAAATCTACATTGTTTATTTTGCCACATAAATGTTGTAATTTCCTGGCTTTCTGGAAGCAACGGTATCCCAAAGATCCTATCAGTCAAGTCTATTGTTGCTAGCCATTTTGGTGCATATTGTCTTATTTGTAGAAAAATATCTTCTACATATGGTAGATTACCTGGCATTCTGGAGGATTTTTCATTAATCCTCCTGTAATCTACTGCAAATCTATATTTCCCATTTGGCTTCAGTATTGGCCACACTGTTGAGTTGTAATTAAAAGATTGTGCTTGTTCTATAATGCCCTCTTTTAAAAGAGTCTGGACCATATCTGAAATTTCATCCATACCTCCTTTTATGGGGTATTGTGCTGTAAAAGTTGGAGGAATTTTTGGTAATTTTACTGGTTCATTTTTTACTTCTGCTAAATTTACATAGTATTTCCTTATGGACTTGTAATTCAAGAAGAATGGGAATAGTTTACTAATTTCTTTTTTTTTTTTTTCGAGACAGGGTTTCTCTGTGGTTTTGGAGCCTGTCCTGGAACTAGCTCTTGTAGACCAGGCTGGTCTAGAACTCACAGAGATCCGCCTGCCTCTGCCTCCCAAGTGCTGGGATTAAAGGCGTGCGCCACCACCGCCCAGCTTACTAATTTCTTTAATTACTAAACTATTTAATGGTGCGGGAAAACTAGCTACTTCTATCTTATGCTTAACATCATAACATTGAATAATTTTTTCTATTACTGGTACTGTTCTTTCTGTATTAACTCCTTGTATTCTAATCTGTTTTTTATTTTTATAATTATCTGTAAATTCTGTGTAGATACTTATTTCATTTCCTGTATCTAAAAGCCATTTTGTTGGTACTGTTATTCCTTTTTTAACTACTGGCAGGTTTATCATTGGTCTTAGTGGCTGCTGTTCCTGGGTGTGGCATTTTTGTCTCTGCCACCTGTTTTGCTACCTGTTTTTCCCCCTTGGTATGGGTATTGATCTGCTCCTGTTTGGTTGCCATCTGTTTTGTTGAATTTGTATGTGAGGACCAGTATTTGCTGGTCCTCTGTTGTACCCTAAAAAAGGTCTCTGTGGGAATGGTTTTCTTCTTTGTCCTACTACAGCCCTCCATGGGTTCCATGGTTGATTAGGTCTTATGGGAAGCCCTGTTCTAGCATATCCAAGAGGTTTAATTTTCCTTATATTTTGCAAAAATCCTCTTGGTTTCTTACTGACTGGAAATGACAGTACTTTATCATTATCCATCTCTCTGAAGTTTTTGAAAAAATTAATGGCTTCTGCCACTGTTTGGCAATTTTGAATTGGTCCTGCTAAACTCATTCTGAAGTGTGGTGGCGCTTCCTTAATTATTATTTTCTCAAATTGTGGAATTAGTGGAGCTGCCTGTGGTGTGTTTGTTTCATTGTATATGAAATACAATATGCCTAATTTTCTTGCTAGCTGTATACCTTCCTGGTATGTCATCCATTTACCTGATGCTTCAAACTGGGTAAGACCCATAGTAGGGAATGCATGTCTCCAAGCTGCTGTAATCCAGTCTAATAGGGCGTGGGTATCACCCTGGTTTATGTTCAAACAATGCTCTAGAGCTTCTGCTATACTCGGATTTTCTACTATATTACAGATTTTTCTCATTTCATGTTCTGTCAACATAACTGTGTCTGCACCTTTCCCCCACAGTTTCACTATCCATGTGGCATCTTTTATGCTATTTTGGGCATATTCTTGTCTTAACTCACTTAACTCCCCTGGAGTAAATGGTCTTAACTCCTCTACTCATTCACCTCTGTGCGGTCCAGTATCTTCTATATTTGGTCCATCCCCAGATCGGGGAATCCACCATGACCATCCCTTTAATTTTGCCAATAGAGGAGTCTTTTTTGTTACTGTACTTACTGGAAAAGAGGGAGCGGCTTTCAAATGGTGGCTTGACTGGCCAGGTCTGCCCTACGTCTGATAGTATTCAAGGCTAGCCTTTTTCCCATTAATCTATCTTTATCAATATCTTGTATTGTTTTTACCAATATTGCTGCTACTTCTTTCTTGGGGGCCCTATCTAGAATTGGATTTAGCACCTGTGGATCTGTTAATTCCATTTTTATGTCTGTTGGTTTCATATACCCTATCTTGTCTTTTGTTATTTTTCCTGTATCACACCATTTTTGTTCTACCTCTGTTGCTGGTTCTTTTCCTGTTACTGGTGTTACCTTGAGTGTCCTCAATTTTTGGGTTAACTTGTTCATTTTAGTAGGTCCCATTTGCCAGCCAATACAGAGTATATATGAGTAGTACATTTTCAGTCTCAAAGTTTTTTTTAAGTGTGTACCAAGTAAAAATATTAGAACAAACAGCTAATAGCGGAAAGAGAGCAGAAAATCACCAAATGGGTCACATCCAACATCTATCAGATAAGATGTAGTAAGATGACTGAGAGAGCAAACAGTAGTAACGCCATCGAGATAGACATTTGCCACATCCAACAGAAACTAGTGAGGGAACTCCACCTAAACAATCAGGCTGGGGTTCTGGACTGAGGGATGGGCAGAGCACATTGGTCCCTTCATGGACGACGGACTTCTTGTTCCCACAGCAGACCCTTTAATATTGTGAGGATGAATAACAGTGCCCTGTTTCAGAAACAGTTTACACTTTAAGGGAGGACATTTGAAATGAACATGCTGGAGGAGAGGGAAAGGAGTCTTTCCTTACTCCCAAAGTCTGCATTCAACAACAGAAACAGAGCCGGGCAGTGGGGGCGCATGCCTTTAATCCCAGCACTCGGGAGGCAGAGGCAGGCAGATCTTTGTGAGTTAGAGGCCAGCCTGGTCTACAAGAGCTAGTTCCAGGACAGGCTCCAAAGTTACAGAGAAACCCTGTCTCAAAAAACAAAACAAAACAAAAAAAACCCAACAACAACAAAAACAGCACACGACAACACTATTGTAATTTATCTAGGGAGAACCCAAGAATTGGGCAGCAGGTGAATAGTTGGCTAAACCAGGATCCGACTTAAGAAAAGAAGCCGAAACTTCTGGATTCTTCAGTTGAACCCATAGGAAACATAGCCAATTTTAAATACCCTTCTCAAATTTGACTAAAATACAAAGGAAACGAAAGGTTTTCATACCTAAGTCACTTGCTTTAGTCATATCTGGTGTCTGTTTCATGTTTTAGTGTACGAAATTTGGGGCTCTAAGTGCCACTGAGAATCTTTCTATATGCCAGATCCTTAGCTTGCTAAAAGAAATATTCACATGTGTCCAACCTTTTGAAATTGCACAGTGCTATCTATCCTCTACAGATTAATGTTCAAGAACTACAAATTGACTCTCACACCCCTCTCCCAATTACTTAAACAGTCATGAACTTATTTGTAGGTTAGCAGTTTCATGACGGACTATGTTCGTGTTGTTTCTAGCCTTTATGGATGCTACAACCTGCAGGTTTAGAAGTTCTAAAGAAGAATTAAAAACTATGCTCCAAGTTTGTAGACAGTATCTTCTAGAGAGTAAACCATGCATTAGTGGACAAATCTCATAAGATCATTTGCATCTACCCTTACTTGTACAGGCAAGGCACTGCTAGTCAGCGAGTGCTTCAGATGTGTCCATTTCCTGCATTTGAGTTTGAGTTTGGCCCATTTGATGCTGACTGTCTTGAGCAAGTTGTTTAATTGCTAACGGTCTCAGTATCTTCATTTGCAAAATGAAGATAACATTTGCCCCAGTAGGTTATACTAACAAACAGCACTATTGTGACTGAACCTTAATTCATTACTTGCTGATACCTTTTTAAAGCAGATCCCGTGCATTTGCTATGAGTTGTCAGCACATTTACAGAGTGACTTTACTTCAAAATGGTAACAGCTTCCTGGCAGTGGTAGAATCATATGCTTAAGGAGTCTTTCTTCCTTAGTTGGAAGGAAAAGGAATTTTCTAGGGTTTGAGTGTTCCATACATTCCTGTGTTGGAAACTTCATCCCCAGCTCTGCTGTGCTGAGACCTGGACAGAGGCAGAGCAGGCTGATTGGATCAAGAGAGCTCTGCCCTCAAGAATACTCTTGCAGGGGGTGGATTTACAAAAGAACAAAGGAGCGCCCTCACTACCTGCCTCACCTTTGACCACTCCTGACCTTTTGCCCTGGCAGTGAGGTGATACAATACGAAGACTCTCCTGAGATGCCAGCACCATACTTTTGAAATTTCCAGTGTGCAAAACTATGAACTGAATGGATATCTGCTCTTTATAAATTACCCAATCTGTAGTTTCCTGGTACAGCTGCGGAGAACACTGTACTAGCAATGGTGTAACTAAGGTTTGCCTCTGGTAGTGTTTACTGTTGCTATGTAAATAATCCTCATGTTTGCTTTGTTTTTTACGGATTTGTGAAAAATAACCTTATTGTGAACTTAGATAGTTCTATATTTAGTTGCATCCTAAGAATGTGTCATCAGAAATTGATGCATTAGATCTATAAGAAAATACTCACTCTGTGACCCTGGTATAACCCAGAAGATTCATATGAACAGCCATTAAGTAAAAGAATATTTTAATATTTTTTCACACAGTCCTTTCCTCTATTTACATGATATGAGATATTTTCATAAAAAATTTCACAACCATCCTTTTATTATATTTTCAAAGACTATACCCTCTGCTTCCTATCCCTCTTCCTTAAAGGTAAATTGAAAAAAGAAGTCTCAATATTGAAACGGCATGTAATTAATTTTTCAAAGGAATGGTTTCCATCTGTCTGTAGGTATGTGAGCTGCGTGGATTCAGTGAGTGTGAGGCTAACAGGGGTGAGGAGTCACTCTTGTTCTCCCAGTTCTCCATGCATAAACCCAAACAGTGGCTGTGGTGTGATGGGACTGCTTCTCCCAGTCTCCTGCTGGAATCTTAATTTTGGGGTAATGGGGGGGCAGTTGGAGCCTTTGGGGAAGTGTTTAGGTTGTGGGGTGGAGACCTTGTAAAAGCTGTTAGGGGGCTCATAAAATAATCACATGAGAAGGCTATTTATGAACCAGGACTGAGATCCTCAGGACATAGCAAATATGCAGGCATTTGCACTTGAATGACCCAGCCTTCAGAGCTTTGAGAAATGCATGTACACACACACACACACACACACACCACCCAGTTACGATATTTTATTAAAGCATTCTTAATGGTCTAAGAGAAAGAGAAACCTGCACCATGGAGTGAGAATGTTGCTTTAACCAGAACCCCAAAGCCTAAGAGTGGTTTCGAGACTGGGTTAATAAGTAGACGTAGGGCAAGGTTTTACGCTATTGTGAACAGCATACCTCTCCATGGACAGACCACTGAGGGAAGCTCTAACATGGGCCCAGACTCACATAGACAGAGAAAGGCACAAGGAATCAGTCACATTAGAGACTGTCCAAATGCTGGTGATAAGACTGTGGGCAGAAACATGCATGGTCGAAGCTGTGCAGGAGCACATTACTGGGAACTGGAAAAGGTTCTGTTACACAGAGTCAATGACCTTGACTGCATTGTTCCTGTGTTCCAATGTTTTCTGAGTATTAGCCTTCAGAGTTATAAAGGGTTGGATATTTGCATGAAGATGTTTCTAAAACGGTTAAGTTTCTCCTGAACGTCTATAGTAAAATGCAGAAAGATAGAGAAACACTCAAAGACAGAGTTCTTAATGAGAATATGACATGGGTTCTTAGCTTAATAGTACAAAAATGAGAAAAGTGTGGTCAGTCAGCTGTCCAATGCTGAGATTATTAGTAAGTGTCGGCTAGTGGCTTTTCAGAAATGACCTTACACACTTCTCAGGGATGCTCACCATTGCCACACACATCATACCTCAAGCAGCCAGGGCATGACAATTGTTTCAAAGCAAGGGGCCTGAACCTTCCTGTCCAGCCATCCTCAATATCATCATTGCTCACTGTACTGTATAGAGTTTCTGCATTGCTCCAGGCATAGCTCCAAGGAGCTCTGGGAGAGGGGGGTGGAAGCTTCTTCTAGCTCCTGGGAGTCAATGCAGATGCCTCCTGCTGGAATCTTTCAGCAGATCCCCTGGTGAGCCATAGAATCCACACAGGAGGCCACCTTGATATTTACTTAGCTTTCAGTTTAATAGATGAACAAAAATGAACTTCTACTCCAAGATGTCTGTAGGTACATGACCAAGGAATAAAGTTTCTACTGAGCTGGGACTACCACCTGAAACTGCCTTGGGAGACAGGGCTGCCCAGTGACACTAAGGCAGCATTCCACCTAGCTTCAAAGGCAAGGCCTCTGCTCTATTAAATTCACATGGCATAGAATTGAGTCAATAAAGGTGAGTCTGCACTTGGACTTGCTCAGAGTCCATTACTGCTTCCTTCATTCGTACTGCTCCTGTGCTGGGATGTCGGGTCGTGTCCATCTTGGTTTGATTACACCAGTTCCCAGTTAGTTGAATCCCAATTTATCCAAGAACAGATGACGACTGATTTAGATGGTTTTCAGATAAAACTTTAACTTTTAACTTAGGTTGATGCCGAAACATATAAAGATTTGGGGACTGTTTCTTTTTTTATTAAGATAAATCTATTTTACAAAATGAGAGTGACATAAATTTGAGACACTTGGGCCAAAAGTATTTTGGTCTGAATACTTGTTGTCTACATGAAAATGTGTGTGATTGTGTATATTTTATTATTCATTCACATATAATTCATACCCCACTTGCCTCAAACATGAGTATTCCAACAAAGAAAACCTCAGAGTAGTATAGACCTGATTGTCATTGATGGCATAGTAATAAAGTATGCTAATGAATGACCCATGGCATTTCCTTCCTTGTCAGGATGACTGAGGCCTCAAGCACTACTGAAGGTTATCCCAACCCGGATGACCCAAGGAATGGGATTATGTACATTGACCTTCAAAGGAAGTCACACAGTGAGATAGGGTCTTTTGTGGGTGACAAGGTTTTTGGGGAAAACTCAAGTAATATTTGTACATTTAAAAAACAGGCCTTTAACTATTTAGTTACCCAAGAACATGGCAAAAAGCTGGCCTTGTGCAACCTAGGTGTAGGGAACCCTCACCAGATACAGATGATATCGCTTATTGATTATGGGCTTCTCCACCTCCATAACTGATAAGTGAATTTCAGTTCTTTCCAACCAAAAAAACCTGATGGCATATTTTTTTAAAAAAATTTATTTATTATGTATACAGGGTTCTTCCTGGATGTATCCTACAGTACATAAGAGAAATCAGATTTTATTACAGATGGTTGTGAGCCACCATGTGGTTGCTGGGAATTGAACTCAGGACTTCTGGAAGAGCAGCCAGTGGTCTTTGCCTCTGAGCCATCTCTTCATTCCCTGATGGTATATTTTTGCAGAAATTCAAATATAGTGAGATACCACGTGGTACTTAGAGAATATGCACAATACCACAATGTTTTAATAGTTGTGTATTTTAATGTATAATTGATATATATGTATATATGCAAGAGTGTATGTTTGTGTGTGTAGGTACAGGTTTGCTATGGTTTGTATATGACTACCCCAAGTTAATAGGCTTTCTGTACCCAATAATAGATTTCTTCGCCAAAGCATTAATACAGATTAAGCCAAATTAAAAAGTAAAATATCAGATTTTTACTGAGCAAAGCTACTCCCTGGTGACTCCTTCAGCCCCCAAAGATTGTCCCCAAATATGGTACCCGTTAGTCAGGGTCTTGTGATGTTGGCAACTTCAAACTTTGGGGGAGGAGCCAAAAACATCAAGAATGTGGACCTGAGATCTGACATCTTCCTTTGGAAGAAGGTCTCTTTCTCTGAGATAGTGGGATTTGGGCAGAGAGAGCCAGGAGAGAGAGAGAGAGAGAGAGAGAGAGAGAGAGAGAGAGAGAGAGAGAGAGCGCTGAACATTAAGGACTTCTCAGGAGTCTGTTCTTTCCTTTCACCTTGTTCGGAGGCAGGGTGTCTCTTGTGCTTTCTGGCTGATGCTCTGTATACACCAGGTTAACACATTTTGGAGATTCTGGGTCTTTCTGTCTCTATCTGCTTTCCCTCACTAGGGGCACTGAGATTGCATTACTCCATATCTGTCTTTCTATGTGTGTTCTGAGGATCAAACTCTCTGAACTATCTTCCCAGCCATGTCTAACATGTTTAAACCATGTTCATGGATATTAGACATTCATATATATTTTCCTTAAGGAACATAACTAAGAAACAGTCAACAATACTAGACAAATACTACCATCAGCATGAAAATTTGCAAAATGGTTCAGTGATTGACTAGATTTTTGAGACTGTACTCTCTAAATAGGGATGAATGTCTGTCACAGTACAAAAAAAACCAAAAAGCACTTGGCAGTTGTGAGTCACATCTAGACTCTTGTTCTTTTTTTTTTTTTTTTTTTTTTTTTGGTTTTTCGAGACAGGGTTTCTCTGTGGTTTTTGAGCCTGTCCTGGAACTAGCTCTTGTAGACCAGGCTGGCCTCGAACTCACAGAGATCCGCCTGCCTCTGCCTCTCAAGTGCTGGGATTAAAGGCGTGAGCCACCACCGCCTGGCCTATTACACCTTGGTAATCCAAAGAAATGCCTGCATCTAAGATCCTGCTTCAGCTGTTCTGCTGGAACTGGAGATGATGAGAGGCACAGCGATGGGAGTAGATACCTTCTGTGTTTTCAGAGTCTGTCAGCTTCTATCCTTCCAGAGGGTGAGCTGGAGCACACTCAATAGCCCCTCTGGCATAAGTATCCTCTTCAGTAATGTGATCATAGCAAAATATGCAAGATCATTTGGTGTCAGTATTGTCGGTGTGTGAGCAGAGACTGTGACCATCGTTTGTACCAAAGACAAGTAAAGGCATTGTGTTCTTATAATTTTGACTATAGTACACGATCTATAAATTGTCTGAATTATGATCACCATAGGATGGGGTGGGAGAAACTCCTGAGCAGCTAAAGTTTTTCATGGGAACTGAATATTTGAAACCTCTCTCCAGGAATATTCCCTTTGGTAGTGACTGTGTTTATGACTGTGGGCTTAACAGACCTGGAGTAAAACATTTATAAGTTCCAATTCTTCAGAGACAAATATTTTGGTTACTTTTTAATGTATAATTCATATCTCACCTGGCTCAAAACATGTGTTACAACAAAGAAAAAGTTACCATAATCTATACTTGATTGGTACTGAAGGCACAAGAATACAGTATGTTAACATGCACAGTAATACACTATGTTAATGACTGGTGTATATTATTTCCTTTCCCTTCAAGTTGACTGATGACTCAAAGACCATTCCAGGCTCTTCCTTCTGAGGCTCCTCCGGGTACAGCAAAGGTTGAACAAAAACACTTAGAAATAAAAAACACCAATAAAGCCTTTCAGGATCTGATGAATCCAGTTCGATTTCTGTATAGATACACTTAATGATTCCAAGTATTCAGTGCCTTCCTATTTCAAACCATGTATAGATAAGCACATTAGCAATGCAAAGGGTTAAGGGAAGATGTTTCTTTTTTTTCTGGACGAGGTAGGTATGTGTAAGAATGGTACGAGTATTTCTGCAAGACATCAGAAGTAGCCGCTTATAGAGCTGTTTTCTGATTTCTCACTGTAGAATAACCTACTTAGGAAAATAAAATGAGACACAGCTGCTCCCATTTTAAAAGACATGGGCTTAGGTTCTTAATTCTCATCACTCTGTATAGAAATCCATTTTTCTCTTTGCTATCCTTTTCAAAAAACTTTGTCTAATAATGCTCAGTAAATTAGGCCTCCATAGGCTTGGTTTTACCCCATCCCCCCCCCCAGTTGCCTTCCTTTGTTTTTGTTGTTATTGTTGTTGTTTTACTGTGTTTGCGTGTGTTTTGTTTGTGCCCCCCCCCCACCAAGTCCTTAAAATAGCGGCTCAGAGTCTTTGATTTGAAATGTTAATTAAGATGAGCCTGGCCTCCTGTTACAGTTTGTATCTCTTTTTACATGCAAAAGTATATGCTAATTAGGCTACTTTTTACCCAGGGTCCAAGAGAAAGGCAGTCAGAGTCACTGAAGTACAGGCAGATCCCAGGTTTACTGTCCTTCTCCCAAGGTAAGACAGATGCTGAAATGGGTTCTCCACACAGGAGCATGTGGGGTTAATGTCTAGCCACCCTTTCCTTTCCTAATCTCATGGTGTTAAGTTTGTACACAACTACCATAGATAGGAACTGATTTAATTACTGTTCATAAAGTTCATACACTCAAACAATCCCTTTTACTGATTCAAGCAGTCAGACTACCTTGAGTATTTTTAAAGCTTGGATGATGGTCTCAAGGTGATTTTTCAGTGGGGTGTTTACTTTTAGTCTTTTGGTAACTTTTAAACATAGAGATGTTATTATTCACCTGAAGTACTGTTACTAATGTTCTGTGTACTTTGTGTGGTGTGGGTTCAAATGGGAGATGGCTGGAAATAGTGTGTATGAGGTTGTAAAGGCACTCACTACACAGCCCTACTGCCAAGCAAGATTTAGAAAGGCAAAAATCTACATTTGAAAGGAAAGTCATCCTAGATATTAGCTTTAAATTATGTAAGATGAGGCACAAAGAAATTTATATTGTTGTGGAGAAGTATTTTAAATTAGCCTCCAGAGACAGAAATTGCAAAAAAAATGCAAAAGTTATACCTTTAATTACTACCGTGGAAGCTTTGAGATTTTGAAACATGATTTTGTAGAAATAACACTGGAAAGTATTCGCAGACTCTTTTGATTATAATGTTGGAGTTGAGGACTGGTAGATTTCATTATTCTCATACTTGAGATGTTTAAAGTTTTCCCTTTTATTAACGTGAACATACTGCTTCTGGAGTTGATAATCATCAGGCATACACAACGGTATTGAGTAAGGAATGTCTATTTTTGGGAGTCTCAGCTCTCTTGTTCTTTTCCTCACAGTGAGGTGGTCTTCCTTTCAAGCTGGAATTTTAGTGTGTGATAGAAAAGAAAGATGCTGATGTACAGTAAACAGGGCTAAAGGCTCCAGGAAACGTTGTTAAAGCTGTTGATTCAATGATTTGTACACCTGTTTTATAAGCTGGAAACAGTTCAGCTTTTTCGGGTCCTCCGCGAACAAGGCGGGTGGCAGTATGTGCCTTACTGCTTATATCTGATGAGATGTTTTGTTTTGCTGTGACACAGACAATATTCTGATTTCATTTAAATCAGACTTTGATGTGTTTAGGCTTTGGCTTTAATAATTTTGAGATTTACATGAAATGAAGTCTGTTAAACACGAACAACCATACCTCCCCATCCCCGGTTATCCACCAATTGTTTAAAGTAGTCAGAATTGAGAGAGGATCCCTTCGTGCTGGTGTCGGCTTGGTATAGAGGGTTTTAGAAAGAGGAACTCCTTAGTAATGTACTCTGCCTTTCAGATACATTGGAGAGATGTGTGGTTGAATGATTTTTATTTTCTTCTTTAATATAATTTGAATGCTATTTATTGTGGTTCCAGCATTTTAACAATTAAGTGTATCAATTTTTTTAAGTACTGTGGATGGCACGCTTTCTTTGTTTTAGTATGTGATAGGAAAGAGAGATGCTGGTATATAGTAAACAGGATTAAGGGCTCCAGGGAACTTTGTTAAAGCTGTTGCGTCAATGATTTGTGCACATGTTCCATAAGTTGGAAACAGTTCAGTGTCTTCGGGTCCTTCCCGAATAAGGAGGGTGGTGTATTTTATGTGTTAAAATGCTTTTAACACATAAGGCTAATTTGTAAAAACTAATTCTCCTGTAAAATCTGGAATTTTTTACATAGAGAAATATAAATGAAAACAGAGTATAGCTATGTTTAAGTAAACCTCGAAATTGAAAAGCATGAGTTTACTTACATTCAAACTGTCTCTTTTCTAATAGTACAAATAGCCAGCCTGCCTGTGACACCAAAAATAAGTAAAATACCTATGTATTCTTACTCCAATGATTCTCAGCAACAGAGTCTCACAGTTAAAGTCATTCTTTTCCTTTTGGGGAACTGATTATGTGAGCCTGGGAAGGTGAATTTCATTAAGGAGGACACAAGATTCAAGGAATCGGAGGAAATCACTTCTAAGTGTTCCCCTCTTCTGCATTGAAAGATGAACCTTCAGCTTCTAGATGCTTTTCTAGTTCTCATGTTCTTTCCCACATTCTTTCACTTTATTTGTTTTTTTTTTTTTTTTTTGAATTTTCTTCCACAGCCTCGAGCAGGATTTTGGAGTCTTGTCAATTTTATTCCTAGTCTGAGGATTCCCCCATATTTTAAAAACATAGGTAGCTTCTTACTTACACAACTAGTAATAAAAAAGATTCCACTTATGTTGTTATCAGATAATTTCAGATTGGTCCAAATTCGAAAGCTCCATACCGATTTAATTTCATGTCAGGAACAAAGAGATATGTTTGTGGCTTTAGTAAATCCCATTAATTTGGTTTTATGATATGGTATCTGTTTCACAAAATGCTAAACCATTAACAAAGTTACTTTTCTGGTGTTTAAGTTGTGTATTTTAACTACAACTGAAAATAAATCCCATCAGATACCCTTACATTCTGCAAATATGGCCTTTTGTTTTCTGTTTTAAAATATACCAATTACTTAGCTATGTATTTAGCATTTTAGTTTTTATTTCTCCATAGTTCTTCTAGCATCAAAAAATGAATAGAAGCAAATCAGAGAATAAAATGCTCTTGTTCTTGATCAAACACTCTTTAAAAATTGAAGATTAGTTGCAGAGTGTTCGAAAGGAACACATGTTTTGTATTACCTGCCATCCCAGAATCTATCTTCCCTGTTTTACTTCATTTATGAAACAAATACTTTATTATTATCAGATGAATTAAGTGAAATGTGAAGGTCCTCACCTTGCCAAGTTCTATAAACAGCAAGGGCTTGTGTCCTGGCCGGGCTCTGCTCTTTCCCCCGTTCATTTGCATTCACGTGTGTGGGAAAACATGTTTGTAACTATCCAGAATAGATCAGAGATCATCTTCAACTGAGGCCTCTGTGAGCTTAGGGAATCAGAGGATGCAGATCCTGTGTCTGCATTTTTAACAGTGAGAGTGGGAGATATATTTTTTTTATGATTTATTACTCAAGTAACCCTTTCCAGAGAAAATCCAGCCCACTGTTAGCTGGAAGCCATTCTCACAATGCAGCTTACTTCATTTCTGACTGTATGTACAGTACTAAAGAAATGGTAACTCAGATTCTGGTGGACGCCCCTGGCGCTCCTCGATCCTGAGTCTGCAAGCTTGACTTGGCTGCTGCTTCCAATGTGGCAGTGTGTCCCAGTTCCGCATTTACCAGCCCCTGAAGAGGTTAGACTTTCCATAGCCCTGAGGCTATGTCAGAAAAGATATTCTGAAGAAGTCTACCCTGACAGAAACTGAGAAGACTAAAGCCCTTCTCTTTCTTACTTCTTTTTGTTGCTAAGTTTCTGTGGATCTGTTAGGGAAATCACAAGTCTTTGTTACATAAACAAAAAGCCATTTAAACAGTGTGTGCACTTGTGTGTGCACATGTGAGTGTGTTCTCCTTTGTGTTACTGGTTTGTAGAGTCCTATGGCACTTTTCTAGATATTTTTTTTATAATTACCCCAAATCAAATTTAAGTGATGATTGCTTATGGGGACTATCATTTTTGTTATTTTGAGAATTTTTGTGATTCTAATGTTTTCTTGCTTTAGAATATTGAAATTAAGCAAAGAAAACAAACATTAAATTGTACATATTTTCAATTGGCTATATCATCCTCCTAGTTCCATAGATAAGTGAGTTGAGGGTGGGTTTTTCATTCCTTAGATGCTGTAAATTACTGTTTAGTTTTTTTGTCTGTTCAGTTATTTTATAAAGTCACATAAAGACTTACCCCTAGGAACATCACTGTAGAGGGTTAGTCTTGCATAATGCAGACTGCTGCTTGAGAGCCAAGTAGAAGCTGACACCATTGTCCAGAAGGTTCACAGCCTCACTCAGCCTGACAGTTACCTAAGACTGAGTCAGAAAGGAACACCCTTCCTTAAAAACAATGGTGAATGAAATACCATCATTTGGATGGATTTTAGAATTATTGTCTCATCTTTCATGCATGATGAATACATGCTCAAATAAGAATATGTAGTATAAACATTACAGCTCATGGAAAATATGTTTGAAATATGGCCAGGTCTTTTGAATGACACCTAATGTTTCTTGGTTCAAACAATATCGTGAATGAAATACAGAATATCTAGATATCCTCCTTCACCCTGAAAGCAGAAAATGTCTTGTCTCATTTCTGACTCATTAACTGTGAATGGATTCACTTCCCTATGTAATGTGTCTGACTGCCTACCATTGTATAGCACTACATGGGGAAGTTAGCAGAGGTAGGTTTGCAGGAAAGATGATGTTATTGGTGTGAAAAGGAGAGCCGAGAGCAGACAGTTCAGTTTAAGCTGTAAAGCACTTGCTTCAGATGAAATACACACATGCACACACACACACATATTTTCAAATATGACTAGCAACTGCTAACTAATCAGTTTGGTTCTTAAAATGTGACAGAGAAAAAAAGGACAAATGAGGAAATTGTAAATAGAAAGAGTACCGAGCCTCTGTGAGACTTCAAAGGGTACAGCTGGTGAGAGAATGCACAGACCCCTGAGATCTAGGGATGAAAACTGTAAACTTCTCCTCTAATGTCTTTTCTCCTGACCTTGTGCCAAGGTTAAGACGGAAGTTTTCTTATGACTTTGAAACAGAGTTAAGGTGAAAGAATTTGATGCAAACAGATAGAGGCCTGGACCCTTCATTTCCTACAGGGTAGAGCTCCTGCGAGGAGGCCCTTACATCTTCCCAGCATCCTCCCATCTGTATGGGCTGTTACTGCAGGACAAGTGTCTTTAATTTCTATCATCATGTATTCTGATCACAGGCAGGCCATGGTGCCGGGGCTTGGGTCAGACAGATGTTTAGGTGTAGGTGTGTCTTTGTCAGAGTGGTCCTGGCCTCTGGCATTACCCAAGATAAGTGCTAGAAAAATAGTAGCAGAGACTTCTGAAACTGAGAGATGCACGTACCTACTAACTTCCTATAAAGGGTGTTTGGTGATGCTCTGTGAGGCTGCTGTGCCTTGCGTAACACACAAACTCATTGTAAAAGCGCTAAAATTCCTAGCAGTGTGGAATGTTCTGTCTTCCAGAGCAGCAGATTATTAAATAGAATTGTGCAACTGGTGCACAATTCCACAGCACACGGGGACAGTGCTCTTTATTGTGCACGGGAAAAGTGTACCATATGAAATCGGATATGTCTGTGGCATAGTCATGATGCTTGTTCTCCCAAGCTTACATGACATTTAGTACACATCCATGTAGTCAATGTACCGTGTGCAAACAGAAGCATGCTCCATGCCCTGTGTATTCTTGAGTTGAGAAATTGGGGCAAAGACTCTGAAAAGTCGTTTTAATTCTATTTCTGCAGCTGGTCGACTACAGTGTTGTGGGCAAATTATTAGATCTCGTGTCTCAATATCCTTATCTATAAAATGGGAAGAATAACACCTGCCTTACAAGGGTATTATATGGATAATTACTTAGTGTGTGCAAAGAGCTTTGAAGATGGAATATGTGAAATCTTATGATTGTTTTAAACTACATATGCAGCAGTATGTCACAGGCATAAAATTAGAGAGTGGTTTAATGAGCTTAGAAAATTGGAGGCCTCTGGTTTTGTGTAAGATTGTCTGGAGACCAAGCAAAGCTTTGTCTACTTTACTGTTCTTGCAAATAGCTTCTCCTAGAATAGTATGTGAAGAGCTGGATTGCTCAGCAATTGATTTTGATGCTATTCTTTCTAGAAATCCTGGGTTTCCAGGGAGATGATAATGCTATGTTACAGGCTGCTCTTGCTCTAGTGTACTTCATGCCCTCGCCCCCAGCTCCCATCCCCACTGCCAATTCATTGAAAAATTGATCTATTTCAAATAGATCTGGGAGGAATTGAGTGAGTCTGTATGGAGATTTTTCCAGATGAAATTAGTGTCTTCAGGAATACCTTGTTAACATTTTTACCAGCAGAGGGTCCCTCTCCTCACACCAGCAAGGGAGCCCTTTTATGGGAAGCAAGATTGTCAGAAAAACACCCCAGTAATTAGGCATGCATTATTAATTTGTTCACTTAAACAACAAATATTGACGATATGCTATGAGTTAACTACTATTTTAAGTCCTTAGAGCAGTTTTTTCTCAACCTGTGGGTCCTGACCCTTCACATAACAAATATCATGCATATCAGATATTCACATTAAATTCATAACAGTAGCAAACTCACAGTTATAAAGTAGCAATGGAATAATTAATGATTGGAAATCAGCACCACATGAGAATCCTTATTAAAACTTTGCAGCCTTAGGAAGGTTGAGAACCACCACTCTAAAGCATACAGTTAAATGTTAAAACATGGGGCCAGCCCCCAAGCTTTTTCCCAATGGGCCAGGGAAGGGCGCCTTGTGCAGTGGCTCCAGAAGAGTGTGCTGCATGTGAGTTTGATGAACACAGAACTCTAGTTGGTTCAGGAGTATTGGAAGTGACGAACAAATTGAGGAGTCATTGCACTGGAGCTGGGCCTCGTGTACAGGAAGCATTTCAGAGACAGTCAGGAGGAAAAGGAAGGTAGAAAGGACATACCATACAATTCCTGGGGGAGGAGAAGGAAACAGAAGGTAGATCTCAAGCAGTCTAACCTGTCTAGAACATTCAGTATGCAGTGGAGCATGCCAGGAGATGACCATAGAGCACAACTCTATGCGGCTTCATTTCCCCTGCATAAAAATAATACACTATTAAAAATCCAGTGTCAGTTTTCTGTTCCTCCCTGTACCAAATATTGCATTATTTGTTAAATATATGTTAAACAACAAATAAGGGACAAAGCTAACAGCCATGAGCTTGTCCAACAGGCAGCAGAGGGCTACAGGGAGTGTCTCCCTCAAACTTGGAGAACAGGGACACTGTTGAGAAATTGCTGCACATGTCCCAGAGTGGGCTGAAGTGCTGTAAACCAGGGCAGTACTAATGTGGAAGAAAATGGTCTCAGGGCTTAGAGAAGATGCCAGGAGAGAGACTGTGGTACAAGATTGCACTTAGAAGAAACCGAGTAGCCAGAGAACTGAAATTTGGAGGGACAGATGGAGGGGACAAGTGGCTCATAGCTGAGTCTGGGATAGCCTTAGGGCATTCAGGAGAGCCTTCTAGAGCTCTGGAAAGCAGACAATAAGTTGGGTGAAAAAAATCTATATGGAGGCTTGCTTTTCTTGTGTGTGTGATATGTGGTAAGATGTGGATGCATTTGTGTGTGTGTGTGTGTGTGTGTGTCTCTGGTGGTCAGAGTACTGTTTTTGGAGATGATCTCACTGGCCCAGTAGCTCACAGACTGACTAGATGGGCCAGTGAACTTGAGGGATATACATACGTTGCCCATGCTGGGATTGCAGGGTCATAATGCTGCACTCAGCCTTTTGTGGGTCCTGATGATTCCAAATCAGGTCCTTATGGCTCTGTGGCAAGTAATTTAATGACTTAACCATCTCCTTTGCCCCACGATATACCTCTCAATGTTATCCATGTAGATTTAAGACTTAAACCCTGGGATCATTGATGGAAGAAGCATAAAAAGGAAAGATAAAAGACCTCAAAGAGACACACATTTAAGAGGTGGGATGAGAGAAAGAACCAAGTGAGAGACATTGGGAGTCTAATTTTCAATGAACAGAGAAACAGCAAGGTATATATGTTCCCGAGGCATTCAAAGAATATAGCTGAAATTCCAAGTGGAGGAAGACTCAGAGAACCACTGAATTTGATTATTTAAACTTCACTGTTGATTTTTAAGAGGTTCCTTGGGTTCATTAATAACAGTGTGGTGTTAAGAGATTAGGGCATGAATAAATGAGTTCTCGAAGAAGCAAAGGGTATCACTGTAAACCCTTCCTTTTACAGGTTGGCAGTGGCAAGAGCAGAGAAACAGGAGTATAATCTGAGAAAGTATCAAAAAAAACCCTGCAAGCTTATCAGTGTGAAAGTGTCTGCCTGAGAAAGTCCACCACTCAAATCCATTTCCCATATGGCAATGTCTAACTGTGTAGAATCTTGTAATAGTAGCCTTAAATTAATGATTTCCATTTCCGATGGACAAAAATTCTTTCTTAGTGCCTTGGTGTCTTTGTTCAGGATATATGTTGCTCAAAAATGCCCAGTTCTGACCCCACAGATAATGATTATATTCTCATCAAATGATAAGATAACTTGAGTCTAGATACCAAAGCTTCTAAAGAATTAAATCTACTCTTAAGCACTAAAAAATGATGAGATATTCTTATACTGCTTTCTGGGTAGGGAGTATGTATTTCAAATACACATTTTGGCCACACATCCATTTGTGATGTATTTTTATGCTTTTGATTATGGGCCTCCATGAGTATACTATGGTTTTTGCTTATCAAAGAATAGGTTTAAATTTTACATCAGAAGGTGGAGACTGTGTCTATGTCTGGAGCAAAGGACAAATATGAACTAGTCAATTCCCAGTAACATTACCCACTTGTTGTATGTCTATTATTTGACAATTGTCATGCTACCCTGAATGATGGACATCTGTGGGCAGCAGTACAAAAATAGTCATCTTCTTACGGCTGCTGCTGTGAATTAAGCAAAGGCTTTGTCAGTTTCAGGTCTTCAGGTGTGTTCAAACTCTTTAAAATGAGGCACACCAAGACCTAGCTTCCAGATATAACAAACACTTTCCAGGTTTTACACATACATTAGTACCACTCAAATAATCAAACCATTTCCCTGTATCAGAAAATACACCGGAAGTCTAAGTTGGAAGTCCAAAGTATTATAATCCAACCAATAGCCATAAGAACTAGGGCTGATGATGATCATGATATCATGGACTGATGAGCCAAACAAATGACCTTTGCCTCCTACCATCCTAAGAGGAGAGATGGCACCTGTTCAGCAGAGTATATTCCATGATGCATTAGAGCCTTCTCTGGTTAGGACTTCTTTAAGCCGATGTCTGGGTACACAAGTGTGCTTCCTCTTCACCAGCCTCCTAATAATACATCAAAGCTTATTTTCTTTTGTACCTTAGAGTCAATATAGCAATTGAGTTTACATTCCTTACATCTCTAAAATTTAAAAAATGCCTTGTAAAATTGTTTAGTAATTGATAGTGAAATAAAAACTCAGATTTTAGTTCAATGTGCATTTACAGCAAATAGCCTAGTCAAAATAGTCCCCGTTAGACCTCCCCAAAGCAGAAAAGACACAATTGTGTTGCAATAGTTAGAAACTGAAATAATATTTATTTTATGACAGGATATTACTATGTAGCTCTGCCTATCCTGGAACTTATACAGATCAAGATGGCCTCAAAGTACATCTTACTATCTCCCAAGTGTTGGTGTTAGGGTATGTGCAACTACACACGGCTATAATGGTCTCTTAAAAACTCTTCCCCTCCAAAAAATTCTTTCTCTGTGTTGGTGTGTGTTCATAGTTGCAAATAACATTGTTAAACAGTTTGATAGATGTAAATTCATTTTTGTACTAAATTCCATGCATTTGTATTAAATATATATCCAACTGCTAGTATCTTGATATAGAAGAGGGATGCAAAATGCAGCCAGTGTCCTTCAAAGAAAAAAACAACAGAGGAACAGAAGTCAGATTCATGCAACCTAAGCCCCTTGCCCCAGTCCTTACTTGTTGTATGCTTGTGCCAAATGACTATTCAATTTCCTTGTGTTTTCTGGAAAGTTGACTCACTGTAGTAGATTGGAAAGTCTGTTACATGTTTTCACTAACTCGGTGCACTAAATGCCCTTAGCATGGTGCATGTCACACAGGGACAACACTCTCGGAGACTCATCGAGTAACTCTCTCGGTTCCCTCCACAATTCCTTATGTTCTCATGGCTCAGAATATCTTTGCTATGAACAGCCTGGACCTTTCACACCTTTTCCAATTGTAGCAGAGGCTTGTCACCTTGATCACGATGATGCCTGGCTTAGAACAGTAAATGTCACTAACTTCTACCACGGGCATTTAAGCAAGGTAGTGTTTGGGAGGAGAATAAGGAATCAGAATATTTTGTCTTTTATTCCCAGTCCCATTACTGACTTGCTAGGGAAGGATGAATACATCACACATAAATAAATAAACAAATCACTTAACATTTCTTCATTTCAGTTTTTTATTTGGGAAATGAAATGTTTCCTTAACACTGATATGTGGTAACTATAGAAATTAGCGAAACCTGCCAGTTTCTCAGATAAAATCAGAGGGCAAACGAGTCAGGCAATGAATTATGTGAAAGAATAGATTAGGAGAAAGGACAGCTTTGGGAGTCTCCAGATTGTTGTCCCAAGTCCATGGTGACAACTTTGGAAGGTAAAAGAGAGGGTGCAGGTTATAGAGATGAAAGGACCAGGTTCCTGCTTCCTAGCCCAGCTCTTCCAGCCTCTGCCAGGATTTCTTAAGGATTTGCATCCTTTTTACTTGCAAGACCTACAAGCTCTTCCTGCAGGGTCAGACTTCTCTGCTTTGTAGTCTTTAGTCCATTGCCATTCCTTGATATGCCTTTAATTATGAAATAAAACCTACTTAAAAAGTCATCTTCATAATTTTCTTCTATATCATGTGCAAACATATTCTTGAAAGTACAAGCACACATCCCTTCGCATATGTACAAAGATACTATAAATACACGAGTAATTTTGTTGTTTGCATGAGTGACAGGGAGTAAAACAAATCACACTGTTGTTAGTCAATTGCTATTCTTATTCTCTTAATAATTTTTAAATAGTGAGTATAGCGAGTCATTAAAACACTGAAACGCTGAAGCATTACCATTGTTTTGATGTGTGCATAAGGCAGACAAAGAAGAGTTATGGTTTGTTGGCCAAATGAGATCTGTTATACTTCTTATCAATCTTTTATTCAATGTGTTTTGTCAAAAGTCACTATTATATTGGTGCAAAGCATAAGGTGCAGCAAGTAATGAGTTTTTATAAACTTGATTCACCTGACGAGCTTTCTGTTGTGTTTTAATAGATCACACTTTTATTTGAATTTGGGGTTGCATTTTAGTGTGCATGTGAATAGGCCCCTTCCTTAAGATTTTGTGGACTCCTCGCTTATTTCTTATATATGGATGGACAAAGCAGATATGGATAACAATTTGTGTGTGTGTCTTCAGCTTTTGCCGTAGCAGGATTTGTCATAGAAAATTCTCCAAGCAAGAACTGTAAACACACCAACAAGTCACAAACCTGGTAACACATCCAGTTATTGTCCTTGTGTTGCTATTCTTTGAAGGAAATCTTAGAGTGCTCGTGAATTTATTTATTTATTTTTTGTTGTTTTTTTTGTTTAAATATTTATTTATTTATTATGTATACAATATTCTGTCTGTGTGTATGTATGCAGGCCAGAAGAGGGCACCAGACCTCATTATAGATGGTTGTGAGCCACCATGTGGTTGCTGGGAATTGAACTCAGGACCTTTGGAAGAGCGGGCAATGCTCTTAACCACTGAGCCTTCTCTCCAGCCTGTGCTTGTGAATTTAAATACTTTCCTATAAGCCATGTAAATATCCTGATTAACAATCTGCTATACTCACAATTCAGGACATGAACTTTAGTATTTTCCTAATTACATAGACTTGTGTGGGAGGCTGTGACTGCTAAAGAAGATTAAGCCATTTGTACTTGTTCTTCGCTGCCTTATAGCATTAACGCAGAAACCCAGTCCCACTGCATTGAAGGCTGAGGAATTTGATTAGCAGAGCCATGGAGCCGGCCAATCTTGGCTTGAGATGGCAGACTCCATTAATTGTCTACCAGCAGTGTATTAGCTGTATCATCTTCCCACAGCCTTGCTATTGATAGGGACATTTGAAATCTGATGAAAATTACTGTTTAATAATAAAGAGTTGGAATAAGCCCACCTGGCAGATGCATTTATCACCCCCCCTTACTTAAGAACTAGAGAGAGAGAGAGAGAGAAAAAAAAAACCTCACTAAACTTACAATGTTGATTTTTTTTTCCTTTGAAAAATAAAAATATTTTGAAAATGGGTTTTACAAATATGTGAGCCAGGCGGTGGTAGCGCCTGCCTTTAATATCAGCACTAGGGAGCAGAGGATCTCTGGGAGTTCGAAGCCAGCCTGGTCTACAGAGTAGAACATAGGACAGCTAGGGCTACACAGAGAAATCCTATCTTGGAAAAATAAAAACAAATACAGAAATAAACAAAAAAACTAAATATGCTGGCAAAGGAGGGAATTAAATTTCATTACTTGTTATTCATTTGCTTTGTTTTGCTTCACAGTTCTCATGAGCACTGTTAGCCTTAAATTTATTATGCCAGTTTATGGTTGAATATGGGGGCTGCTCATGGTCGTGGGAGTTTTCACTTAGCTGTGGCTCTGCAGCTCACCATTCTGTACAATTCACACAGGGGGCATAGCCATCCCATATTACACAATCAGGAATCTGGCTAGTATTTAGCTACATGTAGTAGCTTTTATTTATTTTGTGTGGTATGTTTGTTTGCCAAGTCTTATAATCCATGTGGGTCAGAGTTAAACTTGAAGTCTGTTGTCTCCTTAGAAGTCTCAGGGAAAGAATTCAGGTTATCAGGCTTAATAGCAAGTACATTTTCCTGATGAGTCTCTGACCCCTATATTACATAAATGTAAGCATGCCAATTTCAGTATGGTTTTCTTTGTGTTTGTGCATGTGTGTGTGTATGTGTGTGAATATGCACACATGTGCACTTGTAGAACACAGGTTCATTTGAAATTGTCTTATATTCTTCTTCTACCTTATTCCCTTGAGACAGAGTCTTCCAAACAAACCCAGAGTTCATTGATGCAGTTTGTCCCCCTAAGCAGCTTGCTTCTGGTCCCTCCATTGCCCTCCTCTGTCTGAATCAGGAATTACAGGAAGGCTAGCACTTGTAATTGGGCATTGGCATTGGGCATTGACGCTGCTGCTGTTGACACAAACTTGGGCCTCTTGCTTTCCTATAACACTTCAACCATGGAATCCCTCAGAGATAGAAAGTCAAAGATTTATTTATTTTTATTCTCTGTGTCTGAATATTATGCTTGGGTGAATGTATGAGCAGCACATGTAAGCTGGTTGCACATGGAACTCAGGTGGAGTCAGAACCTTTGGTCTGTGGATGGTTCTGAGACAGCATGTGAGCGCCAGGAACCGAAACCAGATCCCATGTAAGAACAGTCCTCAGATTCATGTATGATGAGTTTAGTATATCCCTCCAAAAGGAAACCTTTTGTTTATTAAGAAAATTTTTTTTACATGCATAGCACTCTAAAACAGAACATATTGGATGGGGTTACTTGGGAAAGCTGGGTACCAAATCAACCAGGTCTTATTTGCCAGGTTTGAAGAAACAGATATTTATTGATGTTAGATGTTCATATCCTCCCACTCAAGTGAGCTTCCCAGAGAGTTTTATGTTAAGAGATTTTCATTGTTTTGTTCTTGAGTGCTGACAGTTCTATGCACAGAAAGAGTTCCTTAAATGGTCCTCCACTTTTCCCTGAGGCAAAGTCTGTGGTGAGTGAGTGTAGACTGTGAGCATACCAAGCACTGTCACTCAGCTCTGGGAGCCTCATGCTGTATTTTGAAGGCCTGGATTTCAGATGGAGCAGGTTTGCAATTACTTGAGTTAGATCTTTACTATGGACCTCTGAGTCTGTATTGTTTTGGGAGAGATTCTGTTCTGGGGGCATGCCTAATACATGCTTAGAGAACCCTGCTAAATGTTTGGTATGCTCTCTCCTTGGCACCCGAACTTCTGAGAAGCCCTTGTAGAAACACGGAAATGAAGGGTTGGAGAAACAGAAAGCAGGCTGGTGAAGGGAGAACAGAATAAATGCTGCCTTAGTAATAAGAACTCAGGGAGATTCTCCCAGTAGCTGAGAACTGAGCATTGGTTTCTAGCTCCACGTCTCCTGCAGTGAACAGTCTACACCTTGAAAAGCAGCTTGATAACCTAGGTTTAGAGTCACGTTTTGAATATCAGCCTTGAGTCTTGTAGAAATGAATGCTTACACAGATCATTTCTTTTCTTTTTTTCTTTTTCTTTTCTTTCTTTTGGATTTTTGAGGTAGGTAGGATTTCTCTGTGTAACAGTTCTAGCTGTCCAGGAAGTAGCTCTTGTAGATCAGGCTGGCCTTGAACTCACAGAGATCTGCCTCCCTCTGCCTCCCAAGTTCTGGAATTAAAGGTGTGCATGACCACCGCCCAGCTACAGATGATTTCTATTAAGTCCCATTTTCCTTATTTCTGATTATGCTTGCAGGAAAAGTGGTACATAGAAATGATCAGAATTAGCAAATAACCTCATATTCCTTGAGAAGCCTCATCAAAGACTCTCTCTCCTTCCAACCTAGTCATTCCTTTAATACATTTATATTGATATGCCTGCTTGTCCCCTGCAGAGCCTAGTTATTCCAAAAGTTGATATTAAGACAGTAGGGGAAAATGATGCTGATAATTTTTAAAAATTTGGAATAGAAATTGTTTTTTTTTTCCATCCTTAATCTATGAAGGATGCCAGTTGTCTAGGTATATATTTTGCCACTAATCATTAAAGGGTCCATGATTTAATATATACTATATATTTTTGTGGAACAGTCTCACTGGGTGTCCCAGATCAGTATCCAACTGGAAATCTTTCTGCTTCATCTTCCCATGTAGCTTTGAATCAGGTACTCCACTACCTAATTTTGTATGTCATTGTATGTCCTTTTGACAGTGAGTACTGACTGCTCAAGTGTAGGATAACCTTCAACTCAGCTACACCTTGGTATGTTTATTACATTTGTTATCTAGTGACTGCATGTTAAACTAAATCAGGAAAGAGAAGGGATCATCCTTAGTATTTCCCAGAGAACAGTCATTTTAAAAGAAAGGTCTAGGACCCAAATAAACATTAAACAAAAATAAAGCTAGAGCCCAGACATTGTTCTTTCTTCAACTGACAACTGTGCTTTAAAAAAAGTAAAATTGTATTTTTAGGTTATCCTTTCATCAAATAAAGTTCCCATCTGTAATATAAAACTCTTTCACCTTGTCAGTTTATAGGTTATTTTCAAATTGGCTGTCAGTTGCGCATCCAGCTCAGAGGAGCAGGGAGCTTATCCTTTTCAATATCTTTCTTAAGACTTTATTATGTTATTGTCCATTGATGAAATGGGTGAATGGTGTGAGGGAAATTAGTCTCAACACGTGCACATGTGTGTCAGGTTCCAAACTGGTCAGAATTTGTAACCAAACATTTCTTCCAGATTTTGAGAATGTTAAATAATTGTATGTTTGCTTTGTTAAGGGTTGCACATTTACCCAATGTATATCCATGGGATTCTTCAAAATCAAAAGTGATAAGAGATTATAGTATGAGACTTACAATTTTCCACTAGACAGATGAGATAGTAGTTGAATTGAAAGTATATTGAATTCCTTAAATTTAAGGAATGTAGTTCCTATTATTACTTGATTCATCAGAAATAATAATATGTAAAAAGTTGAAATCCATAGGTAGTTAAATTTTCCACAGGAATTAATTCCTATACAAAATTATAGAGAATAAAGTGTAAGGATTTTTTGATTGGTTGTAAGATTTTTACAGTAAACATATGCACAGAAAATATTTGACCAATAAAATATTAATTATGAGACTTGGTTGTAATAGCTGCAGGTTAATTATTGTGACATGAAATGGATATCATCAGGAGCAGGGAAATTGATGTCAGCTGAACATGGAAACTCCCTGGGATGCACTTGATCCCAAATGCAGTGCCTGGAAAAGCAAAAAGGCTGTTGTGAATGTGGGTACACATCCCCTGACGAAGCCCAAAATTTGATATTAAGTCAGTGGGGGGAAAAGTCCACACTGATCCTTTTACAAGAGTTTGATTAGAAACCCCCTGTTTCCCATCTTTAATGTAGGAAGAACGCGGTTTGTCTAGGAGAATATTTTGCCACTATTCATTAAAGGGTCCATTGAGCCTTGCATCCACCACCTTCCTCCTCCTGCAATTGTTTCAGGTCCCACGATACTGAGTGTAATTTGTTCTTTTTTTTGTTGTCTTCTGTTTATGTGAAAGGAGAAGCATGTGGCTTTTAGATTCTTTTGTTTCATTACATGGAAAATTAGCGACCCTTCCACTAGCTAGGTTTTGACATTTCATTAATTCTGGGCCAAGCAATGAGAGGAAAAAAGCACTGACAATACCTGGCAAAGCCACATCTCTTGATTTCTCTTTCTTGTTTCAGCATTAGGTGTAGAGGGGCTGGGAATCTCTGCTGATGGAAGCTGAAGATGTTTTAGCTGTTTATTAAGCCTGTGCTATCTATAAAATCTGTATTGGTTTACTGTCAGCTTTTGTTCCTAAACTTAGACTTTTAGGAGACAAATGGGAAAAGCATACACATCTATATTTCACACAATTTCCAACAGTTGCCTTAATATTTAGAATTAAGGATCTAGAAACTGAAGAGAAGGCTCAGGGGTTAGGATCTCTACTGGTCTTGCAAGGCTGGAGTTCTATTCCTAGCACCTGGGATGGGCAACTTACAACTCCAGATTCAGAGACTTGGTGCCTCTGGCCTCCAGCGACAATTCCACTCACATGTCAAGTCTCTGCTCTCCATATTAATAGTTAAAAATAAATAAGCAAGGAAATCTTTAAGAGAAAGAATTGAGGGTTCCAAATGGACACCAGGAGGATGTTCTACCTCCCTCCTGGTTTGACTTGGTAGATCCAGTATACACACTGTCCAGGTATGCACCTTAGCCTCCTTAGTCTTTGACAGTGCTTGATGAGGAGTGTTAAATGCAGCCCTAGTAGTAATGAGAATTAAAGAAAACATGTATCTAGCATACCACCTTTGCCATAAAAAGAAAAACAGTCAAAGGCATGTTTATCGTGATTCCATTTTGTAAAGCTATCTCCTGGGATACCATCAATGCATTTACCCCTCTCAGGTCCTGGCCCTCAATGAACTAAGCTTATTTTTAATTTTCACACCCATCCTCTTTATAGATGTTGTTGCAGATGGAGTACTAAGAAATAGTACTAAAGTACTATTTCACTTATTTCAGTTCATGAGGCTGTTATTACCTAGAAAATGAGTTGATTGAGGGTTGTTTTGAAATTATTAATTTTATGTGTATGTATGTGTATCTGAATGTGTATTTGTGCACCATGTACAGGAGCCCACAGAGACCAGAAAAGGCATTGGGTCACCTGGAAATGGAGTTACAGCAGATTTTAATGCACACATGTGTACTGGGGACTGAATGTGGGTCCCCTGCAAGAGCAGCAATTGCTCTTCCAGCCTGAGCACACTCTCCAGCCCTAACTGACTGAATCTTACAGGATGTTCCGTCCTTCCCAGCTGTCCTTGATGACATCTCAACTCCAATTCCAACACCCAGCAATTGTACCCCACATTATTTTGTACTGTTTTGTTTTGTATGCCGTCAGATTTTCATAGATGTCATAACAGGTATTTCAATGTGGGTGCTTAGCAAAATATTGCTATGCCTAGATGTTACAGTAGATAGTGTTTTCTCATAAATGAAGTTGGTTTTGAGAGTGTAAAATTATTTCAAAATGGCCCAAGTCTCTTCGAAGGATCAGAGTATATGCTCATACATACAGCTATATGCAGCTGAGTCATCTCCGGTTTTCACTCATGTCCTTGTACTTGATACCTAAAAGATTCCATGACAATCTGTCATCCTTTTCCTCACAAGCTCCTGTCCTCAGAAAAACAAGATTCATTATTATAGCTGCTGGGATTCGGTGAGTTAGCACCATCTTCTCCATTACCATAGCATGTCAGTTTTCTGCATAGATGTGCCTGCTTTTGAAAAGAAACATTTTTTGGGGGGGGAATGTTATCTAGTGTATTAACATGTATGATCATGTTACAGGGATTTTGTCCATACATTTCAAAATTTAACTGTGGGAAAAGTAATGCATCATAATATGAAATAAATCTACCAAAATGACTATGGCTTACTCCAACACATAATAGAGCTTCACTTGCCCTATTTGGTGGGATAAAGTGCATTCTATATGGCACATTTCCATATTATAAGGCCATATTTATGGTCCCATTTTTGATAGCTACATTTTCATTAAAAATGGCTCTTAAATGTATGGAATGTTTTCATATCATAGCAAAATATGGACAACAGGAGTTAACATTTTCTTATTGACTTTAGGGTCTTTATCATAAAAATCAATTGTTCTGCTCTCTGTTACCCTTAGGACTTCTGACCTCTGTGCTCTTCTAGAAAATACCACAGAGAGGTGAGGTTGCATTATGATTTTCATATTAGTATTGCTGTCTTTTTTTGTCAGCATACATTTTTCACTTGGCTAATGTCACAGTTTTAGGAAGACTAGAGACACTGTGAATGAGTTAGAATCAGAGAACACCCTGGGAGTCCCATTCCCAGACATCTTTGAGTAACCTCTTCATCATCAGCTTTTGAATCATTTTTGTCAGAGTTCTCTACTTTTGTGCTATTCAAGGGCATAGCATTGGGACAGGGAGTGGTGTTTGTATACTGTCCTCAAGAATTGACTAAAAAGGGCTTTCAGGAATGGGACAAAAGTAGCCTCTGTGGCAAGGATCTGCAAGCTTGTTTGGCAGTTGTGGAAAAGGGATCAATGCCTTGGAAGCTCTGGGGAATGCCTCCCATTACTGCAGTCAGCCCAGATGGAATGTCGTCCCAGGAGCCAAGGCTCTGTAACTTTTCCTGGTACTGGGTATTTGGGTCTGAGTGGGCAGCAGTTAGAAGGTAAAGGGCAGGAAAAAAATAAGAGAAGGTGGTAAAGGGCAGGCTGATAAGCTTTCCTCAGGTGAGAGGGAGCCTGTGCTGTCACTGCCTATTCAAGCCGCCAAGTGTCCTGGAAATGGTTACAACAGACACACTTCCTGCATTTCAGTTAAGGGGGAGGAACATCAAGGTCACTTTCTGCATTTGAACAGATGAAATAAAAATAAGTACCTCTATAAAATATGGATAAAGCATCAATCAAAGCTGCTTTTTCCCCCCGCGTATGCTGTGGTAATACTAGCTATATGGCTCAGTTGCCTTTTATTTTTAAACACAACTAGAACTAGTACATTGGCAGCTCTTCTACCCTTTTTTTTCTTCTCCTTAACCCCCCAACTTTAACAAAGACAGAGCCTTCAATCTCTTTTCATTGACTGGCTTGGAAATCCTGCCAGGTTAAAAAAAAATAGATTTTTGAAAACCTTTCTCTCCTTATAGGCTCATTTTGACAGGAAATCTTTGAGAGGCAGCGGCAATGAGGTGCCCAGAGATTTCATCTCTCTTCTTTTGCTTTAGGAGTTGCTGAGCACAAGGCTTCCTATTATGCAAATAGAAATAGCAGCAAATCTACCCCCCACCCCAACAGTTATCTTCCCCCATGCCTGGGCTGACAGCCTTCTGTACCCTGGACCTCCAGAAAGAGTTGGCACTGATGAGCCTAGCATAAAGGTCCATGTGAAAGTTTCTGGCAGTGTCTCACAAAAAATGTTATTTTGTGTCTATTTACAGATTATCTGGCACTATAAATTTTGCATGGGCTAATCAGAATAAAATCTATGATCCCTGGAAGGCGTTCCTTTGCAGGGTTTCTGCTTCTGTTCTGCACAGTTTTGACATGGACTTCCTGTCTGGGTCTGTCCCTCTGACACTGTGTATGATTGGTTGAATTTCATGAGCCATTAGCAGTGACATTTTAATATTCGATAAGAGGAGGCTGTTGACTTCAGAGGTTTTTATTTTTTTCATGGGCAGAAGTCAAGTTTAAATTTCAGACAAACGTATCAAAATACAGAATGCCAGCTTATGGGAGTTTTGCAAAAATATAAGCAGATACACTTTAGAAAATAATTAGGCTTTGTAAAACTCATAGTGGAAGTTCAGAATAATCTCATGATTTCAGGCATACTTATTTATGTTAGATTCTATTTTCTTTCAAAAAATGCCTAAAATTAGAAGTTTAAGTTTCTAAATAATTTTAACAAAAATGTGATCGAATGCAGGATATATTATGTGCAAAATGAATCATACTGTAGATTCAAATATAGATTAAAAAGCCTTTGTCCCAGGAAGCAAAAGAAAGGCAAAGGTGGATACAGTATCTGTAACAGCCCAAAGTGGCAGAATTGCTCATATCTGTGAAGAGAAAACAATTTCAAGTAGGCTGATTGTCATCCCCCCTTTCTTTTCTTTACAGTGTATTAAAATTAATTTGTGTCATCTAGGTTCTGAGAACAATAGATGCAGAGAAATTAAGTACAGGATCTGAGGGTAAAGTATGCAGGGGCACGCTGGTGCTTCTCAGTCCTGCCTGGGCTGAGCAGGTCCTGCCACCAAGCAAGAGCATGTGGGTGCTTCTCAGTTCTTCCGGGGCTGAGCAGGTCCTGCCAGCAAGCAGCTGCATGGCGATAGTCTTCTAAGTTGAAGGTACAGAAATTCTTTAGCAAATTTTGATGTGGAGATATCCAGGTCTCTCTTGATGATCCTGCCCTGTATCTAAGGTCACTGTCTTAACATAAATGTTTGCACTATCATGACTGATCCTATGACGTTAACTAAATACTTTCTGTGATGATGTAGCCTGTGTACATCACCCCTAATTAATTAGTTGCTATAAATAGGTGGAAGATAAATTAATATTTTGGTTACCTCTTTAGCATTCCTTTTCCCAGCACTTCTTTTGATGTTTTCTTGTTTTGGGGTGTGTGTGTGTGTGTGTGTGTTCAGGTCCTTAGCTGGTCTTGAGAGGTAGGGGACCCCTCATTGGCCCAGTCTACATAGGCCAGCTTTCAGATTGTTATAAGCCAATCAGAGCACACTGCACCTTTCTTAGTTTAGGAAAGGGTCTGTGTGAAGGGAAATTTTGGGGGAAGTTCTTAAAGTGTTCCAAGGAATTAGTAATTCTGTTGCTCTTAGTAACCCAATTCTAGTTATTAATTTTGTTTGGCAACCACATCAGTCAGCTGTGAGATGACTTTTGATGTATTGTTGTTTAAGTATTTTAATAGTTAGGTTCATGCTTGCATCGTGCATTCTACAGGATTTTGTATAACAAACCACTAGAGAATTTTCAAGATTACATGTAGAATGTTCCCACAGAACCTCAGTGTCCAGGGTCACAGGTAATTATGGTGCATTATATGTATATATTTAAATGTCAAACTGCGCCCTTATGGGCAATTACTATGTGCCAGTTAAAATTAAAAACATTTTAAAAATCATGCCTGGAGAGTCTAAAAGACATCAAATCATCAATTGTAATAAAGGTTATGAAATGTCCTAATGTAGAATGTACTAGCAATAAACTTCAGGAAGTGAGTACAGACTGAGTATGGATTCTTTTCATTTTCTCTTGGGTTTAGTATGTGATAGCATGACTTTAGTAAAGGATGTTTAAAAGACGATGTCCCATCATAAGAGACAGAACATGTAGACAGTCAGGAAATTATTTGAATTTTCAGTATTTTGAAGGAAGTCGGGTGATGGGAAATAATAACAGATTGAGCAGAGCACTATGTGAGCCGGCTCCACATACTCCCTGTGGGTGTTAAGTCCGACTTCAGCAAACAAGGTTCCCTAGTGTCCTTTCCCTGTAGAGAGGGGTTGCCTCCCCGACAGTCAGCTGGAGGTCATGTTGTGATTGAGGTAGAGCAGATCTTCACACTGCAGCACCCGCTGCACCAGCTGATAAACCTCACCAATGCGGAGAGGGGTTTACATCTGCCTCAGCACATAGACTTAGAAACTTACAAGCCTTGTGTGTGTCAGGGGTACACACCTCTACAGACATGTGGAGGTCAAAGAACAATTTGCAGAAGTCTACCTCTTTTTCCACTACAGGGGTTTTGAGGATTGAACTCAGGCCTCAAGGGTCAGATAACTGTTTATTGAATTGAGGAACTCATTTGTCATTTGAAGAAAGCTTACAAGGAGAGAGATGTAAATAAAAACAAGGAAAAATGGGAAGAAATTTTGCCCAACAGAAATAGAATTTTCTCCTGTGAAAATTCTCTCAAAAAGGAAATTTAAAAATGTGTAGAATTCCCTGAAAATATCAAGTCATTAAAAATATGTATGAGATAATATGAAGGAGACACAAAATATAAGGGATTGAGAAATCAAAATGGTGCCTGTTAATTTAAAAAAACAATAAACCAGCTGAAGTATAGTTTAAAAAGTTAATGCAATGGTGCTACAAGAGTTAAAAAGAGGACCAGGCAATCCTAGCACTTGGGAGGTAAAGGCAGGCGGATCTCTGTGAGTTTGAGGGCAGCCTGGTTTAAAAGAGCTAGTTCCAGGATAGGCTCCAAAGCTACAGAAAAATTCTTTCTCAAAAAACCAAAAAAAAAAAAAAGTTTAAAAAAATGGTGAGAAAGAATAGATACAATTATTCTACCTGGCAAGTCCTGTTACAAATATTAAGAATGCCAAAATTGAATGAAAAATCAAAGAGAGGATTAGTCTCTATATAAATACTTAATGAAAGTATCCCAAAATGGAAATAACACATAGTTTCAGAGAATGTTGACCAAATGCCAGTGGAACTTTGTAATAAATAATTAGTGTTATGATTTTTTTTTTAAAAAAACTGTTGCAAGATCCCTGGTGGCAGATGGCAGCAGAAATGCTATGGGTCCCCAAATGGTGGAAGCAGGTCACATGGCAAGCCACGCCCACTCCCTCCCCCATCCACGGAGGCAGGTTGCTCTTCAGCTTCCATCCCCAGTTCGCGCCCTTTCCCAGTTCCCGCCCCTTTCCCAGTTCCCGCCCTTTTCTCAGTTCCTGCCCCTTTCTCAGTTGCTGCCTCTTTCCCCAGTTTGCACTCTTTTCTGACAGCCTCCCAGAGAGGCAGGCGAGGCCGCTCCGCTCCTCGGCGAGTCCGCTCCGCTCCTCGGCGAGGCCGCTCCGCTCCTCGGCGAGGCCGCTCCGCTCCTCGGCTAGGCCGCTTCACTTCTGCCTCTCTCCTTATTTCCCCACTTCCCCCTTTTTCTCTCTCTGTCCTCTTCTCCTTTCTCCCCTCCCCTCCCTCCCTCCCTCCCTCCCTCCACTTCTATTGTCAGTGTGACTTCTACCTCACACTGTCGTCTAGCTGGGACTAGCGTGCCCTTCACGTGTCTCTCTGCCTGGAACCCGCAACCGCGGCAGCTCGGGACCGGCAGCTTGGGCCGTGTTTCTGCTGCCTACTGACGCCTGGGATGTTGCAGCACTTTTAAAAAAATCATAACAATTGGTAAGTACAAATTAAATATTTTTTATATCATGAAATTTTAGAATACTACAAATGTGGAAACCTCAACAATTTCAGAAAGACGAGGAAGAGAAAGAGATGTCTGGAGGAAGGGAATAAAAAGAAAATTCCTTATTTAAAACAAAAGGCCTAACAATTATTGATATCTGTTATGGGCTGGGGGACTTCAGCTCCAGGTTCTTTTCGAGTAATATCTATGAGGACTCTGTAACCTTCTCCCCAGAGAGCGATGAGTGACCAGACCAAGCAGGAGAATTGTTTTTATGATGACTCTTTACTAGCAACTTCAATATCCAATACATCAATCAGGTTTACAATCTTAGTAGGCATGGGGGATTGGTGATGGGCAAAACACAGGCAATTCAATATCACAATTATTAATCCTACTAAACCTAATACATAAAACCAATTCATAACTTTAATCTAATCTATCACTTATCCATAAAACACTTCTTAACCTTAATATAACTTCTCCATTACCTATCTATAAAACACTTCTTAACCTTAACCAATCCATTAATATTTCCTAATCTTATCAATTATCCATAAGATATCTCTTAACATTTCACATACTAAACATATGTAGTAACACGCCCATGCTCTTCTCTTAACATCTCATACACGCATGAAATAGCATCATACGACCTGGTTTTCTTCAGCTTAAAAGGGCTTTTGAATTTCTTCAGGCTGAACACCTGACCACACTGGGGGCCGGATAGCAAGGCTCTACTCTTGACCCCTTAGTCTGTGCTTGGGAGATAAGGTTCCGATGTCCTGTTCCAGGCTGGTACCGGGTGGGTGCTGGATCAATCCTTGACCGCCTAGTCTGTGGTCTATCTCAGAATGTAGGACCTTGGACTTGGCTTTTCGGGTGACCAAGACTTAGGAGACAAGGCTTTTAGCTTGCTACTCTTGAAGACGAAGCTTTGCTCTCGGGATGGCAAAGCGTTCTGAAAGGCAGAGTATCTTGTCTGTTCTTGGGAGACAGACCTTTAATGTCCACTATCAGGAAATGCGGCTTTGCATTTGGGATGCAAGGTGTTAAATGTCTGTTTTTGGGAGATGAAGCTCTGTACTCTGGCAACAGATCATTAAATGTTTAGGCAAGGCATTTAATATTTCTGCTTTTTGGGAGGCAGGCTTGGAGGATCTCCATTTCCACAGAGCCCTGTTGCCAGAGCCATTGTGAGAAGTGAGAAAACTGTCCTGCTTCAGCTCTCTCTTTATGCCAGTTCGAATTGCCCCTCGTTTGATCCTTCTGATAACCAGATGTCCTGGGTTATCAGTATCGACTGGCCACAGAAGGGTGGGCTTCCCTTTGTTACCACACTTGCTGGCTGCTGCCTCCCCATCTGGAAGGGCCAGATTGGGTGTGGCAGCCTTCAAGCGGGCAAATGTTCTCTTAATATTTCACCTTAGTAATTTTCCACACCACACAGAAGAAGAAATGCTTTTACATTATACCAAGTTGCATTCATTATTATTCTATAAATTTCCTGCTCTATCTACACTACAAATTCCCCTTTATTTATTCATTCAGAGGAATCTGTTTCCATGCTCATTACAATATCCTACAGTATCTGTATGAGTTAATACAATTTAGTGGAAATATGCTTTTGAATTTTGAGGTAAAATAACCTTTGATCTAAAAAGGGTACATTGAACCAAAGCAGTATTTCATAAATTCAACCAGAATAAGGACTTTAGGCACTGTTATGACTGCACTGGTTTAGAAAGTTCTGCAGCATTCTTAAAGGGTAAATAAAGAACAAAGACCTGATTCAGAAACTTATAGAGGTTGTCATGGGATCATAAATATCTAGTAGTTGAGTGTAGCCAGAATGAGGCGACTTCCAACATGAAGATGTCCTTGTGGGAAGGAGTGGCAGCCAGAACTGCCTGCTTTCTGGTCCTATGACACAATGTCTGTGCTAATGAATTTAAAATGAGCAGACTTGTATCATGGCTCACAGGTTTTTGGAATTTTTAGTCCAAGATAGTCTCTTCCTGTTGCCTTTGATGAGGACTAAACCTTATCAGTCAAGGAATGAAGAAGAAAGCAAGGTATCATAATTCCACTGGGTACTTTTCCCATCCCATCTAAGAACCACCCATGAGGCCAGATTTCTTGGAAGTCTCTAGTCTTTCTTTATAAGTGCCACTTATAAAGGGTGGGGACCGACCCTTTAGTACATGGAAGTTGAGGGATGTCCAAAAATCTAATCTTCAGGAGATTTGAAGGGGAATTAATAAGAAATGAAAATTTGGGGTAGCAATGGCAATTTAAGCATTGGATGAGAAAATCCAGGAGACCCCTCTATGATGAAGAGTGTTTTCTGGGCTTGAGAGATGACTTAGTGCTTAAGAGGCCAGAAGAGGGCATCAGACCTCATTACAGATGGTTGTGACCCACCATGTGGTTGCTGGGAATTGAACTCAGGACCTTTGGAAGAGCAAGCAATGCTTTTAACCACTGAGCCATCTCTCCAGCCCATAAATAAATATTTTTTAAATAAAAAGATTTTTACATTGTAGTCATCATGGAACAGTCTGTAACACAGAAAAATGGTCTTTAAAACCCTGAAAGGCAGGCAACCTCCCAGGCCCCATTGCCAGGGGTTCACACTAATCTACCCCTCCTAGCAGGCACTCCCTGGGAGCCCACAGGCTACTATGAACAGAGAAGCAAGTAGAATAGCTGCAGATTTTCACCAATCTACCTCCCCACCAAATCCCATCCTCTAGTTCCTCTCCTCAGTCTGCAGCAGAACACCCTCTGAACAGCCCTGCCCCCATCTCCTGTGGCACACACAGATCTTCTCCCCTCCCGAGTTCATTGCTTTATTCCAGACCCCAACTCCAGCAGGCTTTCTCTGGGAACCTAAAGGCTGCTCAGTGAAAAGTGCCATCAGGGGAGTATAGCTTACCTCCCTGGGACACTAATCATAACAGCCTGGATTATAAATCCCAGCTGTGTGTGTGTGTGTGTGTGTGAGAGAGAGAGAGAGAGAGAGAGAGAGAGAGAGAGAGAGAGAGAGAGAGAGAGAGAGAGAGAGAGAGAGAGGCATGGTGGAGAGGCAGGACTTTGAATGGACTGTCCTTTGTTGGACAGGATGATCACCCATTTCTGAAAATGAAATGGGAGGCAGAGGCAGAAACAGCAGTCTTGATGGCTACACAACTGTATGGTACGAGGACATTCAAGGAAGGCTAAATGGCATCAGAGCAGAGTGAAGGTCAAGGCCATTGCTGAAAGTGGGAGGTGAGGATACCATTTCTTTAAGTGCACAGCTTAATTTTCCTGCTTGGAGTCTTGACCATGATGAAACACAAAGTTTTTCAAGCTGTCTAGCAATCCAGCAAGCAAATTGCCAACATAACACTAGAGAGGCAGAGACTCCACCAGCCCCTTCTTACTTCCTGTCATCTTGGGGTCCAGTATTATTTCCTCACAGATTGCTCCAGATGTTCTGAGTATCTCCAACATGGCCAGTACTAGTCATTTCAAGTTAGCATAGAGGCTACAGAGGCCGCTCAGTGGTTAAGAGCCCTCACTACTCTTCCAGAATTTGGTTCCTAGAACCCAGGTCAGTAGGTTACATGCTTCTGTTCCAGGGAAAACAATATTCTCTTTTAGCCCATCCACATACCTGAAAACAAATGGCATACACCCACATTGACACATACATAGGCAAATTAAACAAATTAAAAACATATCTTTAAATGTAACCTAGATCATATTGCAAGTGAAAATAGTAGTATAAGAAAACAAGGAAGCATTTAACTATAATCTTCTATTACAGAAATACAAATGGAATGGTCTTTTATTAAAAAAAATAAACAAATTTGACGTGTTTAAAACACTTCTGTTGACTACCTTATCATTGCCCTTAAAGGTATTTCAAACTCCTGGGCCTTACCCCTCCTTTTCATCTGCCCTCCTCTGCTCTCTACTTTATGGGATTCTTGTGTGTGCACTTTCCTCTGACAAGCTCATGCTTTCCCTTCTATACAAACGGTCTCTTGGAATCCCAGGTGTTATCTGTCACCTGAATTTGCACAACTAATTTGTGGTACCTGTCTCAGTAAACTTGCTGTTACTTTAGGTCCTGCAAGGCTTCTACGCTGTAAAAGGCCAACATATTCTTTTGTGTGTTTATCACCAAATCCCTAGGTATCTGTATCTCTGCCTCCCATTTACTAGGTGTACAAAATAAATGTTTACTGAACAATCAATTAGCATGAAAATTCAGTTTAAAGGTGAAACTCATTTTTATTATTATTAGATAATACAAAGCAGTTAGGTTTTTACAAGCCAGCTTCTACTGTAATACTTGTGTCTGATTGTTTATTGCTATCATCCTCTGAGGACTTAGGTCTGAGGATTTTCCGAAAGCTCTTGCGAGCAGAATTTTAGGTTTATATCTGTTGAATATAGTCTAAAGAATGATGAAGGGAGGTGTGATTTGCTTTTGAATGAGTGAGTTATTTAGCATACAGCAAGCAAAAATAAGGAACAGAAGACAGGGCAGCTAGATAGAGGCAGGAGAGAAAGAACAGAATGATTAATCCTGCTGGAGAAGTAAACTGTGCTGATTTCTGACATGTATAAAGTTATGGGCAGGTCAGAGCCATGTCTCCTGGATGAACTTTGGGCTTCCATTCCCACTTCCAGAATCTTGATGCCATAGAATAACCAGTAGTAATCTTTTTGGGGCATGGCTTCTCTTTCCGTTTTCAAGAGCATGGTGCTTTGTTTCTTGGACTGATTTGCCTTTTTTCTCTGCCTCTGTCACTGGCTTAGGGGGCCAGCCTGATATAGGCCAGGGGTGTCTGGAGGATACTTGACATGAACAAGTTTGTCTGAGATAAGGAACGGCTTCCTCACTCCCAGAGTCTGCTTTCCACAAGCTTAAACAGCACGTGACAATTAACCAATACAACACACGCTGCACACCTCAGGAGAACCAAGACATTTAGGCAAAAGCAAAAAGCAGAGCTCACTGAGACAGCTCCTCTGACAACAGAGGACAGACAACCAGTCTCTTACAAATGGGACCACAGCAGCCTCATGCACCTCATTTTCAGTTTTGCATCTCTTTTCTGTGTTGTCACTGGTTAGTTTCTGAGACTCCTGCAGCTTCTACCTCCTTTTTTTTTCAGACAGGATCTCACATATCCACACTAACTTTGGATGCCATATGTAGTTAAAAACAACTTGCCTTTTGCCATGCCTTAGAAATTATGTTTGAAAGTAAGTCCAGAGCATTGGGGTCACTCCAGTTTTTTTTTTTTTACAACAAACCATTCACTGATGCATCTGGAGAAGTGTTTGACTCCTAAACCAACAAATAGTCATACTTGGTCATATGAATAACAACATCACAAACTAATGTATTTCAGCCTCATATGCAAAGTGGTGAAGTTGTACATGAATGGAAAGCAAGAAAAATTAGCTTAAATTAAATTTGAAAATTATGACTGATTTTGAAATTTCTAAATTCTAAATGTTAATTTTAAATATTTGAATGAATTTAATGATGTGTTGCTACTACAACTTAGGCAGATATCAAAAATACTTTTCTGCAAGTAGTAAATGTTAATACATGTTTCCTTTGCTGAGTTTTTTAAACAAATGAATTCAAAATCATTACTGTATCTAAACACAATTCAGACTATTTTAACCATTAAATATACATCAAAATTTCATGTATTTCTAAATATCAAACAGCAAATATTTAGCTATTTTACTCAACTTTTTCAAGATATGTTAATATGCAATATATGTTGGAGGGAGGGGGCTGCTTGTTTTTCCCAGCTGCCCGGCTAGCCTACACCTCAAATAAACACAGAAGCTGTATTAATGAAAACATTGTTTGGTCCATTGGCTCTAACTTCTTATTGGCTAACTGTTACATCATAATTTACCCCATTTCTATTAATCTGTGCATCACCACGAGGTCGTGGCCTATCAGCAAAGTTTCAGCACATCTATCTCTGCCTGCAGTGGATCCATTATGTCTCTCTGACTCTACCCTTCTTTCTACCAGCATTCAGTTCTGTCTTTCCTACCTACCTAAGTTCTGCCCTAGCAACAGGCCAAGGCATTTTCTTTATTCATTAATGTTAATCACAGCACACAGAGAGGACTCCCACATCAAATATATGTATTTCAATGATAGGTAGCCAGAATAGAGGTTGCTGTAAGAACAGAGAGGTGTCTATGCTGAGAACATATTTATTATCTACACACGAAAGCCAAATTTTCTTTGCTTAGAACACAAGTCACAAAGTTTGTGTGAAAGTCCTTTTCATAATTGCACTTATATGACTTCTGTTCACTCTGTGTCACAGGACAAGAGAAAGCTGTAACCTGAGAAAGAAAACAAGAAGTGTTGCTTTGAAATATTTCTGCTAAGTACAGTGTTCATCCACAATGTTTATTCCCAAGGAGAAAGCCACTTGTCCCTGTAGTGCCAATGGATTTCTTTGATGGTTGTAAAACCTTTAGCACTTTAAAACTATTAAACTGAAAGAAAATCTATGCACCAAGTTGACCGAGTCATTTGACTCCCCAAACCCTCATTCTTTACAAAGTAAACTATAAAAATGAAATAAGAGTTATGAAAATCAGTTCCCAATCATAGTATGTGCACAGACCAAGTCAACAATATTAAAACACCTGCTTTATGCATGCTACTTGTTTGTATACTTAGAACTCACTATTGGCTTGCCTGCTGATGAATCCCATAAAGACACAAAGCAAAATAGAAAAAGAAAAATCAAGGTCAAATTTAAAATTTCAGCTGCTGTAATTCTGGAAGGTTGGCTCAGGGTGAAATCAGGGCTAAGGAAACTTCAGCTCTTTAATTTGACACAGTGAGCCTTCATTGATTGGTTCCTCTATTCTAAGTCTTAAGGCAGTTATAAAATGAACTGGAAGGTAGCATGTTTTGGAGTCAGAAAACATTTTCAGCAATTGTTGGAGAAGTAGGATCAATGAATTCAGACAAATGAGGATAACCAAGCCAAGTGTGCTTTCTCTGTGTCCAGCAAGGTTGGTTTCCTTGCTGGAGCCCCTTCTTGAAATATGGACTGCCAACAATGTACAGAGCATGAATGTCACTGTGTGTCACTATTTGGTTGTTAATAGTCAGCCTTGAAATATTTTTGACTTAGTGATAATCACCATGGTCTAAGTGGTCTCCAAATTTACTAGGTTGGAACTGAACTGTGCTATAACTTGGTTGAGGCAAACTCTGCCTAAGTTAGTAAACCAAAGAATAAATGGCCTCAGTGAATGCCTTGCTGGCTTTTGGCTTCCTTTGACACTCAAGACAACAAACATTACTGGGATACTCTGGAGGATGCATTAATAAGATGCCATCCCCAAAGTCAGGGACTGGCCTTCACCAGGCACCAGCTGTTTCATATATTGGTAAGAGAGTGCCCAGCTCCAGACCATTTTTTTAAGTCATGTAGTCAGCAGTCTTTTGCTCTACTTGCCCAGATGGAGAAAACAAAAGTACCATGACAAGGGATACCATTTTCCAAAAACATGGTCCAAATGGGGCTTACAGGTGAATTCATGTGGCACAAAAAAGAAAAACAAGTATTCCACGGTCCCCACCTAATGCAAATACTGGGTTTATTAAAGTTGAACCAGCTTCTTGCCTGTACAAGTTCTATGCAAAACGGTTTCAAGAAGGGATGATAAAATGCTAGGCTCCAATCAATTTACAAAATGTCTGTGTTATAGAAAAATGCCCAAAAAGCATAACCAACAACTTGCAGTCAAAATGCATTTAACCATCTTGATTTCCTGTACTCTTTCTAAGCAGCTAGTTCAAATGTTGCTATGGCTTAGCCAGTAGCAATCCTGTTTTCTATTGCCATATTTAAACACTGGAAGCAAACACATCAAAATTCTGGTATCTTTTTATCCCTTACAGATGTCCTTGTTCCCTGGTAAAGAAACCAGTGGATTGTTGCCATTTTAATTAGGCTTAGCTACAAAAAAGTCTTAATCTGCCATTGAGATGTTTATTTGCCTAATTTATTAAAGCTTAGTGGATGGGGAAAGGTAACTTCCCATTGCAGAAATTATGTAAAGTACCGATAAACCTTTTCCAAGAGAGTTTTACAATTTAGAGCAAATTTGAAACATAATTGATGAGTTTGAAACTCTTGCCAAAATAAAGAACAATTTTATGGTATTTTTAATAATCATATTTTTTCTGTCATTATTGAAGTGATTATTTCTTGGAACAGTTTTAGTTGCTATAATGTTTTATGACAGAAGAACCTCCCGGTGGTATACCAAGTACTTTTTCAGGATAAATACCACTAGGTGTTAAAGGGGCTTCAAATTGGGATGCTACTAGCCTGCTATCATAAAGTACTTCTGACTTTTATTCTGAATAGATGATTGCACAAACTTTGAAAATTATAAATTGCTTTTCTTGGAATTTTTTAAGACTTAATTTTGTATATCTTTGGTCCAAATTATTCTGGGTTTATAGAACTATTTTGGTATTAATATTTATTTTAACACAATACATTTCTAAAGATAAAAGATGATGAAAGTGGAAGAGTATCATAAACAGGGCTCAAAAGCTAGGCTTGGTTCCACACACCTTTAATCCCAGCACTTGGGAGGCAGAGGCAGGTGGTTCTCAAGTCTGAGACTAGCCTGATCACATAGCTGGTTCCAATCTCAAACCAAGGAAACAGGGATGCATTAGGTAGAAGCCCACTGCTTAGTCTGAAGGTCTGATAAATGTGTATATTTAGTGTATGTTTAGAATGATGTGCCCAGAGATTAGTCCAACCCCTGATATCTTAGAAATGACATGTAGGGGCTGAAGAAATCACTCAGTGGCTAAAAGTGTTGATTGTCCTTGCTGAAGATCCATGCTAGGTTCCCAGTACCCATGTTGGGCAACTTTAGGCCTTGAACTCTAGTCAATGGAATCTGATGCCTCTTTTGGCCTCCTTTGGCCTTTGTTCATGCATTTGCATGAATGTTTGCATGCATGCATTTTAAAATATGGAGTGCAGGAGTGGAAAGAGACAAAGACAATGACAGATAAGCCCTGTCTGCTCCTTATGGCCTGTGTGACCTTGGAAAAGCCTCAAACCACAGTGCCTCAATCTCACAAACAAAAAGAGAATATGACTAACTACTTGAAAACTTTAGAGACTAAACAAGCTGACATTCAGGAAGTGCCGCGAATAATGCCCCACATGTAGTTCCCATAAAACAAACTGGCTTTGTCGCCACAGATGTAAAATTCATTTCAGATTGTCTCATTTCACTGTTAGACATTTTGGTTCCATACCTGTCTTTACCTGCTGTGGTTGCCTTAGGCTGCCCAAATGCTTCCAGGTGAACAAGTAAGAGTGGGTCAGTGTGCTGGAGACATCTGGCTGTGAAAAGCTTTAAACTGGGAGTCATGGGATATGGGATGCTTGATACCAAAGTCCCCACATCTCCAAAAACGTTGACACAAGAGGACCACGTTCAACTTTCCAACCAAATTACAAGTCCATGGCTAACCTTTTTTCTAAAATATTATTGAATAGAATCATCAAGGGGTCAGAGATGGCTCTCATGAACATAATTTTTCCAACTAATGCATCTTTGACAAATACCTGAATTGGGGGGAAAATGCTATTCACATAGTGCCCCTCGAACCCCACTTGTAATTAGGAAAATATGCTTCAGGACACTTAATTGTCTTTATTATTTGCACACTATATGTTTGAACAATATTTGTATTCTGAAAGTTGTAAAATGAGTCATTTACTTGAGACTTCAGTTTGTCATTGAAAGGAAACATGGCAGGTGCTGCTTAAAATGCCACAGCGATGGGGCCCTTGAAGTATTCAGTGCAAGTTTCCTGGGTGCAGAGCCGGGTTCTCTTTGTTATTGTCTTTACCCATACTTTTTGGTGCCTTCATGCCCAAGTATCATGCAGTGTACTCCATCAACCTACCAAAGCCTGAAGATGAGGCAGGGCTGAAAGGCACAAGAAAACTAAAGGGATATGGGTAGGGAGAGGACCACTAACTCCAGAGTCTGGTTAAAATCTCTTACCAGGTCAGAGAAGAGAATGCTAGCAAAATCCACAAAATTTTCTGGGAATATTACCTCCCTGGAGACAATATTCCTTTTATATATATATCTCAAATGAGAATGGTAAAGTAGTACTGAGCCTTGCTTAGGGCTCTATCATCTATGACCTTTGAGTTAACACCCCTTTCCCCTTCCCAGCTAACAATCTGCATGTTTTAAAGAATCTTTTGAGTTAGATGCTACACCTTTTCTCTAGTCCATATACGTAGTGAGTACTATTGGGGACATGTGGTCTTTGGCTTTATCAGTCTTTATTCCCATTCACGAAACCTGAGAAATCATCCCATGATATTCTAGACTCTGGAGATCACCTCTCATCATCTCTTGTTACAGAATTCTCTTCAGACTTCCACTGAGCAGAGTCTTCCCAACCCAGACAAGGGGCGCCCTGTTCCCTCCCCACCCAAGGCTTCAGAGGAATCTGGAGGAAAACTGTGGCTCTGGCTGAACCACAGTTAGAACTTCCAGGCTGACACTGGTCCCTCTGTGCAGAGAGAAGTAAGTCAAAACCATCTGTGGAAAAGCAGGCAGAGTATTCGGGATATGGGTAAAGCAGGTAAACTCTTGGCTACAGTGGTTCCACAGTTGGGTGTAAGAGCATTATTTTAAAAGTGGACTTTTTGAAAATACAGTCTGATGCTAATGACAGATAAAGAAGGAAGGAAAATAAAAGGCAAGAGAATTTCGAGGAAAATATGTTTTTAAAGTTGTGTGCTTACTTTGACTAATTTTTAAACTCCAAATTGTACTAATTCTAACACAAATAGAACCATTTGGTCAGAAATTGATAATAGAAGCTAGAAGTGTATATATATTAATCACATAGAAATGATGCAACTTCTTATGAAAAATAATTATACTGAGATTTTTTTCTTATGGATCAAAACAACAACTCACACCAGATTCTGTCAATTATACATTCAACCTGTTTGTCTTTCCCTTCTTGGTTCTTTCCTCAAAAACAAGTAATATAAAGCCTAGAGCGTAAGAATGTGGTCAAAATTGGGCTTTCTGTAAAAAGAGCAGCCAGCAAGAGAAGTCAGTCTTTTCCTGTGGCTGGAACTTGGTCTCTTGGTGGGGCAGATAGCACATAAAGAGGGTGGGAATGTCATTTGGGAAAGTCTACTTCACAGGAGCAACTTGCTCTATGTAGCAGATTCCTAGTAGGATACACTGTTTCTGGCAATGTAAAGCATCCGCCTACATCCCTGCCTCTATGGAATTAGATTCCGGGGGGTATTAACAAAATCAAAACAGAGATCACCATACGGAACTCAGTCCTGTATGCGACAGCATCACATTAATTTAATTACAACACAGCATATACCTTAAATATTTACTCCCCTAATGTGTTACCTTTTTAGAAAAGAAAGGGAGTTAGCAAAGAGTGCCGAGGCACAGAGGGTAAAATTCCAGCCATGTGACGTCCTTTTACTCCATGCCTATGACAGTCCTTGTGATAGCTCTTGGAAAGACCATCTTTTTATGATTAGAGCAGAGGGTGCAATGTCTTGCTGACTAAATTGCCCTCTCTGATATCTGATGTACCCACCCACCATGTCAGACTCTCTAGTGCTAATATTTAGGTTCCTTTCAACCAGTAGGTTACACATCAAACTTCGGGTTTGAAGTTCTGGAAGATTCTCAAGGATGACAGGTTAAAATCTCACCAGGTCCAACACCAGCTTTCATTCTTCCAGAAGGGATAAATCAGCTGGCACATACTTCACCGTATTGGGGTGTTTCAGATGGGAACTTATAAACTTAGAAGCCTTTGCTTTGTAATGACATTAAAGGACTCATGGAGTATTTGATCTAAGGGCTGGAGACCGTTCTTAAACCTTGAGCCGTTTTTGCTTATCTTGAAGTCTGGATGGTGGGATGTTTGGACACTAAAAGGATAGTAAGGTTTTGATCACCCACATTGAGTTATGAAAAATAAATTATTTTGAAGCACTTGCGGAATTAACGTTGTCTACAGCTATAGATTACCTGTATGCTTGTCCCATTTTCTTCTCTTGTAATAGAAAAGAACTTTCTGTGCTTGTCAGTTTCATAACATGGCATAGTTGACCTGGTGTCTGGTTTTTTTTTGTTTGTATTTTTATTTTGCCTGTGTATGTGTTTGTGTTCTTGTGTGTGTGTGTTTGTGTGTGTATGTGTGCCTGTAGGGACCAGTGGACAACCTCAGCTTATACTGAGTAAGTTATCGAGCCTCAGCCCCCTGTGTTTTAATAAGTCCTAATCTCCTAGTATAAGATGCAATTTTAGCATCATGATGTGCCACATATTGAAGCCTCTGGTGATATCTTTGTGCTAAAGACCCCAAAGACTTTTTGAAGACTTTAATAATTGCCCTGCACCTGAAGGAGTCTGCCTGGATCACCCCTTGCTCTGCACTATAGTATAAGCATTTATCTTTGGATTTCAATCTCTGTTTTCTGTGCTTTTCTTTTTTGTGTTATTGCTTTGAACTGCTGCTTGCTCCATTGTTTTTGATGGGTTGATCTATCTTTCTGGCAAGAGAATAAACAAGGATGCAAGTGGAGGCACCATAGGAGAAGGTGTGAGGATGGATAAAGGAGACAGACTCTCAACATCAGCATTTAGATGTCACTGTGGATGATGTGAGATTAGAGTTCACTGCAGAAATCACTAAGAGCAGCTTAAACTACTTTGTATTTCACATTTGGGCTTCTTTTTATTTGTTCAAGAGCAAGCTTTATTCAAGGGTTTATTTTCATTTAATTGCAAAGCAAGATCCCGTGGGATCATTATACCAAACATTTTCACATCCCACTCGTAAATCCTGATATGGAAGTTGTCCTGTTGGAAATGGCCAAAGAATTATGGGAAAGTAATGAAATGAAACTTTTTAAAAAATTCAAATATTTAAACTTATCTGTAAAAACTCATTGCTTATATAAAACCTTGCACATCCAGTCCCTACAATATCAGAATATTTCTATTGTAAAGTCTTTTATAGACCTCCATTGTTGGTGTGTTTCCTGCTCTGTCCATTTCCTTTGTTGTACTCACAGACCTAAGGAACATCACCCTTTTCCATGCACATCACCATAGTTAGTTTAATAAGCTCCTTGCAGCCTGAGAATTTAATTTTTGTTTTCTTGGAAGTTAACAGAACAAATCCAGGGAGTTCCTGTGAATGGAGATGCCACATCTTTATGCACCTGAATGAATCTCCCTTTCTGTATTTAGTATGACCTGGGTTTTCTGCCAAAACTCTTAATGTCATCTCATTCGTCATTCTGCTCCCTTGGACCCTTTGGTATCTTTCCCCCCGGAATTCATTTACTGATAAAACATAATTATATCTCCCTCATTTTAGGCTGCATACTTTTTGAAAAATAGTATAATTAAGAACCCTAAATCCTTGTTTGATTTTAATTTAGGCTTCTAAAATACGGTACAATGTAAAGTTTCAGAGTTCTATAATAGCTGTCAAACAGGTTGGCATATGTATATGCATTCTTTGGTGACAGACCTTTGCTGTCTCATGAGCCTGAATCAGTCTTAAACAGCACAGAGCAGAGGTTTGTTGAATAAACAGAATCACCTATCAATTTCTATGAAGTTCTGTATATGCAGTGAACTGCATGAAAATTTTACATATGAAAAACTAAATGTTAGCAATTAATTAGAAGCATTACAACAAGGCAGGCAAAGGATCCTAATAAATGCTCCCCTAAAGTGACTAACTTATGTGTCCTGTGGGTCCACTCACTTTCTAAATTCACCGTGTAAAGATGGTACATTACATACATTCACTTCACACATACAGGTTGAGTCTCACCATATAAAATTTTACAGTGCACTAAGAATTCATGCATTTGTGTATCTACAACTCATTATATAGCATGACTATATCCATATTTTCAAGGGAGAAACCTGAGGTTAAGAAAACATTAAGTCATTAAACAAAAATGGAATAATTAGTAGGAAATAATGATTATAAGTGAATAGTCAAGTTCTAATTTCTCCCCAGTATAAATCATTGCTTGTAGGGAGAACTATGGAGATCACCAAATATGACCCATTCCTACATTTATCTTCAGTAAGACAGTGTTTCCTACCTCGCGGTATTGGAGAAACAAGCATACATTAACATCATAAATTTTAAATATAGTGAAAATATTATAGTTCCAAGAATCATAACAATAGTATCTCAATATACATATTTGTTCAATTTGTCCAAATCATTATTAGGCATTTCTAAAATATTGATATGGGTAAATCCTAAATCTAATGAAAAATTTATTTACGTATCACACAGGCAAGATTCCATTTTACAAGCTTCAAGGTCCTGTAAAACCTAGTTCCCACCAACCCATCTATCCAACATTTCTATCATTCTAAAATCTAGGAATATAGAAACAAACTGTGTCTAGCTTTATCTAGAAGACTGCTAACTTAGTATCATTTATCTCACTAAAGTATTTCCCCACTCTTTCTACCTTAAACTACTATCATTAACATTCATCTCAAATGCTACTCCTTTAACTGTTTTCCACTCAGAATACCCCACTCTTTTGCACATGGCAAGACACTGGTCACACTAGAGGTTGCCTACCACTGCCTGAACTGAACCCTAAACTTAGAGAAGGAAACTTTAGGGATATGATGTGCAGCTGAGTAATTGAGAACACTTAGCTATGTGCCAAGAAGAGGCAGTGAATTTTGACTATAGACATAGGAGCCAAGAAGGTAAATGACAAGCAGTAGAGGGACACCTGATTAGAAGCAACACCATGGGCAGAACGCTTGATGAGCAACTAAAGACGGTGGTGGTGGCAGATTTGGATGAAGTCTTGAGATATTATCTAAAAAGATAACACAGGTAGAGAATCTTAGTTTCCTACCATAAGCTCCTTGAAATTATGCTTCTGTTGACTGGGTGCCACTTCCAGTTGTGGAAAACTTGCACTCCATGCTTTAGGGCTTTCCTAGACCATATTTCCTTCTTTGTCTCTCTGCATATAAAGAGTAATGCAGCCATGACACAGAGGTGCTGCAGAATTCATGATGCCGCTCCAGAACTGCCATTTGAGACCCTTGCCTGGGGGGTACTGACGACATGACTGAAAAGTCCCTGCTTGTTCAAACTTGAAGTGAGAAAATTCAGTTCCACATACCACAGAGTCTCAATGTTGCTCAGTGAGGGGGGAGCTTGGAAACCTTAATATTCCATTTTTAACTGGGCCCTCTGCCTTCTCCACCTAACTTCTCCACCTACCCACCATTGTGCTTTCTGACTTCACTATGCCAAATAAGCTACTTGGATTTGTACCTGCTTTCAAAGGACACAATGAAAACTACAAATGCTGACAGTCATTCAGGAAAGCAGATTCTTAAAATGTGATTCAAATATTGGATTGTTTTGCTTGCCGTATGAAAAAAAAAGTCTGATTGTTATTGATGAATGGACTAGTGAGACTATCAGACTTGTGATCATCCAGAATTAACAAGACTTTGACTTGTGCTAAAATGAGTTTTGGAGCTACAGTGAAAAAGATCTTATCAAAGTTATAGAGAAATCAGCTTTCTGTAATAACCATCAAGGCTGTGAAGAAAGACAGTGACAAATCTCATTAATGAGGTATTAGCCTAAGCAAGTCATTGGAAGCAGAAAAAGCAGAATTGGTTCTCTGGAGTTAGTAAAGTTTTCTGAATGACACAGCCAGGATCTGATTTCAAAAATAGAACACAAATACTAGGTAGATTAAATTTGAATTCACAATCCTCCTAAAGTTCCTGATACATTTGATTCAGTCCAATTGGAAATCTTGAAGCCTTATAAGCATGTATTGGCATGCACGTCCTATCAACTGTAGGGTAACAGGTTCCTCTCTCTTAGAGGACATTCTTCAGCTGCTCTTGACATGATTGCTTTGCAAGAAGATGCTCAGGTTAACTCCAGATCCACCACATGCCTGACTTTTAGTTCAATTGCCAAAGACAAAGACTAGCTTTTCCCCACTGGAAGAGAGTAACCCATGCTATAGAAACAGAACTTTCACATTAAAAGGGCGAATAAGCTCAATGGTACTGGGATAATATGTGTGACAATGATATTCGGGGTTCTGGGCTAATGGGTAGATTGTAAAGCTGGACAAGAGAGATATATTGATATGGAGGCAAGTTTTGGTTACTTTGAATTTAATGTCCTGGCAAGGACCACTGGAGCCAACGCTAATGGTACTGCTTGAATAGTTCCTTGAAGTTTGGATAAAAATTATGGCTTATAATAAAAGGTGGATATGCCTGGACTGTTTTGGCAAAGTGTCATGGAAAGAATTTTCAAAGGTTCTGAGAGAACTGCTGCATCATTGTGTGACTTGAGTCTAGCAGCCTGACTAGGGTAAAGAAAAAGAGACAGACATGTTGGGGTGGCAACAATGAGAATGGCCTGCATTGGCTCATGCATTTGAATACTTGGTCCCCAGTTGGTAGACCCTTTGGGGGTGGGTTATAAAGTGTGGACTGTTTAGAAGAGTTGCATATAGGGCTTTTGCTTTTGAGCCACCAACCAGCTCCCAAATCATGACACAGAGACTTATGAGTTTTGGATGCTTGGTCTTAGCTTAGGTCTTTTCTGGTTAGTTTTTATACTTTAGCTGGCTTCTCTTCGTCTACCCTTTGCTTCGAGGTTTATTTATTTTTCTTTTAATCTTCTCTTACTTTCTTGCTGTCTCTATGTCTGGTTGGTGACTGCCTGACTTCAGGCTCCAGGTTTCTCCCTTGTCCTCTTCTCTCCTCCTTTTTCTCCTTCTCATGTGCCTACATTTTTCCCATGTATTCTCTCTGCCTGGGAGCCCCATCTATCCTTTCTCTTGCCAAAGTATTGACTGTTCAACTCTTTGTTAGACCAGTCAGGTGCCTTAAGCAGGTGAAGCAAATGCAACACAATCTTTTCATCATTAAACAAATGCAGCATGAACAAGTGTAGCAGATCCTTACTTCATTAAATAAATGAAGCATAACACATGTAACACACCTTTACAGTTCAAGTAATATCCCATAGCATAAACAAATGGAAAACATCTTTACCTAGTTAAAATAATATTCTATGACAGAGGCATGTCATGAGGCGTGGGCTTTGAGGTTTCAAAAGCCCACCCCATTCTTATTTAGTTCTTTCTCTGCCTGTGCTTGTTGATCTAATGTGAGCTCTTGACTTCCCTTGCAGCACCGTGCCCGCCTGCCTGCTGCTGTGCTGCTCTACCATAACAGTTATGGATTTTTACCCTCTGCAACTGTGAGTCCCCAAATGAAATGCATTTTTTTCTCTAAGTTATCTTGGTCATAGTATATATTCATGGCAGTAAAAATGTAACTGAGACCAGCATGAACACAGACAAGTTGGAATTGAGTGGTCTGAGCTCCCTGGAGAAGCTGCAACACTCTAGAATTTCCATTTCTTAATACACATGATTGAAGAGAGGGTTATTGCACATGGTTGAACAAGGAGGCAAGTTAGCTAATCTCAGTTGGAAGTCTCTGTAGATGAGAGTCTTCAGGCTGTATCTATCCATGGAGTAGAAAGCTATATTGACCATTTTCTTCACATGCTATCAACATCCCCACATATGGACCAGTAAAGGGCTTTGCCATTTACCTGTTCTTTCATTTCCCATGTGCCTAAGGCATTGGGGTTCTTGACAATGGTCATGCCTATGCCCATTGGAAACAACAATACATTTTCACTCAGGATATCCCTCATTTCCCTACAAAAACTTCACATGGATTTAATGTATCAAATCGAAGAACTCATTGTCTAGTTATGCTCCCTGGATCATCTCAATGTATGCTCTTTTCACATAAGGGACAGGAAATATCCACTCTATCTTCCATCATAAACATTCCCCATCGCCCTCTTCCTTCATAATGCATGCTGATTTTTTAGACATAAAACCCATATGCACAATAGAAATGAAAGTAGATTAGTTTTACCCACTCTTCTATCCCAGGCTCAAGAGATTTGCTCATATTTCACCTTTGAATGAAAGATAAATTTATTTACTTTTTATCCAAACAATTTTATGTTGATTTTATTTTATTTTTATTTTAAAACTGGCTTATTTAACCCTCTACAGTGGTTATTTTGAGACCCAATAAGGCAGGGAAGTTAACAATATCTTACATGTGTCCAATCACTCACTACCATACTGAGTAGATCAAAGATTTCTTTTTCCTTTTTATAAACTAAGGATATCTCTTGCCTATTTCATCAGTTCGAATTCAATATAGGGCTTCAGTACAGAAAAAGAAATACATCTTGGGAAAGCTTAACTACTATTGCTTTTTGTTATTTTAATTAATTATTTTTTCCCAACCTGATCATAGTTTCCTTTCTTCCCTTTCTTTCCCTGTCCCTTCCTATTAGAAAAGTGGAGTTCTTCTGTGTATATCAGACAGCCTTGGGAAATCAAGCTGTGGTCAGCCTACATACTTCCTCTCTTGTTAAGGCTAAACGAGGTAAGGATGAAAAGGATGCAAGAACTAGGTAAGAGAGTCAGAGGCAGGCCCCACTCCCTTTGCCAGGAGTCCCATGAGAAGACAAAGCCACACAACTGTAACACCTGATCAGAGGGCCCAGACCAGTCCCACAAAGGATCTCTGGTTGGCGGTTCAGTCTCCATGTGTTCCCATGAGCCCAGGTCAGTTGTACCCTTTATGATTTTGTATGGAAGTGTTGGTCTCTCTGGCTCCCATAATCGTTCCTCCCCATCTACCCAGGTCAATTGCCCCCTTTATGTTTTTGCAGGGAAGTGTTGGTCTCTCTGGCTCCCATAATCATTCCTCCCCATCTTCCCAGGTCAATTGCCCCCTTTATGTTTTTGCAGGGAAGTGTTGGTCTCTCTGGCTCCCATAATCATTCCTCCCTATATTCTGTAGGATTTCCTGAGGTGCACCTAATGTTTGGCTGTGGGTCCCTGCATCAGTTGCTGGGTGAAGCATCTCTGATGACAACTGGGCTCAGCATCAATCTATGAGTACAGCAAAGTATCACTAGGAATCATTTCATTGATGTTTTCCTTCTCTTTTTGCCTATCATGTTTGGTTCTATCCTACGTCTTTGAGCTATTTCTTCTTTCTTTCTTTCTTTCTTTCTTTCTTTCTTTCTTTCTTTCTTTAAAATTTCCACATCCTTCCATCTTCCCATTTCCCTCCCACTCCCCCAACTCTGCCTGCGATGATCTATGCTGTGAGCAAGCTTTATTGCCATTGGTTAATAAAGAAGCTGCTTTCAGCCAACAGAATATAGCCAGGCTGGAAGAGATATATTTATAGAGGGAGTAGGCAGAGTCAGAGATAAGCTGTGGAGCCACCAGTGAGAAGCCTTGTAGCCATTACCTGGGACAGATGCCTTTCCTGGAGCCCACTAAAACTTTGCTGGTAGGCCATGACCTCATGGTGATACACAGATTAATGGCGATGGGTTAGTTTAGGATATAAGAGTTAGCCAGAAATATGCTTAAACTATTGGCCAAACAGTGGCTTAATTAATAAAGTTTCTCTGTAATTATTTTGGATCTGGGAGGCCAGAAACAAATGAGCAGCCTTCCACCAGCTTTTGTAGATCGAAGAGGTTGTAGCTATGTGATATTGATGATTAGCTTTCTCTAGTAACTTTTAGCACCAGGAATTCTTCTGGGTAGAACTGAAGCTCAGAACTGAGTACTAGTTTGATGTTTTTTCCTCCTGTGTTTGATGGGATGTGACAGCCAGTTGTTTAACAACAGAACCTTACAGTCAGGTTGTGGTGGGTAGCTGATAGCCTTGACTCTAATTTCTGTAGTTTGAGTTATTTTTGAGATCCCTTTGGCCCATGACTCAATAAGGTATAACCCTGTCCACACAATGGAAGTTATGCTTGTTGGCATAAGATGTTTAGTTGGGACATTTCTTTTCCCATCATATGGTGACTCCATTTAAATTCATTTCAAATGTACATACATTTAGGATGTGCTCACATGGGGTAGCTTTCCATGGCTTTTTAAAAGGCCTTTAGGGTTCATACAACCATTATGGAAATCACTGTGGATGTTCTCTAAAAATCTGAAAGTTGAACTACTAAAATATCCAAGAATATCACTCTCAGGAGTATAACCAATGGATTCTACTTTCTACTTCAGGGAAACTAGCTCATCTGTGTTCATTGCAGTTCTGCTCATTAGAGCTTTGACAAACTCTTGTAGACAGCATTCTACTTTTAGTTGGTTTAAAAATAGGTAAACTCTAAATATTCTTTCGGTTTAGTAATGGGTTATGATGATTATTCCTGGAGAAAAGATCAAAAAACTGGAAGGTTTGTTGATTTGTTTGTTGTTTGGAATTTTGTTTGTTTGTTTTGATTTATTTCAACTTACTGATTTTGAGTGGCTACTAAACAGTTATTATGAAGCTGCATCATAGAAGCTCACCAGGTATCCAGCCAGGAAAGGAGGTAAGATAACTGCAGTATTTCACCTCTCTCTAAGTTTCTCCAAGTTCAATCTCCTAATTTTATTCACACATCTGCAGTAGAACACCCTCACCCTTATTTCATCTCAGTAGATCCAGCAGAATTTCATTCTTCACCTACCTCTTCCAACTCAGTGATTGTCCCAGTCCTCAACTCCACCAGTAGAACCCACTGGTTACTCATGCCTGTGAAGCAGGTAGGATTTGTATATATCTTCCCCTCTGCCCCATCTTTGAGAACCTGTCTCTCACTTTCACCCATGAATCTACAGTAGAATGTCAGCTGTTGACTCCCTCTACCCCTTTTATCCTGGTCCCATCTCCAGAAGATGTCACAGATCTTTGTGTCTCTTAATTCCGTCGTCTCAGCAATTGATTGGTCCCAGTCATCAAATCTACTAATAGCACCAATAGCTATTCATACCAGTGAATCAGCTAAGATAAAAATTGATCTTGCATTCTTCCTCTGGTCCTCACCATCCCATCACAAAGTACCATCTAGAGATATGTAGTAGAAAGTATGCTCAAACCTGTTTCATACCTCCAGCAGATCACATAGACCTTCATTCCTCACCATTAATCTCCAACTCATCGATTAGACACTGACCAAAATCTACCAGGAACTCCCTAGAAACAGAGAGGTAGTCCTGCCCGCAATTCAGATTGACATCATAGAGCTCTTTAACTCTACGACTGATCTTCAAGATCTGATCCTGTTTCATTTGGATCCACCTTAGACTATCTGCTGGCAAGAAAGCCTATAGCACTCACCCTGCTTCCTTTTCCAATAGACACTGCAGATCATTACCCCTCAAGGCCCTCCGACTACATCAATATATCTGAGCTGCCAAATACAGCAGGATTGCCATGAGAACATAGAGGTCACTCCACCTAGTGGTGTTTAGAACGAACGTAGAGATGAACTTCAATTACTCATCCTTAAGATCCAAGCCCTAAGTTTCATTTACAGTTATGAACAGGACCTCATGCTTGGGCATCGCTCTATCCATCCATGACTGCACCTATTTCCCATAGACATCATAGATCTTCGAAATCACCTACCTTGTACAGTTCATTGATTTCTCCCTGGCCCCAGTTTGACCAGAACTCGATGTGAAATACTATACCGCTCATGGCAGTGAAGCAGGTAAGATGAATACAGATATTCAACTCCACCTCTAAGGCTAGAGGGCAAGTCCCTGAGGTCCTGAGTTCCCTTCACAGATTTCCAGCAAAACATCTGTTTATGTGTCCCCACATCCATATTTCAACTCTAGAAAACCCATACCTAACTCATTGATTTACACTAGTCACCAAAGCAAAAAACTCCCTAGCACAAATAGTCCACACATACCAGAAGTTCAAATAAGATGACTGCAGATCATCAGTAGTAACGCTGATCCCCATGATATGGTCCCCATGGTTCTTCCACTGACCTGCAGGAGGGTATCTGCGGCTAATACCCCATATCATGCAGACTACTCATTTTCAGTAGATGCCAGAGATCTGCATCTGTCATTTACCAACTCTGAGTCATTGATTGCTCAAAGATCTGAATTGTACATAGAACTCCCAGGACTTCACAAGACACTCATGAGAGGAAATATGGTAGTAGAAATATAGATTGGCATTCTAAATGAGATCAACGAGACTAAATACCCCAGTTTAATGCAGAGACCAGGAATAGAAAATCTTTTGCACAGTTACACTAAATTCATTCCCTGTTGACATCTGCAAGAGATTCTAGACACTTTAAATGACAAGTACTTCCTCTAACACATGTTTATATCCCAGACACCCAAATAGACATCACTCCCTGGGAAACCAAAGGCCACTTCTACCAGTGAAGCAGAAAGTCTCCTTAAGAGTTTGTGCTTCACCTCTGACCCAAGCGGTCCAGGCCCCATTCTCATCCACAGTTCTGCAGTACAACACCTGCCACTGATGCAGATAACCTGCCCACATTTTCAACTCTGTCTGATCATTGAGATCATTCCATCCATAATCTGCATTAAAGCATGAGCTGCTGAGTCGTCGTATGACCGACTTTGCGCTGCCATCTCAAAGAGATGCCAGATATCTTTACCCCTCAACTACCTCCTCCAACTAACTGATTCACCCCAGCTCATAAATCACCAGGTGCTAACTGCCTGGGAACCCATAGCCCACGTCAAGAGTGAAGGAGGTAGAAAGGATGGAAATATAAACATGTAAACCTCTAACTCTGATCTTCAAGATCTCGTTCCCTGTCTCTATCCTAAGATAGTCAGTGGAATACACAGGTCACTGCTGCCAGTGACGCTGTAGCATGAACACAGATGTTGCCTTGTGTCTCTCATCCTTGTCAGTCGAGCCGAGTTTCATTTACCGATCCGCGGCAGGCTTCAAGCCTAAGGCCTCGCTCTATGGGACCATGGGTGCACCCATCTCCAGTAGACCTCATCGACATCTCCCATTCCCTCCCTCCTTGCACACATTGATTTGTCCCCGCCCTTGCCCTCGCCCCCGCCCCCGCCCCAGCCCCCGCCCCCGCCCCAGCCCCAGCCCCAGCCCATGCCCCAGCCCCAGTTAGCCCCAGCCCCAGCCCCAGCCCCAACAATGGCCTGGAACGCCCTGTAAAACCATATAGCTCTCATGGCAGTGAAGCAGGTAGGAGGAATAGAGATATACAACTCCACCTCTGAGCCTGGAGAGCGAGTCACTGAGTGCCTGAGTTCCGTTCACAGATCTGTAGCAGAACATCTGCCTATGAGTCCCTACACCCATATCCCAACTCCAGAAATCCCACACCCAACCACTCATTGATTGACACCAGTCCCCAAAGCAAGAAACACCCTAGCACACATAAGGCCGCTCATACCGGTGATTCAAATAAGATGACTGCGGATCTTGAGCTGTAAAACTGAATACCATGATCCGGTCCCCGTGGTTCATCCACTGATCTGCAGGAGGGTATCTGCCGCTAATTCCCCCTCTCAAACAGACTACTCCTCCCCAGTAGATGCCACAGATGTGCATCTGTCACTTACCTACTCTGAGTCACCGATTGCTCACAGATACCAAATGCAAGAGGAACTCACTGGAGTGTACAGGCCACTCCTTACAGTGGAACTGGTAGTAGAATTACAGATTGTCAATCTACATCCTAGCCACCAGATCCAATTGCCCAGTTCAATGGACAGACCTGGAATCGAACATCTGTGGTTGAGTTCCTCTAACCCCACCGCCTGTGGCCATCTCCAAGAGATCCCAGACACTTTACCTCACCAGTAACCTCCTCCACCTCATGGTTATGTCCCAGCCCCCAAATCCACCAGATACCCCTGCCAGTGAAGCAGATAGTCTCCTTAAGGGTTTCTGCTTCTACCTCTGACCCTAGCGGTCCAGGCCCCATTCTCATCCACAGTTGTGCAGTACAACCCCTGCCACTGATGCAGATAACCTGCCCACATTTTCAACTCTGTCCGATCCTTGAGATCAAGTCCTCTCGTTCCATCCATAATCTGCAGTAAAGCATGAGCTGCTGAGTCGTCGTATGACCGACTTTGCGCTGCCATCTCAAAGAGATGCCAGATATCTTTACCCCTCAACTACCTCCTCCAACTAACTGATTCGTCCCAGCTCATAAATCACCAGGTGCTAACTGCCTGGGAACCCATAGCCCACGTCAAGAGTGAAGGAGGTAGAAAGGATGGAAATATAAACATGTAAACCTCTAACTCTGATCTTCAAGATCTCGTTCCCTGTCTCTATCCTAAGATAGTCAGTGGAACACACAGGTCACTGCTGCCAGTGACGCTGTAGCATGAACACAGATGTTGCCTTGTGTCTCTCATCCTTGTCAGTCGAGCCGAGTTTCATTTACCGATCCGCGGCAGGCTTCAAGCCTAAGGCCTCGCTCTATGGGACCATGGGTGCACCCATCTCCAGTAGACCTCATCGACATCTCCCATCCCCTCCCTCCTTGCACACATTGATTTGTCCCCGCCCTTGCCCTCGCCCCCGCCCCCGCCCCAGCCCCAGCCCCAGCCCATGCCCCAGCCCCAGCTTAGCCCCAGCCCCAGCCCCAGCCCCAGCCCCAACAATGGCCTGGAACTCCCTGTAAAACCATATAGCTCTCATGGCAGTGAAGCAGGTAGGAGGAATAGAGATATACAACTCCACCTCTGAGCCTGGAGAGCGAGTCACTGAGTGCCTGAGTTCCGTTCACAGATCTGTAGCAGAACATCTGCCTATGAGTCCCTACACCCATATCCCAACTCCAGAAATCCCACACCCAACCACTCATTGATTGACACCAGTCCCCAAAGCAAGAAACTCCCTAGCACACATAAGGCCGCTCATACCGGTGATTCAAATAAGATGACTGCGGATCTCGAGCTGTAACTCTGAATGCCATGATCCGGTCCCCGTGGTTCATCCACTGATCTGCAGGAGGGTATCTGCCGCTAATTCCCCCTCTCAAGCAGACTACTCCTCCCCAGTAGATGCCACAGATGTGCATCTGTCACTTACCTACTCTGAGTCACCGATTGCTCACAGATACCAAATGCAAGAGGAACTCACTGGAGTGTACAGGCCACTCCTTACAGTGGAACTGGTAGTAGAATTACAGATTGTCAATCTACATCCTAGCCACCAGATCCAATTGCCCAGTTCAATGGACAGACCTGGAATCCAACATCTGTGGTTGAGTTCCTCTAACCCCACCGCCTGTGGCCATCTCCAAGAGATCCCAGACACTTTACCTCACCAGTAACCTCCTCCACCTCATGGTTATGTCCCAGCCCCCAAATCCACCAGACACCCCTGCCAGTGAAGCAGATAGTCTCCTTAAGGGTTTCTGCTTCTACCTCTGACCCTAGCGGTCCAGGCCCCATTCTCATCCACAGTTGTGCAGTACAACCCCTGCCACTGATGCAGATAACCTGCCCACATTTTCAACTCTGTCCGATCCTTGAGATCAAGTCCTCTCGTTCCATCCATAATCTGCAGTAAAGCATGAGCTGCTGAGTCGTCGTATGACCGACTTTGCGCTGCCATCTCAAAGAGACGCCAGATATCTTTACCCCTCAACTACCTCCTCCAACAAACTGATTCGTTCCAGCTCATAAATCACCAGGTGCTAACTGCCTGGGAACCCATAGCCCACGTCAAGAGTGAAGGAGGTAGAAAGGATGGAAATATAAACATGTAAACCTCTAACTCTGATCTTCAAGATCTCGTTCCCTGTCTCTATCCTAAGATAGTCAGTGGAACACACAGGTCACTGCTGCCAGTGACGCTGTAGCATGAACACAGATGTTGCCTTGTGTCTCTCATCCTTGTCAGTCGAGCCGAGTTTCATTTACAGATCCGCGGCAGGCTTCAAGCCTAAGGCCTCGCTCTATGGGACCATGGGTGCACCCATCTCCAGTAGACCTCATCGACATCTCCCATCCCCTCCCTCCTTGCACACATTGATTTGTCCCCGCCCTTGCCCTCGCCCCCGCCCCAACCCCAGCCCATGCCCTAGCCCCAGCTTAGCCCCAGCCCCAGCTCCAGCCCCAACAATGGCCTGGAACTCCCTGTAAAACCATATAGCTCTCATGGCAGTGAAGCAGTTAGGAGGAATAGAGATATACAACTCCACCTCTGAGCCTGGAGAGCGAGTCCCTGAGTGCCTGAGTTCCGTTCACAGATCTGTAGCAGAACATCTGCCTATGAGTCCCTACACCCATATCCCAACTCCAGAAATCCCACACCCAACCACTCATTGATTGACACCAGTCCCCAAAGCAAGAAACTCCCTAGCACACATAAGGCCGCTCATACCGGTGATTCAAATAAGATGACTGCGGATCTTGAGCTGTAACTCTGAATGCCATGATCCGGTCCCCGTGGTTCATCCACTGATCTGCAGGAGGGTATCTGCCGCTAATTCCCCCTCTCAAGCAGACTACTCCTCCCCAGTAGATGCCACAGATGTGCATCTGTCACTTACCTACTCTGAGTCACCGATTGCTCACAGATACCAAATGCAAGAGGAACTCACTGGAGTGTACAGGCCACTCCTTACAGTGGAACTGGTAGTAGAATTACAGATTGTCAATCTACATCCTAGCCACCAGATACAATTGCCCAGTTCAATGGACAGACCTGGAATCGAACATCTGTGGTTGAGTTCCTCTAAGCCCACCGCCTGTGGCCATCTCCAAGAGATCCCAGACACTTTACCTCACCAGTAACCTCCTCCACCTCATGGTTATGTCCCAGCCCCCAAATCCACCAGACACCCCTGCCAGTGAAGCAGATAGTCTCCTTAAGGGTTTCTGCTTCTACCTCTGACCCTAGCGGTCCAGGCCCCATTCTCATCCACAGTTGTGCAGTACAACCCCTGCCACTGATGCAGATAACCTGCCCACATTTTCAACTCTGTCCGATCCTTGAGATCAAGTCCTCTCGATCCATCCATAATCTGCAGTAAAGCATGAGCTGCTGAGTCGTCGTATGACCGACTTTGCGCTGCCATCTCAAAGAGATGCCAGATATCTTTACCCCTCAACTACCTCCTCCAACTAACTGATTCGTCCCAGCTCATAAATCACCAGGTGCTAACTGCCTGGGAACCCGTAGCCCACGTCAAGAGTGAAGGAGGTAGAAAGGATGGAAATATAAACATGTAAACCTCTAACTCTGATCTTCAAGATCTCGTTCCTTTTCTCTATCCTAAGATAGTCAGTGGAACACACAGGTCACTGCTGCCAGTGACGCTGTAGCATGAACACAGATGTTGCCTTGTGTCTCTCATCCTTGTCAGTCGAGCCGAGTTTCATTTACCGATCCGCGGCAGGCTTCAAGCCTAAGGCCTCGCTCTATGGGACCATGGGTGCACCCATCTCCAGTAGACCTCATCGACATCTCCCATCCCCTCCCTCCTTGCACACATTGATTTGTCCCCGCCCTTGCCCTCGCCCCCGCCCCAGCCCCAGCCCTAGCCCCAGCCCATGCCCCAGCCCCAGCTTAGCAACAGCCCCAGCCCCAGCCCCAACAATGGCCTGGAACTCCCTGTAAAACCATATAGCTCTCATGGCAGTGAAGCAGGTAGGAGGAATAGAGATATACAACTCCACCTCTGAGCCTGGAGAGCGAATCACTGAGTGCCTGAGTTCCGTTCACAGATCTGTAGCAGAACATCTGCCTATGAGTCCCTACACCCATATCCCAACTCCAGAAATCCCACACCCAACCACTCATTGATTGACACCAGTCCCCAAAGCAAGAAACTCCCTAGCACACATAAGGCCGCTCATACCGGTGATTCAAATAAGATGACTGCGGATCTTGAGCTGTAACTCTGAATGCCATGATCCGGTCCCCGTGGTTCATCCACTGCTCTGCAGGAGGGTATCTGCCGCTAATTCCCCCTCTCAAGCAGACTACTCCTCCCCAGTAGATGCCACAGATGTGCATCTGTCACTTACCTACTCTGAGTCACCGATTGCTCACAGATACCAAATGCAAGAGGAACTCACTGGAGTGTACAGGCCACTCCTTACAGTGGAACTGGTAGTAGAATTACAGATTGTCAATCTACATCCTAGCCACCAGATCCAATTGCCCAGTTCAATGGACAGACCTGGAATCGAACATCTGTGGTTGAGTTCCTCTAACCCCACCGCCTGTGGCCATCTCCAAGAGATCCCAGACACTTTACCTCACCAGTAACCTCCTCCACCTCATGGTTATGTCCCAGCCCCCAAATCCACCAGACACCCCTGCCAGTGAAGCAGATAGTCTCCTTAAGCATTTCTGCTTCTACCTCTGACCCTAGCGGTCCAGGCCCCATTCTCATCCACAGTTGTGCAGTACAACCCCTGCCACTGATGCAGATAACCTGCCCACATTTTCAACTCTGACCGATCCTTGAGATCAAGTCCTCTCATTCCATCCATAATCTGCAGTAAAGCATGAGCTGCTGAGTCGTCGTATGACCGACTTTGCGCTGCCATCTCAAAGAGATGCCAGATATCTTTACCCCTCAACTACCTCCTCCAACTAACTGATTCGCCCCAGCTCATAAATCACCAGGTGCTAACTGCCTGGGAACCCATAGCCCACGTCAAGAGTGAAGGAGGTAGAAAGGATGGAAATATAAACATGTAAACCTCTACCTCTGATCTTCAAGATCTCGTTCCCTGTCTCTATCCTAAGATAGTCAGTGGAACACACAGGTCACTGCTGCCAGTGACGCTGTAGCATGAACACAGATGTTGCCTTGTGTCTCTCATCCTTGTCAGTCGAGCCGAGTTTCATTTACCGATCCGCGGCAGGCTTCAAGCCTAAGGCCTCGCTCTATGGGACCATGGATGCACCCATCTCCAGTAGACCTCATCGACATCTCCCATCCCCTCCCTCCTTGCACACATTGATTTGTCCCCGCCCTTGCCCTCGCACCCGCCCCAGCCCCAGCCCCAGCCCCAGCCCCAGCCCATGCCCCAGCCCCAGCTTAGCCCCAGCCCCAGCCCCCGCCCCAACAAAGGCCTGGAACTCCCTGTAAAACTATATAGCTCTCATGGCAGTGAAGCAGGTAGGAGGAATAGAGATATACAACTCCACCTCTGAGCCTGGAGAGCGAGTCACTGAGTGCCTGAGTTCCGTTCACAGATCTGTAGCAGAACATCTGCCTATGAGTCCCTACACCCATATCCCAACTCCAGAAATCCCACACCCAACCACTCATGGATTGACACCAGTCCCCAAAGCAAGAAACTCCCTAGCACACATAAGGCCGCTCATACCGGTGATTCAAATAAGATGACTGCGGATCTTGAGCTGTAACTCTGAATGCCATGATCCGGTCCCCGTGGTTCATCCACTGATCTGCAGGAGGGTATCTGCCGCTAATTCCCCCTCTCAAGCAGACTACTCCTCCCCAGTAGATGCCACAGATGTGCATCTGTCACTTACCTACTCTGAGTCACCGATTGCTCACAGATACCAAATGCAAGAGGAACTCACTGGAGTGTACAGGCCACTCCTTACAGTGGAACTGGTAGTAGAATTACAGATTGTCAATCTACATCCTAGCCACCAGATCCAATTGCCCAGTTCGATGGACAGACCTGGAATCGAACATCTGTGTTTGAGTTCCTCTAACCCCACCGCCTGTGGCCATCTCCAAGAGATCCCAGACACTTTACCTCACCAGTAACCTCCTCCACCTCATGGTTATGTCCCAGCCCCCAAATCCACCAGACACCCCTGCCAGTGAAGCAGATAGTCTCCTTAAGGGTTTCTGCTTCTACCTCTGACCCTAGCGGTCCAGGCCCCATTCTCATCCACAGTTGTGCAGTACAACCCCTGCCACTGATGCAGATAACCTGCCCACATTTGCAACTCTGTCCGATCCTTGAGATCAAGTCCTCTCGTTCCATCCATAATCTGCAGTAAAGCATGAGCTGCTGAGTCGTCGTATGACCGACTTTGCGCTGCCATCTCAAAGAGATGCCAGATATCTTTACCCCTCAACTACCTCCTCCAACTAACTGATTCGTCCCAGCTCATAAATCACCAGGTGCTAATTGCCTGGGAACCCATAGCCCACGTCAAGAGTGAAGGAGGTAGAAAGGATGGAAATATAAACATGTAAACCTCTAACTCTGATCTTCAAGATCTCGTTCCCTGTCTCTATCCTAAGATAGTCAGTGGAACACACAGGTCACTGCTGCCAGTGACGCTGTAGCAAGAACACAGATGTTGCCTTGTGTCTCTCATCCTTGTCACTCGAGCCGAGTTTCATTTACCGATCCGCGGCAGGCTTCAAGCCTAAGGCCTCGCTCTATGGGACCATGGGTGCACCCATCTCCAGTAGACCTCATCGACATCTCCCATCCCCTCCCTCCTTGCACACATTGATTTGTCCCCGCTCTTGCCCTCGCCCCTGCCCCCGCCCCAGCCCCAGCCCCAGCCCCAGGCCATGCCCCAGCCCCAGCTTAGCCCCAGCCCCAGCCCCAGCCCCAACAATGGCCTGGAACTCCCTGTAAAACCATATAGCTCTCATGGCAGTGAAGCAGGTAGGAGGAATAGAGATATACAACTCCACCTCTGAGCCTGGAGAGCGAATGACTGAGTGCCTGAGTTCCGTTCACAGATCTGTAGCAGAACATCTGCCTATGAGTCCCTACACCCATATCCCAACTCCAGAAATCCCACACCCAACCACTCATTGATTGACACCAGTCCCCAAAGCAAGAAACTCCCTAGCACACATAAGGCCGCTCATACCGGTGATTCAAATAAGATGACTGCGGATCTTGAGCTGTAACTCTGAATGCCATGATCCGGTCCCCGTGGTTCATCCACTGATCTGCAGGAGGGTATCTGCCGCTAATTCCCCCTCTCAAGCAGACTACTCCTCCCCAGTAGATGCCACAGATGTGCATCTGTCACTTACCTACTCTGAGTCACCGATTGCTCACAGATACCAAATGCAAGAGGAACTCACTGGAGTGTACAGGCCACTCCTTACAGTGGAACTGGTAGTAGAATTACAGATTGTCAATCTACATCCTAGCCACCACATCCAATTGCCCAGTTCGATGGACAGACCTGGAATCGAACATCTGTGTTTGAGTTCCTCTAACCCCACCGCCTGTGGCCATCTCCAAGAGATCCCAGACACTTTACCTCACCAGTAACCTCCTCCACCTCATGGTTATGTCCCAGCCCCCAAATCCACCAGACACCCCTGCCAGTGAAGCAGATAGTCTCCTTAAGGGTTTCTGCTTCTACCTCTGACCCTAGCGGTCCAGGCCCCATTCTCATCCACAGTTGTGCAGTACAACCCCTGCCACTGATGCAGATAACCTGCCCACATTTTCAACTCTGTCCGATCCTTGAGATCAAGTCCTCTCGTTCCATCCATAATCTGCAGTAAAGCATGAGCTGCTGAGTCGTCGTATGACCGACTTTGCGCTGCCATCTCAAAGAGATGCCAGATATCTTTACCCCTCAACTACCTCCTCCAACTAACTGATTCGTCCCAGCTCATAAATCACCAGGTGCTAACTGCCTGGGAACCCATAGCCCACGTCAAGAGTGACGGAGGTAGAAAGGATGGAAATATAAACATGTAAACCTCTAACTCTGATCTTCAAGATCTCGTTCCCTGTCTCTATCCTAAGATAGTCAGTGGAACACACAGGTCACTGCTGCCAGTGACGCTATAGCATGAACACAGATGTTGCCTTGTGTCTCTCATCCTTGTCAGTCGAGCCGAGTTTCATTTACCGATCCGCGGCAGGCTTCAAGCCTAAGGCCTCGCTCTATGGGACCATGGGTGCACCCATCTCCAGTAGACCTCATCGACATCTCCCATCCCCTCCCTCCTTGCACACATTGATTTGTCCCCGCCCTTGCCCTCGCCCCCGCCCCAGCCCCAGCCCCAGCCCCAGCCCCAGCCCATGCCCCAGCCCCAGCTTAGCCCCAGCCCCAGCCCCAGCCCCAACAATGGCCTGGAACTCCCTGTAAAACCATATAGCTCTCATGGCAGTGAAGCAGGTAGGAGGAATAGAGATATACAACTCCACCTCTGAGCCTGGAGAGCGAGTCACTGAGTGCCTGAGTTCCGTTCACAGATCTGTAGCAGAACATCTGCCTATGAGTCCCTACACCCATATCCCAACTCCAGAAATCCCACACCCAACCACTCATTGATTGACACCCGTCCCAAAAGCAAGAAACTCCCTAGCACACATAAGGCCGCTCATACCGGTGATTCAAATAAGATGACTGCGGATCTTGAGCTGTAACTCTGAATGCCATGATCCGGTCCCCGTGGTTCATCCACTGATCTGCAGGAGGGTATCTGCCGCTAATTCCCCCTCTCAAGCAGACTTCTCCTCCCCAGTAGATGCCACAGATGTGCATCTGTCACTTACCTACTCTGAGACACCGATTGCTCACAGATACCAAATGCAAGAGGAACTCACTGGAGTGTACAGGCCACTCCTTACAGTGGAACTGGTAGTAGAATTACAGATTGTCAATCTACATCCTATCCACCAGATACAATTGCCCAGTTCGATGGACAGACCTGGAATCGAACATCTGTGTTTGAGTTCCTCTAAGCCCACCGCCTGTGGCCATCTCCAAGAGATCCCAGACACTTTACCTCACCAGTAACCTCCTCCACCTCATGGTTATGTCCCAGCCCCCAAATCCACCAGACACCCCTGCCAGTGAAGCAGATAGTCTCCTTAAGGGTTTCTGCTTCTACCTCTGACCCTAGCGGTCCAGGCCCCATTCTCATCCACAGTTGTGCAGTACAACCCCTGCCACTGATGCAGATAACCTGCCCACATTTGCAACTCTGTCCGATCCTTGAGATCAAGTCCTCTCATTCCATCCATAATCTGCAGTAAAGCATGAGCTGCTGAGTCGTCGTATGACCGACTTTGCGCTGCCATCTCAAAGAGATGCCAGATATCTTTACCCCTCAAGTACCTCCTCCAACTAACTGATTCGCCCCAGCTCATAAATCACCAGGTGCTAACTGCTTGGGAACCCATAGCCCACGTAAAGTGTGAAGGAGGTAGAAAGGATGGAAATATAAACATGTAAACCTCTAACTCTGATCTTCAAGATCTCGTTCCTTGTCTCTATCCTAAGATAGTCAGTGGAACACACAGGTCACTGCTGCCAGTGACGCTGTAGCATGAACACAGATGTTGCCTTGTGTCTCTCATCCTTGTCAGTCGAGCCGAGTTTCATTTACCGATCCGCGGCAGGCTTCAAGCCTAAGGCCTCGCTCTATGGGACCATGGGTGCACCCATCTCCAGTAGACCTCATCGACATCTCCCATCCCCTCCCTCCTTGCACACATTGATTTGTCCCCGCCCTTGCCCTCGCCCCCGCCCCAGCCCCAGCCCCAGCCTCAGCCCCAGCCCCAGCCCATGCCCCAGCCCCAGCTTAGCCCCAGCCCCAGCCCCAGCCCCAACAATGGCCTGGAACTCCCTGTAAAACCATATAGCTCTCATGGCAGTGAAGCAGGTAGGAGGAATAGAGATATACAACTCCACCTCTGAGCCTGGAGAGCGAGTCACTGAGTGCCTGAGTTCCGTTCACAGATCTGTAGCAGAACATCTGCCTATGAGTCCCTACACCCATATCCCAACTCCAGAAATCCCACACCCAACCACTCATTGATTGACACCAGTCCCCAAAGCAAGAAACTCCCTAGCACACATAAGGCCGCTCATACCGGTGATTCAAATAAGATGACTGCGGATCTTGAGCTGTAACTCTGAATGCCATGATCCGGTCCCCGTGGTTCATCCACTGATCTGCAGGAGGGTATCTGCCGCTAATTCCCCCTCTCAAGCAGACTACTCCTCCCCAGTAGATGCCACAGATGTGCATCTGTCACTTACCTACTCTGAGTCACCGATTGCTCACAGATACCAAATGCAAGAGGAACTCACTGGAGTGTACAGGCCACTCCTTACAGTGGAACTGGTAGTAGAATTACAGATTGTCAATCTACATCCTAGCCACCAGATCCAATTGCCCAGTTCGATGGACAGACCTGGAATCGAACATCTGTGTTTGAGTTCCTCTAACCCCACCGCCTGTGGCCATCTCCAAGAGATCCCAGACACTTTACCTCACCAGTAACCTCCTCCACCTCATGGTTATGTCCCAGCCCCCAAATCCACCAGACACCCCTGCCAGTGAAGCAGATAGTCTCCTTAAGTATTTCTGCTTCTACCTCTGAACCTAGCGGTCCAGGCCCCATTCTCATCCACAGTTGTGCAGTACAACCCCTGCCACTGATGCAGATAATCTGCCCACATTTTCAACTCTGTCCGATCCTTGAGATCAAGTCCTCTCGTTCCATCCATAATCTGCAGTAAAGCATGAGCTGCTGAGTCGTCGTATGACCGACTTTGCGCTGCCATCTCAAAGAGATGCCAGATATCTTTACCCCTCAACTACCTCCTCCAACTAACTGATTCGTCCCAACTCATAAATCACCAGGTGCTAACTGCCTGGGAACCCATAGCCCACGTCAAGAGTGAAGGAGGTAGAAAAGATGGAAATATAAACATGTAAACCTCTAACTCTGATCTTCAAGATCTCGTTCCCTGTCTCTATCCTAAGATAGTCAGTGGAACACACAGGTCACTGCTGCCAGTGACGCTGTAGCATGAACACAGATGTTGCCTTGTGTCTCTCATCCTTGTCAGTCGAGCCGAGTTTCATTTACCGATCCGCGGTAGGCTTCAAGCCTAAGGCCTCGCTCTATGGGACCATGGGTGCACCCATCTCCAGTAGACCTCATCGACATCTCCCATCCCCTCCCTCCTTGCACATATTGATTTGTCCCCGCCCTTGCCCTCGCCCCCGCCCCCGCCCCCGCCCCAGCCCCAGTCCCAGCCCCAGCCCCAGCCCCAGCCCATGCCCCAGCCCCAGCTTAGCCCCAGCCCCAGCCCCAGCCCCAAAAATGGCCTGGAACTCCCTGTAAAACCATATAGCTCTCATGGCAGTGAAGCAGGTAGGAGGAATAGAGATATACAACTACACCTCTGAGCCTGGAGAGCGAGTCACTGAGTGCCTGAGTTCCGTTCACAGATCTGTAGCAGAACATCTGCCTATGAGTCCCTACACCCATATCCCAACTCCAGAAATCCCACACCCAACCACTCATGGATTGACACCAGTCCCCAAAGCAAGAAACTCCCTAGCACACATAAGGCCGCTCATACCGGTGATTCAAATAAGATGACTGCGGATCTTGAGCTGTAACTCTGAATGCCATGATCCGGTCCCCGTGGTTCATCCACTGATCTGCAGGAGGGTATCTGCCGCTAATTCCCCCTCTCAAGCAGACTACTCCTCCCCAGTAGATGCCACAGATGTGCATCTGTCACTTACCTACTCTGAGACACCGATTGCTCACAGATACCAAATGCAAGAGGAACTCACTGGAGTGTACAGGCCACTCCTTACAGTGGAACTGGTAGTAGAATTACAGATTGTCAATCTACATCCTAGCCACCAGATCCAATTGCCCAGTTCGATGGACAGACCTGGAATCGAACATCTGTGTTTGAGTTCCTCTAAGCCCACCGCCTGTGGCCATCTCCAAGAGATCCCAGACACTTTACCTCACCAGTAACCTCCTCCACCTCATGGTTATGTCCCAGCCCCCAAATCCACCAGACACCCCTGCCAGTGAAGCAGATAGTCTCCTTAAGGGTTTCTGCTTCTACCTCTGACCCTAGCCGTCCAGGCCCCATTCTCATCCACAGTTGTGCAGTACAACCCCTGCCACTGATGCAGATACCCTGCCCACATTTTCAACTCTGTCCGATCCTTGAGATCAAGTCCTCTCGTTCCATCCATAATCTGCAGTAAAGCATGAGCTGCTGAGTCGTCGTATGACCGACTTTGCGCTGCCATCTCAAAGAGATGCCAGATATCTTTACACCTCAACAACCTCCTCCAACTAACTGATTCGTCCCAGCTCATAAATCACCAGGTGCTAACTGCCTGGGAACCCATAGCCCACGTCAAGAGTGAAGGAGGTAGAAAGGATGGAAATATAAACATGTAAACCTCTAACTCTGATCTTCAAGATCTCGTTCCCTGTCTCTATCCTAAGATAGTCAGTGGAACACACAGGTCACTGCTGCCAGTGACGCTGTAGCATGAACACAGATGTTGCCTTGTGTCTCTCATCCTTGTCACTCGAGCCAAGTTTCATTTACCGATCCGCGGCAGGCTTCAAGCCTAAGGCCTCGCTCTATCTGACCATGGGTGCACCCATCTCCAGTAGACCTCATTGACATCTCCCATCCCCTCCCTCCTTGCACTCATTGATTTGTCCCCGCACTTGACCTCGCCCCCGCCCCAGCCCCAGCCCCAGCCCCAGCCCCAGCCCCAGCCCCAGCCCATGCCCCAGCCCCAGCTTAGCCCCAGCCCCATCCCCAGCCCCAACAATGGCCTGGAACTCCCTGTAAAACCATATAGCTCTCATGGCAGTGAAGCAGGTAGGAGGAATAGAGATATACAACTCCACCTCTGAGCCTGGAGAGCGAGTCACTGAGTGCCTGAGTTCCGTTCACAGATCTGTAGCAGAACATCTGCCTATGAGTCCCTACACCCATATCCCAACTCCAGAAATCCCACACCCAACCACTCATTGATTGACACCCGTCCCCAAAGCAAGAAACTCCCTAGCACACATAAGGCCGCTCATACCGGTGATTCAAATAAGATGACTGCGGATCTTGAGCTGTAACTCTGAATGCCATGATCCGGTCCCCGTGGTTCATCCACTGATCTGCAGGAGGGTATCTGCCGCTAATTCCCCCTCTCAAGCAGACTTCTCCTCCCCAGTAGATGCCACAGATGTGCATCTGTCACTTACCTACTCTGAGACACCGATTGCTCACAGATACCAAATGCAAGAGGAACTCACTGGAGTGTACAGGCCACTCCTTACAGTGGAACTGGTAGTAGAATTACAGATTGTCAATCTACATCCTAGCCACCAGATCCAATTGCCCAGTTCGATGGACAGACTTGGAATCGAACATCTGTGTTTGAGTTCCTCTAAGCCCACCGCCTGTGGCCATCTCCAAGAGATCCCAGACACTTTACCTCACCAGTAACCTCCTCCACCTCATGGTTATGTCCCAGCCCCCAAATCCACCAGACACCCCTGCCAGTGAAGCAGATAGTCTCCTTAAGGGTTTCTGCTTCTACCTCTGACCCTAGCGGTCCAGGCCCCATTCTCATCCACAGTTGTGCAGTAAAACCCCTGCCACTGATGCAGATAACCTGCCCACATTTTCAACTCTGTCCGATCCTTGAGATCAAGTCCTCTCGTTCCATCCATAATCTGCAGTAAAGCATGAGCTGCTGAGTCGTCGTATGACCGACTTTGCGCTGCCATCTCAAAGAGATGCCAGATATCTTTACCCCTCAACCAACTCCTCCAACTAACTGATTCGCCCCAGCTCTTAAATCACCAGGTGCTAACTGCCTGGGAACCCATAGCCCACGTCAAGAGTGAAGGAGGTAGAAAGGATGGAAATATAAACATGTAAACCTCTAACTCTGATCTTCAAGATCTCGTTCCCTGTCTCTATCCTAAGATAGTCAGTGGAACACACAGGTCACTGCTGCCAGTGACGCTGTAGCATGAACACAGATGTTGCCTTGTGTCTCTCATCCTTGTCACTCGAGCCGAGTTTCATTTACCGATCCGCGGCAGGCTTCAAGCCTAAGGCCTCGCTCTATGGGACCATGGGTGCACCCATATCCAGTAGATCTCATCGACATCTCCCATCCCCTCCCTCCTTGCACACATTGATTTGTCCCCGCACTTGCACTCGCCCCCGCCCCAGCCCCAGCCCCAGCCCCAGCCCCAGCCCATGCCCCAGCCCCAGCTTAGCCCCAGCCCCAGCCCCAGCCCCAACAATGGCCTGGAACTCCCTGTAAAACCATATAGCTCTCATGGCAGTGAAGCAGGTAGGAGGAATAGAGATATACAACTCCACCTCTGAGCCTGGAGAGCGAGTCACTGAGTGCCTGAGTTCCGTTCACAGATCTGTAGCAGAACATCTGCCTATGAGTCCCTACACCCATATCCCAACTCCAGAAATCCCACACCCAACCACTCATTGATTGACACCCGTCCCCAAAGCAAGAAACTCCCTAGCACACATAAGGCCGCTCATACCGGTGATTCAAATAAGATGACTGCGGATCTTGAGCTGTAACTCTGAATGCCATGATCCGGTCCCCATGGTTCATCCACTGATCTGCAGGAGGGTATCTGCCGCTAATTCCCCCTCTCAAGCAGACTTCTCCTCCCCAGTAGATGCCACAGATGTGCATCTGTCACTTACCTACTCTGAGACACCGATTGCTCACAGATACCAAATGCAAGAGGAACTCACTGGAGTGTACAGGCCACTCCTTACAGTGGAACTGGTAGTAGAATTACAGATTGTCAATCTACATCCTAGCCACCAGATACAATTGCCCAGTTCGATGGACAGACCTGGAATCGAACATCTGTGTTTGAGTTCCTCTAAGCCCACCGCCTGTGGCCATCTCCAAGAGATCCCAGACACTTTACCTCACCAGTAACCTCCTCCACCTCATGGTTATGTCCCAGCCCCCAAATTCACCAGACACCCCTGCCAGTGAAGCAGATAGTCTCCTTAAGGGTTTCTGCTTCTACCTCTGACCCTAGCGGTCCAGGCCCCATTCTCATCCACAGTTGTGCAGTACAACCCCTGCCACTGATGCAGATAACCTGCCCACATTTTCAACTCTGTCCGATCCTTGAGATCAAGTCCTCTCGTTCCATCCATAATCTGCAGTAAAGCATGAGCTGCTGAGTCGTCGTATGACCGACTTTGCGCTGCCATCTCAAAGAGATGCCAGATATCTTTACCCCTCAAGTACCTCCTCCAACTAACTGATTCGCCCCAGCTCATAAATCACCAGGTGCTAACTGCTTGGGAACCCATAGCCCAAGTAAAGTGTGAAAGAGGTAGAAAGGATGGAAATATAAACATGTAAACCTCTAACTCTGATCTTCAAGATCTCGTTCCTTGTCTCTATCCTAAGATAGTCAGTGGAACACACAGGTCACTGCTGCCAGTGACGCTGTAGCATGAACACAGATGTTGCCTTGTGTCTCTCATCCTTGTCAGTCGAGCCGAGTTTCATTTACCGATCCGCGGCAGGCTTCAAGCCTAAGGCCTCGCTCTATGGGACCATGGGTGCACCCATCTCCAGTAGACCTCATCGACATCTCCCATCCCCTCCCTCCTTGCACACATTGATTTGTCCCCGCCCTTGCCCTCGCCCCCGCCCCAGCCCCAGCCCCAGCCCCAGCCCATGCCCCAGCCCCAGCTTAGCCCCAGCCCCAGCCCCAGCCCCAACAATGGCCTGGAACTCCCTGTAAAACCATATAGCTCTCATGGCAGTGAAGCAGGGAGGAGGAATAGAGATATACAACTCCACCTCTGAGCCTGGAGAGCGAGTCACTGAGTGCCTGAGTTCCGTTCACAGATCTGTAGCAGAACATCTGCCTATGAGTCCCTACACCCATATCCCAACTCCAGAAATCCCACACCCAACCACTCATTGATTGACACCAGTCCCCAAAGCAAGAAACTCCCTAGCACACATAAGGCCGCTCATACCGGTGATTCAAATAAGATGACTGCGGATCTTGAGCTGTAACTCTGAATGCCATGATCCGGTCCCCGTGGTTCATCCACTGATCTGCAGGAGGGTATCTGCCGCTAATTCCCCCTCTCAAGCAGACTACTCCTCCCCAGTAGATGCCACAGATGTGCATCTGTCACTTACCTACTCTGAGTCACCGATTGCTCACAGATACCAAATGCAAGAGGAACTCACTGGAGTGTACAGGCCACTCCTTACAGTGGAACTGGTAGTAGAATTACAGATTGTCAATCTACATCCTAGCCACCAGATCCAATTGCCCAGTTCGATGGACAGACCTGGAATCGAACATCTGTGTTTGAGTTCCTCTAACCCCACCGCCTGTGGCCATCTCCAAGAGATCCCAGACACTTTACCTCACCAGTAACCTCCTCCACCTCATGGTTATGTCCCAGCCCCCAAATCCACCAGACACCCCTGCCAGTGAAGCAGATAGTCTCCTTAAGTATTTCTGCTTCTACCTCTGAACCTAGCGGTCCAGGCCCCATTCTCATCCACAGTTGTGCAGTACAACCCCTGCCACTCATGCAGATAATCTGCCCACATTTTCAACTCTGTCCGATCCTTGAGATCAAGTCCTCTCGTTCCATCCATAATCTGCAGTAAAGCATGAGCTGCTGAGTCGTCGTATGACCGACTTTGCGCTGCCATCTCAAAGAGATGCCAGATATCTTTACCCCTCAACTACCTCCTCCAACTAACTGATTCGTCCCAGCTCATAAATCACCAGGTGCTAACTGCCTGGGAACCCATAGCCCACGTCAAGAGTGAAGGAGGTAGAAAAGATGGAAATATAAACATGTAAACCTCTAACTCTGATCTTCAAGATCTCGTTCCCTGTCTCTATCCTAAGATAGTCAGTGGAACACACAGGTCACTGCTGCCAGTGACGCTGTAGCATGAACACAGATGTTGCCTTGTGTCTCTCATCCTTGTCAGTCGAGCCGAGTTTCATTTACCGATCCGCGGTAGGCTTCAAGCCTAAGGCCTCGCTCTATGGGACCATGGGTGCACCCATCTCCAGTAGACCTCATCGACATCTCCCATCCCCTCCCTCCTTGCACACATTGATTTGTCCCCGCCCTTGCCCTCGCCCCCGCCCCCGCCCCCGCCCCAGCCCCAGTCCCAGCCCCAGCCCCAGCCCCAGCCCATGCCCCAGCCCCAGCTTAGCCCCAGCCCCAGCCCCAGCCCCAAAAATGGCCTGGAACTCCCTGTAAAACCATATAGCTCTCATGGCAGTGAAGCAGGTAGGAGGAATAGAGATATACAACTACACCTCTGAGCCTGGAGAGCGAGTCACTGAGTGCCTGAGTTCCGTTCACAGATCTGTAGCAGAACATCTGCCTATGAGTCCCTACACCCATATCCCAACTCCAGAAATCCCACACCCAACCACTCATGGATTGACACCAGTCCCCAAAGCAAGAAACTCCCTAGCACACATAAGGCCGCTCATACCGGTGATTCAAATAAGATGACTGCGGATCTTGAGCTGTAACTCTGAATGCCATGATCCGGTCCCCGTGGTTCATCCACTGATCTGCAGGAGGGTATCTGCCGCTAATTCCCCCTCTCAAGCAGACTACTCCTCCCCAGTAGATGCCACAGATGTGCATCTGTCACTTACCTGCTCTGAGACACCGATTGCTCACAGATACCAAATGCAAGAGGAACTCACTGGAGTGTACAGACCACTCCTTACAGTGGAACTGGTAGTAGAATTACAGATTGTCAATCTACATCCTAGCCACCAGATCCAATTGCCCAGTTCGATGGACAGACCTGGAATCGAACATCTGTGTTTGAGTTCCTCTAAGCCCACCGCCTGTGGCCATCTCCAAGAGATCCCAGACACTTTACCTCACCAGTAACCTCCTCCACCTCATGGTTATGTCCCAGCCCCCAAATCCACCAGACACCCCTGCCAGTGAAGCAGATAGTCTCCTTAAGGGTTTCTGCTTCTACCTCTGACCCTAGCCGTCCAGGCCCCATTCTCATCCACAGTTGTGCAGTACAACCCCTGCCACTGATGCAGATACCCTGCCCACATTTTCAACTCTGTCCGATCCTTGAGATCAAGTCCTCTCGTTCCATCCATAATCTGCAGTAAAGCATGAGCTGCTGAGTCGTCGTATGACCGACTTTGCGCTGCCATCTCAAAGAGATGCCAGATATCTTTACCCCTCAACAACCTCCTCCAACTAACTGATTTGTCCCAGCTCATAAATCACCAGGTGCTAACTGCCTGGGAACCCATAGCCCACGTCAAGAGTGAAGGAGGTAGAAAGGATGGAAATATAAACATGTAAACCTCTAACTCTGATCTTCAAGATCTCGTTCCCTGTCTCTATCCTAAGATAGTCAGTGGAACACACAGGTCACTGCTGCCAGTGACGCTGTAGCATGAACACAGATGTTGCCTTGTGTCTCTCATCCTTGTCAGTCGAGCCGAGTTTCATTTACCGATCCGCGGCAGGCTTCAAGCCTAAGGCCTCGCTCTATGGGACCATGGGTGCACCCATCTCCAGTAGACCTCATTGACATCTCCCATCCCCTCCCTCCTTGCACACATTGATTTGTCCCCGCACTTGCCCTCGCCCCCGCCCCAGCCCCAGCCCCAGCCCCAGCCCCAGCCCATGTCCCAGCCCCAGCTTAGCCCCAGCCCCAGCCCCAGCCCCAACAATGGCCTGGAACTCCCTGTAAAACCATATAGCTCTCATGGCAGTGAAGCAGGTAGGAGGAATAGAGATATACAACTCCACCTCTGAGCCTGGAGAGCGAGTCACTGAGTGCCTGAGTTCCGTTCACAGATCTGTAGCAGAACATCTGCCTATGAGTCCCTACACCCATATCCCAACTCCAGAAATCCCACACCCAACCACTCATTGATTGACACCCGTCCCCAAAGCAAGAAACTCCCTAGCACACATAAGGCCGCTCATACCGGTGATTCAAATAAGATGACTGCGGATCTTGAGCTGTAACTCTGAATGCCATGATCCGGTCCCCGTGGTTCATCCACTGATCTGCAGGAGGGTATCTGCCGCTAATTCCCCCTCTCAAGCAGACTTCTCCTCCCCAGTAGATGCCACAGATGTGCATCTGTCACTTACCTACTCTGAGACACCGATTGCTCACAGATACCAAATGCAAGAGGAACTCACAGGAGTGTACAGGCCACTCCTTACAGTGGAACTGGTAGTAGAATTACAGATTGTCAATCTACATCCTAGCCACCAGATCCAATTGCCCAGTTCGATGGACAGACCTGGAATCGAACATCTGTGTTTGAGTTCCTCTAAGCCCACCGCCTGTGGCCATCTCCAAGAGATCCCAGACACTTTACCTCACCAGTAACCTCCTCCACCTCATGGTTATGTCCCAGCCCCCAAATCCACCAGACACCCCTGCCAGTGAAGCAGATAGTCTCCTTAAGGGTTTCTGCTTCTACCTCTGACCCTAGCCGTCCAGGCCCCATTCTCATCCACAGTTGTGCAGTACAACCCCTGCCACTGATGCAGATACCCTGCCCACATTTTCAACTCTGTCCGATCCTTGAGATCAAGTCCTCTCGTTCCATCCATAATCTGCAGTAAAGCATGAGCTGCTGAGTCGTCGTATGACCGACTTTGCGCTGCCATCTCAAAGAGATGCCAGATATCTTTACCCCTCAACCAACTCCTCCAACTAACTGATTCGCCCCAGCTCTTAAATCACCAGGTGCTAACTGCCTGGGAACCCATAGCCCACGTCAAGAGTGAAGGAGGTAGAAAGGATGGAAATATAAACATGTAAACCTCTAACTCTGATCTTCAAGATCTCGTCCCCTGTCTCTATCCTAAGATAGTCAGTGGAACACACAGGTCACTGCTGCCAGTGACGCTGTAGCATGAACACAGATGTTGCCTTGTGTCTCTCATCCTTGTCAGTCGAGCCGAGTTTCATTTACCGATCCGCGGCAGGCTTCAAGCCTAAGGCCTCGCTCTATGGGACCATGGGTGCACCCATCTCCAGTAGACCTCATCGACATCTCCCATCCCCTCCCTCCTTGCACACATTGATTTGTCCCCGCCCTTGCCCTCGCCCCCGCCCCAGCCCCAGCCCCAGCCCCAGGCCATGCCCCAGCCCCAGCTTAGCCCCAGCCCCAGCCCCAGCCCCAACAATGGCCTGGAACTCCCTGTAAAACCATATAGCTCTCATGGCAGTGAAGCAGGTAGGAGGAATAGAGATATACAACTCCACCTCTGAGCCTGGAGAGCGAGTCACTGAGTGCCTGAGTTCCGTTCACAGATCTGTAGCAGAACATCTGCCTATGAGTCCCTACACCCATATCCCAACTCCAGAAATCCCACACCCAACCACTCATGGATTGACACCAGTCCCCAAAGCAAGAAACTCCCTAGCACACATAAGGCCGCTCATACCGGTGATTCAAATAAGATGACTGCGGATCTTGAGCTGTAACTCTGAATGCCATGATCCGGTCCCCGTGGTTCATCCACTGATCTGCAGGAGGGTATCTGCCGCTAATTCCCCCTCTCAAGCAGACTACTCCTCCCCAGTAGATGCCACAGATGTGCATCTGTCACTTACCTACTCTGAGTCACCGATTGCTCACAGATACCAAATGCAAGAGGAACTCACTGGAGTGTACAGGCCACTCCTTACAGTGGAACTGGTAGTAGAATTACAGATTGTCAATCTACATCCTAGCCACCAGATCCAATTGCCCAGTTCGATGGACAGACCTGGAATCGAACATCTGTGTTTGAGTTCCTCTAACCCCACCGCCTGTGGCCATCTCCAAGAGATCCCAGACACTTTACCTCACCAGTAACCTCCTCCACCTCATGGTTATGTCCCAGCCCCCAAATCCACCAGACACCCCTGCCAGTGAAGCAGATAGTCTCCTTAAGCGTTTCTGCTTCTACCTCTGACCCTAGCGGTCCAGGCCCCATTCTCATTCACAGTTGTGCAGTACAACCCCTGCCACTGATGCAGATAACCTGCCCACATTTTCAACTCTGACCGATCCTTGAGATCAAGTCCTCTCGTTCCATCCATAATCTGCAGTAAAGCATGAGCTGCTGAGTCGTCGTATGACCGACTTTGCGCTGCCATCTCAAAGAGATGCCAGATATCTTTACCCGTCAACTACATCCTCCAACTAACTGATTCGTCCCAGCTCATAAATCACCAGGTGCTAACTGCCTGGGAACCCATAGCCCACGTCAAGAGTGAAGGAGGTAGAAAGGATGGAAATATAAACATGTAAACCTCTACCTCTGATCTTCAAGATCTCGTTCCCTGTCTCTATCCTAAGATAGTCAGTGGAACACACAGGTCACTGCTGCCAGTGACGCTATAGCATGAACACAGATGTTGCCTTGTGTCTCTCATCCTTGTCAGTCGAGCCGAGTTTCATTTACCGATCCGCGGCAGGCTTCAAGCCTAAGGCCTCGCTCTATGGGACCATGGGTGCACCCATCTCCAGTAGACCTCATCGACATCTCCCATCCCCTCCCTCCTTGCACACATTGATTTGTCCCCGCACTTGCACTCGCCCCCGCCCCAGCCCCAGCCCCAGCCCATGCCATAGCCCCAGCTTAGCCCCAGCCCCAGCCCCAGCCCCAACAATGGCCTGGAACTCCCTGTAAAACCATATAGCTCTCATGGCAGTGAAGCAGGTAGGAGGAATAGAGATATACAACTCCACCTCTGAGCTGGAGAGCGAGTCACTGAGTGCCTGAGTTCCGTTCACAGATCTGTAGCAGAACATCTGCCTATGAGTCCCTACACCCATATCCCAACTCCAGAAATCCCACACCCAACCACTCATTGATTGACACCAGTCCCCAAAGCAAGAAACTCCCTAGCACACATAAGGCCGCTCATACCGGTGATTCAAATAAGATGACTGCGGATCTTGAGCTGTAACTCTGAATGCCATGATCCGGTCCCCGTGGTTCATCCACTGATCTGCAGGAGGGTATCTGCCGCTAATTCCCCCTCTCAAGCAGACTACTCCTCCCCAGTAGATGCCACAGATGTGCATCTGTCACTTACCTACTCTGAGTCACCGATTGCTCACAGATACCAAATGCAAGAGGAACTCACTGGAGTGTACAGGCCACTCCTTACAGTGGAACTGGTAGTAGAATTACAGATTGTCAATCTACATCCTAGCCACCAGATCCAATTGCCCAGTTCAATGGACAGACCTGGAATCGAACATCTGTGTTTGAGTTCCTCTAACCCCACCGCCTGTGGCCATCTCCAAGAGATCCCAGACACTTTACCTCACCAGTAACCTCCTCCACCTCATGGTTATGTCCCAGCCCCCAAATCCACCAGACACCCCTGCCAGTGAAGCAGATAGTCTCCTTAAGCGTTTCTGCTTCTACCTCTGACCCTAGCGGTCCAGGCCCCATTCTCATTCACAGTTGTGCAGTACAACCCCTGCCACTGATGCAGATAACCTGCCCACATTTTCAACTCTGACCGATCCTTGAGATCAAGTCCTCTCATTCCATCCATAATCTGCAGTAAAGCATGAGCTGCTGAGTCGTCCTATGACCGACTTTGCGCTGCCATCTCAAAGAGATGCCAGATATCTTTACCCCTCAACTACCTCCTCCAACTAACTGATTCGTCCCAGCTCATAAATCACCAGGTGCTAACTGCCTGGGAACCCATAGCCCACGTCAAGAGTGAAGGAGGTAGAAAGGATGGAAATATAAACATGTAAACCTCTACCTCTGATCTTCAAGATCTCGTTCCCTGTCTCTATCCTAAGATAGTCAGTGGAACACACAGGTCACTGCTGCCAGTGACGCTGTAGCATGAACACAGATGTTGCCTTGTGTCTCTCATCCTTGTCACTCGAGCCGAGTTTCATTTACCGATCCGCGGCAGGCTTCAAGCCTAAGGCCTCGCTCTATGGGACCATGGGTGCACCCATCTCCAGTAGACCTCATCGACATCTCCCATCCCCTCCCTCCTTGCACACATTGATTTGTCCCCGCCCTTGCCCTCGCCCCTGCCCCCGCCCCAGCCCCAGCCCCAGCCCCAGCCCATGCCCCAGCCCCAGCTTAGCCCCAGCCCCAGCCCCAGCCCCAACAATGGCCTGGAACTCCCTGTAAAACCATATAGCTCTCATGGCAGTGAAGCAGGTAGGAGGAATAGAGATATACAACTCCACCTCTGAGCCTGGAGAGCGAGTCACTGAGTGCCTGAGTTCCGTTCACAGATCTGTAGCAGAACATCTGCCTATGAGTCCCTACACCCATATCCCAACTCCAGAAATCCCACACCCAACCACTCATTGATTGACACCAGTCCCCAAAGCAAGAAACTCCCTAGCACACATAAGGCCGCTCATACCGGTGATTCAAATAAGATGACTGCGGATCTTGAGCTGTAACTCTGAATGCCATGATCCGGTCCCCGTGGTTCATCCACTGATCTGCAGGAGGGTATCTGCCGCTAATTCCCCCTCTCAAGCAGACTACTCCTCCCCAGTAGATGCCACAGATGTGCATCTGTCACTTACCTACTCTGAGTCACCGATTGCTCACAGATACCAAATGCAAGAGGAACTCACTGGAGTGTACAGGCCACTCCTTACAGTGGAACTGGTAGTAGAATTACAGATTGTCAATCTACATCCTAGCCACCAGATCCAATTGCCCAGTTCAATGGACAGACCTGGAATCGAACATCTGTGTTTGAGTTCCTCTAACCCCACCGCCTGTGGCCATCTCCAAGAGATCCCAGACACTTTACCTCACCAGTAACCTCCTCCACCTCATGGTTATGTCCCAGCCCCCAAATCCACCAGACACCCCTGCCAGTGAAGCAGATAGTCTCCTTAAGGGTTTCTGCTTCTACCTCTGACCCTAGCGGTCCAGGCCCCATTCTCATCCACAGTTGTGCAGTACAACCCCTGCCACTGATGCAGATAACCTGCCCACATTTTCAACTCTGTCCGATCCTTGAGATCAAGTCCTCTCGTTCCATCCATAATCTGCAGTAAAGCATGAGCTGCTGAGTCGTCGTATGACCGACTTTGCGCTGCCATCTCAAAGAGATGCCAGATATCTTTACCCGTCAACTACATCCTCCAACTAACTGATTCGTCCCAGCTCATAAATCACCAGGTGCTAACTGCCTGGGAACCCATAGCCCACGTCAAGAGTGAAGGAGGTAGAAAGGATGGAAATATAAACATGTAAACCTCTACCTCTGATCTTCAAGATCTCGTTCCCTGTCTCTATCCTAAGATAGTCAGTGGAACACACAGGTCACTGCTGCCAGTGACGCTATAGCATGAACACAGATGTTGCCTTGTGTCTCTCATCCTTGTCAGTCGAGCCGAGTTTCATTTACCGATCCGCGGCAGGCTTCAAGCCTAAGGCCTCGCTCTATGGGACCATGGGTGCACCCATCTCCAGTAGACCTCATCGACATCTCCCATCCCCTCCCTCCTTGCACACATTGATTTGTCCCCGCACTTGCACTCGCCCCCGCCCCAGCCCCAGCCCCAGCCCATGCCATAGCCCCAGCTTAGCCCCAGCCCCAGCCCCAGCCCCAACAATGGCCTGGAACTCCCTGTAAAACCATATAGCTCTCATGGCAGTGAAGCAGGTAGGAGGAATAGAGATATACAACTCCACCTCTGAGCTGGAGAGCGAGTCACTGAGTGCCTGAGTTCCGTTCACAGATCTGTAGCAGAACATCTGCCTATGAGTCCCTACACCCATATCCCAACTCCAGAAATCCCACACCCAACCACTCATTGATTGACACCAGTCCCCAAAGCAAGAAACTCCCTAGCACACATAAGGCCGCTCATACCGGTGATTCAAATAAGATGACTGCGGATCTTGAGCTGTAACTCTGAATGCCATGATCCGGTCCCCGTGGTTCATCCACTGATCTGCAGGAGGGTATCTGCCGCTAATTCCCCCTCTCAAGCAGACTACTCCTCCCCAGTAGATGCCACAGATGTGCATCTGTCACTTACCTACTCTGAGTCACCGATTGCTCACAGATACCAAATGGAAGAGGAACTCACTGGAGTGTACAGGCCACTCCTTACAGTGGAACTGGTAGTAGAATTACAGATTGTCAATCTACATCCTAGCCACCAGATCCAATTGCCCAGTTCAATGGACAGACCTGGAATCGAACATCTGTGTTTGAGTTCCTCTAAGCCCACCGCCTGTGGCCATCTCCAAGAGATCCCAGACACTTTACCTCACCAGTAACCTCCTCCACCTCATGGTTATGTCCCAGCCCCCAAATCCACCAGACACCCCTGCCAGTGAAGCAGATAGTCTCCTTAAGCGTTTCTGCTTCTACCTCTGACCCTAGCGGTCCAGGCCCCATTCTCATCCACAGTTGTGCAGTACAACCCCTGCCACTGATGCAGATAACCTGCCCACATTTGCAACTCTGTCCGATCCTTGAGATCAAGTCCTCTCGTTCCATCCATAATCTGCAGTAAAGCATGAGCTGCTGAGTCGTCGTATGACCGACTTTGCGCTGCCATCTCAAAGAGATGCCAGATATCTTTACCCCTCAACTACCTCCTCCAACTAACTGATTCGTCCCAGCTCATAAATCACCAGGTGCTAACTGCCTGGGAACCCATAGCCCACGTCAAGAGTGAAGGAGGTAGAAAGGATGGAAATATAAACATGTAAACCTCTACCTCTGGTCTTCAAGATCTCGTTCCCTGTCTCTATCCTAAGATAGTCAGTGGAACACACAGGTCACTGCTGCCAGTGACGCTGTAGCATGAACACAGATGTTGCCTTGTGTCTCTCATCCTTGTCACTCGAGCCGAGTTTCATTTACCGATCCGCGGCAGGCTTCAAGCCTAAGGCCTCGCTCTATGGGACCATGGGTGCACCCATCTCCAGTAGACCTCATCGACATCTCCCATCCCCTCCCTCCTTGCACACATTGATTTGTCCCCGCCCTTGCCCTCGCCCCTGCCCCCGCCCCAGCCCCAGCCCCAGCCCCAGCCCATGCCCCAGCCCCAGCTTAGCCCCAGCCCCAGCCCCAGCCCCAACAATGGCCTGGAACTCCCTGTAAAACCATATAGCTCTCATGGCAGTGAAGCAGGTAGGAGGAATAGAGATATACAACTCCACCTCTGAGCCTGGAGAGCGAGTCACTGAGTGCCTGAGTTCCGTTCACAGATCTGTAGCAGAACATCTGCCTATGAGTCCCTACACCCATATCCCAACTCCAGAAATCCCACACCCAACCACTCATTGATTGACACCAGTCCCCAAAGCAAGAAACTCCCTAGCACACATAAGGCCGCTCATACCGGTGATTCAAATAAGATGACTGCGGATCTTGAGCTGTAACTCTGAATGCCATGATCCGGTCCCCGTGGTTCATCCACTGATCTGCAGGAGGGTATCTGCCGCTAATTCCCCCTCTCAAGCAGACTACTCCTCCCCAGTAGATGCCACAGATGTGCATCTGTCACTTACCTACTCTGAGTCACCGATTGCTCACAGATACCAAATGCAAGAGGAACTCACTGGAGTGTACAGGCCACTCCTTACAGTGGAACTGGTAGTAGAATTACAGATTGTCAATCTACATCCTAGCCACCAGATCCAATTGCCCAGTTCAATGGACAGACCTGGAATCGAACATCTGTGTTTGAGTTCCTCTAACCCCACCGCCTGTGGCCATCTCCAAGAGATCCCAGACACTTTACCTCACCAGTAACCTCCTCCACCTCATGGTTATGTCCCAGCCCCCAAATCCACCAGACACCCCTGCCAGTGAAGCAGATAGTCTCCTTAAGGGTTTCTGCTTCTACCTCTGACCCTAGCGGTCCAGGCCCCATTCTCATCCACAGTTGTGCAGTACAACCCCTGCCACTGATGCAGATAACCTGCCCACATTTTCAACTCTGTCCGATCCTTGAGATCAAGTCCTCTCGTTCCATCCATAATCTGCAGTAAAGCATGAGCTGCTGAGTCGTCGTATGACCGACTTTGCGCTGCCATCTCAAAGAGATGCCAGATATCTTTACCCGTCAACTACATCCTCCAACTAACTGATTCGTCCCAGCTCATAAATCACCAGGTGCTAACTGCCTGGGAACCCATAGCCCACGTCAAGAGTGAAGGAGGTAGAAAGGATGGAAATATAAACATGTAAACCTCTACCTCTGATCTTCAAGATCTCGTTCCCTGTCTCTATCCTAAGATAGTCAGTGGAACACACAGGTCACTGCTGCCAGTGACGCTATAGCATGAACACAGATGTTGCCTTGTGTCTCTCATCCTTGTCAGTCGAGCCGAGTTTCATTTACCGATCCGCGGCAGGCTTCAAGCCTAAGGCCTCGCTCTATGGGACCATGGGTGCACCCATCTCCAGTAGACCTCATCGACATCTCCCATCCCCTCCCTCCTTGCACACATTGATTTGTCCCCGCACTTGCACTCGCCCCCGCCCCAGCCCCAGCCCCAGCCCATGCCATAGCCCCAGCTTAGCCCCAGCCCCAGCCCCAGCCCCAACAATGGCCTGGAACTCCCTGTAAAACCATATAGCTCTCATGGCAGTGAAGCAGGTAGGAGGAATAGAGATATACAACTCCACCTCTGAGCTGGAGAGCGAGTCACTGAGTGCCTGAGTTCCGTTCACAGATCTGTAGCAGAACATCTGCCTATGAGTCCCTACACCCATATCCCAACTCCAGAAATCCCACACCCAACCACTCATTGATTGACACCAGTCCCCAAAGCAAGAAACTCCCTAGCACACATAAGGCCGCTCATACCGGTGATTCAAATAAGATGACTGCGGATCTTGAGCTGTAACTCTGAATGCCATGATCCGGTCCCCGTGGTTCATCCACTGATCTGCAGGAGGGTATCTGCCGCTAATTCCCCCTCTCAAGCAGACTACTCCTCCCCAGTAGATGCCACAGATGTGCATCTGTCACTTACCTACTCTGAGTCACCGATTGCTCACAGATACCAAATGCAAGAGGAACTCACTGGAGTGTACAGGCCACTCCTTACAGTGGAACTGGTAGTAGAATTACAGATTGTCAATCTACATCCTAGCCACCAGATCCAATTGCCCAGTTCAATGGACAGACCTGGAATCGAACATCTGTGTTTGAGTTCCTCTAACCCCACCGCCTGTGGCCATCTCCAAGAGATCCCAGACACTTTACCTCACCAGTAACCTCCTCCACCTCATGGTTATGTCCCAGCCCCCAAATCCACCAGACACCCCTGCCAGTGAAGCAGATAGTCTCCTTAAGCGTTTCTGCTTCTACCTCTGACCCTAGCGGTCCAGGCCCCATTCTCATCCACAGTTGTGCAGTACAACCCCTGCCACTGATGCAGATAACCTGCCCACATTTGCAACTCTGTCCGATCCTTGAGATCAAGTCCTCTCGTTCCATCCATAATCTGCAGTAAAGCATGAGCTGCTGAGTCGTCGTATGACCGACTTTGCGCTGCCATCTCAAAGAGATGCCAGATATCTTTACCCGTCAACTACATCCTCCAACTAACTGATTCGTCCCAGCTCATAAATCACCAGGTGCTAACTGCCTGGGAACCCATAGCCCACGTCAAGAGTGAAGGAGGTAGAAAGGATGGAAATATAAACATGTAAACCTCTACCTCTGATCTTCAAGATCTCGTTCCCTGTCTCTATCCTAAGATAGTCAGTGGAACACACAGGTCACTGCTGCCAGTGACGCTATAGCATGAACACAGATGTTGCCTTGTGTCTCTCATCCTTGTCAGTCGAGCCGAGTTTCATTTACCGATCCGCGGCAGGCTTCAAGCCTAAGGCCTCGCTCTATGGGACCATGGGTGCACCCATCTCCAGTAGACCTCATCGACATCTCCCATCCCCTCCCTCCTTGCACACATTGATTTGTCCCCGCACTTGCACTCGCCCCCGCCCCAGCCCCAGCCCCAGCCCATGCCATAGCCCCAGCTTAGCCCCAGCCCCAGCCCCAGCCCCAACAATGGCCTGGAACTCCCTGTAAAACCATATAGCTCTCATGGCAGTGAAGCAGGTAGGAGGAATAGAGATATACAACTCCACCTCTGAGCTGGAGAGCGAGTCACTGAGTGCCTGAGTTCCGTTCACAGATCTGTAGCAGAACATCTGCCTATGAGTCCCTACACCCATATCCCAACTCCAGAAATCCCACACCCAACCACTCATTGATTGACACCAGTCCCCAAAGCAAGAAACTCCCTAGCACACATAAGGCCGCTCATACCGGTGATTCAAATAAGATGACTGCGGATCTTGAGCTGTAACTCTGAATGCCATGATCCGGTCCCCGTGGTTCATCCACTGATCTGCAGGAGGGTATCTGCCGCTAATTCCCCCTCTCAAGCAGACTACTCCTCCCCAGTAGATGCCACAGATGTGCATCTGTCACTTACCTACTCTGAGTCACCGATTGCTCACAGATACCAAATGCAAGAGGAACTCACTGGAGTGTACAGGCCACTCCTTACAGTGGAACTGGTAGTAGAATTACAGATTGTCAATCTACATCCTAGCCACCAGATCCAATTGCCCAGTTCAATGGACAGACCTGGAATCGAACATCTGTGTTTGAGTTCCTCTAACCCCACCGCCTGTGGCCATCTCCAAGAGATCCCAGACACTTTACCTCACCAGTAACCTCCTCCACCTCATGGTTATGTCCCAGCCCCCAAATCCACCAGACACCCCTGCCAGTGAAGCAGATAGTCTCCTTAAGCGTTTCTGCTTCTACCTCTGACCCTAGCGGTCCAGGCCCCATTCTCATTCACAGTTGTGCAGTACAACCCCTGCCACTGATGCAGATAACCTGCCCACATTTTCAACTCTGACCGATCCTTGAGATCAAGTCCTCTCATTCCATCCATAATCTGCAGTAAAGCATGAGCTGCTGAGTCGTCGTATGACCGACTTTGCGCTGCCATCTCAAAGAGATGCCAGATATCTTTACCCGTCAACTACATCCTCCAACTAACTGATTCGTCCCAGCTCATAAATCACCAGGTGCTAACTGCCTGGGAACCCATAGCCCACGTCAAGAGTGAAGGAGGTAGAAAGGATGGAAATATAAACATGTAAACCTCTACCTCTGATCTTCAAGATCTCGTTCCCTGTCTCTATCCTAAGATAGTCAGTGGAACACACAGGTCACTGCTGCCAGTGACGCTATAGCATGAACACAGATGTTGCCTTGTGTCTCTCATCCTTGTCAGTCGAGCCGAGTTTCATTTACCGATCCGCGGCAGGCTTCAAGCCTAAGGCCTCGCTCTATGGGACCATGGGTGCACCCATCTCCAGTAGACCTCATCGACATCTCCCATCCCCTCCCTCCTTGCACACATTGATTTGTCCCCGCACTTGCACTCGCCCCCGCCCCAGCCCCAGCCCCAGCCCATGCCATAGCCCCAGCTTAGCCCCAGCCCCAGCCCCAGCCCCAACAATGGCCTGGAACTCCCTGTAAAACCATATAGCTCTCATGGCAGTGAAGCAGGTAGGAGGAATAGAGATATACAACTCCACCTCTGAGCTGGAGAGCGAGTCACTGAGTGCCTGAGTTCCGTTCACAGATCTGTAGCAGAACATCTGCCTATGAGTCCCTACACCCATATCCCAACTCCAGAAATCCCACACCCAACCACTCATTGATTGACACCAGTCCCCAAAGCAAGAAACTCCCTAGCACACATAAGGCCGCTCATACCGGTGATTCAAATAAGATGACTGCGGATCTTGAGCTGTAACTCTGAATGCCATGATCCGGTCCCCGTGGTTCATCCACTGATCTGCAGGAGGGTATCTGCCGCTAATTCCCCCTCTCAAGCAGACTACTCCTCCCCAGTAGATGCCACAGATGTGCATCTGTCACTTACCTACTCTGAGTCACCGATTGCTCACAGATACCAAATGCAAGAGGAACTCACTGGAGTGTACAGGCCACTCCTTACAGTGGAACTGGTAGTAGAATTACAGATTGTCAATCTACATCCTAGCCACCAGATCCAATTGCCCAGTTCAATGGACAGACCTGGAATCGAACATCTGTGTTTGAGTTCCTCTAACCCCACCGCCTGTGGCCATCTCCAAGAGATCCCAGACACTTTACCTCACCAGTAACCTCCTCCACCTCATGGTTATGTCCCAGCCCCCAAATCCACCAGACACCCCTGCCAGTGAAGCAGATAGTCTCCTTAAGCGTTTCTGCTTCTACCTCTGACCCTAGCGGTCCAGGCCCCATTCTCATTCACAGTTGTGCAGTACAACCCCTGCCACTGATGCAGATAACCTGCCCACATTTTCAACTCTGACCGATCCTTGAGATCAAGTCCTCTCATTCCATCCATAATCTGCAGTAAAGCATGAGCTGCTGAGTCGTCGTATGACCGACTTTGCGCTGCCATCTCAAAGAGATGCCAGATATCTTTACCCCTCAACTACCTCCTCCAACTAACTGATTCGTCCCAGCTCATAAATCACCAGGTGCTAACTGCCTGGGAACCCATAGCCCACGTCAAGAGTGAAGGAGGTAGAAAGGATGGAAATATAAACATGTAAACCTCTACCTCTGGTCTTCAAGATCTCGTTCCCTGTCTCTATCCTAAGATAGTCAGTGGAACACACAGGTCACTGCTGCCAGTGACGCTGTAGCATGAACACAGATGTTGCCTTGTGTCTCTCATCCTTGTCACTCGAGCCGAGTTTCATTTACCGATCCGCGGCAGGCTTCAAGCCTAAGGCCTCGCTCTATGGGACCATGGGTGCACCCATCTCCAGTAGACCTCATCGACATCTCCCATCCCCTCCCTCCTTGCACACATTGATTTGTCCCCGCCCTTGCCCTCGCCCCTGCCCCCGCCCCAGCCCCAGCCCCAGCCCCAGCCCATGCCCCAGCCCCAGCTTAGCCCCAGCCCCAGCCCCAGCCCCAACAATGGCCTGGAACTCCCTGTAAAACCATATAGCTCTCATGGCAGTGAAGCAGGGAGGAGGAATAGAGATATACAACTCCACCTCTGAGCCTGGAGAGCGAGTCACTGAGTGCCTGAGTTCCGTTCACAGATCTGTAGCAGAACATCTGCCTATGAGTCCCTACACCCATATCCCAACTCCAGAAATCCCACACCCAACCACTCATTGATTGACACCAGTCCCCAAAGCAAGAAACTCCCTAGCACACATAAGGCCGCTCATACCGGTGATTCAAATAAGATGACTGCGGATCTTGAGCTGTAACTCTGAATGCCATGATCCGGTCCCCGTGGTTCATCCACTGATCTGCAGGAGGGTATCTGCCGCTAATTCCCCCTCTCAAGCAGACTACTCCTCCCCAGTAGATGCCACAGATGTGCATCTGTCACTTACCTACTCTGAGTCACCGATTGCTCACAGATACCAAATGCAAGAGGAACTCACTGGAGTGTACAGGCCACTCCTTACAGTGGAACTGGTAGTAGAATTACAGATTGTCAATCTACATCCTAGCCACCAGATCCAATTGCCCAGTTCGATGGACAGACCTGGAATCGAACATCTGTGTTTGAGTTCCTCTAACCCCACCGCCTGTGGCCATCTCCAAGAGATCCCAGACACTTTACCTCACCAGTAACCTCCTCCACCTCATGGTTATGTCCCAGCCCCCAAATCCACCAGACACCCCTGCCAGTGAAGCAGATAGTCTCCTTAAGGGTTTCTGCTTCTACCTCTGACCCTAGCGGTCCAGGCCCCATTCTCATCCACAGTTGTGCAGTACAACCCCTGCCACTGATGCAGATAACCTGCCCACATTTGCAACTCTGTCCGATCCTTGAGATCAAGTCCTCTCGTTCCATCCATAATCTGCAGTAAAGCATGAGCTGCTGAGTGGTCGTATGACCGACTTTGCGCTGCCATCTCAAAGAGATGCCAGATATCTTTACCCCTCAACTACCTCCTCCAACTAACTGATTCGTCCCAGCTCATAAATCACCAGGTGCTAACTGCCTGGGAACCCATAGCCCACGTCAAGAGTGAAGGAGGTAGAAAGGATGGAAATATAAACATGTAAACCTCTACCTCTGATCTTCAAGATCTCGTTCCCTGTCTCTATCCTAAGATAGTCAGTGGAACACACAGGTCACTGCTGCCAGTGACGCTATAGCATGAACACAGATGTTGCCTTGTGTCTCTCATCCTTGTCAGTCGAGCCGAGTTTCATTTACCGATCCGCGGCAGGCTTCAAGCCTAAGGCCTCGCTCTATGGGACCATGGGTGCACCCATCTCCAGTAGACCTCATCGACATCTCCCATCCCCTCCCTCCTTGCACACATTGATTTGTCCCCGCCCTTGCCCTCGCCCCCGCCCCAGCCCCAGCCCCAGCCCCAGCCCATGCCCATGCCCTAGCCCCAGCTTAGCCCCAGCCCCAGCCCCAGCCCCAACAAAGGCCTGGAACTCCCTGTAAAACTATATAGCTCTCATGGCAGTGAAGCAGGTAGGAGGAATAGAGATATACAACTCCACCTCTGAGCCTGGAGAGCGAGTCACTGAGTGCCTGAGTTCCGTTCACTGATCTGTAGCAGAACATCTGCCTATGAGTCCCTACACCCATATCCCAACTCCAGAAATCCCACACCCAACCACTCATGGATTGACACCAGTCCCCAAAGCAAGAAACTCCCTAGCACACATAAGGCCGCTCATACCGGTGATTCAAATAAGATGACTGCGGATCTTGAGCTGTAACTCTGAATGCCATGATCCGGTCCCCGTGGTTCATCCACTGATCTGCAGGAGGGTATCTGCCGCTAATTCCCCCTCTCAAGCAGACTACTCCTCCCCAGTAGATGCCACAGATGTGCATCTGTCACTTACCTGCTCTGAGTCACCGATTGCTCACAGATACCAAATGCAAGAGGAACTCACTGGAGTGTACAGGCCACTCCTTACAGTGGAACTGGTAGTAGAATTACAGATTGTCAATCTACATCCTAGCCACCAGATCCAATTGCCCAGTTCGATGGACAGACCTGGAATCGAACATCTGTGTTTGAGTTCCTCTAACCCCACCGCCTGTGGCCATCTCCAAGAGATCCCAGACACTTTACCTCACCAGTAACCTCCTCCACCTCATGGTTATGTCCCAGCCCCCAAATCCACCAGACACCCCTGCCAGTGAAGCAGATAGTCTCCTTAAGGGTTTCTGCTTCTACCTCTGACCCTAGCGGTCCAGGCCCCATTCTCATCCACAGTTGTGCAGTAAAACCCCTGCCACTGATGCAGATAACCTGCCCACATTTTCAACTCTGTCCGATCCTTGAGATCAAGTCCTCTCGTTCCATCCATAATCTGCAGTAAAGCATGAGCTGCTGAGTCGTCGTATGACCGACTTTGCGCTGCCATCTCAAAGAGATGCCAGATATCTTTACCCGTCAACTACATCCTCCAACTAACTGATTCGTCCCAGCTCATAAATCACCAGGTGCTAACTGCCTGGGAACCCATAGCCCACGTCAAGAGTGAAGGAGGTAGAAAGGATGGAAATATAAACATGTAAACCTCTACCTCTGATCTTCAAGATCTCGTTCCCTGTCTCTATCCTAAGATAGTCAGTGGAACACACAGGTCACTGCTGCCAGTGACGCTATAGCATGAACACAGATGTTGCCTTGTGTCTCTCATCCTTGTCAGTCGAGCCGAGTTTCATTTACCGATCCGCGGCAGGCTTCAAGCCTAAGGCCTCGCTCTATGGGACCATGGGTGCACCCATCTCCAGTAGACCTCATCGACATCTCCCATCCCCTCCCTCCTTGCACACATTGATTTGTCCCCGCACTTGCACTTGCCCCTGCCCCAGCCCCAGCCCCAGCCCATGCCATAGCCCCAGCTTAGCCCCAGCCCCAGCCCCAGCCCCAACAATGGCCTGGAACTCCCTGTAAAACCATATAGCTCTCATGGCAGTGAAGCAGGTAGGAGGAATAGAGATATACAACTCCACCTCTGAGCTGGAGAGCGAGTCACTGAGTGCCTGAGTTCCGTTCACAGATCTGTAGCAGAACATCTGCCTATGAGTCCCTACACCCATATCCCAACTCCAGAAATCCCACACCCAACCACTCATTGATTGACACCAGTCCCCAAAGCAAGAAACTCCCTAGCACACATAAGGCCGCTCATACCGGTGATTCAAATAAGATGACTGCGGATCTTGAGCTGTAACTCTGAATGCCATGATCCGGTCCCCGTGGTTCATCCACTGATCTGCAGGAGGGTATCTGCCGCTAATTCCCCCTCTCAAGCAGACTACTCCTCCCCAGTAGATGCCACAGATGTGCATCTGTCACTTACCTACTCTGAGTCACCGATTGCTCACAGATACCAAATGCAAGAGGAACTCACTGGAGTGTACAGGCCACTCCTTACAGTGGAACTGGTAGTAGAATTACAGATTGTCAATCTACATCCTAGCCACCAGATCCAATTGCCCAGTTCAATGGACAGACCTGGAATCGAACATCTGTGTTTGAGTTCCTCTAACCCCACCGCCTGTGGCCATCTCCAAGAGATCCCAGACACTTTACCTCACCAGTAACCTCCTCCACCTCATGGTTATGTCCCAGCCACCAAATCCACCAGACACCCCTGCCAGTGAAGCAGATAGTCTCCTTAAGCGTTTCTGCTTCTACCTCTGACCCTAGCGGTCCAGGCCCCATTCTCATTCACAGTTGTGCAGTACAACCCCTGCCACTGATGCAGATAACCTGCCCACATTTTCAACTCTGACCGATCCTTGAGATCAAGTCCTCTCATTCCATCCATAATCTGCAGTAAAGCATGAGCTGCTGAGTCGTCGTATGACCGACTTTGCGCTGCCATCTCAAAGAGATGCCAGATATCTTTACCCCTCAACTACCTCCTCCAACTAACTGATTCGTCCCAGCTCATAAATCACCAGGTGCTAACTGCCTGGGAACCCATAGCCCACGTCAAGAGTGAAGGAGGTAGAAAGGATGGAAATATAAACATGTAAACCTCTACCTCTGGTCTTCAAGATCTCGTTCCCTGTCTCTATCCTAAGATAGTCAGTGGAACACACAGGTCACTGCTGCCAGTGACGCTGTAGCATGAACACAGATGTTGCCTTGTGTCTCTCATCCTTGTCAGTCGAGCCGAGTTTCATTTACCGATCCGCGGCAGGCTTCAAGCCTAAGGCCTCGCTCTATGGGACCATGGGTGCACCCATCTCCAGTAGACCTCATCGACATCTCCCATCCCCTCCCTCCTTGCACACATTGATTTGTCCCCGCCCTTGCCCTCGCCCCCGCCCCAGCCCCAGCCCCAGCCCCAGCCCATGCCCCAGCCCCAGCTTAGCCCCAGCCCCAGCCCCAGCCCCAACAATGGCCTGGAACTCCCTGTAAAACCATATAGCTCTCATGGCATGAAGCAGGTAGGAGGAATAGAGATATACAACTCCACCTCTGAGCCTGGAGAGCGAGTCACTGAGTGCCTGAGTTCCGTTCACAGATCTGTAGCAGAACATCTGCCTATGAGTCCCTACACCCATATCCCAACTCCAGAAATCCCACACCCAACCACTCATTGATTGACACCAGTCCCCAAAGCAAGAAACTCCCTAGCACACATAAGGCCGCTCATACCGGTGATTCAAATAAGATGACTGCGGATCTTGAGCTGTAACTCTGAATGCCATGATCCGGTCCCCGTGGTTCATCCACTGATCTGCAGGAGGGTATCTGCCGCTAATTCCCCCTCTCAAGCAGACTACTCCTCCCCAGTAGATGCCACAGATGTGCATCTGTCACTTACCTACTCTGAGTCACCGATTGCTCACAGATACCAAATGCAAGAGGAACTCACTGGAGTGTACAGGCCACTCCTTACAGTGGAACTGGTAGTAGAATTACAGATTGTCAATCTACATCCTAGCCACCAGATCCAATTGCCCAGTTCGATGGACAGACCTGGAATCGAACATCTGTGTTTGAGTTCCTCTAACCCCACCGCCTGTGGCCATCTCCAAGAGATCCCAGACACTTTACCTCACCAGTAACCTCCTCCACCTCATGGTTATGTCCCAGCCCCCAAATCCACCAGACACCCCTGCCAGTGAAGCAGATAGTCTCCTTAAGGGTTTCTGCTTCTACCTCTGACCCTAGCGGTCCAGGCCCCATTCTCATCCACAGTTGTGCAGTACAACCCCTGCCACTGATGCAGATAACCTGCCCACATTTGCAACTCTGTCCGATCCTTGAGATCAAGTCCTCTCGTTCCATCCATAATCTGCAGTAAAGCATCAGCTGCTGAGTGGTCGTATGACCGACTTTGCGCTGCCATCTCAAAGAGATGCCAGATATCTTTACCCCTCAACTACCTCCTCCAACTAACTGATTCGTCCCAGCTCATAAATCACCAGGTGCTAACTGCCTGGGAACCCATAGCCCATGTCAAGAGTGAAGGAGGTAGAAAGGATGGAAATATAAACATGTAAACCTCTAACTCTGATCTTCAAGATCTCGTTCCCTGTCTCTATCCTAAGATAGTCAGTGGAACACACAGGTCACTGCTGCCAGTGACGCTATAGCATGAACACAGATGTTGCCTTGTGTCTCTCATCCTTGTCAGTCGAGCCGAGTTTCATTTACCGATCCGCGGCAGGCTTCAAGCCTAAGGCCTCGCTCTATGGGACCATGGGTGCACCCATCTCCAGTAGACCTCATCGACATCTCCCATCCCCTCCCTCCTTGCACACATTGATTTGTCCCCGCCCTTGCCCTCGCCCCCGCCCCAGCCCCAGGCCCAGCCCCAGCCCCAGCCCATGCCCCAGCCCCAGCTTAGCCCCAGCCCCAGCCCCAGCCCCAAAAATGGCCTGGAACTCCCTGTAAAACCATATAGCTCTCATGGCAGTGAAGCAGGGAGGAGGAATAGAGATATACAACTCCACCTCTGAGCCTGGAGAGCGAGTCACTGAGTGCCTGAGTTCCGTTCACAGATCTGTAGCAGAACATCTGCCTATGAGTCCCTACACCCATATCCCAACTCCAGAAATCCCACACCCAACCACTCATTGATTGACACCAGTCCCCAAAGCAAGAAACTCCCTAGCACACATAAGGCCGCTCATACCGGTGATTCAAATAAGATGACTGCGGATCTTGAGCTGTAACTCTGAATGCCATGATCCGGTCCCCGTGGTTCATCCACTGATCTGCAGGAGGGTATCTGCCGCTAATTCCCCCTCTCAAGCAGACTACTCCTCCCCAGTAGATGCCACAGATGTGCATCTGTCACTTACCTACTCTGAGTCACCGATTGCTCACAGATACCAAATGCAAGAGGAACTCACTGGAGTGTACAGGCCACTCCTTACAGTGGAACTGGTAGTAGAATTACAGATTGTCAATCTACATCCTAGCCACCAGATCCAATTGCCCAGTTCGATGGACAGACCTGGAATCGAACATCTGTGTTTGAGTTCCTCTAACCCCACCGCCTGTGGCCATCTCCAAGAGATCCCAGACACTTTACCTCACCAGTAACCTCCTCCACCTCATGGTTATGTCCCAGCCCCCAAATCCACCAGACACCCCTGCCAGTGAAGCAGATAGTCTCCTTAAGTATTTCTGCTTCTACCTCTGACCCTAGCGGTCCAGGCCCCATTCTCATCCACAGTTGTGCAGTACAACCCCTGCCACTGATGCAGATAATCTGCCCACATTTTCAACTCTGTCCGATCCTTGAGATCAAGTCCTCTCGTTCCATCCATAATCTGCAGTAAAGCATGAGCTGCTGAGTCGTCGTATGACCGACTTTGCGCCTGCCATCTCAAAGAGATGCCAGATATCTTTACCCCTCAACTACCTCCTCCAACTAACTGATTCGTCCCAGCTCATAAATCACCAGGTGCTAACTGCCTGGGAACCCATAGCCCACGTCAAGAGTGAAGGAGGTAGAAAAGATGGAAATATAAACATGTAAACCTCTAACTCTGATCTTCAAGATCTCGTTCCCTGTCTCTATCCTAAGATAGTCAGTGGAACACACAGGTCACTGCTGCCAGTGACGCTGTAGCATGAACACAGATGTTGCCTTGTGTCTCTCATCCTTGTCACTCGAGCCGAGTTTCATTTACCGATCCGCGGTAGGCTTCAAGCCTAAGGCCTCGCTCTATGGGACCATGGGTGCACCCATCTCCAGTAGACCTCATCGACATCTCCCATCCCCTCCCTCCTTGCACACATTGATTTGTCCCCGCCCTTGCCCTCGCCCCCGCCCCCGCCCCCGCCCCAGCCCCAGTCCCAGCCCCAGCCCCAGCCCCAGCCCATGCCCCAGCCCCAGCTTAGCCCCAGCCCCAGCCCCAGCCCCAAAAATGGCCTGGAACTCCCTGTAAAACCATATAGCTCTCATGGCAGTGAAGCAGGTAGGAGGAATAGAGATATACAACTCCACCTCTGAGCCTGGAGAGCGAGTCACTGAGTGCCTGAGTTCCGTTCACAGATCTGTAGCAGAACATCTGCCTATGAGTTCCTACACCCATATCCCAACTCCAGAAATCCCACACCCAACCACTCATTGATTGACACCAGTCCCCAAAGCAAGAAACTCCCTAGCACACATAAGGCCGCTCATACCGGTGATTCAAATAAGATGACTGCGGATCTTGAGCTGTAACTCTGAATGCCATGATCCGGTCCCCGTGGTTCATCCACTGATCTGCAGGAGGGTATCTGCCGCTAATTCCCCCTCTCAAGCAGACTACTCCTCCCCAGTAGATGCCACAGATGTGCATCTGTCACTTACCTACTCTGAGTCACCGATTGCTCATAGATACCAAATGCAAGAGGAACTCACTGGAGTGTACAGGCCACTCCTTACAGTGGAACTGGTAGTAGAATTACAGATTGTCAATCTACATCCTAGCCACCAGATCCAATTGCCCAGTTCGATGGACAGACCTGGAATCGAACATCTGTGTTTGAGTTCCTCTAACCCCACCGCCTGTGGCCATCTCCAAGAGATCCCAGACACTTTACCTCACCAGTAACCTCCTCCACCTCATGGTTATGTCCCAGCCCCCAAATCCACCAGACACCCCTGCCAGTGAAGCAGATAGTCTCCTTAAGGGTTTCTGCTTCTACCTCTGACCCTAGCGGTCCAGGCCCCATTCTCATCCACAGTTGTGCAGTACAACCCCTGCCACTGATGCAGATAACCTGCCCACATTTTCAACTCTGTCCGATCCTTGAGATCAAGTCCTCTCGTTCCATCCATAATCTGCAGTAAAGCATGAGCTGCTGAGTCGTCGTATGACCGACTTTGCGCTGCCATCTCAAAGAGATGCCAGATATCTTTACCCCTCAACTACCTCCTCCAACTAACTGATTCGTCCCAGCTCATAAATCACCAGGTGCTAACTGCCTGGGAACCCATAGCCCACGTCAAGAGTGAAGGAGGTAGAAAGGATGGAAATATAAACATGTAAACCTCTAACTCTGATCTTCAAGATCTCGTTCCCTGTCTCTATCCTAAGATAGTCAGTGGAACACACAGGTCACTGCTGCCAGTGACGCTGTAGCATGAACACAGATGTTGCCTTGTGTCTCTCATCCTTGTCAGTCGAGCCGAGTTTCATTTACCGATCCGCGGCAGGCTTCAAGCCTAAGGCCTCGCTCTATGGGACCATGGGTGCACCCATCTCCAGTAGACCTCATCGACATCTCCCATCCCCTCCCTCCTTGCACACATTGATTTGTCCCCGCCCTTGCCCTCGCCCCCGCCCCAGCCCCAGCCCCAGCCCCAGCCCATGCCCTAGCCCCAGCTTAGCCCCAGCCCCAGCCCCAGCCCCAACAATGGCCTGGAACTCCCTGTAAAACCATATAGCTCTCATGGCAGTGAAGCAGGTAGGAGGAATAGAGATATACAACTCCACCTCTGAGCCTGGAGAGCGAGTCACTGAGTGCCTGAGTTCCGTTCACAGATCTGTAGCAGAACATCTGCCTATGAGTCCCTACACCCATATCCCAACTCCAGAAATCCCACACCCAACCACTCATGGATTGACACCAGTCCCCAAAGCAAGAAACTCCCTAGCACACATAAGGCCGCTCATACCGGTGATTCAAATAAGATGACTGCGGATCTTGAGCTGTAACTCTGAATGCCATGATCCGGTCCCCGTGGTTCATCCACTGATCTGCAGGAGGGTATCTGCCGCTAATTCCCCCTCTCAAGCAGACTACTCCTCCCCAGTAGATGCCACAGATGTGCATCTGTCACTTACCTACTCTGAGTCACCGATTGCTCACAGATACCAAATGCAAGAGGAACTCACTGGAGTGTACAGGCCACTCCTTACAGTGGAACTGGTAGTAGAATTACAGATTGTCAATCTACATCCTAGCCACCAGATCCAATTGCCCAGTTCGATGGACAGACCTGGAATCGAACATCTGTGTTTGAGTTCCTCTAACCCCACCGCCTGTGGCCATCTCCAAGAGATCCCAGACACTTTACCTCACCAGTAACCTCCTCCACCTCATGGTTATGTCCCAGCCCCCAAATCCACCAGACACCCCTGCCAGTGAAGCAGATAGTCTCCTTAAGTATTTCTGCTTCTACCTCTGAACCTAGCGGTCCAGGCCCCATTCTCATCCACAGTTGTGCAGTACAACCCCTGCCACTGATGCAGATAATCTGCCCACATTTTCAACTCTGTCCGATCCTTGAGATCAAGTCCTCTCGTTCCATCCATAATCTGCAGTAAAGCATGAGCTGCTGAGTCGTCGTATGACCGACTTTGCGCTGCCATCTCAAAGAGATGCCAGATATCTTTACCCCTCAACTACCTCCTCCAACTAACTGATTCGTCCCAGCTCATAAATCACCAGGTGCTAACTGCCTGGGAACCCATAGCCCACGTCAAGAGTGAAGGAGGTAGAAAAGATGGAAATATAAACATGTAAACCTCTAACTCTGATCTTCAAGATCTCGTTCCCTGTCTCTATCCTAAGATAGTCAGTGGAACACACAGGTCACTGCTGCCAGTGACGCTGTAGCATGAACACAGATGTTGCCTTGTGTCTCTCATCCTTGTCAGTCGAGCCGAGTTTCATTTACCGATCCGCGGTAGGCTTCAAGCCTAAGGCCTCGCTCTATGGGACCATGGGTGCACCCATCTCCAGTAGACCTCATCGACATCTCCCATCCCCTCCCTCCTTGCACACATTGATTTGTCCCCGCCCTTGCCCTCGCCCCCGTCCCCGCCCCCGCCCCAGCCCCAGTCCCAGCCCCAGCCCCAGCCCCAGCCCATGCCCCAGCCCCAGCTTAGCCCCAGCCCCAGCCCCAGCCCCAAAAATGGCCTGGAACTCCCTGTAAAACCATATAGCTCTCATGGCAGTGAAGCAGGTAGGAGGAATACAGATATACAACTCCACCTCTGAGCCTGGAGAGCGAGTCACTGAGTGCCTGAGTTCCGTTCACAGATCTGTAGCAGAATATCTGCCTATGAGTCCCTACACCCATATCCCAACTCCAGAAATCCCACACCCAACCACTCATGGATTGACACCAGTCCCCAAAGCAAGAAACTCCCTAGCACACATAAGGCCGCTCATACCGGTGATTCAAATAAGATGACTGCGGATCTTGAGCTGTAACTCTGAATGCCATGATCCGGTCCCCGTGGTTCATCCACTGATCTGCAGGAGGGTATCTGCCGCTAATTCCCCCTCTCAAGCAGACTACTCCTCCCCAGTAGATGCCACAGATGTGCATCTGTCACTTACCTACTCTGAGTCACCGATTGCTCACAGATACCAAATGCAAGAGGAACTCACTGGAGTGTACAGGCCACTCCTTACAGTGGAACTGGTAGTAGAATTACAGATTGTCAATCTACATCCTAGCCACCAGATCCAATTGCCCAGTTCGATGGACAGACCTGGAATCGAACATCTGTGTTTGAGTTCCTCTAACCCCACCGCCTGTGGCCATCTCCAAGAGATCCCAGACACTTTACCTCACCAGTAACCTCCTCCACCTCATGGTTATGTCCCAGCCCCCAAATCCACCAGACACCCCTGCCAGTGAAGCAGATAGTCTCCTTAAGGGTTTCTGCTTCTACCTCTGACCCTAGCGGTCCAGGCCCCATTCTCATCCACAGTTGTGCAGTACAACCCCTGCCACTGATGCAGATAACCTGCCCACATTTTCAACTCTGTCCGATCCTTGAGATCAAGTCCTCTCGTTCCATCCATAATCTGCAGTAAAGCATGAGCTGCTGAGTCGTCGTATGACCGACTTTGCGCTGCCATCTCAAAGAGATGCCAGATATCTTTACCCCTCAACTACCTCCTCCAACTAACTGATTCGTCCCAGCTCATAAATCACCAGGTGCTAACTGCCTGGGAACCCATAGCCCACGTCAAGAGTGAAGGAGGTAGAAAGGATGGAAATATAAACATGTAAACCTCTAACTCTGATCTTCAAGATCTCGTTCCCTGTCTCTATCCTAAGATAGTCAGTGGAACACACAGGTCACTGCTGCCAGTGACGCTGTAGCATGAACACAGATGTTGCCTTGTGTCTCTCATCCTTGTCAGTCGAGCCGAGTTTCATTTACCGATCCGCGGCAGGCTTCAAGCCTAAGGCCTCGCTCTATGGGACCATGGGTGCACCCATCTCCAGTATACCTCATCGACATCTCCCATCCCCTCCCTCCTTGCACACATTGATTTGTCCCCGCCCTTGCCCTCGCCCCCGCCCCAGCCCCAGCCCCAGCCCATGCCCTAGCCCCAGCTTAGCCCCAGCCCCAGCCCCAGCCCCAACAATGGCCTGGAACTCCCTGTAAAACCATATAGCTCTCATGGCAGTGAAGCAGGTAGGAGGAATAGAGATATACAACTCCACCTCTGAGCCTGGAGAGCGAGTCACTGAGTGCCTGAGTTCCGTTCACAGATCTGTAGCAGAACATCTGCCTATGAGTCCCTACACCCATATCCCAACTCCAGAAATCCCACACCCAACCACTCATGGATTGACACCAGTCCCCAAAGCAAGAAACTCCCTAGCACACATAAGGACGCTCATACCGGTGATTCAAATAAGATGACTGCGGATCTTGAGCTGTAACTCTGAATGCCATGATCCGGTCCCCGTGGTTCATCCACTGATCTGCAGGAGGGTATCTGCCGCTAATTCCCCCTCTCAAGCAGACTACTCCTCCCCAGTAGATGCCACAGATGTGCATCTGTCACTTACCTACTCTGAGTCACCGATTGCTCACAGATACCAAATGCAAGAGGAACTCACTGGAGTGTACAGGCCACTCCTTACAGTGGAACTGGTAGTAGAATTACAGATTGTCAATCTACATCCTAGCCACCAGATCCAATTGCCCAGTTCAATGGACAGACCTGGAATCGAACATCTGTGTTTGAGTTCCTCTAACCCCACCGCCTGTGGCCATCTCCAAGAGATCCCAGACACTTTACCTCACCAGTAACCTCCTCCACCTCATGGTTATGTCCCAGCCCCCAAATCCACCAGACACCCCTGCCAGTGAAGCAGATAGTCTCCTTAAGGGTTTCTGCTTCTACCTCTGACCCTAGCGGTCCAGGCCCCATTCTCATCCACAGTTGTGCAGTACAACCCCTGCCACTGATGCAGATAACCTGCCCACATTTTCAACTCTGTCCGATCCTTGAGATCAAGTCCTCTCGTTCCATCCATAATCTGCAGTAAAGCATGAGCTGCTGAGTCGTCGTATGACCGACTTTGCGCTGCCATCTCAAAGAGATGCCAGATATCTTTACCCCTCAACTACCTCCTCCAACTAACTGATTCGTCCCAGCTCATAAATCACCAGGTGCTAACTGCCTAGGAACCCATAGCCCACGTCAAGAGTGAAGGAGGTAGAAAGGATGGAAATATAAACATGTAAACCTCTAACTCTGATCTTCAAGATCTCGTTCCCTGTCTCTATCCTAAGATAGTCAGTGGAACACACAGGTCACTGCTGCCAGTGACGCTGTAGCATGAACACAGATGTTGCCTTGTGTCTCTCATCCTTGTCAGTCGAGCCGAGTTTCATTTACCGATCCGCGGAAGGCTTCAAGCCTAAGGCCTCGCTCTATGGGACCATGGGTGCACCCATCTCCAGTAGACCTCATCGACATCTCCCATCCCCTCCCTCCTTGCACACATTGATTTGTCCCTGCCCTTGCCCTCGCCCCCGCCCCAGCCCCAGCCCCAGCCCCAGCCCATGCCCCAGCCCCAGCTTAGCCCCAGCCCCAGCCCCAGCCCCAACAATGGCCTGGAACTCCCTGTAAAACCATATAGCTCTCATGGCAGTGAAGCAGGGAGGAGGAATAGAGATATACAACTCCACCTCTGAGCCTGGAGAGCGAGTCACTGAGTGCCTGAGTTCCGTTCACAGATCTGTAGCAGAACATCTGCCTATGAGTCCCTACACCCATATCCCAACTCCAGAAATCCCACACCCAACCACTCATGGATTGACACCAGTCCCCAAAGCAAGAAACTCCCTAGCACACATAAGGCCGCTCATACCGGTGATTCAAATAAGATGACTGCGGATCTTGAGCCGTAACTCTGAATGCCATGATCCGGTCCCCGTGGTTCATCCACTGATCTGCAGGAGGGTATCTGCCGCTAATTCCCCCTCTCAAGCAGACTACTCCTCCCCAGTAGAAGCCACAGATGTGCATCTGTCACTTACCTACTCTGAGTCACCGATTGCTCACAGATACCAAATGCAAGAGGAACTGACTGGAGTGTACAGGCCACTCCTTACAGTGGAACTGGTAGTAGAATTACAGATTGTCAATCTACATCCTAGCAACCAGATCCAATTGCCCAGTTCGATGGACAGACCTGGAATCGAACATCTGTGTTTGAGTTCCTCTAACCCCACCGCCTGTGGCCATCTCCAAGAGATCCCAGACACTTTACCTCACCAGTAACCTCCTCCACCTCATGGTTATGTCCCAGCCCCCAAATCCACCAGACATCCCTGCCAGTGAAGCAGATAGTCTCCTTAAGGGTTTCTGCTTCTACCTCTGACCCTAGCGGTCCAGGCCCCATTCTCATCCACAGTTGTGCAGTACAACCCCTGCCACTGATGCAGATAACCTGCCCACATTTTCAACTGTGTCCGATCCTTGAGATCAAGTCCTCTCGTTCCATCCATAATCTGCAGTAAAGCATGAGCTGCTGAGTCGTCGTATGACCGACTTTGCGCTGCCATCTCAAAGAGATGCCAGATATCTTTACCCCTCAACTACCTCCTCCAACTAACTGATTCGTCCCAGCTCATAAATCACCAGGTGCTAACTGCCTGGGAACCCATAGCCCACGTCAAGAGTGAAGGAGGTAGAAAGGATGGAAATATAAACATGTAAACCTCTAACTCTGATCTTCAAGATCTCGTTCCCTGTCTCTATCCTAAGATAGTCAGTGGAACACACAGGTCACTGCTGCCAGTGACGCTGTAGCATGAACACAGATGTTGCCTTGTGTCTCTCATCCTTGTCAGTCGAGCCGAGTTTCATTTACCGATCCGAGGCAGGCTTCAAGCCTAAGGCCTCGCTCTATGGGACCATGGGTGCACCCATCTCCAGTAGACCTCATCAACATCTCCCATCCCCTCCCTCCTTGCACACATTGATTTGTCCCCGCCCTTGCCCTCGCCCCCGCCCCAGCCCCATCCCCAGCCCATGCCCCAGCCCCACCTTAGCCACAGCCCCAGCCCCAGCCCCAACAATGGCCTGGAACTCCCTGTAAAACCATATAGCTCTCATGGCAGTGAAGCAGGTAGGAGGAATAGAGATATACAACTCCACCTCTGAGCCTGGAGAGCGAGTCACTGAGTGCCTGAGTTCCGTTCACAGATCTGTAGCAGAACATCTGCCTATGAGTCCCTACACCCATATCCCAACTCCAGAAATCCCACACCCAACCACTCATTGATTGACACCAGTCCCCAAAGCAAGAAACTCCCTAGCACACATAAGGCCGCTCATACCGGTGATTCAAATAAGATGACTGCGGATCTTGAGCTGTAACTCTGAATGCCATGATCCGGTCCCCGTGGTTCATCCACTGATCTGCAGGAGGGTATCTGCCGCTAATTCCCCCTCTCAAGCAGACTACTCCTCCCCAGTAGATGCCACAGATGTGCATCTGTCACTTACCTACTCTGAGTCACCGATTGCTCACAGATACCAAATGCAAGAGGAACTCACTGGAGTGTACAGGCCACTCCTTACAGTGGAACTGGTAGTAGAATTACAGATTGTCAATCTACATCCTAGCCACCAGATCCAATTGCCCAGTTCGATGGACAGACCTGGAATCGAACATCTGTGTTTGAGTTCCTCTAACCCCACCGCCTGTGGCCATCTCCAAGAGATCCCAGACACTTTACCTCACCAGTAACCTCCTCCACCTCATGGTTATGTCCCAGCCCCCAAATCCACCAGACACCCCTGCCAGTGAAGCAGATAGTCTCCTTAAGGGTTTCTGCTTCTACCTCTGACCCTAGCGGTCCAGGCCCCATTCTCATCCACAGTTGTGCAGTACAACCCCTGCCACTGATGCAGATAACCTGCCCACATTTTCAACTCTGTCCGATCCTTGAGATCAAGTCCTCTCGTTCCATCCATAATCTGCAGTAAAGCATGAGCTGCTGAGTCGTCGTATGACCGACTTTGCGCTGCCATCTCAAAGAGATGCCAGATATCTTTACCCCTCAACTACCTCCTCCAACTAACTGATTCGTCCCAGCTCATAAATCACCAGGTGCTAACTGCCTGGGAACCCATAGCCCACGTCAAGAGTGAAGGAGGTAGAAAGGATGGAAATATAAACATGTAAACCTCTAACTCTGATCTTCAAGATCTCGTTCCCTGTCTCTATCCTAAGATAGTCAGTGGAACACACAGGTCACTGCTGCCAGTGACGCTGTAGCATGAACACAGATGTTGCCTTGTGTCTCTCATCCTTGTCAGTCGAGCCGAGTTTCATTTACCGATCCGCGGCAGGCTTCAAGCCTAAGGCCTCGCTCTATGGGACCATGGATGCACCCATCTCCAGTAGACCTCTTCGACATCTCCCATCCCCTCCCTCCTTGCACACATTGATTTGTCCCCGCCCTTGCCCTCGCCCCCGCCCCAGCCCCAGCCCCAGCCCATGCCCCAGCCCCAGCTTAGCCCCAGCCCCAGCCCCAGCCCCAACAATGGCCTGGAACTCCCTATAAAACCATATAGCTCTCATGGCAGTGAAGCAGGTAGGAGGAATAGAGATATACAACTCCACCTCTGAGCCTGGAGAGCGAGTCACTGAGTGCCTGAGTTCCGTTCACAGATCTGTAGCAGAACATCTGCCTATGAGTCCCTACACCCATATCCCAACTCCAGAAATCCCACACCCAACCACTCATTGATTGACACCAGTCCCCAAAGCAAGAAACTCCCTAGCACACATAAGGCCGCTCATACCGGTGATTCAAATAAGATGACTGTGGATCTTGAGCTGTAACTCTGAATGCCATGATCCGGTCCCCGTGGTTCATCCACTGATCTGCAGGAGGGTATCTGCCGCTAATTCCCCCTCTCAAGCAGACTACTCCTCCCCAGTAGATGCCACAGATGTGCATCTGTCACTTACCTACTCTGAGTCACCGATTGCTCACAGATACCAAATGCAAGAGGAACTCACTGGAGTGTACAGGCCACTCCTTACAGTGGAACTGGTAGTAGAATTACAGATTGTCAATCTACATCCTAGCCACCAGATCCAATTGCCCAGTTCGATGGACAGACCTGGAATCGAACATCTGTGTTTGAGTTCCTCTAACCCCACCGCCTGTGGCCATCTCCAAGAGATCCCAGACACTTTACCTCACCAGTAACCTCCTCCACCTCATGGTTATGTCCAGCCCCCAAATCCACCAGACACCCCTGCCAGTGAAGCAGATAGTCTCCTTAAGGGTTTCTGCTTCTACCTCTGACCCTAGCGGTCCAGGCCCCATTCTCATCCACAGTTGTGCAGTACAACCCCTGCCACTGATGCAGATAACCTGCCCACATTTTCAACTCTGTCCGATCCTTGAGATCAAGTCCTCTCGTTCCATCCATAATCTGCAGTAAAGCATGAGCTGCTGAGTCGTCGTATGACCGACTTTGCGCCTGCCATCTCAAAGAGATGCCAGATATCTTTAACCCTCAACTACCTCCTCCAACTAACTGATTCGTCCCAGCTCATAAATCACCAGGTGCTAACTGCCTGGGAACCCATAGCCCACGTCAAGAGTGAAGGAGGTAGAAAGGATGGAAATATAAACATGTAAACCTCTAACTCTGATCTTCAAGATCTCGTTCCCTGTCTCTATCCTAAGATAGTCAGTGGAACACACAGGTCACTGCTGCCAGTGACGCTGTAGCATGAACACAGATGTTGCCTTGTGTCTCTCATCCTTGTCAGTCGAGCCGAGTTTCATTTACCGATCCGCGGCAGGCTTCAAGCCTAAGGCCTCGCTCTATGGGACCATGGATGCACCCATCTCCAGTAGACCTCTTCGACATCTCCCATCCCCTCCCTCCTTGCACACATTGATTTGTCCCCGCCCTTGCCCTCGCCCCCGCCCCAGCCCCAGCCCCAGCCCATGCCCCAGCCCCAGCTTAGCCCCAGCCCCAGCCCCAGCCCCAACAATGGCCTGGAACTCCCTATAAAACCATATAGCTCTCATGGCAGTGAAGCAGGTAGGAGGAATAGAGATATACAACTCCACCTCTGAGCCTGGAGAGCGAGTCACTGAGTGCCTGAGTTCCGTTCACAGATCTGTAGCAGAACATCTGCCTATGAGTCCCTACACCCATATCCCAACTCCAGAAATCCCACACCCAACCACTCATGGATTGACACCAGTCCCCAAAGCAAGAAACTCCCTAGCACACATAAGGCCGCTCATACCGGTGATTCAAATAAGATGACTGCGGATCTTGAGCTGTAACTCTGAATGCCATGATCCGGTCCCCGTGGTTCATCCACTGATCTGCAGGAGGGTATCTGCCGCTAATTCCCCCTCTCAAGCAGACTACTCCTCCCCAGTAGATGCCACAGATGTGCATCTGTCACTTACCTACTCTGAGTCACCGATTGCTCACAGATACCAAATGCAAGAGGAACTCACTGGAGTGTACAGGCCACTCCTTACAGTGGAACTGGTAGTAGAATTACAGATTGTCAATCTACATCCTAGCCACCAGATCCAATTGCCCAGTTCGATGGACAGACCTGGAATCGAACATCTGTGTTTGAGTTCCTCTAACCCCACCGCCTGTGGCCATCTCCAAGAGATCCCAGACACTTTACCTCACCAGTAACCTCCTCCACCTCATGGTTATGTCCCAGCCCCCAAATCCACCAGACACCCCTGCCAGTGAAGCAGATAGTCTCCTTAAGGGTTTCTGCTTCTACCTCTGACCCTAGCAGTCCAGGCCCCATTCTCATCCACAGTTGTGCAGTAAAACCCCTGCCACTGATGCAGATAACCTGCCCACATTTTCAACTCTGTCCGATCCTTGAGATCAAGTCCTCTCGTTCCATCCATAATCTGCAGTAAAGCATGAGCTGCTGAGTCGTCGTATGACCGACTTTGCGCTGCCATCTCAAAGAGATGCCAGATATCTTTACCCCTCAACCAACTCCTCCAACTAACTGATTCGCCCCAGCTCTTAAATCACCAGGTGCTAACTGCCTGGGAACCCATAGCCCACGTCAAGAGTGAAGGAGGTAGAAAGGATGGAAATATAAACATGTAAACCTCTAACTCTGATCTTCAAGATCTCGTTCCCTGTCTCTATCCTAAGATAGTCAGTGGAACACACAGGTCACTGCTGCCAGTGACGCTGTAGCATGAACACAGATGTTGCCTTGTGTCTCTCATCCTTGTCAGTCGAGCCGAGTTTCATTTACCGATCCGCGGCAGGCTTCAAGCCTAAGGCCTCGCTCTATGGGACCATGGGTGCACCCATCTCCAGTAGACCTCATCGACATCTCCCATCCCCTCCCTCCTTGCACACATTGATTTGTCCCCGCCCTTGCCCTCGCCCCCGCCCCAGCCCCAGCCCCAGCCCCAGCCCATGCCCCAGCCCCAGCTTAGCCCCAGCCCAGCCCCAGCCCCAACAATGGCCTGGAACTCCCTGTAAAACCATATAGCTCTCATGGCAGTGAAGCAGGGAGGAGGAATAGAGATATACAACTCCACCTCTGAGCCTGTAGAGCGAGTCACTGAGTGCCTGAGTTCCGTTCACAGATCTGTAGCAGAACATCTGCCTATGAGTCACTACACCCATATCCCAACTCCAGAAATCCCACACCCAACCACTCATTGATTGACACCAGTCCCCAAAGCAAGAAACTCCCTAGCACACATAAGGCCGCTCATACCGGTGATTCAAATAAGATGACTGCGGATCTTGAGCTGTAACTCTGAATGCCATGATCCGGTCCCCGTGGTTCATCCACTGATCTGCAGGAGGGTATCTGCCGCTAATTCCCCCTCTCAAGCAGACTACTCCTCCCCAGTAGATGCCACAGATGTGCATCTGTCACTTACCTACTCTGAGTCACCGATTGCTCACAGATACCAAATGCAAGAGGAACTCACTGGAGTGTACAGGCCACTCCTTACAGTGGAACTGGTAGTAGAATTACAGATTGTCAATCTACATCCTAGCCACCAGATCCAATTGCCCAGTTCGATGGACAGACCTGGAATCGAACATCTGTGTTTGAGTTCCTCTAACCCAACCGCCTGTGGCCATCTCCAAGAGATCCCAGACACTTTACCTCACCAGTAACCTCCACCTCATGGTTATGTCCCAGCCCCCAAATGCACCAGACACCCCTGCCAGTGAAGCAGATAGTCTCCTTAAGGGTTTCTGCTTCTACCTCTGACCCTAGCGGTCCAGGCCCCATTCTCATCCACAGTTGTGCAGTACAACCCCTGCCACTGATGCAGATAACCTGCCCACATTTGCAACTCTGTCCGATCCTTGAGATCAAGTCCTCTCGTTCCATCCATAATCTGCAGTAAAGCATGAGCTGCTGAGTCGTCGTATGACCGACTTTGCGCTGCCATCTCAAAGAGATGCCAGATATCTTTACCCCTCAACTACCTCCTCCAACTAACTGATTCGTCCCAGCTCATAAATCACCAGGTGCTAACTGCCTGGGAACCCATAGCCCACGTCAAGAGTGAAGGAGGTAGAAAGGATGGAAATATAAACATGTAAACCTCTAACTCTGATCTTCAAGATCTCGTTCCCTGTCTCTATCCTAAGATAGTCAGTGGAACACACAGGTCACTGCTGCCAGTGACGCTGTAGCATGAACACAGATGTTGCCTTGTGTCTCTCATCCTTGTCACTCGAGCCGAGTTTCATTTACCGATCCGCGGCAGGCTTCAAGCCTAAGGCCTCGCTCTATGGGACCATGGGTGCACCCATCTCCAGTAGACCTCATCGACATCTCCCATCCCCTCCCTCCTTGCACACATTGATTTGTCCCCGCCCTTGCCCTCGCCCCTGCCCCCGCCCCAGCCCCAGCCCCAGCCCCAGCCCCAGCCCATGCCCCAGCCCCAGCTTAGCCCCAGCCCCAGCCCCAGCCCCAACAATGGCCTGGAACTCCCTGTAAAACCATATAGCTCTCATGGCAGTGAAGCAGGTAGGAGGAATAGAGATATACAACTCCACCTCTGAGCCTGGAGAGCGAGTCACTGAGTGCCTGAGTTCCGTTCACAGATCTGTAGCAGAACATCTGCCTATGAGTCCCTACACCCATATCCCAACTCCAGAAATCCCACACCCAACCACTCATTGATTGACACCAGTCCCCAAAGCAAGAAACTCCCTAGCACACATAAGGCCGCTCATACCGGTGATTCAAATAAGATGACTGCGGATCTTGAGCTGTAACTCTGAATGCCATGATCCGGTCCCCGTGGTTCATCCACTGATCTGCAGGAGGGTATCTGCCGCTAATTCCCCCTCTCAAGCAGACTACTCCTCCCCAGTAGATGCCACAGATGTGCATCTGTCACTTACCTACTCTGAGTCACCGATTGCTCACAGATACCAAATGCAAGAGGAACTCACTGGAGTGTACAGGCCACTCCTTACAGTGGAACTGGTAGTAGAATTACAGATTGTCAATCTACATCCTAGCCACCAGATCCAATTGCCCAGTTCGATGGACAGACCTGGAATCGAACATCTGTGTTTGAGTTCCTCTAACCCCACCGCCTGTGGCCATCTCCAAGAGATCCCAGACACTTTACCTCACCAGTAACCTCCTCCACCTCATGGTTATGTCCCAGCCCCCAAATCCACCAGACACCCCTGCCAGTGAAGCAGATAGTCTCCTTAAGGGTTTCTGCTTCTACCTCTGACCCTAGCGGTCCAGGCCCCATTCTCATCCACAGTTGTGCAGTACAACCCCTGCCACTGATGCAGATAACCTGCCCACATTTTCAACTCTGTCCGATCCTTGAGATCAAGTCCTCTCGTTCCATCCATAATCTGCAGTAAAGCATGAGCTGCTGAGTCGTCGTATGACCGACTTTGCGCTGCCATCTCAAAGAGATGCCAGATATCTTTACCCCTCAACTACCTCCTCCAACTAACTGATTCGTCCCAGCTCATAAATCACCAGGTGCTAACTGCCTGGGAACCCATAGCCCACGTCAAGAGTGAAGGAGGTAGAAAAGATGGAAATATAAACATGTAAACCTCTAACTCTGATCTTCAAGATCTCGTTCCCTGTCTCTATCCTAAGATAGTCAGTGGAACACACAGGTCACTGCTGCCAGTGACGCTGTAGCATGAACACAGATGTTGCCTTGTGTCTCTCATCCTTGTCAGTCGAGCCGAGTTTCATTTACCGATCCGCGGCAGGCTTCAAGCCTAAGGCCTCGCTCTATGGGACCATGGGTGCACCCATCTCCAGTAGACCTCATCGACATCTCCCATCCCCTCCCTCCTTGCACACATTGATTTGTCCCCGCCCTTGCCCTCGCCCCCGCCCCAGCCCCAGCCCCAGCCCCAGCCCATGCCCTAGCCCCAGCTTAGCCCCAGCCCCAGCCCCAGCCCCAACAATGGCCTGGAACTCCCTGTAACACCATATAGCTCTCATGGCAGTGAAGCAGGTAGGAGGAATAGAGATATACAACTCCACCTCTGAGCCTGGAGAGCGAGTCACTGAGTGCCTGAGTTCCGTTCACAGATCTGTAGCAGAACATCTGCCTATGAGTCCCTACACCCATATCCCAACTCCAGAAATCCCACACCCAACCACTCATTGATTGACACCAGTCCCCAAAGCAAGAAACTCCCTAGCACACATAAGGCCGCTCATACCGGTGATTCAAATAAGATGACTGCGGATCTTGAGCTGTAACTCTGAATGCCATGATCCGGTCCCCGTGGTTCATCCACTGATCTGCAGGAGGGTATCTGCCGCTAATTCCCCCTCTCAAGCAGACTACTCCTCCCCAGTAGATGCCACAGATGTGCATCTGTCACTTACCTACTCTGAGTCACCGATTGCTCACAGATACCAAATGCAAGAGGAACTCACTGGAGTGTACAGGCCACTCCTTACAGTGGAACTGGTAGTAGAATTACAGATTGTCAATCTACATCCTAGCCACCAGATCCAATTGCCCAGTTCGATGGACAGACCTGGAATCGAACATCTGTGTTTGAGTTCCTCTAACCCCACCGCCTGTGGCCATCTCCAAGAGATCCCAGACACTTTACCTCACCAGTAACCTCCTCCACCTCATGGTTATGTCCCAGCCCCCAAATCCACCAGACACACCTGCCAGTGAAGCAGATAGTCTCCTTAAGGGTTTCTGCTTCTACCTCTGACCCTAGCGGTCCAGGCCCCATTCTCATCCACAGTTGTGCAGTACAACCCCTGCCACTGATGCAGATAACCTGCCCACATTTTCAACTCTGTCCGATCCTTGAGATCAAGTCCTCTCGTTCCATCCATAATCTGCAGTAAAGCATGAGCTGCTGAGTCGTCGTATGACCGACTTTGCGCTGCCATCTCAAAGAGATGCCAGATATCTTTACCCCTCAACTACCTCCTCCAACTAACTGATTCGTCCCAGCTCATAAATCACCAGGTGCTAACTGCCTGGGAACCCATAGCCCACGTCAAGAGTGAAGGAGGTAGAAAGGATGGAAATATAAACATGTAAACCTCTAACTCTGATCTTCAAGATCTCGTTCCCTGTCTCTATCCTAAGATAGTCAGTGGAACACACAGGTCACTGCTGCCAGTGACGCTGTAGCATGAACACAGATGTTGCCTTGTGTCTCTCATCCTTGTCAGTCGAGCCGAGTTTCATTTACCGATCCCGGAAGGCTTCAAGCCTAAGGCCTCGCTCTATGGGACCATGGGTGCACCCATCTCCAGTAGACCTCATCGACATCTCCCATCCCCTCCCTCCTTGCACACATTGATTTGTCCCCGCCCTTGCCCTCGCCCCCGCCCCAGCCCCAGCCCCAGCCCCAACCCATGCCCCAGCCTCAGCTTAGCCCCAGCCCCAGCCCCAGCCCCAACAATGGCCTGGAACTCCCTGTAAAACCATATAGCTCTCATGGCAGTGAAGCAGGGAGGAGGAATAGAGATATACAACTCCACCTCTGAGCCTGGAGAGCGAGTCACTGAGTGCCTGAGTTCCGTTCACAGATCTGTAGCAGAACATCTGCCTATAAGTCCCTACACCCATATCCCAACTCCAGAAATCCCACACCCAACCACTCATGGATTGACACCAGTCCCCAAAGCAAGAAACTCCCTAGCACACATAAGGCCGCTCATACCGCTGATTCAAATAAGATGACTGCGGATCTTGAGCCGTAACTCTGAATGCCATGATCCGGTCCCCGTGGTTCATCCACTGATCTGCAGGAGGGTATCTGCCGCTAATTCCCCCTCTCAAGCAGACTACTCCTCCCCAGTAGAAGCCACAGATGTGCATCTGTCACTTACCTACTCTGAGTCACCGATTGCTCACAGATACCAAATGCAAGAGGAACTCACTGGAGTGTACAGGCCACTCCTTACAGTGGAACTGGTAGTAGAATTACAGATTGTCAATCTACATCCTAGCAACCAGATCCAATTGCCCAGTTCGATGGACAGACCTGGAATCGAACATCTGTGTTTGAGTTCCTCTAACCCCACCGCCTGTGGCCATCTCCAAGAGATCCCAGACACTTTACCTCACCAGTAACCTCCTCCACCTCATGGTTATGTCCCAGCCCCCAAATCCACCAGACATCCCTGCCACTGAAGCAGATAGTCTCCTTAAGGGTTTCTGCTTCTACCTCTGACCCTAGCGGTCCAGGCCCCATTCTCATCCACAGTTGTGCAGTACAACCCCTGCCACTGATGCAGATAACCTGCCCACATTTTCAACTCTGTCCGATCCTTGAGATCAAGTCCTCTCGTTCCATCCATAATCTGCAGTAAAGCATGAGCTGCTGAGTCGTCGTATGACCGACTTTGCGCTGCCATCTCAAAGAGATGCCAGATATCTTTACCCCTCAACTACATCCTCCAACTAACTGATTCGTCCCAGCTCATAAATCACCAGGTGCTAACTGCCTGGGAACCCATAGCCCACGTCAAGAGTGAAGGAGGTAGAAAGGATGGAAATATAAACATGTAAACCTCTAACTCTGATCTTCAAGATCTCGTTCCCTGTCTCTATCCTAAGATAGTCAGTGGAACACACAGGTCACTGCTGCCAGTGACGCTGTAGCATGAACACAGATGTTGCCTTGTGTCTCTCATCCTTGTCAGTCGAGCCGAGTTTCATTTACCGATCCGAGGCAGGCTTCAAGCCTAAGGCCTCGCTCTATGGGACCATGGGTGCACCCATCTCCAGTAGACCTCATCGACATCTCCCATCCCCTCCCTCCTTGCACACATTGATTTGTCCCCGCCCTTGCCCTCGCCCCCGCCCCAGCCCCATCCCCAGCCCATGCCCCAGCCCCAACTTAGCCACAGCCCCAGCCCCAGCCCCAACAATGGCCTGGAACTCCCTGTAAAACCGTATAGCTCTCATGGCAGTGAAGCAGGTAGGAGGAATAGAGATATACAACTCCACCTCTGAGCCTGGAGAGCGAGTCACTGAGTGCCTGAGTTCCGTTCACAGATCTGTAGCAGAACATCTGCCTATGAGTCCCTACACCCATATCCCAACTCCAGAAATCCCACACCCAACCACTCATTGATTGACACCAGTCCCCAAAGCAAGAAACTCCCTAGCACACATAAGGCCGCTCATACCGGTGATTCAAATAAGATGACTGCGGATCTTGAGCTGTAACTCTGAATGCCATGATCCGGTCCCCGTGGTTCATCCACTGCTCTGCAGGAGGGTATCTGCCGCTAATTCCCCCTCTCAAGCAGACTACTCCTCCCCAGTAGATGCCACAGATGTGCATCTGTCACTTACCTACTCTGAGTCACCGATTGCTCACAGATACCAAATGCAAGAGGAACTCACTGGAGTGTACAGGCCACTCCTTACAGTGGAACTGGTAGTAGAATTACAGATTGTCAATCTACATCCTAGCCACCAGATCCAATTGCCCAGTTCGATGGACAGACCTGGAATCGAACATGTGTGTTTGAGTTCCTCTAACCCCACCGCCTGTGGCCATCTCCAAGAGATCCCAGACACTTTACCTCACCAGTAACCTCCTCCACCTCATGGTTATGTCCCAGCCCCCAAATCCACCAGACACCCCTGCCAGTGAAGCAGATAGTCTCCTTAAGGGTTTCTGCTTCTACCTCTGACCCTAGCGGTCCAGGCCCCATTCTCATCCACAGTTGTGCAGTACAACCCCTGCCACTGATGCAGATAACCTGCCCACATTTTCAACTCTGTCCAATCCTTGAGATCAAGTCCTCTCGTTCCATCCATAATCTGCAGTAAAGCATGAGCTGCTGAGTCGTCGTATGACCGACTTTGCGCCTGCCATCTCAAAGAGATGCCAGATATCTTTACCCCTCAACTACCTCCTCCAACTAACTGATTCGTCCCAGCTCATAAATCACCAGGTGCTAACTGCCTGGGAACCCATAGCCCACGTCAAGAGTGAAGGAGGTAGAAAGGATGGAAATATAAACATGTAAACCTCTAACTCTGATCTTCAAGATCTCGTTCCCTGTCTCTATCCTCAGATAGTCAGTGGAACACACAGGTCACTGCTGCCAGTGACGCTGTAGCATGAACACAGATGTTGCCTTGTGTCTCTCATCCTTGTCAGTCGAGCCGAGTTTCATTTACCGATCCGCGGCAGGCTTCAAGCCTAAGGCCTCGCTCTATGGGACCATGGATGCACCCATCTCCAGTAGACCTCTTCGACATCTCCCATCCCCTCCCTCCTTGCACACATTGATTTGTCCCCGCCCTTGCCCTCGCCCCCGCCCCAGCCCCAGCCCCAGCCCATGCCCCAGCCCCAGCTTAGCCCCAGCCCGAGCCCCAGCCCCAACAATGGCCTGGAACTCCCTGTAAAACCATATAGCTCTCATGGCAGTGAAGCAGGTAGGAGGAATAGAGATATACAACTCCACCTCTGAGCCTGGAGAGCGAGTCACTGAGTGCCTGAGTTCCGTTCACAGATCTGTAGCAGAACATCTGCCTATGAGTCCCTACACCCATATCCCAACTCCAGAAATCCCACACCCAACCACTCATTGATTAACACCAGCCCCCAATGCAAGAAACTCCCTAGCACACATAAGGCCGCTCATACCGCTGATTCAAATAAGATGACTGCGGATCTTGAGCTGTAACTCTGAATGCCATGATCCGGTCCCCGTGGTTCATCCACTGATCTGCAGGAGGGTATCTGCCGCTAATTCCCCCTCTCAAGCAGACTACTCCTCCCCAGTAGATGCCACAGATGTGCATCTGTCACTTACCTACTCTGAGTCACCGATTGCTCACAGATACCAAATGCAAGAGGAACTCACTGGAGTGTACAGGCCACTCCTTACAGTGGAACTGGTAGTAGAATTACAGATTGTCAATCTACATCCTAGCCACCAGATCCAATTGCCCAGTTCGATGGACAGACCTGGAATCGAACATCTGTGTTTGAGTTCCTCTAACCCCACCGCCTGTGGCCATCTCCAAGAGATCCCAGACACTTTACCTCACCAGTAACCTCCTCCACCTCATGGTTATGTCCCAGCCCCCAAATCCACCAGACGCCCCTGCCAGTGAAGCAGATAGTCTCCTTAAGGGTTTCTGCTTCTACCTCTGACCCTAGCGGTCCAGGCCCCATTCTCATCCACAGTTGTGCAGTACAACCCCTGCCACTGATGCAGATAACCTGCCCACATTTTCAACTCTGTCCGATCCTTGAGATCAAGTCCTCTCGTTCCATCCATAATCTGCAGTAAAGCATGAGCTGCTGAGTCGTCGTATGACCGACTTTGCGCTGCCATCTCAAAGAGATGCCAGATATCTTTACCCCACAACTACCTCCTCCAACTAAGTGATTCGTCCCAGCTCATAAATCACCAGGTGCTAACTGCCTGGGAACCCATAGCCCACGTCAAGAGTGAAGGAGGTAGAAAGGATGGAAATATAAACATGTAAACCTCTAACTCTGATCTTCAAGATCTCGTTCCCTGTCTCTATCCTAAGATAGTCAGTGGAACACACAGGTCACTGCTGCCAGTGACGCTGTAGCATGAACACAGATGTTGCCTTGTGTCTCTCATCCTTGTCAGTCGAGCCGAGTTTCATTTACCGATCCGCGGCAGGCTTCAAGCCTAAGGCCTCGCTCTATGGGACCATGGGTGCACCCATCTCCAGTAGACCTCATCGACATCTCCCATCCCCTCCCTCCTTGCACACATTGATTTGTCCCCGCCCTTGCCCTCGCCCCCGCCCCAGCCCCAGCCCCAGCTTAGCCCCAGCCCCAGCCCCAACAATGGCCTGGAACTCCCTGTAAAACCATATAGCTCTCATGGCAGTGAAGCAGGGAGGAGGAATAGAGATATACAACTCCACCTCTGAGCCTGGAGAGCGAGTCACTGAGTGCCTGAGTTCCGTTCACAGATCTGTAGCAGAACATCTGCCTATGAGTCCCTAAACCCATATCCCAACTCCAGAAATCCCACACCCAACCACTCATGGATTAACACCAGCCCCCAAAGCAAGAAACTCCCTAGCACACATAAGGCCGCTCATACCGCTGATTCAAATAAGATGACTGCGGATCTTGAGCTGTAACTCTGAATGCCATGATCCGGTCCCCGTGGTTCATCCACTGATCTGCAGGAGGGTATCTGCCGCTAATTCCCCCTCTCAAGCAGACTACTCCTCCCCAGTAGATGCCACAGATGTGCATCTGTCACTTACCTACTCTGAGTCACCGATTGCTCACAGATACCAAATGCAAGAGGAACTCACTGGAGTGTACAGGCCACTCCTTACAGTGGAACTGGTAGTAGAATTACAGATTGTCAATCTACATCCTAGCCACCAGATCCAATTGCCCAGTTCGATGGACAGACCTGGAATCGAACATCTGTGTTTGAGTTCCTCTAACCCCACCGCCTGTGGCCATCTCCAAGAGATCCCAGACACTTTACCTCACCAGTAACCTCCTCCACCTCATGGTTATGTCCCAGCCCCCAAATCCACCAGACACCCCTTCCAGTGAAGCAGATAGTCTCCTTAAGGGTTTCTGCTTCTACCTCTGACCCTAGCGGTCCAGGCCCCATTCTCATCCACAGTTGTGCAGTACAACCCCTGCCACTGATGCAGATAACCTGCATACATTTTCAACTCTGTCCGATCCTTGAGATCAAGTCCTCTCGTTCCATCCATAATCTGCAGTAAAGCATGAGCTGCTGAGTCGTCGTATGACCGACTTTGCGCTGCCATCTCAAAGAGATGCCAGATATCTTTACCCCTCAACTACCTCCTCCAACTAACTGATTCGCCCCAGCTCATAAATCACCAGGTGCTAACTGCCTGGGAACCCATAGCCCACGTCAAGAGTGAAGGAGGTAGAAAGGATGGAAATATAAACATGTAAACCTCTAACTCTGATCTTCAAGATCTCGTTCCCTGTCTCTATCCTAAGATAGTCAGTGGAACACACAGGTCACTGCTGCCAGTGACGCTGTAGCATGAACACAGATGTTGCCTTGTGTCTCTCATCCTTGTCAGTCGAGCCGAGTTTCATTTACCGATCCGCGGCAGGCTTCAAGCCTAAGGCCTCGCTCTATGGGACCATGGGTGCACCCATCTCCAGTAGACCTCATCGACATCTCCCATCCCCTCCCTCCTTGCACACATTGATTTGTCCCCGCCCTTGCCCTCGCCCTTGCCCCCGCCCCAGCCCCAGCCCCAGCCCATGCCCCAGCCCCAGCTTAGCCCCAGCCCCAGCCCCAGCCCCAACAATGGCCTGGAACTCCCTGTAAAACCATATAGCTCTCATGGCAGTGAAGCAGGGAGGAGGAATAGAGATATACAACTCCACCTCTGAGCCTGGAGAGCGAGTCACTGAGTGCCTGAGTTCCGTTCACAGATCTGTAGCAGAACATCTGCCTATGAGTCCCTACACCCATATCCCAACTCCAGAAATCCCACACCCAACCACTCATGGATTGACACCAGTCCCCAAAGCAAGAAACTCCCTAGCACACATAAGGCCGCTCATACCGGTGATTCAAATAAGATGACTGCGGATCTTGAGCTGTAACTCTGAATGCCATGATCCGGTCCCCGTGGTTCATCCACTGATCTGCAGGAGGGTATCTGCCGCTAATTCCCCCTCTCAAGCAGACTACTCCTCCCCAGTAGATGCCACAGATGTGCATCTGTCACTTACCTACTCTGAGTCACCGATTGCTCACAGATACCAAATGCAAGAGGAACTCACTGGAGTGTACAGGCCACTCCTTACAGTGGAACTGGTAGTAGAATTACAGATTGTCAATCTACATCCTAGCCACCAGATCCAATTGCCCAGTTCGATGGACAGACCTGGAATCGAACATCTGTGTTTGAGTTCCTCTAACCCCACCGCCTGTGGCCATCTCCAAGAGATCCCAGACACTTTACCTCACCAGTAACCTCCTCCACCTCATGGTTATGTCCCAGCCCCCAAATCCACCAGACACCCCTGCCAGTGAAGCAGATAGTCTCCTTAAGGGTTTCTGCTTCTACCTCTGACCCTAGCGGTCCAGGCCCCATTCTCATCCACAGTTGTGCAGTACAACCCCTGCCACTGATGCAGATAACCTGCCCACATTTTCAACTCTGTCCGATCCTTGAGATCAAGTCCTCTCGTTCCATCCATAATCTGCAGTAAAGCATGAGCTGCTGAGTCGTCGTATGACCGACTTTGCGCTGCCATCTCAAAGAGATGCCAGATATCTTTACCCCTCAACTACCTCCTCCAACTAACTGATTCGTCCCAGCTCATAAATCACCAGGTGCTAACTGCCTGGGAACCCATAGCCCACGTCAAGAGTGAAGGAGGTAGAAAGGATGGAAATATAAACATGTAAACCTCTAACTCTGATCTTCAAGATCTCGTTCCCTGTCTCTATCCTAAGATAGTCAGTGGAACACACAGGTCACTGCTGCCAGTGACGCTGTAGCATGAACACAGATGTTGCCTTGTGTCTCTCATCCTTGTCAGTCGAGCCGAGTTTCATTTACCGATCCGCGGCAGGCTTCAAGCCTAAGGCCTCGCTCTATCTGACCATGGGTGCACCCATCTCCAGTAGACCTCATCGACATCTCCCATCCCCTCCCTCCTTGCACACATTGATTTGTCCCCGCCCTTGCCCTCGCCCCCGCCCCAGCCCCAGTCCCAGCCCCAGCCCCAGCCCCAGCCCCAGCCCATGCCCCAGCCCCAGCCCCAGCCCCAACAATGGCCTGGAACTCCCTGTAAAAGCATATAGCTCTCATGGCTGTGAAGTAGGTAGGAGGAATAGAGATATACAACTCCACCTCTGAGCCTGGAGAGCGAGTCACTGAGTGCCTGAGTTCCGTTCACAGATCTGTAGCAGAACATCTGCCTATGAGTCCCTACACCCATATCCCAACTCCAGAAATCCCACACCCAACCACTCATGGATTGACACCAGTCCCCAAAGCAAGAAACTCCCTAGCACACATAAGGCCGCTCATACCGGTGATTCAAATAAGATGACTGCGGATCTTGAGCTGTAACTCTGAATGCCATGATCCGGTCCCCGTGGTTCATCCACTGATCTGCAGGAGGGTATCTGCCGCTAATTCCCCCTCTCAAGCAGACTACTCCTCCCCAGTAGATGCCACAGATGTGCATCTGTCACTTACCTACTCTGAGTCACCGATTGCTCACAGATACCAAATGCAAGAGGAACTCACTGGAGTGTACAGGCCACTCCTTACAGTGGAACTGGTAGTAGAATTACAGATTGTCAATCTACATCCTAGCCACCAGATCCAATTGCCCAGTTCGATGGACAGACCTGGAATCGAACATCTGTGTTTGAGTTCCTCTAACCCCACCGCCTGTGGCCATCTCCAAGAGATCCCAGACACTTTACCTCACCAGTAACCTCCTCCACCTCATGGTTATGTCCCAGCCCCCAAATCCACCAGACACCCCTGCCAGTGAAGCAGATAGTCTCCTTAAGGGTTTCTGCTTCTACCTCTGACCCTAGCGGTCCAGGCCCCATTCTCATCCACAGTTGTGCAGTACAACCCCTGCCACTGATGCAGATAACCTGCCCACATTTTCAACTCTGTCCGATCCTTGAGATCAAGTCCTCTCGTTCCATCCATAATCTGCAGTAAAGCATGAGCTGCTGAGTCGTCGTATGACCGACTTTGCGCTGCCATCTCAAAGAGATGCCAGATATCTTTACCCCACAACTACCTCCTCCAACTAAGTGATTCGTCCCAGCTCATAAATCACCAGGTGCTAACTGCCTGGGAACCCATAGCCCACGTCAAGAGTGAAGGAGGTAGAAAGGATGGAAATATAAACATGTAAACCTCTAACTCTGATCTTCAAGATCTCGTTCCCTGTCTCTATCCTAAGATAGTCAGTGGAACACACAGGTCACTGCTGCCAGTGACGCTGTAGCATGAACACAGATGTTGCCTTGTGTCTCTCATCCTTGTCAGTCGAGCCGAGTTTCATTTACCGATCCGCGGCAGGCTTCAAGCCTAAGGCCTCGCTCTATGGGACCATGGGTGCACCCATCTCCAGTAGACCTCATCGACATCTCCCATCCCCTCCCTCCTTGCACACATTGATTTGTCCCCGCCCTTGCCCTCGCCCCCGCCCCAGCCCCAGCCCCAGCCCCAGCTTAGCCCCAGCCCCAGCCCCAACAATGGCCTGGAACTCCCTGTAAAACCATATAGCTCTCATGGCAGTGAAGCAGGGAGGAGGAATAGAGATATACAACTCCACCTCTGAGCCTGGAGAGCGAGTCACTGAGTGCCTGAGTTCCGTTCACAGATCTGTAGCAGAACATCTGCCTATGAGTCCCTACACCCATATCCCAACTCCAGAAATCCCACACCCAACCACTCATGGATTAACACCAGCCCCCAAAGCAAGAAACTCCCTAGCACACATAAGGCCGCTCATACCGGTGATTCAAATAAGATGACTGCGGATCTTGAGCTGTAACTCTGAATGCCATGATCCGGTCCCCGTGGTTCATCCACTGATCTGCAGGAGGGTATCTGCCGCTAATTCCCCCTCTCAAGCAGACTACTCCTCCCCAGTAGATGCCACAGATGTGCATCTGTCACTTACCTACTCTGAGTCACCGATTGCTCACAGATACCAAATGCAAGAGGAACTCACTGGAGTGTACAGGCCACTCCTTACAGTGGAACTGGTAGTAGAATTACAGATTGTCAATCTACATCCTAGCCACCAGATCCAATTGCCCAGTTCGATGGACAGACCTGGAATCGAACATCTGTGTTTGAGTTCCTCTAACCCCACCGCCTGTGGCCATCTCCAAGAGATCCCAGACACTTTACCTCACCAGTAACCTCCTCCACCTCATGGTTATGTCCCAGCCCCCAAATCCACCAGACACCCCTGCCAGTGAAGCAGATAGTCTCCTTAAGGGTTTCTGCTTCTACCTCTGACCCTAGCGGTCCAGGCCCCATTCTCATCCACAGTTGTGCAGTACAACCCCTGCCACTGATGCAGATAACCTGCCCACATTTTCAACTCTGTCCGATCCTTGAGATCAAGTCCTCTCGTTCCATCCATAATCTGCAGTAAAGCATGAGCTGCTGAGTCGTCGTATGACCGACTTTGCGCTGCCATCTCAAAGAGATGCCAGATATCTTTACCCCTCAACTACCTCCTCCAACTAACTGATTCGCCCCAGCTCATAAATCACCAGGTGCTAACTGCCTGGGAACCCATAGCCCACGTCAAGAGTGAAGGAGGTAGAAAGGATGGAAATATAAACATGTAAACCTCTAACTCTGATCTTCAAGATCTCGTTCCCTGTCTCTATCCTAAGATAGTCAGTGGAACACACAGGTCACTGCTGCCAGTGACGCTGTAGCATGAACACAGATGTTGCCTTGTGTCTCTCATCCTTGTCAGTCGAGCCGAGTTTCATTTACCGATCCGCGGCAGGCTTCAAGCCTAAGGCCTCGCTCTATGGGACCATGGGTGCACCCATCTCCAGTAGACCTCATCGACATCTCCCATCCCCTCCCTCCTTGCACACATTGATTTGTCCCCGCCCTTGCCCTCGCCCCCGCCCCAGCCCCAGCCCCAGCCCCAGCCCCAGCCCATGCCCCAGCCCCAGCTTAGCCCCAGCCCCAGCCCCAGCCCCAACAATGGCCTGGAACTCCCTGTAAAACCATATAGCTCTCATGGCAGTGAAGCAGGGAGGAGGAATAGAGATATACAACTCCACCTCTGAGCCTGGAGAGCGAGTCACTGAGTGCCTGAGTTCCGTTCACAGATCTGTAGCAGAACATCTGCCTATGAGTCCCTACACCCTTATCCCAACTCCAGAAATCCCACACCCAACCACTCATTGATTGACACCAGTCCCCAAAGCAAGAAACTCCCTAGCACACATAAGGCCGCTCATACTGGTGATTCAAATAAGATGACTGCGGATCTTGAGCTGTAACTCTGAATGCTATGATGCGGTCCTGTGGTTCATCCACTGATCTGCAGGAGGGTATCTGCCGCTAATTCCCCCTATCAAGCAGACTACTCCTCCCCAGTAGATGCCACAGATGTGCATCTGTCACTTACCTACTCTGAGTCACCGATTGCTCACAGATACCAAATGCAAGAGGAACTCACTGGAGTGTACAGGCCACTCCTTACAGTGGAACTGGTAGTAGAATTACAGATTGTCAATCTACATCCTAGCCACCAGATCCAATTGCCCAGTTCGATGGACAGACCTGGAATCGAACATCTGTGTTTGAGTTCCTCTAACCCCACCGCCTGTGGCCATCTCCAAGAGATCCCAGACACTTTACCTCACCAGTAACCTCCTCCACCTCATGGTTATGTCCCAGCCCCCAAATCCACCAGACACCCCTGCCAGTGAAGCAGATAGTCTCCTTAAGGGTTTCTGCTTCTACCTCTGACCCTAGCGGTCCAGGCCCCATTCTCATCCACAGTTGTGCAGTACAACCCCTGCCACTGATGCATATAACCTGCCCACATTTTCAACTCTGTCTGATCCTTGAGATCAAGTCCTCTCATTCCATCCATAATCTGCAGTAAAGCATGAGCTGCTGAGTCGTCGTATGACCGACTTTGCGCTGCCATCTCAAAGAGATGCCAGATATCTTTACCCCTCAACTACCTCCTCCAACTAACTGATTCGTCCCAGCTCATAAATCACCAGGTGCTAACTGCCTGGGAACCCATAGCCCACGTCAAGAGTGAAGGAGGTAGAAAGGATGGAAATACAAACATATAAACCTCTTTTTTATCAGTGATGAAATTAACATATTATGTAAGTATAGTTATCCGTAATGAAGATATAATTCCAATTCATTTGTGATATTGTAAGAGCTGCCATACCAAACGAAAGAAAATTAAACTTATAAAGAATGGTAATTGTATTCCTCCTCACATTGTATGAGACATACTAGTACCTTTTATTCTGTGCTAATGCAAATAAATCATAAAGTACATGTTTAAATCCGATGGTTTATGCAGAGTAGTACAAATAACTTATTGTTCTGTCAAAAGTCTGAATTATGTTCTACTGTCATATTTCTACGATATTTTAAAGTACTTCTCAACATAGTTACCAATTTGTAACATGTAGAATCTTTTTTTTCATATTTATTCTGCCGAATTTGTATCAGATAATACAGAATTGACTTCATATTTATTCTTGTATAAGATATAATTAGGAATAGGCTTCGTTCCATATATATAACATACATATAATCCCTTACAGTTCTTCCAGGTCCTCTATCACAGTTTATTTCTGATATTGATCAATTATTTTTTGGAAACATTTGAAGTTCTCAGAATTTTACAAAAATCATCATGTCAATAACAAAAGTTTTATTAAGGACTTTTTATTTCATGACAATAAGCCAATTATAAGTCGATTCTTACTTGTTTTTTATATAACTAAGTACCATTACCAGCTGAAGTAACCCAAAGGCACTTAAAAAAGTAATCTAATGCCAATGTGTGTGTTCTATTTTGTAGCACTTGGAAAATTAAAACATGTATAGCATACCATTGATACCTATTCAGTTTTTCAATGGGCATCTGCTTTGAGATTAGAATGGGCCATTCGGTAATCACACATTTGCTACAAGTTATGGCCACCATTAGTATACTTGTCAAATGAAGATAGGCTCTTCTGCAGTATAAGTTATTATCAAAATGAAACAGTTTTTTGGTTATTATAAAACATATTACATTATACCAAACAATCCTACAGGTCAGGCAGTTATAGAAAGATAAAGTTGAATTATCAAGTCTATATGAAACAGAAAGGAATGATAGACTCCCAGAAATAGATTGTTGAAATGCTTAATTAAACTTGAATTTTCTTAATTCTAATGAGAAATGAACAATGGCTTCACAGAGACATTCTATACTAGAAAAAATTTCTGAATTAAACCTGCCAGTGTACTTCAAGGATGTGCTGACCTCATAACGGAAGCTAAGAGATGTGGGACAATAGGAAAGATGTTTTGTTCTGTTTTCCTCAGGAGAAAAAAAGCTATAAATATCATCAAAATTAATTAAAATTAGGTTTGAAAAGGAGAAACTTCTTCAGAAAGTGAAATGCTAACTCATCCAAATAGGTGGAAACATCATAAGGTTTTTGCAGAGATTTGTTCTTGTCTTTGAGGCAAAAGTCAAGAGCCCTTGTACATGTAACTGCCCAAAGAAGGAAAGATAGCTATCTAGAAAGAATCAACAAGCAAAGCAAAATTTGACCTATAATACTATTATCTCCAACAGGGCAAAATTTCACTGCCTAAATATATAAATTTCCCTGGTTCTCTGTATGATGGTAGCCACGACTCACTTAAAAATGAAAGCTGTCTTTGAAGTTGTGTGGTGGTTCTCCTTCTCCAAATCCAAGCAAGATGTTAAATGAAATCTTCATGGATTCTTTCATATGAGGAGTCATCTGTATGGGACAGAAGGAAGTTAAAATCTAGGGACTAAGGTTATCAAAAATTTTACTTCTCATACCCATTTTTCTCTGTGGGGTCCCTTTCTTTGATTATATATCTATTGAAATTCACACTTACTATTTTGATTTAAACAACACTTAAGTTTTCCACAGTGGACAATAACTTTTCCTCCAGTAATCTTTGAAGTCTCCTGGAAAAACATGGGTCCCCACAATGATTTCAACTGGGTCATATGATGCCATTGATCTCATAGCTGAGTGAGGCTATCCAGACCCAGGAAGACAAATATGGTATTTATTGGCTCACATGTGGTTATTGGCAGAGGAGAATAGAATAGGTAGTTATAGATGAATAGGGGTTGCTGGAATTGGGGGCATTAAGTAGGGAGGGGGAGGGAAGAGTGGGTGGAATGAGGTAATAATGAGACAGCTAAAATTAAGGGGGTATTTGAGGAGGAATAAAGAAATCTAATAGAGTGTAAACTTCCTAAATTATACATAGTTATGAAGGTTATCTAAATCTAATTGTCACATAATTCTCTCGTAACCAAATCAGTACTGTCACTGGGTTACATCTAATTGAGCTTTTGGTCAAAGGGGTTCTGTGGGAGTCCCAGAACTACCAAGTCTGTTGCTAAGATAATGGCTTGTTCCTCATAAACTGACAGCAAGGCCACAGTACTCAAGAAAACCCATACACAATTCGAACATAGAGAAGCAGAGTTGGTACTTACATAGAGCCTTCACCTCTTTTTGCTAGGATCTTTGGAACAGGAAGGTATTTTACATTCTACCAATGGAGAAACATCAATTAACAATCCAGTTACAACCCTTTTGATCTACATCCTGGTTAAAAAATACATTATTGGAATAGTCACAAAAGCCTTGTAGGGATAAGCAACCAATGGTTCATTTTTTTGAGACCCACTTCATGAACTGTAACCCATATTCAATGCTGCCTGGGTGACAAAAATCAGAGATTGGACAACCCAGGGACCTATGGTAAATCCAAATACTACGCACTGATCTAAAAAAAGAAAAGACAGCAACATAGTGATAAAATGACTCCTCATGATATTCAGCTATAATCATAGATCAATGCCTCATTCAGCCACTATCAGAAAATCTTCCTCCTGCAGAAGTTGGGAACATATACAGAGACCCATACCAAACATTACACAGAGAATGAAATACTTGAAACACTCAGTACTGAATAGGATGTCTTCATCAAATCCCTTCCATTTGAGTTCAATGATTCTAGTTGTCCTTTTAAATGGGATTGCTGAGTCTGAAATGAGTGGATCTCTGATACCTATGCCTTCTCTTGAACTATTTTTCTCTTCTTGGTTTATCCTGTTCAACTTTGATGTGATGGCAGTATTTTTATCTTACGGTAGTGTATTTAGTTATACTATTATTTATTTTCGTTATTATCCCTTAGAAGCCTTTTCTTTCCTAATGAGAAACAGAATAGGACTACATTTAGATTGCAGGAGATTTAGGGAGGAAGTGGCAAGTGTAAAGGAAGGCAAACTAATCAGGATACATTATGTGAGGGTTAAAAATCTATTTACAATGAAAGGAAAAAATGAAGCACTGCAAACTGGCATTGCAGAACGTTCAAGTTTAAACACCTACTCTTTTTAAGTATAGTATAGTTGTAGAAAGAGTATTTTACACACCTCACACTCTACTATGTTTATTTTATTTGTGTACATGTGTTTTACAGAACACTTAATAAAGTCAGAGACTTTATTAATGCCTTTCAAGCATTAATTTTCCTCTAAATATCTGTACATACAGTATCCAGTGAAACATTACTGTATGTTTCTTAATACTCTATTTCTGTCATGGTTTCGACATAAAATAAAACTAAATGTTCACGTGTTGTAGTTTGGTGCCTGGCAAGTGGTAGTAATAGACAATTGACTTACCCTGTCTCCTCTTGTGTGTCATGTGGTGGCATGGGTGAGAGAAAGATCTTTTCCCTCACCCATTACCCCCTGCAGCAGGTTAGAGGGCTGGGGAGAATCAAAGAATTAGCCTTGCCCTTCACCACACACAGGGAAGCAGGCCCTGTACCCTACCTGGGTAGCCTACTAGAACTAGACTTTCTATCATGGGCTTCAGTTAGCCAGCCCTGTGGTTTTGAGAGTAGGAGCTCTGGCCTCATTTGCTTCCTCCCCACCACAACAATCAGGAAAGAGGACCCTCATCTCTCCAGGGAAAAACATAATGTATGTAATGTGCATTCAAAGAGCTGGTTGTATGAGCATGGGTTACTGGGGTCTGACTGCCTTGCTGACAGCTATGCTTGGTGAGCTAACAGAGACAGTGGTGGAGAGCTCAGCATTGTAGTGAAAATGAAGAAAGTCTGGCAAACTGAACAATCTAACTCAGGCCCAGAACCAGGAGTATGAGTTGGCCCATCCCAACAGTCACATTATCTGTGAAGTGTTGAAGTATGTGAAGGGGATGGACCTACAGATCAAAACCTGTAGAAACTCAGGGACACAGGACAACAACAGCATATCGAAGAGGGACCCCAGTTAGAGCCCATTATTGGTGGTGTAACAAAAGGCAGAAGCCTCCAACCAGGACAAAGATTTATGAGTTGAAATGAACACTTGAAAGTAAATAAGAAAGCACTAAGGGGTGAAATGTGTGTGTTAGTGGGCCTCCCTACAACTTACATAGTCAGATTCTTCTTTCTCTCTCTCGGTCTCTCTTTGTTTCTGCCTCTATCCTGTTAGTTTTGGTTTGTTTTTGTTTCTTTATTTTGTTTGTTTTGTCTTTAAAATTTATTTTATTTTATTAGGGGAGGTTGCAAGGGCAGAGGGTGGATTCAAGGGGACTGGGAGAAGAGGGGAATAACAATGCTTGATGTGAAGTCCACATTGATTCAATGAAAGTTGACAATCTAAGTTTTCTTTCTTAAAAATTAAATAAAAGTAGGTAATTGAATCTTGAGATGGTCATGGTAACACTGGAGAAACCTAAAATGTGCTCACGGATGAATCAGCTTTTATGAAATCAGGACTTTTTATCTAGACTCCCTTTGTGTTTGCTTCCTGGCCATCGTGGGGTGAGCAGGTTCCTTCACCCTGTGCCCCTGCACCAGGGTGTTTTTCTTCACCCCAGGTTCATAGGAATGGGTTGGTGCCTTTTGAAAGCTGAAATCAGTCCTTCCTATCTTATATTGCTTATCTTGTGCCTCTGTAAAAGTGCAGAGGGGAAGCGACCAATCTTCCAGCTGTGCATTCAAAGAAAATTTACTCATATTCATATCTTGTTTTGGCGAGTCTTGATAGTAGATTTCTGAGGCTCAGCAGAAAATAAGTGACAGTTGCAATTTTTATTTATTTTATGCTTCCCTTTTATTTATTTTCCTTTCAGCAACTGAAAGTATTTTGGTCATCTTAAGAAAGAATATCACATGTAAATATAATAACTTCATCTCAAATCCCAACATAATCTGCAGGAAAATGAGCAATGTGGAATGTAGACACATTCAGGAATTTCCCCCCTCTATTTGATACTTTAAGGTTTTTGCCCCATTTTTTTTCTAATTTCTTTTTTCTCGTGTTTGTTTTTCTCATTTAATGTTTGTTTGCTTTGTTTTGAGACAGGGTCTTATGTAGGTTTGCCTGGCCTTGAGGTTTGCTATTTAGTAGAAGCTGGCCTTGGAGTACAAATCCCCCTCTTCTACTCCCCAAGGGCGTGAGCCACCACTCTCTGGATCAAACCCTTGGTTATAAAACTTTCACACATGCAGGTAAGTCTTTCCTTTCACAGGTGCTAACTACTTGGCCAAATGAGGCCATCTTTGAAGAAATACATGAAAGTAATAGAGAGGATGCTGAGGCTGAGTCCCAGGAGCTAGAGGCATTTGACCTTCAGGCCAGGTGAAATCCCTGAAAGCAGAAGGAGTGGGACAGACAATCTAGGGTCTTCATGGAAGGGCTTCCTCTCATCTTATAAAAGCAACATTAACCTTTTTAAGACTGTACTTTGATGTATTTAGCCTGTCTTTGAAACAGAATGACATTGCCAGGCAAACAATAGCAGCTGCTGAGCATAAAGGACCAGAAACTGCTTTTAAACACCAGATTCAGAACCTAGTTTGGAACATTACCAAGGGGTTTCCACTCCTGGAAAAAGTCATCAAGGTAAGTCTTGTGGGCACTAACATTGATGGAGAAGGACCTTGCTGTTTCCTGCCCAAGTAAGAAGCTTTTTTCTTTTTCTTTGTTCTTTGAATAATTCATCTCCTCCCCTGCTTATTCCTGACTGTTTTCAATTTTTCTTTTCTCCTCATCCTGAAGTCCACCTGGCATATCTTAACAGCGCATCAGCTTGGAAAGTCGGGAAGTTACATGTATTAAGGATGCGGACCCTAGCCCACCTTGTACTTGGATCTGTGCATGCAGATGGATAGGATTTTATGTCATCAGAGCTGCAGCAGAAAGAATCAGTGCTGTTCTGCGTTCAGTTTCAGTAGTTGGAATCCTAGGCTGAAGGTTAAATTCTGACTATTAATTACATAAATATGTACACTGTTGTAGAGTTCTTCAATTTTATAGTCATTTGATTTAACCTGGGAGATATTGGATGAGTGTTTTTATTTATTTAATCTCTCTCTCTCTCTCTCTCTCTCTCTCTCTCTCTGTGTGTGTGTGTGTGTGTGTGTGTGTGTTACACAGGAATGGTGTTTACATGTTAAAATCCACGTGTGGTTGTCAGGGGATAACTTGTGGCTATCTCTTAACTAATGACATGCGACTAGGGTTTAGGTACTTTATCTGCTGAACCACCTCACTAATCCTGTGTTTAACAGTTAGCCAGCTTCTGTTTCAATTAAATATCTTTTTTATGTTTATTTTTTATATTGGAGGGTGTTTTAATACAGGGTTTTTACCCTGTATCCTAGAACTTCCTGCATAGTTCAGATCTTTCTAGTCAACATCAGTTATCCATATGCCTCTTCCTCCCAGGTGCTGAGATTACCTGGCTTGAATCATCACTGCCCTTTAATTTAAGTTTTATTTCTTCTTTTTTCATTTTTAAAATATGTTGACTATACTTAATCCTACTCCACACCTTCAATATCCTTCTTTGCTTCCCATCCAACCATGTCTTCTTTTTCTTTTTTTTAACCTGTGAAGTCCAATTTGTGCTGCCCATAAACTCTTGTATTTATTGGGAAACAGACAAGGGGCTACACTCTTAAAGAACATTGATTTTATTTTTCCCTGCAGCTATCAATTGTCACTAGGTTCTTAACTAGCAGTGAAATTAGATGCCCACTTCCCCTCTCCATGTTAAAATTTTTCTAGCTTGAATTGTTTAGCTCCTATGTAAATGTTATCCATGTGTATATATAACATGTACATAAATATGTATTATATATTGTTTATGTGTAAGAAAGACATGAGGATCATAAGTTGTGGTGGAGTCATTTAGCCTTCTACGCTGTTACTCTTCCTGTGCAAACCATCACTGTGAATTGTAGTACCAAAAATTGCTTTTTGTTTTCCTTTTCCTTTCACATCAGTGTCTGTCTTCTTTTCAGCCCTGACTTGCTAATAGTCAATGTGTTGCTCAATTTATTGTCAACTTGGAATATGTCATGGTCTCCTGAGAATAAGGATACCTCAATTCAGACAGTGCCTTAATCCGATTGACTTATTTACTTGTCTGTAGGGCAATGTCTTGATTGGTGATTCGTTGAGAAGGGCACAACTCACCGTTGTTGTTGCTATTCTTGGGCAGGTGATCTGGAAGCTTATATTAAAGAAAACTGAACAAACTGACAGGAGCTATAAAACAGGTATGCAGCATCTCTTTATGTTCACTGCCTTAGTGTTCATATCTGTAGCTTCCTGCCCTGATATCCTTAGTGATGGATCGATTTTAATACATAAGACAATTAATTTCTTTCACTCTCCAAGTTGCTCTTTGTCATAACTTATCAAGAGAAAGCAAACTAATATAGTTACCCATTTTTTTATTGGGAGCCTTTGAATTCTGTTCTCATTGTAGGTGTCCTAAGAGTATTATAACGTCTCCAGACCATCAGCATCAGTGTTAGAAAAAAAAATTGCTAGAAATAGAGACTCCTGGCATTTGTCATGGAGAAGCAAAACCTGTGCACAGCATTTAGCTTGTTGAACCTTAGCATCCCTATAGGTTGTGACTTTGAAACACATATATTTTAAGCTGAAGGCCATTTGCCGGACCTGGAGATCTATCTTTGACCATTTATCTTCTTACTAGGAGTTCATGAGTGACCAGAATTTTTGCTTCTCCATGGTGGATTATATAAGTAGGAATATAAGTCCATTTTCTCTATGTGTTTATGTATGAGTTTGCCATGACAGAATTTCTTGACCCATTTTTTCTGATAGAAGGCCATGGTATCCTTTTTCCATAGAGGTCTTGTTTCATACCTAGAGGAAGGATGCTTTAGAGAATTTGGGAAAGTCTCCTTAGGCTTTGCTGGGTTTCTTTCCTCCCTTTGTCAGACCCTCGGTACAAATGCATTTCTATGTAGGTGTCATGTGTCAGTCACTCTAAACATAAAAATATGAAATCTACATTATGCCTACAGGACTCAACATTTTTGATGGCTTCCATGCCATGTAGATAAATTTTCTTCTTTCTTTATTGCTGCAGTGCAAGCCATAGAAGATCCTGCTGTTCTATAGCCACGTGGTTTTAATATACACTAACATCTGGAAATGTCACTATGTACTAGTTTTTCCCTTGATTACATTGTGTTGAGTTACTAGGAAGCTGATAGACTTCTGGGCTGCTTTTTAAGTGAGGATAGTATAAAAATCTTTGATTGCTCTAGCATTTAACATTTGGTGATAAAGAAAATGCAAGACCTTTGAGCATTTGCCAAGGAGTCTAATTTCTGAGTCCTAGGAGAAGTTTTGTACTGGATAATTCAGTAGATATCTTCATTCAGCTACCAATTGACTGCACTAATCTCTATTCTGCAGCAGGGGATGAGATTTGCAGATTATTAACCCCCCCCTCAATCTCCAAACACACTTGCCATTTGTCTTATTTTTAACGTTCTGTTGGTGGTTAACAGCATTCTATGTGGATTTCCCCAGCTACTAGTAGCACATCACATGTCTTTCATTTGTATGTCTTTCTCAAAGCAGGTTTTCTACCTTTCTTCCTCTTTCTCTGGAATCTTCTACCTTTATCTCACTATCATTCAGACATAGGTCTTCTTTCATAAAGAGTTCTCCCTCCTTTTTGGTATATCTGGTAATTGTAAATAAGCATTCAGCTGAAAACAAGCATACAGCCTGAAAACATGTCTTTGGAGATATTTTTTTTTACATCGCTTTTTCCAGTGGTTCACTCACCTACATTCTTAATGATACTTTGTTCCATTGGATAGCCCATTCTCATTTCATTGTATATAAATCTGACTTTATGTTAATAAAACCATGTAAAAAGTATTTATGGCACGTTAATATCCTATAGCAAACTCCACAGAAGTCTATGTATAGAGTGTATGTCCGTATGTATTCTAAGTGTCATAATCTCTACACCATCCAATAGCTGGATCCTAGGTGTCTTAAGTAACAAATTGTGGGCTGCAAAAGAGTTGTAACACACCTGGGAGTAATGAAGGAGATGACTTAATGAAGAGAAAAGAATTGTAGCTATTGTTAGGTTAGTTAGATGAAAGCACATTCAGATTTTGTTTTCAAGACATTCATGAATATTAGCTCCAAAGTAAAATGAAAGTTAAATATAAAAATTCTCACTACAAGGAAATAGAATATAATGTTTGTTAATGTTTTTTTTTACATCTTCATGGTATTGGAAATCTAAATGGGAAGATATGCAGATTGATCCATGTGTTAATTGAATACTTTGAACTTTTCAAAGCAAATGATTTAAGCAATAAAAATAAAACTAAAGTAAATATTTAAACTTTGAAGATATATGTCTGAAATAACATTTTTAATATGCAAATATCATGAATATCTGAGACTCAATGATTAAAGTACAGAGGGAAAGAGAGACAGGTAATAAGGGAGGGTCAAGAGACAGAGAGGAAAAGAGAGAAAGGAAGAGAGGGTGGAGAGAGGGAAGTGAAATGGGAGGATAATAAGGAAGGAAGAGGGTGGGAAATGCGGAAGAAAAAATAGGACAAATTAACAACTATCTTTTAATTTAAAGATGGTCTTTGTTTGTCTTTATTTTACATGTATGTCTGTTTTAACTGCACATATATTTGTGCATCACATGTATACAGTTCCTATGAAAGTAGGAGGAATTCACTAAATTCTCTAGAATGTAGTTACAATTATGAAACACCACCTGGTAGCTTAGAGCTGAACCAAGGTGCTCTGGAAGAGCAACAAGTGTCCTTAACCACCAGCTCAGCTCTCCAGTCCTAGTTCCATTGCTGCTTTTAAATAAAAATGAGAAAAAAAAGAAACTCAAGAATACATAAAGTTATTTAAAAACAAATGTATTTCCAATATGGTAGAATATTTATGACCAAAGGTAGTTTGGATTAAGGCCAAAAAAGCCTTCTGTAGTAAGAAATCTGCTTTGGCACTTGTTTTTTTCCCTGCCTCCCAGATTCTTGAAATAACCATACAAAAATTTTATTAATTAAATCACTGCTTGGCCCATTAGTTCTATCTTCTTATTGACTATCTCCTACATTTTAATTTAACCATTTCTAGTAATCTGTGTATGGCCATGAGTCTGTGGTTTACTGGGTAAAGTTCTGGCTTCTGTCTTTTTTGGGGAGCTAAATGCATTCTCCTGACTCCATCTTCTTTCTCCCGGCATTCAGTTTAGTTTCTCCCATCTTGTTCTACTCTGCCCTATCAACAGTCCTAAGCAGTTTCTTTTATTCATTAATTTATAAAAGCAACACATGTACTTAAGGACCTATCATGCCATTTTCTCTTTTCTGTTCAAATTAAAAGGAAGGTTTTAACTTTAACATAGTAAAATTACATATAACAAAACAGGTGTCAAGTAAGAATTACAGTTACAACATTTATATCTACTTTATCTTTCATTATAACTAAGAAAAAGTATAATTATAACTATCTATTATTTTCTAGAAATACAAGACCCACAAAAATGATTGCTGAAGTTGCCAGAAAAAGAGAGACAGTCTTTTGGTGTTCCTGCTTCATGAAAGAATCTGCAAGACATTCTGCCACGCACAGAAGAAAGCGACTGATGGAATTTGCCATTACAAGGCAGAAAAGGTCTTTAAATTTCCTGCTTTATTGAAAAACCTGCTAGAAACTATGGGCATTTGGGTGAAGATTGGATGCCCCAATGGTACAGAAGAACTTTGGGTGATTGTATAGGCAGTGAAATGTGTCTGTCAATTCTAGAATTTTGGAGGTGGCTTTCAATACACTTCATGTTTACTTCAGTAATATTAAATTTTTCTGTAGTTTTTGCTGGAGTTCAAAAATACGTATTTATAGTTGTAGTTTTCCTTAGTTATGATAGAGGAAAAAGTAGATGGAAATAATGTCACTGTAATTCTTACTTGATACTTGTCTTGTTATATATAATTATACAATGTTAAAGTTACAAATCTTCCTTTTTATTTAAACAGAAAGGGGGAGGTGTGCTCTGTATGCTCTGAATACCATTGGTTAATAGAAAAATTGCTTTGAGCCTATAGTAGAGCAAGCCAGAACAGAGCTAGATGAGGAAATCTCAAATGAATGCTGGCACAAAGAAGGTGGAGTCAGTGAAAAGCCAAGTAGCCCAGTTGGAGACTGATGCGGGAATGTCACCTGGTAAGCCACAGAATCATGGCAATATACAGATTAATGGAGATGCGTTAATTTAAGATATGAGTTAGCCAGAAATATGCATAAGCTGTTGGCCATGCAGTATTGCAAATATTATAGTTTTGTGTGATTATTTCAGGACTGAGCATCGAGGAACAAACAACATGGAACAGCCTTCTTCCAGGTTTCTATGATAGTGAACATACTAAGAAACATACAAAGGGCAAAGGGACAGTATGCCCTTTCCCTTCGTATGCCATTGAAAAACTGGGCATGGAGAGGTTGGGTCATAACCCCGAACCAGTAACTCCAGGAGTGGTGTGGAAAGGAAACAAGGAAATTTGGGGGAACAGAGATACACGAGTCTAGGGATGCTCTGAGGTCATCACTAATTAGAACTGGAAGTGAGTAGAGAGTGGAGGGGAGCCTAGTCTCTTGTATTTCAGAAACATCTTTCTTCATGTTGAACACAATCTAGGAGTCCAGGCTGGAATGAAGCTGACAAAGATGAATACAGCGTGTTCCTGCTTTTAAGGTGCTTAGACTGGTGAGTTGATAATCTGAATAAGATATTGATGAGATAATTAGAAATTGGCCTCTTGAATAAGATTTTATTAAATTTACCTAAAGCACTTCTACCCAGTCCCTTGCAAATGCTCCTTCCTACATGTCCCAATTCATATGAAAAACTAAAGTTGATCATGATAAAATGGATTCAATAGAAAGTATGAAATTGAACTAGTTATATTGTAAACATTACAAGCTATGAAAGTGTCTATCTTCCGAAGATTTGAAGTAAAAGTGACATAAAATAATTATTCAGACTCTGAAGAGTTAAATTTCAAGCTACACACATCTGAGTCAACTCAAAGCTCTGCAGTGTTAGGATTAGGTTTTGTCTGTGAATGCAAGACAGAAGCCTTCCAATGAACTCTTCCTTTTACTGTCTTTGAGAGCAGATCAAATATCAAGGAAGGAGAAATAGGACATGTTTAATTTTTGCAGCACACCAATTTGCATAAGGACAATCACTTCAGGAAAAGTCAAAAGTGAGGATGTACACATGGTACTAAGGACATCAAAAAGAAATCTGTTGTTTCTATGAACCAATACCATAATTTCAATTGTTTCTTACTGCTAGTACATACGTCATTTTCTGCGACCTCTGCTTCTCTTTGCAATTATGTAGTGCAGTTTATTGCTATTTCTACCTGAGGATATGTTTCACATTGTGATGCAAAATACAGTCTTTGTTTTTGTAAATGTTATGTTTGGGATATAATCATAAGTTTTGTGTGTGTAGAATTAGAAGGAGCATTCCCAAATGAGATCCAGAAATACAATTATTAGAAAGGAAAAAAAATCTTTCATGCATCATGTAACTGATGTTATGTGAAATAGTCACCCATTGTTTTCATAGTAATTATTGCATCATGAAATTAAAACTATTTCAGTACTAAAGTGTTTTTAAAACAATTACCCAGAATTGAAATTACTATATATTTTCTTCTAAAATCAGGTTTTTTGGTAGGTACAGTTACATGAAAAATGATGGACCTTTGGATTCAGCTCCACAGTTATCTTCCTTAAATTCACATCCTAAATTCTTGCCTTGGTTCCTAGAAAACCAGTGGCTATGCTGAATGTCTGCTCTGTATGCAGGTAGACAGGATTCCTCTTGTTTAAGAACAGACCTGTTTCCTTTCCTTACCCAGTGCTCCCCTTTTGTGCTTATGTCTTCCAGTCCCAAATTGCACTGACGTCCCAAATCGCAGAATTAATGTGTCTGCGAACAGACCTCTTATGCCTCCAAAAGGAACTTCTCCTTGCTAATTTCTCTTCAAGACACCAGCTTAATTGCCTTTTAAACAAATGGTCTGCTTTGCTGGCAAAATTCTAAATGAGATAACAGCAATGTTCACTCTCCAGCAGTGATGAGTGCCTCGCCGTAGATGCATAACTCCATTCAATAGCAGGTTTAATCTCACACCAGCAGATTTACTGTAGAATAAACTATGACTAAGATCATAATTAGTAAAACAACAACAACAAAAACCCAGCCCACTAAATATTATTTTTCAAATCAGCAGGAAACGTTGCGGTGGAAATTTCCATTCCTGTTCTTTGTGTGTTTTATTGATTTTGTGTATAATATTGGGAATTCATGCTATTATTTAAGGTAATGTTGTCTTATTGATCATGTAAGCACTTATTTAACTATCCAACATGAAAATGATGTTCTCCTTCTCGGAGCTAGTGACTTGCACACCTGGGAGTTAATAGTGTGACTCACTTTTAATGTCTCTTTCATTTCTATCATTTCTATGGTGTAAACGAGTATTCATTGTTAGAAAACAAAAAAAAAATGAGAGCTTTCGAAGCTATCTTCTCATAATTTTCTGTATTGCAGCTCTCAGTGACTGATTGTGATTCAGTGAAAACCGTGTTCTACAAACAGATGTTGCACAGGGATGCTCTGCATACTTTATCTAAACAAATACTAATGAGGTAATGGGAAATATTAGGGAAGGGGGAAGAGTGCTCACTGTGTACTCATCATCTAAGACAAAACTCTGGACCTTTCTAACATGTCTGTTTATCTTACACGATAGTAAAATGCATTGTAATGACATACCAAGGGACTTAGTTCTCATAATTGTCTCAAATACATGTGTAAAAATGCATGCTACATGAGTTTAAAGAGGCTCATTTGTAAGCAGAGGTGAACTAAAGCTTTTAAGTTCAAGTACAGGAAGGCATATGTATATATACATACATATTTATGTTTATATGTATTTATATGTGTTTGTGTCTCAATATAACATAAACAGATTTCAGAAAATGTTCCTGTTGTTTTGCAAATGTAGAAATATATACTATGTGATAATGAGGTAGAATAATAACAAAGAAGGCTCATAAGTAGCCTCTGTAATGTGGGTCTTTGTGCTCTTTCCAAGAGTTTTTCACCCAGAGTTGTTCCCTGCAAGCACGCCTGCTCACCTCCCATGTAGTAATGGCATGTTAGGCTTTCTTTATTCCTGTCATTAACCTATGGATAATGAGGGTTTCATCAAATGAAATTTGAGGAATCTAATGATACTGCTGTTTGGTTTATTTTTTAAGACCCCCCAAAGCAAATTAAACCTCAGTGAATCATTTATCCTATTTGCAGACAATAGCAGTGGGAAGCAGGGGAGAGGGTGCCTGAACTGGCCTTCTCCCATAGCTACACTAATGAATGTCTTGTATATCATCATAGAACTTTCATCTGGCAATGGATGGAGATAGAGACAGAGACACACATTGGAGTACAGAACTGAGCTCCCAAAGCCCAGATGAAACAGCAGAAGGATGAAGAACATGAGCAAGGAAGTCAGGACTGCAAGGGATACAACCACCCACTGAGGTGGCAGGACTGATGTAATGGGAGCTCATCAAGGCCAGCTGGACTGGGACTGAATGATCATGTGATCAAAGCAGACTCTCTAAATGTAGCTGACAATGAGGGCGGACTGAGAAGACAATGATAATGATACCAGACAACGATAATGATACAGAAAGCATGTACTGGCTTTTTGTGAGCCTAGTGTGTTTGGCTGCACACCTTCCTAGACCTGGATTGAGGGGCAAGGGCTTCGGACTTTCCACAGGGTTGGACACCCTGACTTCTCTTAGGACTGGAGAGGGAGGGGAGGGGGAGTGGCGGAAGTGGGAGGGAAATGTGAGGATGGGAGGAGGTGGATGTTTTTAATAAATAAATAAATAAAAAAGAAATAATTTCAAAAGTACCAATATACAAATCAAGCTTTTAACACTGTCCTTTTTCTTAGTGCTCATTCAAAAATTTATTCAGTTTTTTTTCTTATTGGTAAGAAAAAGAAAAGGGAAGAAATCCTGTGAGTTCTGTCCCCAGGCAATTACTCTGGTATTTGTAAGTCATAAACCCAGAGAATTTCAGTGGTCCATGGTCACAGGAGTTTCCCTAATTCACCAAAGAGGCATATAACATTCTGGAGAATGATTTGATAAGCTGTACACATTTCTTATTTTCTTCATGGTTTGATGGAAAGTTTACTATGCAGTAATATTTGAGAACAAATTACTATAAAGTCAACCCTCACTCCTTGCTGGCCCCTCTTACAACCACTTTCTAATATGAGATCATTTAGCTCTCCGAATAGTTCTGAGACAGGAGCATACTTCTCTTGAGTGCATAGAAGAGAAAATGGTGACATAATAAGGCACAGGATAGACACAAAACCAAGAACTTGAAACACACCCTTTGTGAATCTGGAATCTGAAATATTACCTGTTTTATGCATAGTGCTCAATGAAGCATATGTGTATTCTCGTGTGTATCTGACTGATCACATAGCACGCTATCGATGTTGCATACATATTTCATAAAAAACATCTATACTTTTGACAAAAAATGGCTTACATTTATGTTGAGTTTTTCAGTATTTCCATTTTAGAAATGAGATGCGGATAGGGGTTTATCAATCTTGTTGATTTTTCTCCAAGAACCAGATTTTTGTTTCATTGATTTTTTTGGATTTTTTTCTGTGTTTCTATTTTGTTGATTTCAGCCCTCAGTTTGATTTTTTTCCAGTCTTTTACTCCTCCAATTTGAGTCTGCTTCTTTTTTTCTATACCTTTTATGTGGGCTGTTAAGTCTCCAATGTGTGCTTTCTCCGTTTTCTTTAAGAGGGTACTTAGTGCTATGAACTTTCCTCTTAGCACTGCTTTCATAGTGTCCCATAGGTTTGAGTATGTTGAGTTTTTATTTTCATTGAATTCAAGAAAGACTTTAATTTCTTTCTTTCTTTTTCCTCGATCCAGGTGTGGTTCAGTATTTGACTGTCCTGTTTCCATGAGTTTGTAGGTTTTCTGGGTGTAGCACTGTTCTTGAATTCTAACTTTAATCCATGGTGATCTGATAATACACAGATGGTTACTAATATTTTTTTGTAACTGTGGAAGTTTGCTTTCTTACTGAGTATGTGGTCAATTTTCGAGAAGGTTCCATGAGCTGCAGGGAAGAGGATACATTCTTTCCTGTTTGGTTGGAATGTTCTATAAATGTCTGCTAAGTTCATTTTATTCATTACCTCCATCAATTCTCTTATTTCTCTGTTAGGTTTCTGTCTGGTTGACCTGTCTTTTGGTGAGAGAAGAGTGTTGAAGTCTCCTACTATTAGTGATTGTGGTTTGATGACTGCCTTGAGTTTTAGTAATGTTTTTTTATATAATTGGGTGCATTTTTTATTAGGGGCATAGCTATTCATGATTGAGACTTCATCCTGATGAATTGTTCCTGTTATGAGTATAAAATGTTCCTCCCCATTTCTTCTGATTGATTTTAGTTTGACGTCAACTTTGTTAGAAATTAGTATGGCCACACTTGCTTGTTTCTTAGGTCCATTTGCTTGATGAACATTTTCCCAACCCTTTACTCTGAGTAGATGTCTGTCTTTGTGGTTGAGGTGTGTTTCTTGTAAATGGCAAAATGTTTGATCCTGTTTTCGTATCCAATCTCTTAGCCTGTGCCTTTTTATAGGCGAGTTGAGTCCATTGATATTAAGTGATATTAATGACCAGTGGTTGTTAACTCCAGTCATTTTTTTTTTTGGTAGTAGTGTTTGTGTGTTTAGCTTCTTCGTGTTGTGCTGGTGAAAGGTCATTAGATGTTTGAGTTATTGTGGGCATTGTTGGACTCCTTGGTTTGTGATTTTCATTCTATTACTTTCTGGAAGGCTGGATTTATGGCTACGTATTGTTTAAATTTGTTTTTATCCTCGAAAATTTTGTTTTCTTCATTTATAGTGAGCGAAAACTTGGCTGGATATAGTAGTCTGGGCTTCGATCTATGGTCTCTAAGTTTCTGCAGTACATCTATCCAGGACCTTCTGGCTTTCATGGTTTCCATAGCGAAGTCAGGTGTAAGTCTGATAAGTTTACCTTTATAAGTTACTAGAACTTTTTCCTTTGCAGCTCTTAATATTCTTTCTTTATTCTGTATGTTCTTAGACCATCAAGTGTTTTATACAGGCAAAGAATCACAACTTCACTGAGTTATACAAATGCAGCATAAACCAAAGCAACATGCCTTAAAATAGTATTTCTCAGTACATATTACTACCAGGTTATAGGGTGTTGGGGGTTGTGTAGAGAAAGTAATCACTTATCAACTAAGCAAGAAAAAATTTAAAGGGATAAAACTGGGGATAAAAATAGCTTTGAGTATGCTGGTTAGGATTACCAAAATAAGATAGGAAAAATATATTCACAACTGACTGATAACATTTGTTTGTGATTTAATACAAATTTCAAAAGTGTGGTGGTCTGAATGAGAAACATCTCCCATAGGCTCAGACATGTGAATACTTGGTCTGCAGTTGTTGGCACCAGGAGGGTTTAGGATATATGGTTGTGCTGGAGGAATGTTATAAGTCACACATTGGGGTGACATTTGTCATGGTTCAGCCTTGATGATGTTCACACATTCCAGGGTAGGGGCATGAGGATTAAATCTATTAAGCAAAAGGAACAGATATATGAGAGAAATAAGAGACAGAGACACAGAACATCACTGGGAGGGAAATTTAGTGAATACTAAATCTGCCACATTTATTTTCCACATGCTTATTATATACTCCAGTCTAAAAGGGCAGGGGGAGGCAAGAGACTTCATTAACATGATATAAGGAATAGACGAAGTATTCTGCAGGCAGCCACTCCCTGGAATCTCCTGCCAATTCCCCCCCTTTAAGGAACAGGAATAGATTTGAATTCTCTAACCTTTGGTGAAGGTGGAACAAATCCACCTCTGTATTCAAACTACTAATTAACCACTCCCTAGGTCAGGATCTCTTATTTGGAGCCATACCTGTTGTCAAGTTTCTAGAAAATTCTTGTTGCAGATTGTCAGTGAAATTTTTGCACTCACTAGATCGTCTATGATTATAAATTCCTTACTAAGAACAGAAAGGAGTCATCCAATATGATAGAGGGAATATTTTGAGATGTAATTTCTTAAATTGCCTGTAACTGAGAAATGGAAATGTATTTGAAATATTTCCCCCAATTTTTTATTCAAGTAAATGCTAGACTAAGGGGAGTTACAAAGCAGGACAGAGAAAATTCACAACCAAGAGAGAAATAAAGTCAACTTGCCAGTTTTCAGAAAGTGACCTAATTGCCAGACAGTCTACAGCAGGTGAACAATTAGCATGTCAGACTGTGTTTCTGAGAAGGGGAAAATCCCAACAAGGGAAATGCTAATTTTAAACCTCTTAGTAAAGAAATTCTACAATTTCGTGAAAGAGGAAAATCTGTTATGGTTCTATAAATTTTAATTCATAAAGCAATCCAGATTAACTAGTCGTTGTCTCTTTTAAAGCCTACCTGCCCCCAATTTGTTTGAATTAGAACTGGAATGCAGGAACAATTTTTCTTTCAAAAGCTTTTACATTTATTTACTGCACTGTATGTCATGGCATGCATGCAGAGGGCAGAGGATAATTTGCAGGAATATATGCTTTCCTTCCACCACGTGGGTTCTGGTCATTGTACCCAGGCGATCAGACTTGGCAGCAAGTACTCTTACCTACTGAGTCATCTTTGATGACCATGGAACAATTTTTCCCTCTATCTTCATGAGCTCTCAAGTTGTGGCCCGCAAGGTCTTGATCTGTATCATATTCATTAAATCCCTTAAGAAAAGTTATTTGCTTCGATGGTACTGAAGATTGTGTTCCCACCCATTCCTGTTTCACGTGGTTCCAGGACTCCAGCTCTTTTGACATCCTACCTTAAAGGACAGTTTCCCCATCACCACTGAAGAACCAGGTGCTGAATCATTAATTTCATATGTCAGATTAGGGCCAAATGTCTTTGATATTCAACGCCAAAGTGAAATTACTAAATACGCTTTTATTGTGAATCACACACCGCTAAGGAAAAGATTTCTGCATGGTAGATGTTTGTCAGTCCATTTCTGTGAGTTCAGATTGAACACCTTGGGAAGAGCCCATGGGTTCTATTCTCTGCCTGTACATCCCCAATGATGGGATTGATTAATGCCTGTCAAATGGCAAGCTTTCAACAAATTGATTAAATTGACCTTCCCCCAACCAATAAATTCTAGTCATTTATTCATTCAAAGTTACTGGAACTAGCGCGTTAGCTAATCTCCATAGAAAGTGTGAAGGATTTTCTCCCCAAAGGATCTCTAAATGAAACAATGCATGGGTCGTTATTAAAAAAATAAACATCACGTCTAAACCTAGTGCTATGTTTTTGTATTTCTGCCCTAGGTTGACTTCTGTTCTCCCCGGAGAGTCGGATTAAGGATGTGCTTGCTGCCCTTGAGTCTCCTTCCTTTGTAGTTATTTTGGCTAGTCTGGTTATACTAGCGCCGCCCCGCCCCCCCCCCCCCCCCCCCCCGGCGGTTTCGGGGTGCGCTGCCAAGCCCGGGAGCACGTAGCTCACGCAGCAATGTGGGTGGGGCCTCCAAGAATGGTCGAGCCGCTCATTGTGGGGCGCTGCCCTCTTCCTCACCACCTCCCTTTCCCTGTGGTTTGTGGCATCGCAAGAGGGACAGAAGGAGTCCTCCTAGGTCCAGGCTCTGCCAGGCTGCCGGGAGTGCGAATGCCCGCAAGCGTGCGCCCGTGGGAGGCGACTGCGCTCTTCCCTCAGGGGCCCAGCGCTGTGGTGAGGATCCTCACGGTCAGCCTGGCCTCTCACTGGCCGTGGACCAGGACTCCAGGCCGCGCAACATAGCCCCGAGGCGCCTCGTCAATGCTCGCGCTCCACCTCACCCCCTCAGCTTCCTTCCTCCATTCTGCACTCCGGAGAGCAAGCGCGGGCTGGATCCGAACCTGGGCAATCCTCTTGCCCTTTAACTTAGTGGTTCCTGGCCCGCTGCCCGCGCGCTATTTGTGAGGTGTGACCCGGCGAAGGAAGCGCTTGTTGGGCGTGGGGCTCCGCGGCGGTGACGAAGAGGGGGCGCGGGATAATGAGCTGGGCAGCTACAAGCTGCAACCGCTTTTAGCTTGCTGAGCGGGTCCATCAGCAAGCATGGCCATGCTCGAACCAGGTGTCCCAATGCTTTAAGGCCGGAGCACCCAGATCTCGGCGCACTGCGGCTGGGGCTGTTGGGACGTTCCTTTATTAATTTATTTGTGGAGAGCTATCTCTGAGCATCCGCGGTGGCCAGCACCAGGAGCATTGAGCTGGAGCAATTTGGAAGAACGGGACAGAAGGCCACGGCCAGGGTCGCGGAGAGGTGCTCCCAGCTCCTCCGGGGCCAGCAGCATCTCTAGCCCCAAGGGCAATGGGCTCTTCCTCAGCCTGGTGCACATTGCTCACTGCAACTTCTACTGCACCTCGGATTTGCAGGACTTAAACTCAGAGAAGAAGGCCAAGAAGGCATGCTTCTACCGGAATGGGGACCGTTACTTCAGAGGCCTGGTCTTTGCCATCTCCAATGATCGCTTTCATTCCTTTGATGTGCTCCTCATAGAGCTGACCTGCTTCCTGTCTGACAATGTGAACCTGCCTCAGGGCGTCCGCACAATCTACACCATAGATGGCAGTCGGAAGGTCACCAGCTTGGACAAGCTGCTGGAAGGTAGGTGGGTTAACTCAGTGGTAGAGGGCTGCTTTACAAGATTCCAGCTCGTGGTTCTAAGCCCGTGGGTCATGACCTCCTGTGGCTGAATGACCCTTTCACAGGGGACATAACAGATATCCCGCATATCAGATATTTTGATTGCAATTCATAACAGTAGCAAAATTGCAGTTATGAAGTAGCAATGATGTAGCATTAATTCTAATTGCTATTAATAATAAAAACCGAGAGTCAGATACTGGGAGTTAATGCTGAAGATCAGAGAAACAGAGTGTCAGCCATTACAGATTTTTTACCTCTACCAGGGCTCAAATTGAGGTGCATCTCCAGACTGTATCTGTCTCCACTAAACCTTCAGACTGCAGTGCTCTTGACTCCTCCCTCCTTACAGTCCTGTCTAGTCCTATCTACCTCCCTATTGCTGGGATCAAAGGTGTGAGCCCCCACTCCCTGGCTTCTAGTGGTTTAGCTCTGCACTAGAATCTTCAGACAAGCTTTGTTCAGTACACCGTGAAATATGGACTGGGGTCACCACAGCGTAAGGAACTACTTTAAAGGGTCACAGCTTTAATAAGGTGGAGATCCACTGCTCTAGCGCACCACCACCAATAGTGGTAAAACAAACAATCTACATAAAAATCTTGCATACAAATGATAGATATTGCTAACTGAATTGCAATTTAAAGATATTTATAAATATAAATACGATATCCAAAGGTTCCATACTGCAATGCTATCCAAGCACAGTGGCCATGAAAGAACTGGGCAACCTTCACAACCTGTGAAAATGTAAGCTTGCAGGATAAAGCTGCAGGTACTGTTTGTGCTAACTGAACTGCTATTCACGGTTCCCTTCAGTGCTTAATGCTATGTTGGTGTGTAGAATTGATGTAATGGCCTTCAGAATGCCATGCACTGAGCCAGCTATATAGCTAACTGACTTCTATTCCTAGTAAGTGTATGTTCTCTGCCCTTAACTTGCTGTGAGCATATCTTTATATTAGGTATTATCTTATTTTCCCAACCATTTTCTCTCCAAGTTACATACTTTGCACTCAAAGAGTTAGAGCTTTGGGTAGTAATTTGTGTGTCTGTGCTTCATTTAGAAGTAGTTATTTAGATGTATTTCTCAATGGGGTGATGCATACATTTTATCATAAAAACCAACACAAAATTAAAATTCCCATTGTGAACTCTAAGGATATCTTACCCTTGACCAGGTCTGGGGAACTGAAGGCAGACCACGGATCTGTTAGTTTACACTACTGCATGAGAATTATTTTTGTTCTCATTAGTAGAATTTCAGTTTTCACATTTAGCTAATTTCTTAGGTCTTAAGACAAACTTCTGTATTGTCGTTTTATTTGTATTTTAAAAAATAAAGCTTGCCTGAAGCTTGGAAAAGTAAAACAGCCATGTTGGCCAGTCTTACTTACTATGCAGCATACTTTAATCCCAGTAGTTACAATGACATACACCTTAAATCCCAGTAGTTACAATGACATACACCTTTAATCAGTAGCCATCCTAGTTTACCATAGAAACCAAGCAGTGGTGGTGCATGCCCTTAATCCCGGAACTAGAGATGATTATAAAAAGGGAGGCGACAGCTCTCAGTCACAGTCTCATTCTGAGACTTCCCGGAGGCAGCATCACCATTTTCAGACTGAGGTTAAGGTCAGAGTCAGTGACTGACTGCTTTGCTTTTCTGGTCTTCAGGTTGAACCCTAATACCTATCTCTGAGTTTTTATTAATCATGCTCCCACTCCTATATCTCTATGTGGAAACCTCTGTATATAGACATACCTTTCTTCATATCTGCATCCACAGTAGCTTCTCTGCACCTTCCCTGGTGGAAAGGATCATAAACCCAACAGTTGGATGTATCTTCAGGAGAGGACTGTGCTTAGCTTTCAGATGTGTTGAAAATGTGGTCATAGAGGTCACCCACCTCCTTTTGTGTCCACCACAGATGGAAGTGACAGGGATGCTCCTGGGGCCTGACACAGGGGTTCAGTGCACATAGTACTGCAGCTGGAGCAGGGGATTTTGTGTTATCTTGATGTTTCCCATAATTTTTACTTCAGCCAGTGCACAGTTTGGTTAGAAAACCCAATTAAATCGTTTGACACAGTAAACGAATAAAACAGTCTTACTTTTTCCTACTCTGTATTTTTCTTAGCAACTATGTGGGGTACTCATCTTCTGATGTAAATGAGCATCTTTGATTACAATCCACTCAGAAGCTCACCCACATTAGGCTTCACTAAGAGCACACATAACTGAATGTGGTTTTCCTTGGTTGCATTCTTTTGGGGAAATTTTTCCTTACGTTTGAAAATTAGGAAAGCATTGAAATTCCTAAGATTTACCAGTATTAACTATTAAATGTCTTTCTACGTTTTCTTCTGCATTCCCTTGTTTAAGTGTGATGAATGCATGTCTTTCAATATGTCCGTCATTTTCTCCAGGAGTGAAGAGCCTGTGTTTCAGGCTTAATCAGGTTTTGTTTACCTCATAAGGTTGTCTGCTTGCTCCTTCTACAAGAATGAAGTAAAACCATGGGCTCCAGATTTCATGTCACAGAATTTGACTTGAATGTCAGGATTATTTATAAACTAGTTAGTGACCTAAATAATTAAATTGTAGCAAATGTGAGAACGATATTGACTTACACACAAGTAGTCTAAAACTGCTGGTGTATGAATTCCCTACTTTGTAAATCATATGTAGTTCTCCCACAGCCAGCATCACTCTCAATAGTGGAAAACTTCAAAGCTTCTACTTCAGGAGGCGGAGGATATACTCACACTCACCCCATAAGCAACTGAGGGCCCCCAAAAGAAGAGATTATTTAATTTTTTTAATTTTATATTTATTTATTTATTTATTTATTTATTTATGTTTTTCGAGACAGGGTTTCTCTGTGTCTTTGGAGCCTGTCCTGGAACTAGCTCTTGTAGACCAGGTTGGTCTCGACCTCACAGAGATCCGCCTGCCTCTGCCTCCCGAGTGCTGGGATTAAAGGCATGCGCCACCATCGCCTGGCGAAGAAGAGATTTTTTATAAAGCCAAAGGTGTTGGAAGAAGTGGCTATGTCAGCAGTTCTCAACTAGTGGGTTGTGATTCCTTTAGAATTTGGACAACTCTTTTGCAGGGGTATTCTAAGTGTCTAAGACCACTGGAAAACAAAAATATTTACTTATGACTCATGACACTAGCAAAATCATTTATGAAGTAGCAATGAAAATAATTTTATGGTTGGGAGTCAACACAGCATGAGGAACTGTATTAAAGGGACACATCATTAGGAAGGTTGGGAACCACTAGTATGTCCTAGATTATAACCAGGCTTTGTTTTTTGAGTAACTAGGGAAAGTAAAAACTTTACCTATGCTTTTATAACCTGTCTACTAGTGATTGTTTCAGCTGGACCAGGGTGAGGCTTGGATCTGCTGAAGGAACAAGATCACCTAATTTATTAAAAATAAAAAAACTTTCTTAACTAACTAGAGAATGATGAGAAACCAATATCTTGTAAGCTCAGTGTGCAGAAAACTGTATGTGCACATGCACACCATGGAAGCGTGAAGCTCTATTCTGTGGACACCTTGACTCAGAAATTTCCAAATTATAGAATTGGTCTACATGTTTCTAGTAGGGACATTATGAATAGAAAGGGGGGACAGGGAAGGAGTTAACTACCTGTAACTGCACAATCACATGAAGGGCTTGCTCTTATTCTTGTTTCTGTTCTTCCAAGCCCATGCACAGAGGGAAATTAAGACATGAGTTGAAAAGCGTGTGTTCTGGGTGGTTTGTTAGCTGTGCAGGGCCTGGTTGATCAAAGGAGATGGACATAGAAAATCTGTTCACTTTCTTTTTACCTTGTTTTTTTTTTTATTTTTAAGAAGACTTTACCACTGACTTAATATCTCCCTGTCTTAAGAAACAAATATTTTCTCTTGCTAAGGTTATTTTTATATAGTCTTCTATTACACATTTTGAGTCAGACCATTCATCAAGTTTTCATCAAAAATAAAAATGGCAATAATTTTTTTGATATGGCTTGTATTTTTTTTGTAAAATTGAATGATAGCACCATCATATTTTTCTCACTAATACATACATGTGCATTGTATGGCTTTATTAATTTGATATCTACTTTTGAAATTTTGTACAATTTTCTTACTGTCAAATGGTTCTATGGAGACGACAACTTGGGTGATGATGGTTGGGGAAGACTTCAGGGTGCTGCTGTAGGAGTGTTAATATAGTTCAGAATTGGTTTCCTGCATCTCCCAGGCAGAACCCTAACAATGCATCTATACAGAAGACATGGCATGTCCTCAGCATTCTTTTCCACATCCCTGATCTGTCACTCATTGTGCAGGAGCCTTTGGTCATCTCTGATGTTCTCTACAGATCAGGTCCTGGAGAACATTTTGGTAATAGTCGATATTGACATTATTAGCTTATCCTCAGGCTTTCTTTTTCATTATTTTGGTTAAAACATTTATGACTCATCTGGTATAATTACTATATCAAGAATGAATCTATTTGTACTAAGTATTTGGAATAATGTGTTCTTTGTAATTATATCTCAGATTAAATCTTAGCATGTAACCTTACATGTCAAAAAGTCACTACCAAACTAACTGAGTAAGTTATATATTTCTTGGAAAAGTACCATCTTTTCAGTAGGAATGATAGGCAAGCAGTATAGCCTCTGTGCCCTTCTTAATTAAACAAAAGCCTGATTAAGCTTTGTGAGAAATGACTGTATCATTTTAGCTTAATATCTGCTGCCATTTAGAAGATATAAAAAAAGTTGTCCACTTGACGTTTTAGTTTTATTTTAAATTTATATTCCTCTAGAGAAAACAGTGCCAGCAGTATGCTGCTTTGAGGAGCCAAACCTTTCATGCATGATTAATATGTTAGCTCCTTTCTGAATTTGTATACTTCCTTTTTAACCGAACCCATTTATTTACATTTGCCAGAGACTTTCTGTTGAATTTGACTGAAACCTCCAGTCAATCTGGGCTAGGTCTGTCCTTAGATTAGCAGCCAGTGCTGCAAATGCTGTGCCGTGTCTCTTTCTGCTCAACTGGTTTTGTCACTCTGACCTCACTAACCAATGAGAGCCTCCAGCCGACCCTACAGTCAAATGGGAGGGTTCTTCCAGGAGCCAGGCTTCCGGTTTAGTGCTTCCCGAAGAAACCACATCCTCTTCCATGCACTGCGCCTGTAGGGAGAGAGAGTTTATCAGCTAGGCAGCTGCACCATGGTTAGTGTTTGTTCTCCACAGATGGGAGGAGCGGTGGGCTAAGGTGAGTGAGGGGCCAAAGTCCCCAGGTGGGGAGGAATGGCCGGTCTTGGTGCACGTGGCAGCTCTCCCCATGTGCAGAGGAGTGGCTTGGCTTGGCGGGTGAAGTCGGGGGTCGCTGTTCCCAAACTAGGTTGAGTTGTGGCTGTTGTGTGGTGCGTCTTTTCCTGGCTGGGTGGGAGCCAGTGGACAGTCAGAGTTTAGCGTGTTCCTGCCTATTTCTAAGTAGTCCTAAGTGATCCTTGCAACACCCTGCTTGCAGCCTCTGAAAAAATTCACTGCATGGGCTGTGTCTGCAGGGAGCAGATTGCCTGGAGCTGCAAATGGTGGAGCTTGTAAATGGTTTCTCCTGTGTAGAGTAGCACTCGTCTGTTAAACTGTGAAGTAGGATTGCATAATTTTTTTTTTGCTTTTAATAAAATTTTTTATTTTATTTTTATTAATTAATTAATTAAATTAATTTAATTATTAAAGATTTCTGCCTCTTCCCCCCACCACCTCCTACCCCCCCCTAATCAAGTCTTCCTCCCTCCTCAGCCCAAAGAGCAATCAGGTTTCCCTGCCCTGTGGGAGGTCCAAGGACCACCCACCTCTATCCAGGTCTATTAAGGTGAGCTGCAGTCCTGGTGTGATAGGATATTCTGCTTGTTATATCACTGTCCAGTGTACAAACAGAGTCATGCTTTTTGTGTGCAGTTCGAAGATAGACTGTAAAACTGACAATATGGTTTCTATGAAGTTCTAAATATTGCAGTCTCCTTTCAAGTTTGTCTTATAAATGTTTAAAATAGTTTAATAGCTGGTAGAACTACAGTGCTGTTGATTTAGCAATGCATGATTAAACTGTTCTAACTTTCTGCTACCACCAGTTGTAATGGTATTATTCATTGATGTTTAGTTCCAGGATACTAAATTAAATTCCATTTTTTAAATATTTTTATAAATATTTATCCTAAATATTTTTATCCTAAATATTTTTATAAATACTTATCCTAAATACTTTTATAAATATTTATCCTTAATATTTATCCCATTCCTGATTGCTATACCTTTGTTTTAAGGTCTTTTTTTTTGAGTTTTGGGTTTCTGTGGCTTTGAACTCACAGAGATCTGCCTGTGTCTGCCTCCTAAGTGCTGGTAGTAAAGATGTGCACCACCACTTAGATGTGAGTTAGCCAGAAACAGGCTTATGCCAAACAGTGGTGCATGAGAATTGTCTGAATTCTGTCAATCATACTTTAAATAAACGCTGATTGGCCAGGCAGGAAGTATAGGTGGGTCAACCAGATAGGAAGTAGAGGTGTGGTGATGAGGACAGGAGTATTCTGGGAAGAAGGAAGCTCTTCCCATACTCCTGCCCAGACTCCTAAGAAGCAACATGTGATCTGCCCTGCTGTGAAAGGTACTGAGCCACATGGCTAATTTACCAATCAGTTTTATATATTATGTAGATCTTTGTGTGATTTTCCTTAGGGTTTGCCAGTTGTGGGGAACTGGGCAGTGAAGAAATCCCAACATGCAGGTCCCTGCCATGTTACAGAATGGCGTCTATGGTGTAAACTGCATCTACAGAAAGCCTGATAAAGTTTGGAACGAATATAGTTAGCATGTTTTCTTGGTAGCAGCAATTTCTTGGTTCTGCTTCCTAGAGGCAAGCAAGCTCTCTCATCCAAGAGAAGCTTCCTGACTCAGTTTTAGCTGCAAAACCCTGAAGCTCTTTAAGAGGTCTTGCTTTGAAACACTTAAATGGTGTTGATGAAAACCTGAACATGTGCTTCTCAGTTTTCAGCTGCAGCAGAAAAAAAGCTGCACCATTTTAATATGCTTGCTTTCTATTCCTTCCTGCCAGGGCAAACTCTGATTCTTTTAGGCAGGCATTCTGACTAAGAAAGCAAGTGATTATGGTCTGTGAGCAGAATGCTGCTGCTTTCTTGCTGTCTGGAAATTTGAAACACTGTAGAGTTGTGGCAATGAAGGCTGCTCTGGCTGGTACCTCAGCCACAAGGCTAGAATCACAGAAAGCTAAGGAATGTGCTAGATCCAGCTGATATATACAGTAAAGAGAGATTCAGAGCTGAAGAAAACCACTAAATGGTTTATGGTATGTTTAAAATATATGCATGGCAAAGGTCAAAGGTTTTTTTTTTTGGTTTTTCGAGACAGCGTTTCTCTGTGGCTTTGGAGCCTGTCCTGGAACTAGCTCTGTACACCTGGCTCAAAGTTCTTAAAGTGGAAAAAAAGAGTACTTGGTTGTGGTGGTACACACCTTTAATCCCAACACTTGGGAGCCAGAAGTAGATCTGTTGTGAGACTTCAGTCTCACTTGGGGCAGAGGAAGATTGACCTTTGTGACTTCAAGGTGTGGCAGGACACACCTTTAATCCCAATGCCTGGGAGGCCTGGACAGACAGGTCTCCATGATAGCACACACCTTTAATCTCAGCACTGCTAACTCAGATCTCTTTGAGTTCAAGGACAGCGTTCAGAGTTATTCCAGGACAAAGTTACACAGAGAACCTGTCTTTTTAAGTAAAAGTGAAAATAGAAGAAATACAGGTTCAGTAAAGCCACATAAAGATGGAAAATACACAGGGAATCTTGTTACTAAATCTTGTTATGCTCTCTTTGAATTGTTTCAATGTTGGCCGTTCATGTTACAAAACAGCATTACTAATAATATGGTTTCTTTGTCATTATTTCAGGTCTGAGCACTTGGGAACAAACAAGCATCCACCCATCCAATCCTTACAGAAGGTAAGGCACATTGCATTGTGGAAGTTCCAAGGCATTCTCTACTAGGTAGGATGTAACAAGGTATCCATCTAAAGAGAATACTTTCCCAAAAAGCCAGTAGAAGCAGTAGAGATAAATTCTGGTTCCACTCCCAGTGACCCATCAGTCTTCCTGAGCCATATCACTGTCAACCACATTCCAAATGAATAGTTTGGACCTATGCTGGTTCCTTCCCAGTCTTAGTGGTGTTGGTTAGCTCCCATTAGCTCAGTTAAACTGTTTCAGTGGGTGAGCCCATCATGGTCTTGACCTCTTTGCTCATATTCTCACTCCTTCCACTCTTCAATTGAACTTTGAAAGATCAGTCCAGAGCTTTGATGTGTGTCTCTGCCTCTGTTTCCATCATTTGATGGATGTGTGTTCTTTGGTGATATTTAAGTTATTCATCATTCTGACTACAAGAGAAGGCCAGCTCAGGTCCCCCCTTCTCTATTGCTTAGGGTCTTATCTGTGGTCATCCTTGTGGATTCCTAGGAATTTACTAAAGTCATGTTTCTTGATAACCTCATAATGACTCCCTCTATCAAGATATCTCTTTCCTTGCTCTCATCTCTGACCTTCCTCTATCTCAATGATCCCATTTCCTCAAGTTCTCTTCACCCCTCCCCTTTCCCCCTTCTCTTCTCCTACCTTTCTTTTTCCCCATCCTTGTGTTCCCATTTTATTTCAGCTGATCTTTTATATTTTGAATTCCAAGTGGATTTATATGTTTTTCTTAGGGTTCACATTGTTACTTAGCTTCTAGGATCATGAACTATAGAGTCAATATCCTCTTTTTATAGCTAATATCCACTTATCATTGAGTACATAATACCATATTCATCTTTTTGGGTCTGAGTTACCTGACTCAGAATGGGGTTTTCTAGTTCCATCCATTTGCATGTAGAATTTAACATATCTTTTTGTTTTACCACTGAGTAGTAATCTAACTATGTGAATATTCCACATTTTCTTTATCCATTCTTCAGTTGAGGGGTATTCAGTGTGTTACCAGGTTCTGACTATTACAAAAAATGCTTCTATGAACATAGTTGAACATATATCTTTGTAGTATGATTGCACGTCATTTTGTTATAATTCCAATAGTGGCATTTTTGGATCTTGGGGTGCTTTGATTGCCAGTTTTCTGTGAAACATCCATAGTTACTTATAAAGTGGTTGCACAAGTTTGCATTCCCAACAGTTACTTCACATCCTTTTCAGCTTATGTTATTATCATTGGTGTTTTTGGACTTAGCCATTCTGACATGTGCTTTTATATTTTTTAGATATCTTTCTTGTACCTCTGATCTCTCCAAGACCTTTATCATGATGGGGTATCATATTTTGTCAAATGTTTTTTCAACATCTAATGAGTTGGTCATACGGTTTTTTCTTTTCTTTTATAGGTGAGTTGACACCATTGATATTAAGTGCTATTAATGACCAGTGGTTGTTAATTCCTGTTCTTTTTCAGTTGGAGTTGTTGTGTGTTTCCCTTCCTTTGGTTTTGCTGATGTGAGGATATCTGTTGCTTTAGTTTTTATTGGTGAAGTGAGCTTCCTTTGTTCTGGATTTCCTTCTAGTACTTTCTGTAAGGCTGGGTTAACTTAGTTGTTTATATCCCTTGCCATCTATCTAAACCTGTTAGGACCTCAAGGATAAATTAATCACCTTATATCTTCATCAGTGTTCCAAATTAGTCACACCAAAAATATCATGTTTATTACTTTTATTTATAATTTTTTCTTTTTTCTTTTTGTTTAAAAAATATCCTCATTATGAATCTCTGGCTGTCCTGGAACTCACTGTATAGACTAGAATCTTGTAGAGAATCAGCGTTATTTGCCCACCTTATCTCCAATGTATCTGAATTATAGTTGGGCACATCACAGACAACTAAATTAATACATTTTTGTTGTTTAAGACAAGGTTTCTTTGTGTAGCTTTGGCTGTCCTGAAACTAGCTTTGTAGACCAGGCTGACCTTGAGTTTATATAGACCAACTTTTCTCACACTATATAGTTTAGAATTGTTTTGAACACTTAGTCCTGCTTCTGTGTCTCAGTGCTGGAAAGAAATTCTTGTAACCGCTGCAAGGCTGGGTCTTAAGTGGTCAGTGAGAAGGAAAATAGATAAGTGTCCTCCAATTTATCTGCACTATAAGGGAAAGGGTTTATTATACTGGTCACTAATTCTGTAATGGGCTAGGGGTGGGGCGTTGGTAGAGGTGGTTGGCGCTCTGGGTAGGTGGGGCGTTGCCACGGCCGGGGAGGGGCTCGGGTGACCGGGCACTCTGGGTCAGCGGGCCCTTAGGGGGACTGGGTGGGCTGTGGTTATGGCTTGGGCTGGCTAGGGCTGAGGCTTGGCTAGGGGTGGGGCGTCGCTAGGGTTGGGTGGCGCCGGGGGTTGGGCGTTGCCAGGGCCGGGGAGGGGCCCTAAGGACTCGGGGTGACTGTGTTGCCGGGGGCGGGGTGTGTGGTCCCCGCGGTGCGTGTCCGGGACCGTGGACACTCCCCCGTCGTGCGAGGATGGCCCCGCCGCTCCCCGTGCCCCCCCACCCCCCGGGGGCTCCGCGACCCGGTTCCTGGTCCAGGACTACGTCTACCATGATTCCTCTCGGCGGCCATTTTTCCTGTAGTCCGGTACCAGTCTGTGACGGACTCGTTCTCCCAGGATCCCCGGGCTGGAAGCCAGGGCTCCTTCTTTCCTTCCTGCTTTCGCGCCGCTCCTGCCACGGTGGGAGCCGTCTCCCAACAGGCGTGAGAAGTAGAGAAACCGCCGCTCCCCCCCCCCCCCCCGCCTCCTCCAGCCATCGCTTGTGGAGCCGTGATCTTTGCGGGTGAATTCGAGGGGCCGGCGGGGGGCGGAAGGAGCGACTCGTGGGGCTTCCGGCCAGAACCGGGGCGGGGGGGGGGGGGGCGAACTAAGGGAGGGAGGAGGGAGGGGGGAGGGAGCGAACCACCCGCGCGGCCGGCGGCCCCCCCCCCCCCCCCCCCCGGCGGACACAGGACACTCGGGAGTCCCCCGGACTCCGGCCAGAGTCCGCCCGGCCCAGACGCTGACCCCACGTCTCCCCTGTGCCCTCTGTAGGCCCCTGACTGGACTCAAGATGCCCCCGCACCCCGAGATCCCTCGCTGGAGACTGCAGGAAGATTCCCAGAGCGCCACAGTGTCCACAGACTCTGCCCAGAAGGCGACCAGGACTCCACAGGTTGCCTGGGCCATGCCCAGAGAGGCTTTAGGTACGTGCTGATGGTGCTGGGGGGTGCAAAGCCCATGCCCACGGTGTCTTGGTCGCCCCTGTGCAGACACAGGACACTCAGGAGGCCTCCAGACTCTGCACAGACAGAGACCAGAGTCCGCCAGGCCCCCTTTGCGCGTCCCAGACCCTGACCCCACGTCTCCCCCGTGCCCTCCGCAGGCCCTTGACTGGACTCAGGATGCCCCCGGACCCCGGGATGCCGCGCTGGAGGCTGCAGGAAGATTCCCAGAGGGCCACATAGGGCACAGAGGGCCACAGTGCGCCCCAGTGTCCACAGATTCTGCCCAGACAGCGACCAGGACTCCACCGGGGCCTGGGCCATGCCCAGAGAGGCTTCAGGTATGAGCTGATGGTGCTGGGGGGAGGGGGCGCCAGAGCCCATGCCCACGGTGTCCTGGACGCCCTGGGGAGAGGAAGGGGAGAGGAAGGGGAGACCCTTCAAGCCTGGATATTTTGCTTGTAATACCACAGTCCAGTGTACAAACAGAGTCATGCTCTTGGTGTGCAGTGGGAAGAGAGATTTGAAAATTGATGGTGTGGTTTCTAGAATTTTTGAATATTGCATTCACTTTCCAGTTTGTCTTATAAATGTTTCAAAGCTGGTAGTATTATGGTGATGTTTATTGTCTTTTTAGCAATACATAATTATAATGCTTCTAACTTTTTGCTATCACCAGCCACAATGACATGATTCAGTGCTGTTTAGTGGAACAAAGTCATAGTCTCTTATTAATGCCATTCTTTCTCTCAGGGAAGGGACTACTCCATTTCAAATTTAGGATAGATAAGTGTTCTATTATTAATTTTTTTATCATTTTAAATTATCATTTGTTGGCGTTATTTTTAACATTTATTTAATTTAGACGCATTACTGGTATATTTTTCGATGTTTTCTAGTTTAAGTATTTCATTCCATTTTTTCTCAAGTGCTGTTTATTTATATCAGTTTATAGCAGGGTTTCTTAACTTTTGTGGTCACAGCTTCCTATCGGGATCAAATGATCCTATCACAGGACTGGCCTAAGACCATCAGAGTGGTGGCCTGAGTGGTTGTGGCAGGACATGTGGTGGCAGGCAGAGGTCCCTGGGAGCAGCCAGTCCCATGCAGAAATGGCTGCCAGTCCCAGAGTGGTGGCCTGAGTGGGGGTGGCAGGCTATGTGGTGTCAGGCATTGGGCCCTGAGAGCAGCCAGTCTCAGGCAGAGATGGCTGCTGGTTCCCTAGTAGTGGCTGGTCCCAGACAGGGACACACATGGCAGGCCGGCCAAAGATAGAGACAGGGATAGACAGGACTTGCAGAGTGAGGTCTACTGCGCATGCATGGCCTTTTAGTGGAACTCTGGGTGATTCTGGGAAATGTGGTCTTTTAAATCAGGCAGGCAGATGCAGTACTCTCCACGTGCATGGCATCTTTGTCTAACTCTGGGTGCTTCTGTGAAATGTGGTCTTTTAGATCAGGCGGGCAGACGCTCTACTATGCGCATGCGCGGCCCTTTTCTCAAACGCTGTGTGATTCTGTAAAATGTGGTCTTCCCAGGTTAGGCTCAACATTATGGCCTCTATGCACAGAGGCCTTCTGTGTGATGTCGTCCCCCAGAAGAAAAACAGACATGACTTGCAGAGTGAGGTTGAATACCATAACACTTAGCATTTAGGTTTACGTTGCCTCTGTAGTTATTTTTGTGGAGCTTGTAAATGGTTTTTCCTCTGTAGAGTAGCAGTCTACTGCTAAACTGTGAAATAAGATTTCATGATTTTCTAATAGAATTAATGGTATAAGCATTTCCCATAGTAACACATGGCCGTAAAGCTTGCTTCAACTTTTCACAATAATTTTTCGAGATTATAACTACATCATACTTTGAGCTTCCCTGTGTATGGATTTCCTGGGGAGATGGAGACTCTGCAGTCCTGTTATAGTAGCATATTGTGCTATATAAGCTGATATGTGATATACATGCTGAGAAAATATTTATTACAGTGGCTTGTAAAATGTTTCTCCTGTGTATAGTAGCACTCCACTGCTAAACAGTGATCTAGAAGAGTATAATTGATAATAGAATTAATGGTATAAGGATGTAGCAGTTCTTACGAGACATTAAGACACAGAAAGAGTTAGGTTGGGAGCTTAGGCCCCAGTCCTTAGCATCTATCCCAGCTACCAGGCCTGTTCTGGACTTCAAATCCCAGCATGCCAGGTCCTGACCCCTCCCCAGGATACTTAATTCATCCCCCCCCTCCCCAAAGAGAAACATGTGGTCTTCCTTTCTTCCTCCCAGGTGTTGCATTCCTGAGGTTTCCCATTTCCCTCTCAGGGCCACCCTAGAGCACAGATCTCCCTTTAAACCTGGATATTTCTTAATTTTTATGGTTTTGATTTGGCTTGTTTGGCAATTTTTGCTTCCTCAGAGAGCTCGCTTAGGAAATATTTCTAACATTTGGAGGTTCCCACCTAGCCTAGGGCAGGTCCTTTCTACATGGCAGGCCTCATTTTGAAAGGCCCCTAGTCTTCAGTTCCAGCTCTCTATGCCAAGCTTAAAAACTGCTTCTGGGCTACAGCTGCTGTGTCCTGGTGAGTTCCTTTTCTTGTCTATGCTATAGTGTTTGGGGAGACCCATTCGTACTTATTCTTGTCATTTTCGGATTTCCATTTGAAATCATGTGCTCACGCTGGGAATTTAAGTCAGGTTGCGGCCAATCCTGCGGGATCTGGGTTTGCTGAGGCGGAGATCTGTTTGTATTGGGATGTCGGTTATTCAATCTCTCCGACCCCTTTTTGACCTAAGAGCCACTTTTGAGGATGTTCTGAAATGGACTTAGGCCACCTGGTTGTTCAAATTCTCTAAATGGGCACATACAGTTTAAAGCCAGGTCTTTTTTTGCCCCTGTAAGCCTCTTAAAAAATATATTAAATTGAACCTGTCTGATACAAATGAGCAAAACTTACATATATATGGTTTTCTTTCCACGGTTTTTTGGTCTCTGTGCTCTCGGTCCACCCCCACGTTAGCCAGCATCAGCACCATGCTGCCTGAGGCATTGGCCCCTCCCCTACCCCCTCAAGCCTACACTCCCTACCTCTTCTGGTTGAGCTACATTCATTCCCCAGTCCTTTGCTTCTATCTGTTTTTTTCCCCTGTAAACCTCTTACAAAAAAAATCTTTTAAATTGGGCTTGATTGGTAATTTTTGCTTTGTCAAAGAGCTCACTTGGGAAATATTCCTAACACAAAGTAGAATTTAAATATTCTATTTTTCTAAATCCTTGCGGTACTTTCCCTATCACTCCTAAGACAGATTTCTTTCTCCAATACTTTCTTTTGTCAAATGTTTTGTTTTATTGTTATCAATAGTTATATTAGAATATGTTTCTAAATATTTTTCTTAAATATTATTCACATTCCCGATTGTTATAGCCTTGATATAAGTTTTTTTTGATGTTTGGGTTTCTCTGTCTCTGCTGTGTCTGCCTCCAAAATGCTGTGATTAAAGATGTACACCACTACTTTCCCGCCATAAGTAATATTATGTCAGTCTGTGTACTATGTTTTTATAATCTTATTGATCACTCTGAGTGTTTCCACTATGAATGAAGCTTTGTAATCAGCTTTTCTGTTACAAATTTTTGGAAATTGTCATTGAATTGTATTCATTATATTCTGCAACTTTACTATACACAGCATATTTGTTTTTAGGTATTAAGTTCCCCAAAATTAATTATATGCTTCTTTATTTACTTATTTTTAGTTTTCTTGTTGCTGTTAATCTTTGAAATACTTTTTGTTTTTTGGATACAATGTCTTTGCAGGTTGGTTTTGCTGATGCGAGGTTATCTGTTTTATGAGATTTTGTGGGTTCTGTTAGCTTTCTTGGTTTGGGGTTTTCCTTCTAGTACTTTCTGTCAGGCTGGGTTTGTGGCTATGTGTTGTTTAAATGTGGTTTTGGCATGGAATATCTCATTGCCTCCATTGATGGTGTTTGAAATATTTGCAGGGTATATATATCTGTGCTTGCATCTGTGGTCTCTTAGTGTCTGCATCACATCTGATCATTGCCTTCTGGCTTTCTTGGTTTCCATTGAGAAGTCAGGTGTAATTCTGATCATCTACCCTTGTTTTGTATTTGACCTTTTCCCTTTGCAGCTCATAATAGTCTGTCTTTAGTTTATATGTTTTGTATTTTAATTATGGTGATAGGACTTTATTTTCATCCAGTCTATCTTGTGTTCTGTATGCTTCTTCTATATTTGTAGGGCTATCCTTCTTTAAGTTTGGAAATTTTTCTTGTATAATGTTGGAGAATGTGTTTTCAGTGTTTTTGAGCTTGGGTTCTTCTATCACTGTCATTCTTAGTTTTTGTCTTTTGATGTTTTCCCATATTTCCTGGATATTTTCTGTAAGAATTTGTTATATTTAATTTTTTTCGTCTTATTAATTTCTTTCATATAGCTATCTTCAACCCCTGAGATTCTCTCTTCCATCTTTTCTATTCTGTTGGTCCAATTCTTCCAGTTGCTGCCAGAGTCTTTGGGAATTGTTCTTGGTCTGCTCTGTGTCTCAGGCAGCCTCTCAGGTTTCCTTTAGCATGCTCTCTTGCTCTGTTCTCCTGGCTTGCTCTCACAGCTTGTGGTTTATAGTTCTCCTCTTGGTTCTCTCAGCAGGAACCTCTCCTGCTGTCTTTTTAACTAACCCAGGTTTTTGAGGACCTCGGCTGGGTATCTTTTCACTCACCTCTTGGTCCTCTGTTATGAATCTCTGGCTGTCTTGGAACTTACTGTATATACTATGATCATTTAGAAAATCATCGTGATTTGCCCAAATTATCTCTAATGTATCTGAATTATAGTTGGGCACATCACAGATAACTAAATTAATACATTTTTGTTTTTCAAGACAAGGTTTCTTTGTGTAGCTTTGGCTGTCCTGAAACTAGCTTTGTAGACTGACCTTGAGTTTAGAGATCTGCCTTTTCCAAATTTATGTATTTTAGAATTGTTTTGAACACCCAATCCTTCTTCTGCTGCTCATTGCTGGAAAGAAAGTCTTGCATCTGCTTCAAGGCTGGGCCTTAATGTGTGCATGAAAGCATTCCCCCTTTGACCATAGCTCACATAAGAAATAGGTAGTGAGTCAATCCATTTTATATGATTGCTAAATGTTCTGAGTGTCCATTTCTTGCATCCACAGAATAAAGAATCAAGAACTCGGATAAAGAACCAAACTCATGAAAACAAATTATAGCAGTTGCACTAGTCTGAGAAAAATAGAACTTGATAAAATTGTGTTCCAGTTTCTAAAAGAAATGTTATTTTCCATATTTAAGCTGTACAGCCAGAGAGCACATGACCATAAACCCTTTTCACCTTTTTATATTAATTTTTGTGGATTATAATTACATAATTTAAATCATCACCCTCTTGCCTCTAAGACTTCCCAGAAATGAGAAAAATCATGAATTTTGCTTTATTTATCAAGGATTGTTGTTTGCATGTGACCTATGTTTGGCTTCAGAATTTCAGAGCTGTAAGGGAAAGGGTTTATTACACTGGTCAGTTACTCTGTAATGGTACACATACAAGGAATACTATGAATGAATAGTTTGGACCTATGCTGGTTCCTTCCCAGTCTTAGTGGTGTTGGTTAGCTCCCATTAGCTCAGTTAAACTGTTTCAGTGGGTGAGCCCATCATGGTTTTGACCTCTTTGCTCATTCTCACTCCTTCCACTCTTCAATTGAACTTTGAAAGATCAGTCCAGAGCTTTGATATGTGTCTCTGCCTCTGCTTCCATCATTCGATGGATGTATGTTCTTTGGTGATATTTAAGTTATTCATCATTCTGACTACAAGAGAAGGCCAGCTCAGGTCCCCCCTTCTCTATTGCTTAGGGTCTTATCTGTGGTCATCCTTGTGGATTCCTAGGAATTTACTAAAGTCATGTATCTTGATAACCTCATAATGGCTACCTCTATCAAGATATCTCTTTCCTTGCTCTCATCTCTGACCTTCCTCTATCTCAATGATCCCATTTCCTCAAGTTCTCTTCACCCCTCCCCTTTCCCCCTTCTCTTCTCCTACCTTTCTTTTTCCCCATCCTTGTGTTCCCATTTTATTTCAGCTGATCTTTTATATTTTGAATTCCAAGTGGATTTATATGTTTTTCTTAGGGTTCACATTGTTACTTAGCTTCTAGGATCATGAACTATAGAGTCAATATCCTCTTTTTATAGCTAATATCCACTTATCATTGAGTACATAATACCATATTCATCTTTTTGGGCCTGAGTTACCTGACTCAGGATGGTGTTTTCTAGTTCCATCCATTTGCATGTAGAATTTAACATATCTTTTTGTTTTACCACTGAGTAGTAATCTAACTATGTGAATGTTCCACATTTTCTTTATCCATTCTTCAGTTGAGGGGTATTCAGTGTGTTACCAGGTTCTGACTATTACAAAAAAATGCTTCTATGAACATAGTTGAACATATATCTTTGTAGTATGATTGCACATCTTTTTGTTATAATTCCAATAGTGGCATTTTTGGATCTTGGGGTGCTTTGATTTCCAGTTTTCTGTGAAACATCCATAGTGATTTATAAAGTGGTTGCACAAGATTGCATTCCCAACAGTTACTTCACATCCTCTTCAGCTTATGTTATCATTGGTTTTTTTGGACTTAGCCATTCTGACATGTGCTTTTATATTTTTTAGATATCTTTCTTGTACCCCTGATCTCTTCAAGACCTTTATCATGATGGGGTATCATATTTTGTCAAATGCTCTTTCAGCATCTAATGAGTTTGTCATATGTTTTTTTCTTTCATTTTATTTACATGATGTATTATATTAATAGTTTTTTTTATTTTTTACCATTCTTTCATCTCTGGGATCAAGTTGACTTGAAAATGAAGCATTTTTTTGATTTTTTTTTCTTCGATTCTGTCTGCTAGTATTTTCTTGATTATTTTTGGATATCTAAGTTCATAAGTGAGTTAACTCTCTTTCTTGGTTTAGTCTTTGTGTGGTTTGGGGATCATGGTAACTAGTCTCATAAAAAAGATTTTGGCATTGTTCCTTCTTGTTCTATGATGGGGAACACTTTGAGGAGTATAATTCAGCATTAAAACTGTTTGTCCCTGGGATATTTTTGTTTGTGAGGCTTTTGATGATAGCTTCTATTTCCTTATAGTTTATAGGTCTATTTAAATTGTTCACCTGGTCTTGATTTATTTTTGGTATATGGTACCTAACCAGAAAAATGTCCATTTCTTTTATGTTTCCTAATTTTGTGGAGTACAGGTTTTTGTAGTATGATCTAAGAATTCTCTTAGCGTCTGTTGTTAGGTATCCCTTTTCATTTCCGATTGTGTTAATTTGGATGTTCTATCTTTTTTTTTGTTAGTTTAGAAAAGAGTTTATCTAGTGACCTTTCTCCACTTTTTTTAAACATTTATTTATTTGTTATGTATACAATATTCTGTCTGTGTGTATGCCTGCAGGCCCGAAGAGGGCACCAGACCCCATTACAGATACCTGTGAGCCACCATGTGGATGCTGGGAATTGAACTCAGGACCTTTGGGACAGCAGGCAATGCTCTTAACCTCTGAGCCTTGTCTCTAGCCCCTCCACTTTCTTTATGTGCTATGAACTTTCCCCGTATCATTGCTTTCATAGTGTCCCATATGTTTGGGTACTTTGTGGCTTCATTTTTGCTTAATTTTAGGAATTCTTTAATTTCTTTTTTTATTTTTTCCTTGACCTAGGGGTGGTTCAATAGTTTACTCTTTTATTTCCATGAATTTCTATGATTTCTGATAGTACTGTTGTTTTTAAGTTCTAACTTTAAACCTTGTTGATCCACTAAGATACATAGGGTTACTCCAATTTTTTTTTTCCTGTGGATATTTGCTTTGCTATGCAGTATGTGGTCAGTTTCAGAGAAGGTTCTGAGGTGCTGAGAAGAAGGTTTATTCATTTGTGTTTAGGTGAAATGTTCTGTATATGTCTGTTAACTCCTTTTCATTCATGACATCTGTTAGTTTCCTTATTTCTCTATTAATGTTTTGTCTTGTATAACAAAGTAATATTGTGGTTAGTGGAATATCGAAGCCTCCTACTATTAGTGTGTGGATTTTTATGTATATTTTAAGCTTTTTTAATGTTTCTTTTACACATGTGAATGCTCTTGTATTTGGGGCATAAATGTTAAGGATTGAGACTCCAGTTTTATAGATTTATCTTGTTATGAATATAAACTGTCTTTCTTCATCTCTTCTGATTTATTTTATGTTAGATATTAGGATAGCTACACCTACTTTTTTCTTAGGTGCGTTTAATCGGAAAAACTTATCCTGTACTCTGATGCAATGTCTGTCTTTGAGGTTGAGGCGTGTTTCATGTATACAACAGAAGTCTGGATCTTGTATTCCTATCCATTTTCTTAGTTTGTGTCCTTTTATAGGTGAGTTGACACCATTGATATTAAGTGCTATTAATGACCAGTGGTTGTTAATTCCTGTTCTTTTTCAGTGGGAGTTGTTGTGTGTTTCCCTTCCTTTGGTTTGCTGATGTGAGGTTATCTGTTGCTTTAGTTTTTGTTGGTGAAGTGAGCTTCCTTTGTTCGGGATTTCCTTCTAGTACTTTCTGTAAGGCTGGGTTAACTTAGTTGTTTATATCCCTTGCCATCTATCTAAACCTGTTAGGACCTCAAGGATAAATTAATCACCTTATATCTTCATCAGTGTTCCAAATTAGTCATACCAAAAATATCATGTTTATTACTTTTATTTATAATTTTTAATTTTTTCTTTTTCTTTTTGTTTAAAAAATATCCTCATTATGAATCTCTGGCTGTCCTGGAACTCACTGTATAGACTAGAATCTTGTAGAGAATCAGCGTTATTTGACCACCTTATCTCCAATGTACCTGAATTATAGTTGGGCACATCACAGACAACTAAATTAATACATTTTTGTTGTTTATGACGAGGTTTCTTTGTGTAGCTTTGGCTGTCCTGAAACTAGCTTTGTAGACCAGGCTGACCTTGAGTTTATATAGACCAACTTTTCTCACACTATGTAGTTTAGAATTGTTTTGAACACTTAGTCCTGCTTCTGTGTCTCAGTGCTGGAAAGAAATTCTTGTAACCGCTGCAAGGCTGGGTCTTAAGTGGTCAGTGAGAAGGAAAATAGATGAGTGTCCTCCAATTTATCTGCACTATAAGGGAAAGGGTCTATTATACTGGTCACTAATTCTGTAATGGGCTAGGGGTGGGGCGTTGGTAGAGGTGGTTGGCGCTCTGGGTAGGTGGGGCGTTGCCACGGCCGGGGGGGTGGGGGCCGGGTGACCGGGCACTCTGGGTCAGCGGGCCCTTAGGGGGACTGGGGGGCTGTGGTTATGGCCTGGCTATGGCTGAGGCTTGGCTAGGGGTGGGGCATTGCTAGGGTTTGGTGGCGCCGGGGGTTGTGCGTTGCCAGGGCCGGGGAGGGGCCCTAAGGACTCGGGGTGACTGTGTTGCCGGGGGCGGGGTGTGTGGTCCCCGCGGTGCGTGTCCGGGACCGTGGACACTCCCCCGAGCCTTGCATGGACGGCCCTGCCGCTCTCCGTAGCCCCTGGGGCTCCTGGACCCGATTCCCGGTCCAGGACTACGTCTACCATGATTCCTCTCGGCGGCCATTTTTCCTGTAGTCCGGTACCAGTCTGTGATGGACTCGTTCTCCCAGGATCCCCGGGCTTCCAGCCCGGGTCCGTCCGTCCTTCCTTCCTTCCTTCCTTCCTTCCTTCCTTCCTTCCTTCCTTCCTTCATTCCTGCTTTCCCGCCGCTCCTGCCACACTGGGAGCCAGCTCCCAGCACGCGGGAGTAGCAGAGAAAGGAGAAAAAAGAAGAAAAACCGCCGCCGCCGCCGCTGCCTCCAGCCATCGCCGCTATCTCCAGCCTTCGCTTGTGGAGCCGCGATTGCTGCGGGTGGGGAAGGAGCGCTCCACTAGGCTTCCCGCCAGAACCGGGGTGGGCGGGCGAACAGAGGGAGCGAGAAGGGAGTGGGGAGGGAGCGAGCCATCAGCGCGCCTTCCCTCCTGCAGTGGCGGCCAGAGGACACAGGACACTCGGGAGGGCCCCGGACTCTGGACAGAGTCCGCCCGGCCCAGATGCTGACCCTACGTCTCCCCTGTGCCCTATGTAGGCCCCTGACTGGACTCAAGATGCCCCCGCACCCCGAGATCCCTCGCTGGAGACTGCAGTAAGATTCCCAGAGGGCCACAGTGTCCACAGACTCTGCCCAGAAGGCGACGAGGACTCCACCGGGGGCCTGGGCCATGTCCAGAGAGGCTTCAGGCACGTGCTGATGGTGCTGGGTGGGGGGCAAAGCCCATGCCCACAGTGTCCTGGTCGCCCCTGTGCAGACACAGGACACTCAGGAGTCCTCCAGACTCTGCACAGACAGACCAGAGTCTGCCAGGCCCCTCTGCCCGTCCCAGACGCTGACCCCACGTCTCCCCCGTGCCCTCCTCAGGCCCCTGACTGAACTCAGGATGCCCCCGGACCCCGGGATGCCGCGCTGGAGGCTGCAGGAAGATTTCCCAGAGGGCCACATAGGGCACAGAGGGCCACAGTGCGCCCAAATGTCCACAGACTCTACCCAGACAGCGACCATTACTCCACCGGGGGCCTGTGCCATGCCCAGAGAGGCTTCAGGTACGAGCTGATGGTGCTGGGGGGGGCAGATCCCATGCCCATGGTGTCCTGGTCGCCCCTGTGCAGACACAGGACACTCAGGAGGCCTCTAGACTCTGCACAGACAGAGACCAGAGCCCGCCAGGCCCCTCTGCCCGTCCCAGAAGCTGACCCCATGTCTCCCCCGTGCCCTCCGCAGGCCCCTGACTGGACTCAGGACGCCCCCGGACCCCGGGATGCCTCGCTGGAGGCTGCAGGAAGATTCCCAGAGGGCCACATAGGGCACAGAGGGCCACAGCGCGCCCCAGTGTCCACAGATTCTGCCCAGACAGCGACCAGGACTCCACCGGGGGCCTGGGCCGTGCCCAGAGAGGCTTCAGGTATGTGCTGATGGTGCTGCGGGGTGGGGGGGACACACCAGAGCCCATGCCCACAGTGTCCTGGATGGCCGTGGGGAGTGGAAGGGGAGACTCTGCAAGCCTGGATATTATGCTTGTAATACCACAGTCCAGTGTACAAACAGAGTCATGCTCTTGGTGTGCAGTGACAAGAGAGATTTGAAAATTGATGGTGTGGTTTCTAGAATTTTTGAATATTGCATTCACTTTCAAGTTTGTCTTATAAATGTTTCAAAGCTGGTAGTATTATGGTGATGTTTATTGTCTTTTTAGCAATACATAATTATAATGCTTCTAACTTTTTGCTATCACCAGCCACAATGACATGATTCAGTGCTGTTTAGTGGAACAAAGTCATACAGTCTCTTATTAATGTCGTTCTTTTTCTCAGGGAAGGGACTACTCCATTTCAAATTTAGGATAGATAAGTGTTCTATTATAATTTTTTTATCATTTTAAAGCATCATTTATTGGTGTCATTTTTAGCATTTATTTAATTTAGATGCATTACTGGTATATTTTTCGATGTTTTCTAGTTTAAGAATTTCATTCCATTTTTTCTTAAGTGCTGTTTGTTTATTTATATCAGTTTATAGCAGGGTTTCTTAACTTTTGTGGTCACAGCTTCTTATGGGTGATCAAATGATCCTATCACAGGACTGGCCTAAGACCATCAGAAAGCACGGATATTTTATATTATAATTCATAACAGTAGCAAAAATATAGTTATGAAGTAGCAATGAAAATAAGTTTTTAGTTGAGTTTCAACACATCAGGAGGAACTCTTTTAAATGGTCACAACATTAGGAAGATCGACAACAACTGGTTTATATCAGTGTCTCCTGTGACTCAGGCTTACCTCACAATATCTAATTGGGAATTGCTTTGAACACCTAATCCTGCCTCTGCTACCCAGTGCTGGAAAGATAGTCCTGCAACTCCAACCAGGATGGACCTTGACTGCTCTGTGTAAAGGAGAAATAGATCAATGAATGAGTACACTCCAACTTCTCTAGATTTTATTGTGAATTTACAAGTGTAGTAGGACTGATGTAAGAATTTAGTTCACTGAGCAACTGTAAAGCAAACATAGTCACAATGGAAAAATGGATGGGCAGGAAAGAGTATGAAAGTTTTCCTGCTGGGACGGTAGTTGACATTAGCAATGAGTAGTGACACACCACAAACTTTGCATTCAAGAATCTATATAAAAACATAATTAAACAGGTTGTTTCCTGATTCTCTTGTTTTGCTCTAAGGATCTGTTTGGAGGACCACAAGCCATGCTATGTTGAATCTATGAGCTACTGTCCTCAGTCCAGGAAGAGCAGTTTGGCTGAGCTGTCAGAACTGCTTGGATAGGGATGAATCAGGAGTCAGACATGTTCTGTTGTTCTTTGTGGTGACCTGGGTAGTGGCTCTTGAAGTCTGAGCTTTTTTGAGTGTGGTGGAGGCTCTGCCATCCTGGCATGGAAGACTATGAGCTTGTAATATTGTTTCCTGATGCTTTGTAATTGCGAATTTCTTTAAACAATGCTGGCTATATTTCAGGATTAGGCTTTGACTGGTCTATGAGAGCCAAAATAAACCAGCTAATGAGTGACCTCTTGTCTCTCTGACTTTTCCTGTGTGATTGTAGATAAAGACGCATCTGTGAATGAATTGAGTGCATAGACAAAGTTTGAAGCTGGTAGATTCACAGTACAGAAAAGGAGAGACAGGAGAACTTTCCTATTTCAACAGTAACTGAGATTAGCAATGTTTAACTATGTACTGATTGCCTAATTAGGAATTAGGTAATTAATTTTAGATGCTCCATAAATGTCCTGATGGTCATTTCTTGGTGTCCACAGAATAGGCAATGAAGAATCTTGACTGACCTTATTATGAAACCCAATTGCTATAGTTACAATAGTTCAAACAAAATAGATCATAGTTAAATGTTGTGTCCCTGCCTAACAGGACTGTTACTGGTTTTAGATATATACCCTGAGTTAAACGATTTAGATATCTTTGATGTGCTTTATTACAAATCCCTAGATTATGGAGCCCATGGCCATAAATCCTGTTTCAACTTTTCAAAATAATTTCTTGAGATTATAACTATATCATATCCACATTTTCTTTTCTGTCCCCAAGCCCTACTATGACTCTCCAGTGCCTTCTAATTTATGGCCTTCTTTACTTTATCAATAGTTGTGAATGTGACCTGTGTTTGGCTGCAGGTTTTCTCAGGTATTATATGATGGGTTGGCTACACTGCACATTGAGTGTTTAATGGCATGTCCACACAAAGGACATCCCTGTGGTTTGGATGAGGAACAGGATATGCTCTCAGAACGTTGATGAAACCCGTACTAAAATACAAACTTTCTGGACAAAGGCCCTGCCTCCTGGTCTGTAAGGGCAGAACATAAAGTTCTGTTATATGTTAGTAATTTGCTCTCTGATCATCCATTATTGGAGCTGATAATATTCTGAGGCCCAGCAGGGTGGTATTAGCCAGTGATGGACTCTGCGAAGGCTTAGTAAGCAGGAATAATAATGTGTGCTAGCTTACAGGTGGTTCTTTTCATGATTCTTCGCTGCTTTTCTTGTAATGACTTGTATGGAAGACCACAATCTATGCCATGGTGAGTGTAGGGTGTTCATATAAGGTCTGTTGAGCTGGCATATCTGCTGACATTTGGATGGAACATGAGCCAGGCTATGTTTCTGTTGTTCTGCGTAGTGACCTGGCCAGTGGTCCTTGTCCTCTGAGCCTCTGTGAGTATGGATTTTCTGGGAAGAGGGAGACTCTGCAGCTCTCGTATGGTAGAATATTATGCTTGTAATATCATTTTAGAGTCTACACACAGCGTCATGCTTTTGGTGTGCAGTGGGAAGATAGATTGGAAAACCGATGATATGTTTTCTAAAATTTTTGAATATTGCATTCCACTTTCAAGTTTTTCTTATAAATGTCTCAAATATTTTAAAAGGTGGTAGAACTATAGTGGTGTTGATTGTCTTTTTGCAATACATGATTAGAATGCTTCTAACTTTCTGCTCTCACCAGCCACAATGATATGATTCAGTGATCTTTAGTTCTAGTTGACAAAAGGAACTACCAAAGTTTCTCAGGTGTTCATGTTATTGGGCAGGTAGATAGTGCAGAATCTGTATCTTGTGATATAATCCTTGTGACAGGAAGCAGATATTAAATTATTTTTCATAATTATTTTTTAATAACTTCATTGATCACTCTGAGTGTTTCCACTATGACTGTAGCTTTGTAATCAACTTTTCTGTTATAAATTTTTTGAAATCGTCATTGAAATATATTCATTATATGCTTCCAATTTACTATACACAGCATAATGTTCCCAAGAATTGGTTATTTGCTTCTTCATTTACTGAGGTTTTGTTTTTCTTGTTGCTGTTAATCTATGAAAGATTTTGGTTTATTGGCTAAAATGTCTTTGTAGGTGGTTCCTCATATATTCTGAATTCCAATACCAACATTCAAGTTTAGAGGCTCACAAATATCTATTATTCCATATCCTGTATACGTGCAGAGAACATTCATTCTCATGTGCAAAGATTTGTAAAAAATAGCAATAAACTTGTTTTCAAAAGTGCCTGTACACAGGCAGTGGTGGTGCATGCCTTTAATCCTATCACTCATAACACAGAGGCAGGCCAACCTGGTCTACAAGAGCTAGTTCCATGGCAGGCTCCAAAGCTACAGAGAAACCCTCTCTCAACCCCCCCCCCCCACCAAAAGCTTGTGAAACAATTTTCAACAGAGTTGCTTTAGGTATATATTGATTCTTTAAAAGTCTTTTATCTTGTATTTTGTTCTTTTAATTAATTAATTTTTTTCATTCAGAAATTTACACTTTCTCCTCTCCTCCCATTCCCTACCCACTCCGCCATTCCCCCTCTTCCCTCCCCTGCCTAACATGACTGTTATTTTACTGGTTTTACATATACACTCTCAGATAAAAGGGCTGGCCAGTTCTGGTTAATTTGGCAGGGCAGAAATTCCAATGTGCATGTCCCCCTCATGTTACATAATGGCGCTCATGTGTATAACTGCATCCACAGAAAGCCTTACAAACCTTTGCAAAAAATACAGGTAAGCATCTTTTCTTGGTAGCAGCAATTTCTTGGCTCTGTGTCTTATAGGCAAGCAAGTGCTCTCATCTAAGAGAGGCTTCCTGACTCTGCTTTAGCTGCGAAATTCTGCAGCTCTTTAAGAGGTCCTGCCAGGAAACACTTAAACAGTGTTGATGAAAAGCTGAACGCATGCTTTTCTGGTTTCCGTGTTAGCAGCAAAAAAGTTAAGCAGTTTTAAAATGGCTGCTTTCTTTGAGTTTCTGCCATGGCAAACTCTTATTCTTTCAGGCAGGCAGTCTGAATATGAAAGCACTTGAGTATGGTCTGTGAGCAGAATACTGCAGTTTGCTTTCTGGCTGTTACCTTGAAACACTGTAGAGTTGAGGCAATGAACAGGGCTTTGGCCTGTACCTCAGCCTCAAGGCTGGAATCACATAAAGCTAAGGAATGGGCTCGATCCATCTGTCAAAGCCATGGCTTTAATCTCCATAAAGACTCATGTGGTTAGAAAAAGATATACAATAGAGATTCAAATATGAAGAAAACTTCTAAATGGTTTAAAGTATATTTAAAACATATGCAGAGTAAAGGTTAAAGTTCTTAAAGTGGAAATACAGAGTATTTGGGTGTGTTGGTACACACCTTTAATCCCAATACTTGGGAGCCAGAGGTAGATTGACCTCTGATACTTCAGGACACACGTTTAATTCCAATGTGTGGGAGGCAGGGATGGACAGGTCTCTGTGAGTTCAAGGACAGCCTGGTCAACAGATTTCTTCCAGTTCAAAGATGAATAGAACCTGTCTCAAAAAGAAAAAGTAAATATAAAAAAAAAGAGGTTAAGTAAAGTCACATAGAGATGGATTATATACAGAGAATATTGATACTGTATGTTATTATGCTCTCTTTGAATTGTTTTAATGCTGGCCCTTCATGTTACAAAACATCATTACAAATAATATGGTTTCTTTGTGATTATTTCAGGTCTCAGCAGCTGGGATCAAAGAAGCAGCCACCCATCCATTCCTTAGAGAAGGTAAGGCACATTGCTTTGTGGAAGGTCCAAAGCCTTCTCTACTGTATCTAGTCTTATATGTAAGTTCTAATTTTTAGGGCGTTCTATTATTTATTGTTGCTCTCAGTGTCTATGCTACTGGTGTTATATTTAAAAAGTGGTCTCTTGTCCCCATGCATTGAAGGCTACTTCCCACTATCTCTTTTATCAGGTTTACAGTAGTCAGATTTATATTGAGGTCTCTAATCCTTTTGGACTTAAGTTCTGTGCATGGGGATAGATATGGATCTATTTTTATTCTTCCACCTGTTGCCATCCAGTTATGCCAACACTATTTTTTGAAGATGCTTTTATCCCCATTGTGTAATTTTAGCGTCTTTGACAAAAATCAGGTGTTCATAGGTTTGTGATTTAGTATCTGGGTCTTTGATTTTATTTCAATGTTCAACGTCTCTGTTTTTATGCCAATACCAAGCTGTTTTCATTAGTGTAGCTTTGTAATTGATGTTGATGGATTGTGATGCCTCTGGAAGTTCCATTCTCATACCGGATTTTTTTTGGTATCCTGGGTTTTTAGTTTTTCTGCATTAAGTTGATTATTGTTCTCTAAATGTCCATGATGAATCTTGTTGTTATTTTGATGTGAATTGCTTCTAATCTATAGAATGCTTTTGGTAAGATTGACATTTTTATTATTGTAATCCTATCTATCCAAGTACATGGGAGATCTTTCCATTTCCTGGTGTTTTCTTCAATTTCTTTCTACGAAAAATTAAATTTCATTTCATAAAGGTCCTTAAATTATTTGGTTAGTGGTACCCCAAGATATTTTATTTAATTTGTGGCTATTTTGAAAGGTAATGTTTCTCTGATTTCTTTCTCAGCTCCTTTATCATTTGTATATAGGAGGCCTACTGTTTTTTTTTTTTTTTTGATTTTATCTTGTATCTATCCTGCCACATTATCGTAGGTATTTATCACCTGTAGAAGTTCCCCTGTAGTGTTTTTAAGGTCACTTATAAATACTATCATATTGTCTGCAAATAACAAATTTCCAATTTGAATCCCCTTGATTCCTTTTTTTGTTTTTATATTGCTCTAGGTAGAACTTCAAGAACAATGTATAATAGATATGGAGGTGTAGTGGACAGCCTCATCTTCTTCCTGATTTTAGGGGAATCACTTTTTCTCCACATTTAATTAGATGCTGGCTGTCAGTTTGATGTATATTGCTTTAATTATGTTTAGATATATTCCTTGTATCCCTGTTGTCTCCAAGATGTTTGTCATGAATAGGTATTATGTTTTGTCAAATGCGTATCTAATGAGTTGGTTATAGGTATTTTTTCTTTCAGTTTATTTATATGATGGATTACATAGATTTTTTTTATGTTGTACCATCCCTGCATCTCTGGGATGAAGCTGACTTGATCATGGTGGATTTTTTGATGTGTTCTTGGATTCTGTGTTATGCATTTTGTTGAGTATTTTTGCATCTTTGTTCATAAGTGTGATTAGTTTGTAATTCTCTTTCTTGTTTGAGTCTTTGTGGTTTTGGTATCATGTTAACTGTAGTCTCATAAAAAGAGTTTGGCAATGTTCCTTCTGGTTCTATTATGGTGAACACTTTGAGGATAATAGGAAGTTGGTATAGAATGCTGCATTAAAACCATTTTTCCCTGGGATATTTTTGTTTGTGAGGCTTTTCATGATAGCTTCTATTTCCTTACAGTTTAAACATCTATTTAAATTGCTCACCTGTTCTTGATTTAATTTTGTTATATGGTACTTATCCATCCAGAAAATTGTCCATTTCTTTTATGTTTTCTAATTTTGTGGAGTACAATTTTTTTGTAGTATTATGTAAGGATTATCTGGATTTCCTTAGTGTATGTTGTTATGTTCCCCTTTTTATTCGATTGTGTTATTTTTGATTTTCTTTCATTGCTTTTTTATTAGTTCGGATAAGGGTTCGTCTATCTTGTTGATTTTTCTCAATGAACCTGCTCTTTGTCTCATTGATTCTTTGTATTTTGTAAATTGTTTCTATGTAATTTATTTCAGTCCTCAATTTGATTGTTTTCTGTCTTCTGCTCCTTCTGGTCATGTTTGCTTTTTTGTTCTAGTGATTTCATATGTGGTGTTAAGTCACTTTCGTGAGCTTTCTGTATGTGCTACGAGCTTTCCTCTTAGTACTCCTTTCATATTGTCCCATAGGTTTGGGTACATTGTTAATTTTAGGAAGTCTTTAATTCATTTCTATCTTGACCCATGGGTGGTACAGTAGGTTACTGTTCAATTTCCATGATTTTTTAGCATTTCTTATAGTATTGTTGTCTTATGTTCTAACTTTAAACTTTGGCGATCCACTAAGATACATAGGGTTACTCCAATTTTTTTGTATCTGTGGATGTTTGCTTTGTTCAGTATGTGCTTGATTGTCGAGGATGTTCCATGAGGTGTTGAGAAGAAGGTACATTCCTTTTAGTTTAGGTGTAGTGTTCTGTACGTTTCTGTTAAGTCCATTTCATTCATGGCATCTGTTAGTTTCCTTATTTCTCTTAAGTTTCTGTCTGGTTGACCTGTCCATTGTGGACAGTGGAGTGTAGAAGTCTCCTACTCTTAGTGTGTGGATTTTGTTGTGTGTTTTAAGCTTTAGTAATGTTTCTTTTACCTATGTGAGTGCTCTTGTATTAGATGCATAGATGTTAAGGATTGAGATTTTATTTTGATAGATTCATCTTTCTATGAGTCTAAAGTGTCCTCCTGCTAATTTTAGTTTGAAATTTAATGTTAGATAATATGATAGATACACCTGCTTGTCTGTTAGGTCCATTTGATTGGAAAACCTTTTCCCAACCCTTTACTCTGAAGTAATGTCTGTCTTTGAGGTTGAGGTGTGTTTCTTGTATACAACAGAAGTCTGGATCTTGTTTTCCTATCCATTCTCTTAGCCTGTGTCTCTTTATAGGTGGATTCAGTTCATTCATATTTAGAGTTATTGTGAGAGTACTTTTTTGATCTTGTCTATTTTAAGCTTCTCCTTTTGTATGAATATTTTTCTTTAAATTGGGAAAGTTTTCTTGTATGATTTTGTTGAATATAGTTTCTTTGTCTTTGAGCTGGAGTTCTTCTTCCATTCCTATTATTCTTAGGTTTTGTATTTTTATGTTTTTGCCGATTTCATGGATGTTTTGTGTTAAGAATTAGTTACATTTAATGTTTTCTTTGACTGATGAATTTATTTTATCTATCTGTTTTCAACTCCTGATATTCTCTCTTCCATCTCTTTTATTATGGTGTTTTATACCTCCCTCTGTATAATTTCTGTTCATTTATCTAGATTTTCCTTCTATCCCTATCATGCTTAGTTTTTTTTTATGTTTTCCCAGATTTCCTGGATGTTTTGTGTTAAGAATTTGTTAGATATAATGTTTTCATTGGCTGATGAATTTATTTCATATATCTTCAACCCCTGATATTCTCTCGTCCATCTTTTCTATTCTGTTGGTCCAATTCTTCCAGTGGCTGTCTGTAGAATAGAATATTTTATTAAACTACAAATTAGGGTCTTATTTCACCATAGTGTGGAAGGACAAACCTGGAGGACTTTTGCTCTCTGAGATATTTGATCTCTGTTCACCCAGTAGGTTAACTGGTTATGTCTTGAAGCCCAGATGGGTGACCCTAGGTAATGAAGGACTTGACTTGCTAATCAGTATCACCGGTACCTTATTGGCTTTTTTTTAAAGGATTCCCTTTTTCTGCTGTAGGGATCACCAGGAAGTTCAGGTTGGCTGGGTTATTAGCTGCTTATAAACCAATGGACCATGAGCCAGAGATGTTCTGTTAGTTTGTGTGGTGACCTTGTTAGTAGCCCTTGTCCTCTGATCTTTGTTGAGTTTGAATTCCCTGGGCGAGGGTGAGGCTTTGCCATACTAGCATGGGAGACCATGAACTTATAATGTTGTTTCCTCATGCTATGTAATTGAAAATTGCTTTAAACACTGCTGTCCAGTGCTGGTTAGGTAGTCCTGCAACTCCTTCATGACGGGACCTTGTTGGTTTTTTGAGAAGGAAAAATAGATCAGCTAATGATTGACCTCCAGTATCTCAGTCTTTTATTGTTTATCATAAATGAAGATTGATCTGTGCAAGAACTGAGTACTTAGGTTCAGCTTGAAGCTGGTAGTAGATTCACAGTGCAGAAAGGGAGAGACAGGACATTGGTGGAGAAGGTTCCTACTTCAGCAGTAGTTGAGATTGGCAGTGATTAGCTATGTAATAATTATCTACTTAGTAATTAGGTAATCAATTTTAGATGCTCCATAAATGTCCCAGGTGGTCATTTCTTGTCCACATGCCAGTATAATCCAGAATCTGGGTAAAAAACTGATTTTGTCTTAAAGCCAAATTGCTATAGTTACAGTAGTTCAACCAAAATCTATCTGAGTAAAATGTGGCCCTGCCTAACAGGACTGTTATCACTGGTTTTAAATATACACTTTTAGACAAAATGTTTTAAGAAATCTTTGATATTCTATAATATAAATCCCTCTTTACTGAAGCACATGACCATCCATCCTGTTTCAACTTTTCAAAATAATTTTTTTAGATTATAACATCCATTTTCTCTTTCCTCTTTAAATATTGGAACTGTTTTATGTTTATTAGTGATGATTCATTCATGTCTACAGTAAGCAGAAAACAAGTCCTGAAATAAATGAAAATGAAAGGTAGTTACAGGTGGCAACCAATTACTAGGATAAGCAGGGATTTTCAAGGAGTTTATTACTGTTATAGAGAAGGCCCTTGCCATGGAATGGAAGCCTAGCAAGATGCTCTAGGAGTAAGACTCCATCCACTTAAACCTTCCATTTATGTAATTAGTAAGCAAGATGATTCCTAGTCCTAGGAAGCAACTTCTATACAAAACCTTCTATGCCTGTGGTCCAAGTGTGTTACTGTCTTTCAATTAAGAAGTTAAACTTTTCAGGACCACTCATCATCTGCTGGTCCTGGAAACCAGAAAAAAATCAAAATTTAAGGTACTATGTTCTGAGTTTGTGGTTACAACTCAGCATTCATTCTTACTGGCATCCATGATTGGCAGAGTCAGAAACCCAGTGAAGAGATTGTGAGAGTTCATGCCATGAAGCTGTGAGTATAAAACCTGTTGTTGTTTTTTCTTTTAGTGGGGCCTCCACCCGACTCTAAAAAAATGACATACACAGAGCCAAACTCGGAGACTTGTGGTCTCTCCTTGGTTTTCTGAACTTCTGCATTTTTAACATTCATGTTTACGATTCGTCTGTAGTTAATTTTGTGGGTCTTGTAAAAGGTTTCCTGTGTAGAATAGCACTCCACTGCTAAACTGTGATGTAGAAGAGTATAATTGATAATAGAATTGATGGTATAAGGATGTACCAGTTCTTAGGAGACATTAAATCACACAAAGAGTTAGGTTGTGAGCTTAGGCCCCAATCCTTAGCATCTATCCCAGCCACCAGGCCTGGTGTGGACTTCAAATCCCGTCATGCCAGTTTCTGACCCCTCCCTGGGGGTGGTGCTGGCACCCCTACACAGGGTACTTAAGTCATCCCCTCCCCAAAGAGAAACACGTGGTCTTCCTCTTTTCCTGTTGCTTTCCTGGAGCTTCCTGTTTCCTTCTTGGGGCCACCTGATAGCACAAATCTCCCTTTAAGCCAGGATATTTCTAAATTGGCATGGTTTTGATTTTGCTTGATTGGCAATTTTTGCATAGTCAGAGAGCTCACTTTGGAAATATTTCTAACATTTGGAGTTTCCTACCTAGCTAGGACAGGTCCTTTCCACGTGGAAGCCCTCGTGTTGAAAGGCCCCTAGTCTTCAGGTCCAGCTCTCCATGCCAATCTTAATAACTGCTTCTGTGCTACAGCGGCAGCGTCTTGGTGAGTTCCTTTTCTTGTTATGCTATACTGTTTGTGGGTATCCATTTGTACTTATGTTGTTTTCGGATTTCCTTTTGAAATCATGTGCTCACACTGGGAATTCCAGTTAGGTTGCGGCCAATCCTGAGGGATCTGTTTTAGCTGAGGTGGACATCTGTTTGTATTGGGACGCTGGTCATTCAATCTCTGATATCACTTTTTTACCTAAGAGCCACTTTTGTCAAATCTCTGAAATGGACTTAGGTCACGTGGTTGTTCATATTTTCTAAATGGGCACGTACAGTTTAAGCCCAGGTCTGTTTTTGCCCCTGTAAGCCTCTTAAAAAAATAACTCTGGGTTATTCTGGGAAATGTGGTCTTTTAAATCAGGCGGGCCGATGCAGTACTCTCCACATGCATCTCCTCTTTGTCTAACTCTGGGTGCTTCTGGGAAATGTGGTCTTTTAGATCAGGCAGGCAGAAGCTCTACTCTGCACATGCGCGGCCCTTTTCTCAAACGCTGTGTGATTCTGGGAAATGTGGTCTTTCCAGGTTAGGCGCAACATATGGCCTCTATGCACAGTGGCCTTCTGTGAGATGTAGTGCCCCAGAAGAAAAACAGACATGACTTGCAGAGTGAGGATGCTTTGAAATGGACTTAGGCCACGTGGTTGTTCAAATTCTCTAAATGGGCACATATTGTTCAAGGCCAGGTCTGTTTTTGCCTCTGTAAGCCTCTTAAAAAAATCTATTAAATTGAGCCTGTCTGATACAAATGAGCAAAACTTACATATACACGGTTTTCTGTCCATAGTTTTTTGGTCTCTGTTCTCTCGGTCCACCCCCACCTTAGCCAGTGTCAGCACCATGCTTCCTGAGGCACGGGCCCCTCCCCTACCCCCTCAAGCCTACACTCCCTACCTCTTCCGCTCGAGCTACATTTGTTCCCTAGTCCTTTGCTTCTGTCCCAGCCACCATGCTTGGTCTCGACTTCAAATCCCAGCATGCCAGGTACTGACCCCTCCCTTGGTACTTAATTGATGTCCCAAAAGAGAAGCACGTGGTTTCCCTTTCCTCTTCCCTGGGTTTGCTGTCCACATGGCTTCCAGGTTTTCTCCTTGAGGCCACCCGAGAGCATAGATCTCCTATTAAACCTGGATACTTCTTAATTTTGATTGTTTTTATTTCTCTTGATTGTGAATTTTTGCTTCGTCAGAGAGCTCGTTCAGAAAATGTTCCTAACATTTGGAGGTTTCCTCCTTGCTAGGGCAGGTAATTTCCACGTGGCAGGCCTCGTGTTGAAAGGCCCCTAGTCTGCATTTTGAGCTCTCTACACCATGCTTAAAATTGGCTTCGTGTGTACAGTGGCTACATCTTGGTGAGTCCTTTTCTTGTCTATGCTATAGGGTTTGGGGGTCCCATTCGTACTTATTTTTGTCTTCTTATTTTCATTTGAAGTCGTGAGCTCATGTTGGGTATTTGAGTCAGGTTGTGGTCAATCTAGTGGGATCGGGGTTGGCTGAGGCAGATTTCTGTTTGTATCTGTACACTGGGCACTTACTAAAAAAAGCCAGGTCTGCTTTTGCCCCTGTAAGCCTCTTACAAAAAAAAATCTTTTAAATTGGGCTTGATTGGGAATTTTTCCTAACCCAAATTAGAATTTAAGTATTCTATTTTTCTAAATATTTATCTTAAATATTGTTCATATTTCCGATTTTTATAGCTTTGATTTAATTTTTTTCTTGAGTTTTGAGTTTCTCTGTCTTTGAACTCAGAGATCTGCCTGTGCCTGCCTCACAAATGCTGTGATTAAAGATGTACACCACCACTTTCCTACCATAAGTCATTATGTCAGTGTGTAGTATTTTTTTTTAATCTTATTGATCACTCTGAGTGTTGCTACTATGAATGTAGCTTTGTAATCAGCTTATCTATTATAAATTTTTGTTAATTGTCATTGAATTTTATTAATTTTTTTCTGTAAATTTACTATACACAGCATAATTGTTTTTAGGTATCATGTTCCCAAAAATTAATTATGTTTCTTTATTTACTTATTTTTATTTTTCTTGTTGCTGTTAATCTGTGAAATACTTTTTGTTTATTGGATACAATGTCTTTGTAGGTGGGTTTTGCTGATGCGTGGTTATCTGTTTTTTGAGTTTTGTGGGTTCTGCTAGCTTTCTTTGTTTGTGGTTTCCTTCTAGTACTTTCTGTAATGCTGGGTCTGTGGCTATGGGTAGTTTAATTGGGGTTTTGATATGGAATATCAAAGCACTTCTGACTTTCTTGGTTTCCATTGAGAAGTCTGGTGTAATTCTGATAGGTCTACCTTTCTATCTTACTTTACCTTTTCCCTCTGCAGCTCATAATATTCCGTCTATATTCTACAGCTTTGTGTTTTAATTATTATATTTTGATACAGTCTATCTTGTGTTCTGTTCTCTTCTTCTATCTTTGTAGGTCTATATTTCTGTAAGTTTGAAAAGTTTTCTTGTATGATGTTGGTGAATGTGTTTCCAGTGTTTTTTACCTGGAGTTCTTCTCCTTCTTTCCCTATCATTCTTAGTTTTTGTCTTTTGATGTTTTCCCATATTTCCTGGATATTTTGTGTTAAGAATTTGTTATATTTAATGTTTTATTTTGCTGATGCATTTATTTCATATAGCTATCTTTAACCCCTGAGATTCTCTCTTCCATCTTTTCTATTCAGTTGGTCCAATTCTTCCAGTGGCTGTCTGAGTCTTCCTTAACTGTATGCTCTGTGTCTCAGACAGCCACTGAGGTCTCGTTTAGCCTGCTCTCTTGCTCTGTTCTCCTGGGTTGCTCTCCCAGCTTGTGCTTTATAGTTCCCCTCTTGGTCCTCTTAGCATGAATCTCTCCTGCTGGCTGTCTAGGTAACCCAAATCAGGTTGTGAGGACCATGGCTGGGTCGCTGTACACTCACCTCTTGGTCCTCTCAGTATTGTATTTCAGTACCACTGAGGTTGCAGGATCTTTGAATTTGGGTGCAGGATGGTGTTTGTTGCTTGTGTGGGTCCAGTGGATGGATGGGAGTGGGTATTCTTTTGGCTAGAGAAACTGAGTCATTCAAGGTAGAGGTCCACAGTTTTGTCTCACTATGGTTGGCCTAGAAAGATTGTTGTCGCAGGGCGGTGGTGGCGCACGCCTTTAATCCCAGCACTTGGGAGGCAGAGGCAGGTGAATCTCTGTGAGTTCGAGACCAGCCTGGTCTACAAGAGCTAGAGCTAGTTCCAGCACAGGCTCCAAAGCCACAGATAAACCCTGTCTCGACAAATCAAAAAAAAAAAAGAAAGAAAGTGTGGTGTCATACCCAGTGGCTTGTCACTCACCTCTTGTTTCTCTCAGCGGTTATATTTAGGGGCCCAAAACCTCCATAAAATGATGGTAAATAACAAAGATAATCAGGATGGAGACTGACAGTAAAATACTTTAAAAGATGCTTGACCGTTTAACCAGAGTCAAAATAATGTTTTGATTAATAGACATCTATTGGAACCAATAAGCTCGCATGTCAGATGGACCCCAGGTTGAGTTTTTACTTCCTATTAAGTAAAGAAAAGGAACTTGCAGTCATATAGTCTGACTTCTTTGAATGGAATCATATTGTGCTTCCCTGATGCCTAGAAGATCTCTAGTTAGGTGTTTTGAATGATGGTGACCACATGACATCCAGATTGTGGTTAGATCCTGAGATTTGAACTGAAGTCACTGTAAGGCTAAGTTAATCAGATACTTACATGGAGCTGTCTTTGAAAGAATTGTTTGCTAAAGCCCAAGGCTCAAATGCCAAAGAGCAATGCATAGGGTTCACTTAAGTAGGTTGGCACCTTCTGTGCTCTGTATCCACTCTTCTATGGTGGTTCAGCCTCCTCCAGGTCTTCTATTATTTACTTTTTTGGCTCCTCATGTAACTGTCAGTGACAGTATCCTATAACCCCTATTTTCTAGTCTCACCAGGAATGTAAATCTCTTTAGTCTCCATCCCATCAATCCCCAAATATTGTCTGCCTGGCAAGAATAAGGATATTCTAAGATACACAAACGATGGTGCCTTATGTTGTCTTGCTTATGTTGTCGTACGGGGAGAGCTATCACCAAATTTGCCAAACTCAGAGACTACTGGTCTCTTCAGTATCTTCAGAAGTTCTTCGTTTTTTTTATAATTTTTAAAAAAATGCTGGAAGATCCCTGGTGGCAGTGTGCATCTGTAGTTCCCAAAATGGTGGTAGCAGGCCATGTGGTGGCAGACAGCGCACCCTGGGAGCAGCCAGTCATAGGCAGAAATGGCTGCTGCTTCCAGAGTGGTGGCCTGAGCGGTTGTGGCAGGACATGTGGTGGCAGGACATGTGGTGGCAGGCAGAGGTACCTGGGAGCAGCCAGTCCAAGGAAAAAAATGGCTGACAGTCCCAGAGTGGTGGCCTGAGTGGTGGTGTCAGGCCATGTGGTGTCAGGCAGTGTGCTCTGAGTGCAGCCATTCTCAGGCAGAGATGGCTGCTGGTTCCCTAGTAGTGGCTGGTCCCAGACAGGGAGACACATGGCCAGTTGTGCCAAAGATAGAGACAGGGATAGACATGACTTGCAGAGTGAGGTCTACTGTGCATGTGTAGCCTTCTCGTTGAACTCTGGGTGATTCTGGGAAATGTGATCCTTTGTATCAGGTGGGCAGATGCAGTACTCTCCACATGCATGTCCTCTTGGGTCCTTCTGGGAAATGTGGTCTTTTAGATCAGGTGGGCGGAAGCTCTACTCTGCACATGCGCGGCCCTTTTCTTAAAAGCTCTGTAATTCTGGGAAATGTGGTCTTCCCAGGTTAGTCGCAACGTTATGGCCTCTATGCACAGCGTCCTTCTGGGAGATGTAATCCCCCAGAATAAAAATAGACATGACTTGCAGAGTGAGGTTGAATACCATAACACTTTTAGCATTTAGGTTTACGTTTACTCTGTAATTAATTTTGTGGAGCTCGTAAATGGTTTCTCCTATGTAGAGTAGCACTCCACTGCTAAACTGTGAATTAAGATTGCATGATTGATAATAGAATTAATGGTATACGCATTTCCCATAGTAACACATGGCCATAAAGCTTGCTTCAACTTTTCACAATAATTTTTCGAGATCATAACTATATCATACTTTGAGCCTCCCTGTGTATTGATTTCCTGGGTTAGAGGTAGACTCTGCAGTCCTGATATGGTAGCATATTGTGCTATATATGCTGATATGTGATATATATCCAGAGAGAATATTTATTACAGAAGAGAGGGGCAGAGAGAGAGGGGGGGGGACAAAACCTGTGTGCACCCCAAAAGAGCAGAGAGAGATACTCCATGGCCTGTTTTTAACAGTTATTGTTTGAATGTGACCTGTGTTTGGTTGCAGTATGAATTAAAGGGTTCACTACACTGGACACTGAGTGTATAATAGTGTGTATATTCATAGGACCCTGTGCCTTGGATGAAGAACAGGAAGTGCTCTAGGAGAATAGAAGATTTTATTAATCTACAAATTTGGGTGTTATCTCACCATATTGTGGAAGGACAAACCTTGAGTACTTTTGCTCTTTGAGATATTTGATCTCTGTTCACCCGGTCGGTTAACTCGTAATGTTTTGAAGCCCAGATGGGTGACCCTAGATAATGAAGGACTCTACTTGCTAATCAAGATCACCAGTATCTTACTGGTTTTTTAAAGGATACTCTTTTTCTGCTGAAGGGATCACGAGGAAGTTCAGGTTGGCTGAGTTATTAGCTGCTTACAAAGCAATGGACCATGAAACAGACAGGTTCTGTTAGTTTGAGTGGTGACCTGGGTAGTGGCCCTTGGCCTCTGATCTTTGTTGAGTTTGAATTCCCTGGGCGAGGGTGAGGCTTTGCCATACTATAATGGGAGACTATGAACTTATAATGTTTTTGCTTCATGCTATGTAATTGAAAATTGCTTTTTTTTTTTTTTTGGTTTTTCGAGACATGGTTTCTCTGTGGCTTTGGAGCCTGTCCTGGAACTAGCTCTGTAGACCAGGTTGGTCTCGAACTCACAGAGATCTGCCTGCCTCTGCCTCCCGAGTGCTGGGATTAATGGCTTAGTGGTTAACAGCATTGCCTGCTCTTCCAAAGGTTATGAGTTCAATTCCAGGCAATCATATGGTGGCTCACAACCATCTGTAATCAGGTCTGTTGCCCTCTTCTGGCCTGCATACATACACACAGACAGAAAATTGTATACATAATAAATTAATATTTAACAATAAAAAAGAAAATTGCTTTAAACACCTAATCCTGCCTCTGCTGCCCAGTGCTGGGTAGGTAGTCCTTGAACTCCTTCATGACGGGACCTTGTCTGTTTTTTGAGATGGAAAAATAGACCAGGTAATGAGTGACCTCCAGTATCTCTGTCTTTTATTGTTGATCATAAATGAAGATTGATCTGTGCAAGAACTGAGTTCTTAGGTTCATCTTGAAGCTGGTAGATTCACAGTGCAGAAAGGGAGAGACACGACAGTGGTGGAGAATTTTCCTACTTCAACAGTAGTTGAGATTAGCAGTGATTAGCTATGTAATAATTACCTACTTAGAAATTATGTAATCAATTGTATATGCTCCATAAATGTCCCGATTGGCTATTTCTTGTCCACATGCCAGTATAATCAAGAATCTGGATAAAAAACTGATCTTGTCCTAAAGCCATATTGCGATAGTTACAGTTGTTCATCCAAAATAGATCTGAATAAAATGTGGCCTTGCCTAACAGGATTGTTACTACTGGTTTTAAATATACACCCTGAGATAAAAGGTTTGAGAAATCTTTGATGTTGTCTAATATAAATCCCTAGTTACTGAAGCCCATGACCCTCCATCCTGTTCCAACTTTTCAAAATTATTTTTTGATATTATATCCATTTTCTCTTTCCTATTGGAATATTTGATCTGTTGGATGGTTGTTACTGATGATTCATTCAGGTCTACAGTAAACAGAAAACAAGTGCTGAAATAAATGACAATGAAAAGAGAAACACGTGGTCTCTCTTTCTTCCTCACAGGGTAGCATTCCTGAGCCTTCCTGTTTCCCCCTCAGGGACACCTGAGAGCCCATATCTACCTTTAAACCTAGATATTTCTTAATTAGTATGGTTTTGATTTGGCTTGATGGGGAATTTTTGCGTCGTCAGAGAGCTCATTAAGGAAATAGTCCTAATATTTGGAGGTTCCCACCAAGCTAGGGCAGGTCCTTTCCACGTGACAGGCCTCGTGTTGAAAGGAACCTAGCCTGCAGTTTGAGCTGTCTATGCCAAGCTTAAAACCTGCTTCTGTGCTACAGCGGCTTCGTCTTGGTGAGTACCTTTTCTTGTCTATGCTATAGGGTTTGGGGGGACACATTCGTAATTATTTTTATTGTTTTCTGATTTCCATTTGAAGTTGTGAGCTAACACTGGGAATTCCAGTCAGGTTGTGGTCAATCTTACAGGATCGGGGTTGGCTCAGGTGGAGATCTGTTTGAATCATGATGCCAGGCTTTCAATCTCCAAGATCCCTTTTTGACCTAAGAGCCACTTTGGAGGACGCTCTGAAATGGACTTATGCCACGTGGTTGGTCAAATATTCTAAATGGTCACTTATAGTTCAAAGCCAGGTCTTTTTTTGCTCCTGTAAGCTTTTTACGACAAATAAAATCTTTTAAATTTGGCTTTATTGCGAATCTTTGCGTCTTCAAAGATTCACTTTGGAACTATTCCTAACACAAAGTAGAATTTAAGTATTCTACTTTCCTAAATATTTTTCTAAATATTTATCTTAAATATCGTTCACATTCATGATTGTTATACCTTTGAAGTATGCTTTTCTTTTTTTTTTTTCAGTTTTGGGTTTCTCTGTCTTTGAAATCACAGAGATCTGCCTGTGTCTGCCTCCCAAATGCTGGGATTAAAGAAGTACACCACCACTTTCCTTCCAGAAGCCCACTATTTTTTATAATCTTATTGATCACTTTGAGTGTTTCCACTATGAATGGTTGCTGGTTCCCTAGTAGTGGCAGGTCTCAGGCAGGGAGACACGTGGCCAGCTGGCCCAAGATAGAGACAGGGATAGACACGACTTGCAGAGTGATGTCGACTGCGCATGCGTGGCCTTTTCTTGGAACTCTGCGTGATTCTGGGAAATGTGGTCTTTTAAATCTGGTGGGCAGATGCACTACTCTCCATGTATCGCCTCTTTGTCTAACTCTCGGTGTTTCTGGGAAATGTGGTCTATTAGATCAGTCGGGCAGACCCTCTACTCTGCACATGCGCGGTCCTTTTCTCAAACGCTGTGTGATTCTGGGAAATGTGGTCTTCCCAGTTTAGGTGCAACATTATGGCCTCTACGCACAGTGGCCTTCTGGGAGATGTAGTGCCCCAGAAGAAAAAGAGATGAGACTTGCAGAGTGTGGATGCTTTGAAATGGATTTAGGCCACGTGGTTGTTCAAATTCTCTAAATGGGCACATACAGTTCAATGCCAGGTCTGTTTTTGCCTCTGTAAGCCTCATAAAAAATCTATTAAATTGAGCCTGTCTAATACAAATGAGCAAAACTTACATATATATGGTTTTCTGTCCATGGTTTTTTGATCTCTGTTTTCTCGGTGCACCCCCAACTTAGCCAGTCTCATCACCATGCTGCCAGAGGCACTGGCCCCTCCCCTACCCCTCAACCCTACACGCCCTACCTCTTCCAGTTGAGCTACATTCATTCCCTAGTCCTTTGCTCCTATCCCAGCCACCATGCTTGGTTTGGATTTCCAACCCTAGCATGTCCTGACCCCTCCCTCGGGTACTTAATTGATGTCCCAAAAGAGAAGCACGTGGTTACCCTTTCTTCTTCCCTGGGTTTGCCTTCCTTGTGGCTTCCTGGTTTTCTCCTTGAGGCCACCGGACAGTGTACATCTCCCATTAACCCTGGTTATTTCTTAATTTTGATTGTTTTGATCTGGCTTGATTGGGATTTTAGCGTTGTTAGAGAGATCGTTCTTGAAATGTTCCTAACATTTGGAGGTTCCCTCCTAGCTAAGGCAGGTAATTTCCACATGGCAATCTTCGTTTTGAAAGCCCCCTAGTCTACATTTTGAGCTCTCTACACCATGCTTTAAACTTGCTTCAGGGGTACAGCGGCTGGGTCTTGGTGAGTACCTTTTCCTGTCTATGCTATATGGTTTGGGGGGACCCATTCGTACTTATTTTTGTCATTTTCTGATTTCTAATTGAAGTTGTGAGCTCACGCTGGGAATTCGAGTCATCTTGTGGTCATTTATGTGGGATAGGTGTTGGCTGAGGCAGAGTTCTGTTTGTATCTGGACACTGGACAATTAATAAAAAAAGCCAGGTCAGTTTTTGCACTTGTAAGCCTTTACAAAAAAAAATCATATAAATTGGGCTTGACTGGTAATTTTTCCTAACCCAAATTAGAAATTAAGTATTCTCTTTTTCTAAATATTTTCCTAAATATTTATCTTAAATATTGTTCACATTTCCGATTGTTATAGCTTCGATGTAAGTTTTTTTTGTTGTTGTTTGGGTTTCTCTCTCTTTCAACTCATAGAGATCTGACTGTGTCTGCCTCCCAATTGCTGTGATTAAAGATGTACAGCACCACTTTCCCGCCAGAAGTCATATTATGTCAGTCTGTGTACTATTTTTTTATAATCTTATTGATCACTCTGAGTGTTTCTACTATGAATGTAGCTTTGTAATCAGCTTTTGTGTTATAAATTTTTGGAAATCGTCATTGAATTGTACTCATTTTATTCTGCAACTTTACTAGGCACAGCATATTTGTTTTGAGGTATTAAGTTCCCCAAAATTAATGATATGCTTCTTTATTTTCTTTGGTTTGATCTTTCTTGTTCCTGTTAATCTTTGAAATACATTTGGTTTATTGGATGCAATGTCTTTGCAGGTGGGTTTTGCTAATGTGAGGTTATCTGTTTGAGTTTTTGTGTGTTCTGTTTGCTTTCTTTTTTTTTTTGTTTTCCTTCTAGTACTTTCTCTAAGGCTGTGTTCGTGTCTATGTGTTGTTTAAATGTGGTTTTGTCATGGAATATCTCATTTCCTCCATTGATGGTGATTGAAAGGTTTGCTGGGTCTAGATATCTGTGCTTGCATCTGTGATCTCTTAGTGTCTGCAGCACATCTGACCAGGGCCTTCTGGCTTTCTAGGTTTCCATTTAGAAGTCAGGTGTAATTCTGATCACCCAAAACCTCCATTACATGCTGGTAAAGTATAAAAATAATCAGGATGGAGACTGACAATAAAATACTTTAAAAGATGTTTGACCATTTAACCAGAGTCAAAATAATGTTTTGTTTAATAGACATCTATTGCAACCCATAAGCTCGCATGTCAGATGGACCCCAGGTTGAGTTTTTACTTCCCATTAAGAAAAGAAAAGGAACTTACATGCATCTATTCTGACTTCTTTGAATGGAATCATATTGTGCTTCCCTGATGCCTAGAAAATCTCTAGTTAGGAGTTTTGAATGACGGTGACCACATTCGGGGAGATCTATCACCGAATTTGCCAAACTTAGAAGACTACTGGTCTCTCCAGCATCTTCAGAAGTTCCTCACTTTTTCTATAATTTTTTAAAAAAAGTTGCAAGATTCCTGGCGGCAGTATGCATCTGTAGGTCCCAAAATGGTGGTATCGGGCCATGTGGTGGCAGACAGCATGCCCTTGGAGCAGCCAGTCATAGGCATAAAAGGCTGTTGCTCCCGGGGTGGTGGCCTGTGCTGTTGTGGCAGGACATGTGGTTGCAGGCAGAGGTCCCTGGTAGCAGCGAGTCCCAGGCAGAAATGGCTGCCAGTCCCAGATTGGTGGCCTTAGTGGGGGTGGCAGGGCATGTGGTGTCAGGCAGTGGGCCATGAGAGCAGCCATTCTCAGGCATAGATGGCTGCTGGTTCCCTAGTAGTGCCTGGTCCCAGGCAGGGAGACACATGCCAGGCGGGCCAAAGATAGAGACAGGGATAGACAAGACTTGCACAGTGAGGTCTACTGCACATGCATGGCCTTTTCGTGGAACTCCGGGTTATTCTGGGAAATGTGGTCTTTTAAATCAGGTGGGCAGACACTCTACTCTTCACATGCTCGGTCCTTTTCTCAAATGCTGTGTGATTCTGGGAAATGTGGTCTTTTAGATCAGGCAGGCAGACGCTCTACTCTGCTCATGCGTGTCCCTTTTCTCAAACACTGTGGGATTCTGGGAAATGTGGTTTTCCCAGGTTAGGCGGAACATTATGGCCTATGCGCACAGCTGCCTTCTGGGAGATGTAGTCCCCCAGAAGAAAAACAGACATGACTTGCAGAGTGAGGTTAAATACCATAATACTTTTATCATTTATGTTTACGTTGCCTCTGTAGTTATTTTGGTGTAGCTCGTAAATTGTTTTTCCTGTGTAGAGTAGCAGTCTACTGCTAAGCTGTGAATTAAGATTTCATGAGTTTCTAGTAGAATTAATGGTATAAGCATTTCCCATAGTAACACATGGCCATAAAACTTGCTTCAACTTTTCACAATAATTTCTTGAGATTATAACTATCATTCGTTGAGCTTCCCTGTGTATGTATTTCCTGGGGAGAGGGAGACTCTGCAGTCCTGTTATGGTAGCATATTGTGCTATATATGCTGATATGTGATATATATGATGAGAAAATATTTATTACATGGGCCTGTAAAATGTTTCTCCTGTGTAGAGTAGCACTCCACTGCTAAACAGTGATGTAGAAGAGTATAATTGATAATAGAATTAATGGTATAAGGATCTACCAGTTCTTAGGAGACATTAAGACACAGAAAGATTTAGGTTGGGAGCTTAGGCCCAAGACCTTAGCATCTATCCCAGTTACAGGCCTGTTCTTGACTTCAAATCCCAGCATGCCAGGTCCTGACCCCTCCCCTGCATACTTAAGTCAACCCCCACTCCCCAAAGAGAAACATGTGGTATTCCTTTTTTCCTCCCAGATGTTGCATTCCTGAGGTTTCCCATTTCCCTCTTGTGGCCACCTGAGAGCACAGATCTGTCTTTAAACCTGTATATTTGTTAATTTGTATGGTTTTGATTTGGCTTCATTGTCAATTTTTGCTTCCTCAGAGAGCTCGCTTGGGAAATATTTCTAACATTTGGAGGTTCCCACCTAGCTAGGGCAGGTCCTTTCCACGTGGCAGGCCTCATGTTGAAAGGCCCCTAGTCTTCAGTTTCAGCTCTCTATGCCAAGCTTTAAAACTGCTTCTGGGCTACAGCTGCTGTGTCCTGGTGAGTCCCTTTTCTTTTCTATGCTATAGTGTTTGTGGGGACCCATTCGTACTTATTTTTGTCGTTTTCTGATTTCCATTTGAAATCATGTGCTCACGCTGGGAATTAGAGTCAGGTTGCGGCCAATCCTGCGGGATCTGGGTTTGCTGAGGCGGAGATCTGTTTGTATTGGGATGTCGGTTATTCAATCTCTCCGACCCCTTTTTGACCTAAGAGCCACTTTTGAGGATGTTCTGAAATGGACTTAGGCCACCTGGTTGTTCAAATTCTCTAAATGGGCACATACAGTTTAAAGCCAGGTCTTTTTTTGCCCCTGTAAGCCTCTTAAAAAAATATATTAAATTGAACCTGTCTGATACAAATGAGCAAAACTTACATATATATGGTTTTCTTTCCACGGTTTTTTGGTCTCTGTGCTCTCGGTCCACCCCCACGTTAGCCAGCATCAGCACCATGCTGCCTGAGGCATTGGCCCCTCCCCTACCCCCTCAAGCCTACACTCCCTACCTCTTTCGTTTGAGCTACATGCATTCCCCAATTCTTTTGCTTCAATCCTAGCCACCATGCTTGGTCTGGACGTCAAATCCCAGCATGCCAGGTCCTGACTCCTCCCTCCGGTACTTAATTGATGCCCCCAAAGAGAAGCACGTGGTTTCCCTTTCTTCTTACCTGGGTTTGTCTTCCATGTGGCTTCCTGGCTTTTGGGTACTTTTCTTGAGACTACCCGAGACCATAGATCTCCCATTAGACCTGGATATTTCTTAATTTTTATTGTTTTTATTTTGCTTCATTGGGAAATTTGCGCCGTCAGAAAGCTTGTTCAGGAAATGTTCCTAACATTTGGAGGTTCCCACTTAGCTACGGCAGGTCTTTTCCACGTGGCAGGCCTCGTGTTGAAAGGCCCCTAGTCTGCATTTTGAGGTCTCTACACCATGCTTAAAACCGGCTTCTTGGTGAGTCCCTTTTCTTGTCTATGCTATAGGGTTTTGGGGGACCCATTTGTACTTATTTTTTCCGTTTTAGATTTTCTAATTGAAGTCGTGAGCTCATGCTGGGAATTCGAGTCAGGTTGTGTTCAGTCTGGCGGGATAGAGGTTGGCTGAGGCGGAGTTCTGTTCCTATCTGGACACTGGGCACTTACCAAAAAAAATCCAGGTCTGTTTTTTCCTCTGTAAACCTCTTACAAAAAAAAATCTTTTACATTGGGCTTGATTGGTAATTTTTGCTTCGTCAAAGAGCTCACTTGGGAAATATTCCTAACACAAAGTAGAATTTAAGTATTTTTTTCTAAATATTTTTCTAAATATTTATCTTAAATATTATTCACATTCCCGATTATTATAGCCTTGATATAATTTGTTGTTTGATGTTTGGGTTTCTGTTTCTGCCTGTGTCTGTCTCACAAACACTGTGATTAAAGATGTACACTGCTACTTTCCTGCCATAAGTCATATTATGTTAGTCTGTTTACTACTTTTTTATAATCTTATTGATCACTCTTATTGTTTCCACTATGAATGTAGCTTTGCAATCAGCTTTTCTGTTACAAATTTATGGAAATTGTGATTGAATTGTTTTCATTTTATTCTTCAACTTTACACAGCATATTTGTTTTGAGTTATTACGTTTCCCAAAATTAATTATATGCTTCTTTATTTGCTTATTTTTATTTTTTTGTTGCTGTTAATCTTTGAAAAACTTTGTTTTTTGGACACAATGTCTTTGCAGGTTGGTTTTGCTGATGCGAGTTTATCTGTTTTATGAGATTTTGTGGGTTTTGTTAGCTTTCTTGGTTTTGGGTTTTCCTTCTAGCTTTTTATTTAAGTCTGTGTTTGTGGCTATATGTTGTTTAAATGTGGTTTTGTCATGGAATATCTCATCTTTTCCATTGATGGTGATTGAATGTTTGCTGGGTCTATACTTCTCATGTAACTGTCAGTGACAGTATTCTACAGCCCCCATTTTGCAGTCTCCCCAGGAATGTAAAGCTCTTTAGTCTCCTTCTCATCAATCCCCAATTATTGTCTGACTGGCAAGAATAAGGCTATTCTAAGATACATGAACGGTGGTGCCTTATGTTGTCACGCTTCTGTTGTCGTACGGGGAGAGCTATTACCAAATTTGCCAGACTCAGAGACTACTGGTCTCTCCAGTATTTTCAGAAGTTCTTTGCTTTTTTAATAATTTTTAAAAAAAGGTTGCAAGATTCCTGGCGGCAGTGTGCAGCTGTAGTTCCCAAAATGGTGGTAGCATGCCATGTGGTGGCAGACAGTGGGCCCTATGACAGCCAGTCATAGGCAGAAATGGCTGTTCCTCCCAGAGTGGTGGCCTGAGCGGTTGTGGCAGGACATGTGGTGGCAGGCAGAGGTCCTTGGGAGCATCCAGTCCCAGGAAAAATGGCTGACAGTCCCTGAGTGGTGGTGTCAGGCCATGTGGTGTCAGGCAGTGGGCCCTGATAGCAGCCATTCTCAGGCATAGATGGCTGCTGGTTCCCTGGTAGTGGCTGGTCCCAGGCAGGGATACACATGGCAGGCTGGCTAAAGATAGAGACAGTGATAGACCTGACTTGCCTAATGAGGTCTACTGAGCATGTGTGTTCTTTTAGAGTAACTCTGGGTGATTCTTGTAAATGTGGTCCCTTAAATCAGGTGGTCAGATGCACTACTCTCCACATGCATGGCCTCTTTGTCTAGCTCTGGGTGCTTCTGGGAAATGTGGTCTTTTAGATCAGGCGGGCAGAAGCTCTACTCTGCTCATGCCTGAACTTTTTCTCAAAAATATAATTTTTTCTCAAAAAATTTTTTTTGATATTATGTCATATCCACATTCTCCTTCCTATTGAAATATTGGATTTATTGGATGTTTATTACTGATGATTCATTCAGGTCTACAGTAAAAAGAAATAAGTGAAAATGAAAAGTTAGTTTCAGTTGGCAAACAATTACTAGGATAAGCAGGGATTTTCAAGGAGTTTATTACTATTATAGAGAAGGGCCTTGCCATGGAATGGAAGTCTGGCAAGATGCTCCAGGAGAAAGACTCTATCCACATAAACCTTCAATTTATGTAAGTAGTAAGCACAGTGCTTCCTAGTCCTAGGAAGGGACTTTATGCAAAACCTGCTATGCCTGTGGTGCAAGTGTGTTAGTGTCTATCAATTAAGAAGTTAAACTTTTCAGGACCACACTCATCATGGGCTGGTCCTGGAAACAAGAAAAAATCAAAATTTAAGGTATTGGGCTCTTAGTTTGTGGTTACAAGTCAGTATTTTACTGTTATCCATGATTGGCAGAGTCAGAAACCCAGTGAAGAGATTGTGAGATTTCATGCCATGAAGCTGTGAGTATAAAACCTGTTGTTGTTTTTTCTTTTTGTGGGGCCTCCACCCGACTCTTAAAAAAATGACATACATGGGCTGGAGAGATGGCTCATAGGTTAAGAGTATTGCCTGCTCATCCAAATGTCCTGAGTTCAATTCCCAGCAACCACATGGTGGCTCACAACCATCTGTAATGGGGTCTGGTGCCCTCTGCTGGCCTGCAGGCATACACACAGACAGAATATTGCACACATAATAAATAAATAAATAATTGCCGTGCGATGGTAGAGCACGCCTTTAATCCCAGCACTCGGGAGGCAGACGCAGGCGGATCTCTGTGAGTTCGAGACCAGCCTGGTCTACAGAGCTGGTTTCAGGACAGGCTCCAAAGCCTCAGAGAAACCCTGTCTTGAAAAACCAAATAAAAAAAAATGACATACACAGAGCCAAACTCGGAGACTTGAGGTCTCTCCCGGGTCTTAAGAAGTTCTGCACTTTTAACATTTATGTTTAGGATTCATGTGTAGTTAATTTTGTGTGGCTTGTAAAAGGTTTCTCCTGTGTAGAGTAGCACTCCGCTCCTAAACTGTGATGTGGAAGAGTAGAATTGATAATAGAATTAATGATGTAATGATTTACTAGTTCTTAGGAGACAATAAGTCACCCAAAGTGTTATGTTGGGAGCCTAGGCCCCAGTCCTTAGCATCTATCCCAGCCACCACGTTTTTTATGTACTTCAAATCCCAGAATGCCAGGTCCTAACCCCTCCCTAGGGTACTTAAGTCATTCCCCCATTCCACCCCATCCCCTCGAACGGAAACACGTGGTCTCCCTTTCTTTCCTACTGGGCCTCATTCCTGAGGCTTCCTGTTTCCCCCTCAGGGACACTTGAGAGCCCATATCTACCTTTAAACCTGGAAATTTCTTAATTTGTATGGTTTTGATTTGGCTTGATGGGGAATTTCTGTGTCGTCAGAGAGCTCATTTAGGAAATATTCCTAATATTTGGAGTTTCCAACCAAGCTAGGGCAAGTCCTTTCCACGTGGCAGGCCTCGTGTTGAAAGGCCCCTAGCCTGCAATTTCAGCTGTGTATGACATGTTCAATACCGGCTTCTGGGCTACAGCGGCTTAGTCTGGGTGAGTTCCTTTTCTTGTCTGTGCTATAGGGTTTGGGGGGACACATTCATAATTATTTTTGTAGTTTTCGGATTTCCATTTGAAGTTGTGAGCTAGCGCTGGGAATTCCATTCAGGTTGTGGTCAATCCTATAGGATCTGGGTTGGCTGAGGTGGAGATCTGTTTGAATCGTGATGCTGGGCTTTCAATCTCCGAGATCTTTTTTTTACCTAATCGCCGCTTTTGAGGATGCTCTGTAACGGACTTAGGCCACGTGGTTCGTCAAATACTCTAAATGGGCACTTACAGTTCAAAGCCAGGCCTGTGTTTGCCCTTGTAAGCCTCTTACAAAAAACCTTTTCATTTTGCTTTATTGCGAATCTTTGCGTCTTCAAAGAACTCACTTAGGAAATATTCCTAACACAAAGTAGAATTTAAGTATTTTAGTTTTCTAAATAATTTTCTAAATATCTATCTTAAATGTTTTTCACATTCATGATTGTTATGCCTTTGATGTACGTTTTTTTTTTAAGTTTTGGGCTTCTCTGTCTTTGACCCCACAGAGATCTGCCTGTGTCTGCGTCCCAAATGATGGGATTAAAGATGTACACCACCACTTTCCCGCCAGAAGTCAGTTTGTGTACTGATTTTTTATAATCTTATTGATTACTTTAAGTGTTTCCACTATGAATGGTTGCTGGTTTCCTAGTAGTGGCTGGTCTCAGGCAGGGGGACATGTGGCCGGGTGGCCAAAGATAGAGAAAGGGATAGACAGGACTAGTAGAGTCTGCCCATGCATGGCCTTTTCCTGTAAATCTGCGTGATTCTGGGAAATGTGGTCTTTTAAATCTGGCGGGAAGATGCACTACCCTCCACACGCATGGCCTCTTTGTCTAACTCTGGGTGCTTCTGGGAAATGTGGTCTTTTAGATCAGGCTGGCAGACGCTCTACTCTGCACATGCTTGGCCCTTTTCACAAACGCTGTGTCATTCTGGGAAATGTGGTCTTCCCAGGTTAGGCGGAACATTATGGCCTATACGCACAGCGGCCTTCTGGGAGATGTAGTGCCCCAGAAGGAAAACAGACGTGACTTGCAGAGTGAGGTTGAATACCATAACACTTTTATCATTCAGGTTTATGTTGCCTCTGTAGTTAACTTTGTGGAGCTCGTAAATGGTTTCTCCTTTGTAGAGTTGCACTCCACTGTTAAACTGTGAATTAATATTTCATGATTGATAATAAAATTAATGGTATAAGAATTTCCCATAGTTTCTGTAACACATGGATATAAAGCCTGCTTCAAATTTCACAATAATTTCTTGAGATTATAACTACATCATACTTTGAGCTTCCCTCTGTACGCATTTCCTTGGGAGAGGGAGACTCTTCAGTCCCGATGTGGTAGGATATTGTGCTATATATGCTGATATGTTATATATATACTGAGAAAATATTTATTACAGGAGAAGGTGCAGAGAGAAGAGAGGAGAGACAAAACCTGTGTGCACTCCGAAATAGAGAGAACTACTCCATGGCCTCTTTTTAACCGTTATTGTTTGAATGTGACCTGTGTTTGGTTGTAGTACCTCCCAGCTATGAATTAAAGGGTTCGCTACACTGTACATTGAGTGTATAATAGTGTGTATATGCATAGGACCCTGTGCCTTGGATGAAGAACAGGAAGTGTTCTTTGAGAATAGAAGATTTTATTAGGCTACAAAGTAGCGTCTTATCTCACCATAGTGTGGAAGGACAAACCTGGAGGACTTTTGCTCTCTGAGATATTTGATCTTGATCTTGATCCCCTAGTAGTGGCTGGTCTCAGGCAGGGAGACACGTGGCCAGCTGGCCAAAGATAGAGACAGGGATAGACACGACTTGCAGAGTGAGGTCTACTGCGCATTCGTGTTCTTTTCATGGAACTCTGCGTGATTCTGGTAAATGTTGTCTTTTAAATCTGGTGGGCAGATGCACTACTCGCCACATGCATGGATGTGTTGTTCGGCGCCGGGGGTGTGGCGTTGCCAGGGCCGGGGTGGGGCCGCGGTGACTCAGCACACGGGGTCCTTGGGGACTCGGTGTGCCTGGTTGGTCTGGGGCCTATCGTGGGTTACCCGCGGGTCTCTGGTTCCCGGTCATGGACTACATCTCCCATGAATCCTCGCGGCGGCCATTTTGCCAGCCTGGGACGGACTCGGTCTCCCAGGATCCCCCGGCTGGAATCCCGGGCTCCTTCCTTCCTTTCTTCCTGCTTTCCCGCTGCGCGTGAGAAGCAGAGAAAGGAGAAAAAAAGAAAAACTTCCGCTCTCCCCCCCCCCCCCCCCCCGCCGCCTGCATCTGCCGCTTGTGGAGCCGCGATAGCCTGCATCTGCCGCTTGTGGAGCCGCGATAGCGGCGGGTGTATCCGAGGGTCCGGTTCAGAGCATGGAAGAGGGGGAGGGTGTGGAGCTCTGTGGCCGCTTCCCGCTGGTTCCCGGGAGTGACCGGAACCGGGGTTCCTGTGCTGGCGCGCGGTGGGGTGGGTGGGTGGGTGGTTCTGAGTGGGGCGTGGGTGGTGCAGGGAGGAGCAGCGAGCCGCGCGGCTTCCCGGAGGAACCAGGGCTGGCGGGCATGCAGGGGAGCGAGGAGGGAGGGGGGAGGGATTGAGCCAGCCGCGCGGCCTAGGTCCAGACAGACTTCCGCGGTCTCTGGCTCTTGCTCCCCGCCCACCCATGGCGGACACAGGACACTCTGGAGGCTCCATACTCTGGCCAGAGTCCGCCAGGCCCCTCTGCCCGGCCCAGACGCTGACCCCACGTCTCCCCCGTCCCCTCCGCAGGCCCCTGACCGTACTCAGGACGCCCCAGGACCCCGAGATGCTGCGCTAGAGGCTGCAGGAAGATGCTTACAGGGCACAGAGGGCCACAGTGCGCCCCAGTGTCCACAGACTCTGCCCAGACAGCGACCATGACTCCACCTGGGGCCTGGGCCCTGGCCAGAGAGGCTTCAGGTACGTGCTGATGGTGCATGGTGGGGGATATAGCACAAGTCCATGGTGTCCTGGCTTCCTGTGGGGAGCGGAAGGGAAGACTGTGCAGGCCTGGCATGGTAGGATATTATGATTTTAATACAACAGTACAGTGTACAAACAGAGTCATGCTCTTTGTGAGCAGTTGGAAGAGAGATTTGAAAATTGATGTTGTGGTTTTTATAATTTTTGAATATTCCCTTCAGTTTTAACTTTGTCTTATAAATGTTTCAAATAGTTTCAAAGCTGGTAGTATTATGGTGATGTTTATTGTCTTTTAGCAATACATAATTAGAACGCTTCTAATTTTTTGCTATCACCAGCCACAATGACATGATTCAGTGCTGTTTAGTGGAACAAAGTCATACAGTCTCTTATTAATGTCATTATTTCTCTCAGGGAAGGAACTACTCCATTTCAAATTTTGGATAGATAAGTGTTCTACTATTTCTTTTATCATTTTAAAGCATCAATTATTGCTCTCATTTTTAACATTCATTTTATTTAGGTGCATTATTGCTATATTTTTCAATGATTTCTAGTTTAAGAATTTCATTCCATTTTTTTCTTAAGTGCTGTTTGTGTATTTATATCAGTTTAGAGCAGGGTTTCTTAACTTGTGGTCACAGCTTCCTATGGGGGATCAAATGATCCTATCACAGGACTTGCCTAAGACCATCAGAAAGCACAGATATTTTATAATTCATAGCAGTAGCAAAAATATAGTTATGAAGTAGCAGTGAAAATAATTTTTTAGTTGGGGTTCAACACATCATGAGGAATTGTTTTAAATGGTCAAAACATTAGGAAGATCGACAACTGGTTTATAGGAGTGTTGCCTGTAGCTCATGCTTACTTCGCACTATGTAATTGGCAATTTCTTTGAACACCTAATCCTAACTCTGTTACCCAGTTCTGGAAAGATAGTCCTGCAACTCCAACCAGGATGGACCTTGACTGCTCTGTGGAAAGGAGAAGTAGATCAGTGAATGAGTACCCTCCAACTTCTCTAGATTTTATTGTGAATTTACGTGTGAAGTAGGATCGATGGAATAATGTAGTTCTCTGACCAATTGTAAAGCAAACATAGTCACAATGGAAAAATGGAAAGGCAGGAAAGAGTGTGAAAGATTTCCTGCTGGGACAGTATTTGACATTAGCAATGAGTAGTGACTCACCACAAACTTTGCATTCAACAATCTCTATAAAAACTTATGATTAAACCAAATTACTGTAGTTACAGTAGTTCAAGCAAACTTGAAGTACTAGGTAAAAGGGTGTGGTCCTGCCTAACATGACTGTATATCCTGAGAGAAATGATGTGAGTTGTACTTGGTGTGCTCTAATACAGATCCCTAGTCTCTGGAGCACATGACTATGAAGCTTGATCGAACCTTTTAACCGTATTCTTTTGTTATTGTCATTACATTATTTTCACTCTCTGTCTCTTGCTTCCATTTGTTCCCATGGACCCTTTATTGTTTTCTAATCCATTGCCTCTTTTTAACAATTACTGCTTGAATGTGACCTGTGTTTGGTTGCAGGACCTCCCAGCTATGAAGTAAAAGGTTGGCTACACTGGACATTGTGTAATGGAATGTGTACACATAGGGCTATTTTCCTTGGAGGAGGAACAGGAAGTGCTCTGGCAGAGTAGAAGATTTTATTAAACTACAAATTAGGGTCTTTTCTCACCAGATTGTCTCACCATATTGTCTCACCATATTGTGAAAAGGCAAACCTGGAGGGTTTTTGCTCTCTGAGACATTTGATCTGCTATTGTCTTGAAGCACAATGGGTGGTTCTAGCTAATGAAAGACTGTACTTGGCAATCAGGAGCATCAGTAGGAGGTAGTTCACAGGTTCTTTTCAGGATTCTCTTGTTCTGCTGAAGGGAGCTGTAAGGAGGACCACAAAGCCATGCACTGTTAAATGTAGTGGCCACTGTCCCCAGCCCAGGAAGAGCAGGTTCGCTGAGCTATTAGCTGCTTGGAAAGGAATGGACCATGATCCGGACAGGTTCTGTTATTTTGTGTGGTGATCCGTGTAGTTGCCCTTGGCCTCTGAGCTTTGTTGAGTGTGTATTCCCTGGGTGAAGGGGAGGCTCTGCCATATTGGTGTGGGAGACTATGAGCTTATAATATTGTTGCCTCATCCTGTTTAATTGAAAATTTCTTTAAATACTCAATCCTGCCTCTGCTGCCCAGTCCTGGGTAGATAGTCCGGAAACTCCTTTAGGACAGGGATTTGACTGGTCTGTGATAAGGAAAAATAGACCATCTAGTGAGTGACCTCCAGTATCTCAGTCTTTTAGTGGTTGAGAACTTTCCTACTTCAATAGTATTTGAGATTAACAATGTTTAGCTATTTACTAATTACCTAATTAGGGATTCGGTAATCCAATTTTAGATGCTCCATAAATGTCCTTGTGGCCATTTCTTGTTGACCACAGGCCAGGACAATCAAGAATCTGAATAAAGAACTAATCTTCTCATGAAACCAAATTACTATAATTATAGTAGTTCAACCAAAATAGATCTGAGTAATATGTGGCCTTGCCCAACATGACTTATATTGTACTGGTTTTAAATATACATCTGGAAATGAAAGGTTTGAGAAATCTTTGATGTGCTCTAATATAAATCTCTGGTTTCTGAAGCACATGGCCATGAATCCTGTTTCAACTATTCAAAATATTTCTTTGAGATTATAACTATCATATTCACATTCTAATTCCTGTCCCCAATCTTTACCATGACCCCTTATTATCTTCTAATTCATGGCCTATTTTTCTTTAACAACAGTTATAAATGTGACCCATGTTTGTCTTTTGAGCTTCCCTGTGTATGGATTTCCCGTGGAGAGGGAGACTCTGCAGCCCTGGCATGGTGTGATATTGTGCTTGTAATATCACTGTCCAGTGTACATACAGAGCCATGCTTTTGGTGTGCAGTGGAAAGACAAATTTAAAATGATCTGATTTCTATAAGTTATGAATATTGCAGTCTACTTTCAAGTTTGTCTGATAAATGTCTCAAATAGTTTAAAAGCTAGTAGAACTACGGTGATGTTGATTGTCTTTTAGCAATACATGATTAAAATGTTTCTAACTTTCTGCTACCACTAGCTAGCTGCAATGGTGTAATTCATTGATGTTTAGTTCCAGGGGACAAAGGGAGTTTCTGCGCTACAGATGTTTCTTAGGTTTTTATGGTATTTGGCAGGTCGATAGAGCAGAATCTATATATTTTGCTACAATCCATTTGTCAGGAAGCAGAAGTTATTCTCTATTGTTTTGTGATTGGGCATCAGTGTGTCTGGGTTTACCTGAAAATACAAGGAGGTCTAATGGGCTGCATAACCATAGCAGTAGATCATCTCTTTTTGCAGCGATGGCTCTAGAGCATGAGGGCTCTCTGGAAGAAATAACAGTAGCTGGAAGGTCTGAAACAACTGTTTAAGGTTCACATTGAAGTAATTTTGTGTTATGTAAGCTTCTTCTATCTTTGGAGGGCTATCCTTTAAGTTTGGAACTTTTTCTTGTATGATGTTGGATTATCTGCCCATGCTTTGGGAGGTTTTTCTAAGGCCCTGATGTATAGAGCAATCAGGAATAATCTTGAGAGAGCTGGTAAAAATGAATAGTGAGGGTTGTTTCAGATTCTCAACCAAAGACTTTTCACAGAAGGTTGTAAACTATGGTTATTATTTCCAATTCCAATGTAGACTTTGTTTAGAATGTTCTTGATTTACCCAATATTCCTCTTGTACAACATTGTCTGATTAGCTCCTTTCTGAATTTGTATGCTTCCTTTTAAAACCTAATACAGTTTTACATTAGCAAGACCCTTTCTGTTGTATTTGCCTGAAACCTCCATTCAATCTGTGATAGGTCTGTCTTTAGATTAGCAGACAGTGCTGGGAATGCTGTGCTATGTCCCTTTCTGCTCAACTGGTTCTGTCACTCTTACCTCACTAATAAATCATAGCCTCTAGTAGTGTTCTTCCAGGAGCCATGCTTCCAGTTTAGCAATGCCTCTTGTAAGAGAGTTATCAGCTCGGCAGCTGCACCATGATTAGCGTTTGCTCTCCATAGATGGGAGGAGTGGTGTGCTAAGGTGAGTGAGGGGCCAAAGTCACCAAGTGGGGATGAGTGGCCTGCCTTGGTGCATTTTGCTGCTATCCCCATGTGTAGAGGAGTGGCTGTGCTTGGTGGGTGAGGTGGGGCTTCCCTGTTCCCAAACTCGCTGGAGTGGTTTCCTGAGACTTGTGGCTGGTGTGGTGTGTCCTTCCCTGGCTGGGCGGGAGCCTCTGGACAATCATAAAGTTTAGTGATGTAGTTTCCAAGAAGTCCTAAGTGATCCTTGCAACATTCTCCTGTAGGCCTCTGAATAACTTCACTTCCTGGGCTGTGTCGGCATGGTGCAGTGTGCTTGTAGCCGCAAATGGTGGTGCCTCTAGTGCTTATGTTGTCGCATGTTGAGATAGATCACCAAACTTGTCAAACTCGGAGACTACTGGTCTCTCCAGTACCTTTAAAAGTTATGCAACCCCCTTTTTAAAATAATTTTTTAAAAACTGATTCAGCATCCCTGGCGGCAGTAGGGAGCAGAAATGCTTTAGGTCCCCAAATGTTGGTAGTGGGCATGCCTCTGTAGACAGCAGGCCCTGTGAGCTGCTGGTCCCAGAGTGGTGGCCTGAGCAGTGGTGTCAGGTCATGTGCCAGCAGGCATTTGGCCCTGAGAGCACCCAGTCCCAGGAATCCTCTTGGCTAGCTCCTCGAAGCCCCCTTCACCCCTCCTCCCCACTGCTCGCCCCATCCTGGTTTTCCTGATCCTGGTACTGTCTCGAAGGGCTGCTTCAGCTGGTACCCAGAGCTCCGCCTCCTCCCTATGCTGCCCCCCCTCCAATGGGCACTTCACTTCCCTTGCGGCAATCATGGCTCCACCATCATGTGTTTCAGTACAACTCTGATTGTCTAGGCAGGAGGAAAATGCGGTTAAACCGCACAGGAAATAGATGCATGGTGAGGATAACTGGAGCATGTTTGAAGGGAGAAAGCACACTTCCTCAATTTTTGTAATGTGGCCATTTATTGCTATGAACTTACCTCTTAGAGCTGTTTTCAGTTTGTTTATGTTGTGTCTTTATTTTAGTTGAATTCCATGAAGACTTTTTCTTTTTTTAATTTTTCCCTGACCCACGGGTAGTTTAGTTGTCGACTGTTCGGTTTCTATAAGTTTGTCGTTTTCAAGGGATTTGAACTGTTGTTATATTCTAACTTTGATCCATGGTGGTCTCATAAGGCTCATGTGGTGGGTGGCAAAAATTCTTTTAGATTTAATTTATTTATGTACTTATTTCTTCATTTACTGATTATGTTTGCAAAAGTCTGTCAGTGTGTATGACTGTAGGCCAGAAGAGGGCGCCAGAGATAATTACCGTAGGTTGTGCGCCACCTTGTGCTTGCCAGTAATTGAAGTCAGGACCTTTGGAAGAGCAGTCAATGGCTCTTAACCTGCCCCATCTCAGTATTTCCCCCCTCATAAAACATTTGGTTTTATGATCCCTCCTTTCCCCTGGTGGCTGTCTGCGAGACCCCTCCCTCCCTATCTTAGCTTTGGCCTGTGCTTTGTATCCTGTGCCTTGTGCATCGAGCTTGCAGTTTAATATTAATTATCACGCTGTGGCTTTTCTTCCTTCAGTTCTTCGTATTATCCCTTTAGACACCTCATATTGACTTCTATTCCTCAATCACCCTACCGTTTGCCTCCCCACGTGGATTGAAACTACACAGGCCCACATAGTCAATTCTGACATTGGCCCAACCAATGCATGTCGACAACAGACAGCCAAGGCAACCCGATACGTTCTGGAAAGTCCTTTAATGGCCTCTCCCATGCTCCCAAGCCTACATTGGCCCAGTCATTTTTATTCACAATGGAGAGCGTTGCTGACCAAGAAAATTAACAGCTCCATTTTCTGCTGAAAAAGGTCATATGAATTACGCAAGGTGGAGGGGTCAAAAAACCCAGTAAGACAGAGTAAACCTATTATCTGTGCTCCTATCAAGCAGGAAATATAATGGAATACGCCCATAATCCCAAAAATTGTATTATGGGTATTTTCCTTTTCTTAACAAAAGGGAAGTTGTGCCTGAGATTTTTCTGTATTTTTTCAGTTGTGTGTTTTGTTTTACAATGACTGCTTTCTGTGATATTCTATTATGGCAGATGCATGCTAATGGGCAGGCAGTCCCAATTAGCGTGGTCTGTGATTGTAATATTTCACCTTGCTTACTGGCATTGAGTTTTAAATGGCACAGAGTTGTGCCCATGAAAATGTCCACAGCATGTAACTCTGACATGAGGTTGTAAAGCTAAGTAATGTGCTTGATCCTGCTTACAGAGCAACATCTTGAACTATCTCTGTAGAAAATCAATTATTCAGAAAAGGAGAGATAACGCTATGCTTTCTTGTACCTGCCACTGGTTCAAATTCCGGTTGCGCCTCGTTTCTTATCATTTAATGGATAAATTAGCTGAGACCATGTCCATTGCTCGGCTATGCCTGCTTGAGTAGGCAGCATGATCAGGTCTTCTAGTTTGTAGCTTTTTTTACGTACCATTTTCAGGGTAATTTTGCAATCTTGCTTTCTGTCTATCTCCTGTGTATTTGGAGTAAAGTACTATGATCTCTTTGATGGCAACCAGACTCACTGTGTTCCTCAAAATCCCTAAGTGGTGACTGTTTTATAAAAACATGTGTGATTGTGATAGAGAAGCAGATCTTAAAGTTCTTAAAAATATTTGTGTGCGGTGGGACACACCTTTAATTCCAACACTTGGCAGTCTGATGTAGATTGACCTTGTGACATCGAGGGTCACAGGTAGATTAACACCAGTGACTTCAAGGTACGTGTGGTACCACAGGCCTTTAATCCCAATGTCTGGCAGGCAGGGACTTGCCTACTTCTGGTTTGGTGGTATATGCCTTTTATCCCAAACCTTGGGGGTTCCAGGATCTTTGTGAGTTCAAGGACAGCATGGTCCACAGTGTTATTCCTTCCCAAAGATATACAGAGAGCCTCTCTCAAAAATTAAAATTGAAAATAAAGGAATTAGAATTTAAAATCAAGCCGCTCAAAGAGGGAAAATACACAGAGAATCTTTATCCTCTTTGTTATTTTTCGATCTTTGAATTTTTTTTTACTCATGTGGAGTATCTATCTCTGCGAAAAGATATTTGTTGACAAATACTGCTAAGTAAATCCTAAGATAGATATTTTCAAATACCTTGTAATGCAGAAAGAATGTTAGTTTGGAGAATAGAATTTTCTTTTTTTTTCACATGAAATGAGAGATTATGGATTCATTCTGATGTTAAAGAAATTACTGTACAGTTTTTTTTCCTTAAAGGATTATCAGTGCCCGTAAACGATAAGGAATTAGCCAGTATTGCTATGCAAACATTTCCCAAAAATGCACTCTGTATTTTCCTCTGTTTAACCAAAATAATTAAATTTGTGCTATGTGATTATCTGTATTCTGTCAATCATGTGTTTCAGTAAAACGCTGATTGTCTAGGCAGGAGGAAAATGCATTTAAAGCACACAGGAAGTAGATGCATGGTGATGATAACTGGATCATGTTGGAAAGGAGAAAGCACACTCCCCCACTCCAGCACAGACTCTGAAGAAGCAATATTGGATCTGTCCCACAGTTTAAGGTTCTGAGAGTAATGAGTTTAAGCTACAGGAGATAAGAATGAGGTAGTTGGCGAGTTAGTCTCACGACCTAGTGACATCTCTGATTTTCTCTGTGGCATTTTTGTTTTGGGTTACCGGGTGACACAGTGACAACGAATAGCCAGCCCACAATATTACATGATTTCTTTGCTATCCTTGCTTTTTGGTTTTTTATATTGAGTTTAAGAAAGTTTTCTCAAGGTTCTTAAAGAATTTTGTTGAGATTTTAATTGGTAATGCATTAAATTTATTTATTGCCTTTGCTTTAACTCCCATTTTTACTATGTTGATCCTATTCATTCAAAGCCTTAAAGTCTTATCAAATAGACCTTCAATTTTTGAATACTGTAACTGCAGGATACTTTATGCTCTCTTTGGCTGCTGTGAAATATGAATTTTCTCTTATTTCCTTGTTCTGATTTCTATTGATTTGATCTTGTGTCCAGCCACATCACTGCAGATACTGATGTATGAGATCATACAATTTTTTTAGTTAGTAAGTTTTACTTTTTCCTTACCTATTCTAATACCCTTGATCTCTGTATTTCGTATACTTGTTGTTGTTATAACTTTACACATTATGTTTAAGACAAAGTATGAGTTGACAGATTTGTCTTTTTACTAATTTTAGTGTAATGGATTTGAGTTGCTCTCCATTTAATTTATATCAGCTGTTGGTTTGCTTTATATAGTTTTTTTATATTTAGATGTCATCATTGTATACATAACCTCTCCCAGCAATTTATCATTACGTACTGTTTAACTGTGTCAAATGGTTTTCCAGAAACTAATGAAATTATTGTATTGTTTCTTTTTCTTTCAGTGTATTTATATGTATTGTATTGTATGTATATATGTATAATAGCTTTGATTTATAGGTTTTCATGTTTCCTGTCAGCCCTGCATCTCTGTTATCAAGCCTCTTATATCGTGATATAGTTTCACTTTGTATTTTCTTTGATTAGGTTTTTCACTTTTTTTTCATCTATGTTTATAAGCAAGAAGGTTTTTTAAGTTTTCTCTATGTCCATTTATTTTTTTTTTTAGGTTTTGATATCAGGGCAATGTTGTAGCTTCATAGAAAGCTTTGCAATGACTCTTCTGTTTCTATTATGTGAAACACCTTAAGGAGTATAAGTATCAGCTCTTGAAATTTCTGGTAAAATTATTCTTTAAAACTAATTAGTCCTGTCCTTTTCTTGGTTTGTAATTTTTTTACGGCTCCTTATATTTCCTCACTGCTTCTCAGGCTATTTCATTGTTCCCCTTGTCTTTTTGATTATTGGTAAATGATATTTATCTACAAACAGGTCCATTTCTTTTACATTGTCCAACTTAGTGTCATATAGGCCTTTCTAGCAAGATTAAATTATTTCTGGGTCTCCTTAGAGTCTGTTATTTCCCCCATTTCATTTCTTATCTAGTTAGTTTCCATGTTCTCTTTCTGTGCCTGTTTATTAAATTGGATAGCCGCTTGACAATCTTGTTTTTCCTCGAATAACCAGCTCTCTGGTTCATTGATTTCTTTGTATTTTCTGTGTTTAAATTTTGTTAGTTTCACTCCTTCAGTTGATGATTTTCTTCCTTCGACTCCTGTGTGAGATTCCTTTTTTTTAAGATCTTTTAGCAGTGCTGTTAAGTGTTTAATGTGAGCTTCTTCTATTTTTGTTATGTGTGAACTTAGTGTGATGAACTTACCTCTTAGAGCTGCTTTGCAAAAGTCTGTCTGTGTTTATGACTGTGGGCCAGAAGAGGGCGCCAGAGATAATTACCGTTGGTCGTGCGCCGCCTTGTGGTTGCTGGGAATTGAAGTCAGGACCTTTGGAAGAGCAGCCAATGGCTGTTAACCTGAGCCATCTCTGTATTCCCCCCTTCCCCTCTGTCATTTTCTATGCAGGGTTTCTCTGTTGCTTTTGGATCCTGTTCGGCGACTAGCTCTTGTATACCAGGCCAGTCTCGAATTCACAGAGATCCACCTGGCTCGGCCCAAAACTCTTTTTGGTCTGTTAAGTTTACTTTGTTGCCAGGTATGGTGTCAATATTTAAGAAGGTACCGTGAGATGCTCATGAGGTATATTCTTCAAATTCGCTGTTAGGTTTCTGTCTGGTTGTTGTTTCCATTGTTGAGAGAGGAGTGCTGTGGTGTCCTACTATTAGTGTGTTCTGAGGCATACTCTGATATCTTGTAATATTTTTGTTTTTATTTTACTGAAATTTATATTTGGTATTGATATTTCATTCTGATGAAAGATTCCTGCTATGAGTATGAACTGTCCATCTTATTTTTTTATGCCTGCTTTAAGTTTAAGGTAATTCTTGTTAGATATTAGTGATTAGTTTGGTTTTTAAAATCTGATCAATTAGGTTTTCCGTATGTGCTTGTACCTTAACAGGATTATCCTTCCTCATGTTTGGAAAGACTTTTATTTTTATCGATCTATTTTCTTGGTCTTTGAGCTGTATTTCTTCTCCTTTTACCTTTATTGTTATTTTCGTTCTTTTCGTGGTGTCCCAGATTTCTTGGATTTGTATCTTTAAGAATTTGTTATGTTTGCTGTTTTCTTTCGTCATTGCGTTTACTTCCTCTATTATCTTCGATTTCTGAGATTCTTCTATGTCTTCTATTCTACTGTTTATACTTGTCTCTGGATCCATTGTCTTTTTGCCAATATTGTCTATATTCCTCTTTTATTTTTAAAGATTCTTTCCATTTCCGGTTTGATTCCTTTTTCTTGTTTTCCTTTTCCCCGGTATCTTTGAGTGATTTTTCATTTCTTAAGTTTTTGAGATTCTTCTCATCTATTTTTTTAAAAATTTTTTTTCACATTGTTTGATGCCCCTTATCTCTTTTATAAAATTACCTTTAATGTACATTTCTTTTTTATCCTTTGGATTAGCGTTTTCAAAATCTCTGTAGAGAGCCGCGTGCAGTCACACCTGATGGCTATGTGTAGAGTCCTATGTGGAGTTGCAACAGATGGTGCTGTCTCCCGCCTTCAGCGGTCACGAAAGAGAGTGCTCTCTGTGAGTGCTCTCTGTGATAATCAACTCCTAATATCAGCTATTCCTGACTTGTGCTATTCTCGCGCATTGATTGTCCGCTGCTTGCATATGCGTGGACCTAAGGGTAGTGCCCACCTGGCAATCTGTGTTTGGTTTTCCAAGTTCTACTTAAATGCGTGGAGAGGTTTGCACAGAGAGAGCAAGAGAGACAGAGACCGCATTGTGTCCTGAATTTTCTGCAGCAGGAAAAGCTTCTGGTGTTTCTTGCTCTTGTATGTTTGCTGGATTCTCATGCTATTAAGCTGTCTTTCAGATTGTCGGAGGGAGTTTTACACGCATGTACATCTGTGCTAAGTCTTGGCTGGTGTTACTTACTTTGCTGTGGCAACATGTGTACTTGTGTTTTTTTCTTGGTCTTCCTTTTCTTTGTTATTTTATCTCTGGATTCTCTTATATCCACTCCACCATGGAGAAGTTGATGGTCCACAGCACCATGCAGATTCTTCTGAATCCTTGTACTCTATCTGGGATGGGGTAGGTAGAGAAATTTATTAGGCAGGGAGAAGCACCTCTGAATGGTCTGAAAACTTTGCAGATTTTTGGGTGCCTGATTTCTGTTTGCTCCTTTCACTCATGCTTAAGGTCATATCAGAGTCCTCTCTGTGTGGTGTTAATTCCGTTGTTTAGTGAGCAATCTCTTTCATATATTAACTTTGCTGTGTGATAGTCATTCGGTAAATAGAAGTCAGTCCTGACTGAGAGATGGTGTATTAAGAGAAAAACAATGTAGTTATGCTGGAGAGAGATGCAGGAAATTCACAATGTAGTCCACAGCCTTGTTATAGTATACATTAATTTTGATGGGTTCATTTATGATGACTTAGTCAGACATATGCTTAAGCTAATTGCCAATCACTGCTACAAATAATATGGTTTCTGTGTTGTTACCTAGGTATCACCATCCGTGAACAAACCAGCAGCTTCCCTACCACATCCATACAGTCGTCAGAGAAGGTAAGGCATCTTTCTTTTGGTACAGTCCAAGGACCGCTCTACTATATCTCCATTGAACAAGGTGTCCATTCAAAGCTAGTAGCTTACGTAACAGCAAGTACAAGCAGTAGAGATAAATTCTGGTGACACTGCCAGGGGGGTTTCGGGGTTGTAGATAGGGTTATGGGGTTTGTGTTAGGAGGTTATGGTTAGTTTGTTAGTTCTTTAGTTGATTAGGGGTTTATGTGGCTGTGGTTAGGGTTATAGGGTTACGGTTTGGGGGTTAGGGTTAGTTGGTTAGTTGGTTAGCTGCTTAGTGGGTTATGGTTTTGTTAGGGCTATGTGGTTTGTTTTAGTTGGCTAGTTGGTTAGTTGGTTAGCTTGTTAGCTCGTTGGGGGTTAGGGTTAGTTGGTTAAGTGGTTAGTTTTTTAGTTGGTTAGGGCGTTAGAGGTTTGTGGTTATGGTTAGGGTCAGGGTTTGGGGTTAGGGTTAGTTGGTTAGTTGTTTATTATTGTAGTTGCGTCGTTGATTAGTTGGTTATCTGGTTAGCAGGTTATGGGGTTAGAGTTATGGAGTTAGGGTGTCTTAGGGTTAATTGCTTAGTTCGTTATTTGGTTAGTTAGTTGGATGGTTAGCTAGTTAGGAGGTTATGGTTATGGGGTTAGGGTTATGTGGTTCCCGTTTGTTGGTTAGTTGTTTGGTTAGTTAGTGGTTTGTTTTGGTTTATGTTTATGTTATGTTTATGTTATGTTTATGTTTAGGTGTCAGGGTTGGGGTTTCTGGTTGGTTGGTGTTTAGTTGGTTAGTTTGTTAGTTGGTTAGCTGGTTAGCAGGTTAGGGGGTTAGGGTGTATTATGGTTAATTGAGTAGTTTGTTATTTGGTTAGTTCAATGTTTAGCTGGTTAGCTGTTTGGGGGTTAGGGTTATGGGGTTAGGGTTATGGTGTTGGGGTTTGTTGGTTAATTGTTTGGTTAGGGTTAGTAGGTTTGGGTTAGTTGGTTAGTTAGATAGTTGGATATTTGGTTATCTGGTTAGTGTGTTACGGGGTTGTGATCAGGGTTATAGGGTTAGGGATATGGGGTTAGGGTAAGTTTGTTATTTTGTTTGTTGCTTGGCTAGGGGTTTAGGTGGTTTCGGTTAGGTTATTGGGTTGGGGTTAGTGGTTTATGGTTAGTTGGTTAGTGGATAGTTGTTTACTTTGATAGCTGGTTATTGGGTTAGGGTGTTGGTGTTAGGTTTATAGGACTAAGTTAAGGGTTTAGAGTAAGTTGTGTATTTGGTTGGTTAGTTGGTTAGTGGGTTATGTTTATGGGGTTATGGTAATGGGGTGTTCATGCTTGTTGGTTAGTTGCTTAGTTGGTTACAGGGTTAGGGGGTTTGGGTTAGGGTTATGGGGTTGGTGTTAAGTGGGTTAGGGTTAGTTGGTTAGTTGTATAGTTGTTTAGTTGGTTAGCTGGTTAGTGGGTTAGGGGTTGTGGTTAGGGCTATAGGGTTAGGATTAGGGGGTAAGGGTAAGTTTGTCAGTTTGTTACTTGCTTAGTTGAGGTTGTTAGGTGGTTCAGGTTAGGGTTATGGGGTTGAGGTTAGTGGGTTATGGTTAGTGGGTTGGGGTTAGTGGGTTAGTTGGTTAGTGGGTTAGTTTGATAGTTGGTTTGTGGATAGTTTAGTTTGATAGTTTGTTAGTTGGTTAGCTGTTTATTGTTTTAGGTGGTCGTGGTTAAAGTTATAGAGTTAAGGATAGGGTGTTAGGGTAAATTGGTTATTTGGTTAGTTTGTTAGCTGGTTAGTGGGTTAGGTCTTTAGGGTTTTAGTGGTAGGGTGAGGGGGTTAGGGTAAGTTGGTTAGTTGGTTAATTGGTTAGGTTGTTATGGTTATTGGGTTAGGTTTATGGGGTTAGTGTTTGTTGGTTGGTTATGGGTTTAGGGGCTTTGGGTTAGGGGCTTAGGGTTAGTTGGTTAGTTGGATAGTTGGTTTGTTGGTTAGCTGGTTAGTTGGTTAGGGGGTTGTGGTTAAGGTTATAGGGTTAGTGTAATGTGGTTAGGGTAAGTTGGTTATTTTGTTAGCTGGTTAATTTGTTAGTTAGTTGGTTAGTTAATTGTGTAGTTCGTTATTTGCTCAGTTAGTTTGTTCCATGGTTAGCTGGATAGTTGGTTAGGTGGTTATGGTAATTTGGTTAGTTGGTTAGTTCCGAGTTGGTCAGGGGGTGTTATGGGGTATTTGTTGGTTAGTAGGTTATTTGGTTGTGGGGTTAGTGATTTTGGGTTTTGGGGTTAGGGTTAGTGGGTAACGGTTAGTTGGTTAGTTGGATTGTTGGTTAGTTGGTTAGCTGGTTAGTGGGTAAGGGGTTTGTGATAAGGGTTATGGGGTTAGGGTAGGGATAGGGGGTTAGGGATAGTTGGTTGGTTAGTTTGGTTTGTTAGAGGGCTAGGGATTAAGCGTTAGTGTGTTAGTTGGTTAGTTGTAAGGTTGGTTAGTTGGTTATCTGGTTAGTGGGTTTGGGCCTTGGGGTTATGGTTCTAGGGTTAGGAGGTTAGGGTAAGTTGTTTATTTAGTTAGCTGGTTAGTTGGTTATGGGGTTAGGGTTAGTTGGTTAATTCTTCCGTTTGTTAGTTGGTTAGGGGGGTTAGAGGGTTGGTTATGGTTAGGTGTCAGGGTTGAGTGTTAGGGTTCGTTGGTTATTTGGTTATTAGTTTAGTTGATTTTTTTTTCGTTAGTTCATTAACTGTTTAGCAGGTTTGGTGGTTAGGGTAATGTGGTTAGAATGGGTTTGGGTTATTCGGTTAGTTCATTATATGGTCGGTTATTTAGTTGGATGATTAGCTGTTTAGCTGTTAGGTTTATGTGGTTAAGGTTATGGGGCTCGTGTTTGTTGGTTAGTGGGTTAGGCGGTTTGGGTTATGCTAATGGTGTTAGGGTTAGTGGGTTAGGGTTAGTTGGTTAGTTGGATAGTTGTTTTGTTAGTGGGTTAGCTGTTTAGTGTGTTATGGTTATAGGGTTTGTGTTATTGGTTTAGGGTAAGTTGGTTATTTGGTTAGCTGGTTAGTTGTTTAGTTGGTTAGGTGGTTAGGGTGATGGTGTCAGGTTTCGTTGGTTAACTGCTTAGATTGTTAGTTGGTTAGTTGTTTAGGGGATTAGGGTGATGGGGTTAGAATTGGTTGGTAAATTGGTTAGTTTGTTGGTTAGGGTGTTATAGGGTTGGTGTTATGGCTAGGGGTCAGGGTTGGGGGTTAGGGTTAGTTGGTTATTTGGTTATTTGTTTAGTTGGTTAGCAGGTTAGTGGATTATGGTGATGGGTTTATGGTGGGTTAGGGTTAATTGGTTAGTTAATTATTTGGTCAGTTTCTGATGGTTAGCTTTTTAGCTGGTTGGCTGTTAGGGTTATGGGGTTCATGTTTGTTGGTTAGTTGGTTAGTTAGGGGGTTAGGGATTTGGGGTTAGGGTTAGTGGGTTAGGGTTATTTGGTTAGTTTGATTGTTGGCTAGTTGTTTACCTGGTTAGTGGGTTAGGGGGTTGGTGTTAGGATTATAGCGTAAGAGTGTTAGCGTTAGTTGGTTAGATGGTTATTTGCTCTAGTTTGTTAGGGGGTTAGGGGTTTTGGTTTAGGGTTATGTGGTTACGGTTATCGGTTTAGCTTTAGTTGGTTAGTTGGTTAGTTGTTTAGCTGGTTACTGGGTTAGTGGGTTGGGGTTAGGGTTAGTGCGTTAGGGATTGTTGGTTAGTTGGTTAGTTGGTAAGTGGGTTACGGGGGTAGGGGTTAGGGTTATAGGGTTAGGGAGTTAGGGTAATTTGGTTAGTTCGTTAGTTGGTTAGGGGGTTAGGGGTTTTGGGTTAGGGTTGTGGGGTTTATGGTTAGTGTGTTAGGGTTAGTTGGTTAGTTGGATAGTTTGTTATTTGGTTAGCTGGTTAGTGGATTAGGGTGTTTTGGTTAGGGTTATAGGGTTAGGATTAGGGGTTAGGAAAAGTTGATTATTTTGTTGCCTGGTCAGTTGGTTAGGTGGTTAGGTGGTTAGTTGGTTAGTTGGTTAGGTGGTTAGGGTGGTGGTATTAGGGTTCGTTGGTTAATTGTTTAGATTGTTAGTTGGTTAGGGGGTTAGAGGATTGTGGATTTTCATTGTTCCCCTCGTCTTATTGATTATTGGTATATGCTGTTTTTCTACAAACAGGTCCATTTCTTTTACATTGTCCAACTTCGTGGCATATAGGCCTTTCTAGCAAGATCAAATTATTTGTGGGTATCCTTAGAGTCTGTTATTTCCCACATTTTTCTTATCTTGTTAGTTTCCATGTTCTCTTTCTGTGCCTTTTTATCACAGTGGATTAAAAGTGGATAGCCGCTTGTCAACCTTGTTTTTCCATGAACAACCAGCTCTCTGATTCATTGATTTCTTTGGATTGTTTTCTGTGTTTACATTTTGTTAGTTTCACTCCTTCATTTGATGATTTCCAGCCTTCTCCTTTTTGAGATTCATTTTTTTTCAAGATCTTTTAGCTGTGCTGTTAAGTGATTATTGTGAGCTTCCTCCATTTTTGTTATGTGTGCACTTAGCACGATGAACTTACTTCTTAGAGCTGCTTTCATTTTGTTTATGTTGTGTCTTTATTTTCGTTGAATTCCATGAAGACTTTATTTTCCTTTTTTTAATTCTTCCCTGACCCATGGTTAGTTTATTCGTCCACTGTTTGGTTTCCATAACTTTGTCAGTTTTTTGTGCTTAGAACTTTTGTTATATTCTAACTTTGATCCACGGTGATCTGATAAAGCTCATGTTTTTGCAAAAATTCTTTCCGAGTCTATTTATTTATTTACTTACTTATTTATTTATTCATTTACTTATTATGTCTGCAAAAGTCTGTCAGTGTGTATGGCTGTAGGCCAGAAGAGGGCGCCAATGATAGTAACAGCAGCTTGTGCGTCACCTTGTGGTTCCCGGGAATTGAAGTCAGGACCTTTGGAAGAGCAGTCAATGCTCTTAGCCTGAACCATCTCAGTATTCCCCCCTCCACTTTGTCATTATCAAGACAGGGTTTCTCTGTTGCTTTTGGTTCCTGTTCTGTGTCTGGCTCTTGTATACCAGGCCAGTCTCGAATTCACAGAGATCCACCTGTCTCTGCCAAAAACATTTTTTGGCCTGTTAAGTTTACTTTGTTACCAGGTATGTCATCAATAGTTAAGAAGGTATCATAAGATGCTGAGTAGGTATATTCTTTGAATGTAATATAGATTTCTGTTAAGTCCATTTGTTTCATTATCTCCATTATTTCTCTTAAATCTGTTTGGTTTCTATCTTGTTGTCCTGTCCATTGTTGAGAGAGGAGTGCTACGGTGTCCTATTGTTATTGTGGTTTGATGCATACTCTGATATCTAGTAATATTGTTTTTATTTTTCTGAAATTTAGATTTTATATTTATATTTCATTCTGATGAAAGATTCCTGCTATGAGTATAAAGTGTCCATCTCATTCTCTTATGCCTGCTTTAAGTTTAAGGTAATTTTTGTTAGGTATTAGTGATGCGTAATAGAGCTTTTTCCTTTGCAGCTATTAATATTCTTTCTTAATTCCGCATGCTTTATGTTTTATTGTATTTTGGGTGCTTTTTAAAATCTGGTCTATTAGGTGTTCCGTATGTGCTTGTACCTTAATAGGAATTTTCTTCTTCATGTTTCGAAGGACTTATTTTTATGGATCTATTTTCTTGATTTTTGAGCTGTATTTCTTCTCTTTTTACCCTTATTGTTATATTTGTTCTTTTTATGGTGTCCCAGATTTCTTGGATTTTTTTAGTGTAAAGATTTTGTTATGTGTGTTGTTTTCTTTCATCAGTGCGTTTATTTCCTCTATTATCTTCAACGTCTGAGATTCTTCTATCTCTTCTATTCTACTCTTTATACTTGTCTCTGTATCCACTGATTTTTTGCCGATATTGTCTTTATGCAGCCATTCCCTTTCTTTTTTGAAGATTTCCTCCATTTCAGTTTTCAAGACCTGTACTCTTTTCATTTCATGTTTGATTCCTTTTTCTTGTTTTCCTTTTCTAAGGTATCTTTGAGTGATTTTTCATTTCTTAAGTTTTTGAGATTCTTCTCATCTATTTTTTTAAAAATTTTTTTTCACATTGTTTGATTGCCCCTGTCTCTTTTATAAAATTACCTTTAATGTACATTACTTTTTTATCCTTTGGATTAGCATTTTCAAAATCTCAGTAGAGAGCCGCGTAGAGTCACACCTGATGGCTATGTGTAGAGAGCTACGTGGAATTGCACTTGATGGTGCTGGCTCCCGCCCTCCGCGATCCCGAAAGCGAGTGCTCTCTGTGATACTCAACTCCTAATATCAGCTAGTCCTGACTTGTGCTATTATCGCACAATGATTGTCCGCTGCTTGCATATGCGTGGACCTAAGGGTAGTGCCCATCTGGCAATCTGTGTTTGGTTTTTCAAGTTCTACTTAAGTGCGTGGAGAGGTTTGCACAGAGAGAGCAAGAGAGACAGAGACCGCATTGTGAATAAAGTCCTGAATAAACTGCAGCAGGAAAAGCTCTTGTGTTGCTTCCTTCTTGCTGTACGAGGTGGACCGTCATAGTTCTCCTGTTGTATGTTTGCTTGATTCTCATGCTGATATGCTGTCTTTCAGATTGTCGGAGGTAATTTTACACATCTGTGCTAAGTCTTGGCTGGTGTTACGATCTTTGCAGTGGCAACCTGTGTACATGTGTTTTTTTCTTGGTCTGCTTTTTCTTAGTTATTTTATTTCTGTATTCTCTTGTATCCACTCCACCATAGAGTAGGTGATGGACCACAGGACCATGCAGATTCATATGAGTGTTTGGAGTCTATCTGGGATGGTAGGTAGATAATTTTAGTAGCCAGGGAGAAACACCTCTGAATGGTCAGAAACCTTAGCGGATTTTTTAGTGCCTGTTCTCTGTGCTTCAGTTTTGTGCATGCTGATAGATATGCATCTTTTTTCATTTTTCTACATGTTGACATCCAGTTATGCCAGCACCATTTGTTGAAGATGCTTTCTTTGCTTGATTGGCGTATTTTAGCTTCTTTGTTAAAAATCAGCTGTTCATCTGTGTTTATTACTAGGTGTGTTTTTGATTTTATTCCACTGGTCAAGTCTCAGTTTTTATACCGATACCAACTCGTATCCATTACTGTCTCTCTGTGGTGGAGGTTGATGAATTGTCATGCCCCTGGAAGTTCCTTTCCTTTACATGATTGTTTCTGCTATCTTTTTTTTTTCTTGATGAAGTTGATTTTTTTTATTTACACCGACATTAGTAATTTATTGAAATTTTGATGTGGGTTTCAATTATTATATAGATTTCTTTTGGTATGAATGGATTACCATCCATATCATGTTACACCTCTCTATTCAAGAACATTGGGAGATCTTTCCATTTCCTGCTGTATTCATCAGTGTTTTTCGAAAAAAGCTTAAAGTTCATTTCATAGATGTCTTTAACTTTGGTTAGTGTTATTGGTTATCATTTATTGCTTTTTGGACCCTGGGTTGTGTTTTAATTTAAATCAGGACACTGGATGAAGAGTATGAATAACTGCATAAGATTAATTTCGTATGACCTTTTATACAGAGTAAAAAGGATTACTTCAACTTTGAAACCCCCCTTTACTAACATACATGTTCATGACAAACTTTTGACTCTCCTTGCAAGAGACAATACCTCAATAAAAATGAAATGAATTACACAGAAACCAGGCCAAAAGAATGCAGAGGCAAAGCACTTTTTTAAAACTGGTAGAGTGTGAAGAACTGAGCTCAAAAGCCAATTCTTTATCCATTGTATAGATTCTCACACAACATTTGAGAAATGTGCCGAGTTAGCTTTCATCTATTCTTGGTTTCCCATGCAATTGTTTCCTAACTTCATCTCATCTGTCCAGGAGTTGCCTTAATTCTGACCCATTTCCGTGTCTACACAATTTCATACTTTTATGAACAGTAGTTTTAGCCATAAAGTATGTTAACATTATGTCCTGTTTGAATATAAGACATACATCACCATAAAAAATTATAAGCATAATTATAATAAGCATATCACCGGGGGTATGAATTATACTTTGTGAGAATCTCTTAGGATCTAATCCTGTCAATTTGTCAGCAAAAATACGTTCAATGTTAGAGCCACCTGACTCCGAAAATGATTTAGCAAATGTTCTGTATATTCATGTAAGTGAGCATTGAAAGATCTAGCAGAGGCATTGCCCAAATGATAAGCTTTAATAACCATCCATTCCTGTGAAGAATCATTTTAAGAGATCTCATTAGTTACGAAAGGGTTTAAATTCCAATCATAATGCGAAGTAATTTTTTCTTGCAATACAAGTTTCTTTCCAAACCTACTCGCAGTTTGCTTAAGTACAACAGTCTATGTGTGGGGTTGTGCATACGTTTAAGCCTTCTGAATCCATTTCATGAGAATCTTTATGACATTGCTCTACAAAATGTTGGTCTGCAAGGATGTATGTAAAACAGTAACAGCCATATAGGCAGTAGTAACAACAGAAATTTGGTTAAGAATTACAGCTATTGCTGAACTGAACATGAAATTTATTTTCTCTAACTTATTGAAGAGTTATAAAACAACATCATGTATAGAATCTGGAGGCGAATAACGAGTTATGTTAATCATAAGTGATTTTCAGTATTAAACATAACGGAGGAATTATTACATGATTACAATTAACTAATTACATCAACTAATTTCAGTAGTAAAATTCATTCTTCCAAATAAAAATACGTTGGTGACACAATCAGTAGAAGCGGATACTTCTTTTTCAAGTAATGACCCATTAAAAACATGACCAGGTTTTAATAAGGCAGCTATGATTTTCCAAATATGCGTCTGTAATGCAGTAGGAACTGTGAATAATGCGTTGAGATCATCACTGATTCTTCCATATCTCCATGCCAGAAAACTGCTTCCATTTATCTTTTCATTCTCGGTTAGATTTATCCTGGTATTATATAAACCAGATGACAGAGTGAATATACCATTAAGAACCAGTGTTAATAAATTTACTAGTTATTATTATTTATTTTCCATATTTCCCCAAATGAGTTTTCCCTATAACGGACTGATATTTCAAGCTATAATATGTAAAATCTGGACATGCAGGTGAAGGCGCAGGTCATAAATAATCCAACAACATTGGTATTTATTTAAAGGGGAATGAACTTATAGATCACCGTCCCTGACAACAGCCCTCTGCCAAATTAGGAAGAAGTCTATTCTCTGGAACCTGAGCAGGAAGTAAAGAGAGCTAGGAGTGAAGTGGCCACATTTTTAAGGGTAAAGAGACCAAGCCGAAATGGGCTGGTATCTCAGCGGCTATTGACTGGAGTAGCAGAAGGACCTCCCGCAACACATCCCCTTTTGTTTAAGTAAGAGAGTTCTAAACCTATTATGAAATGATATACAATAAGTTCAAATATCCTATTTTAACTATCTTAGGTCTTATATAATAAATGTCTTGTCAAAGTCATGAGTCGAAAGTAACTAGATTTATAGTCTTCAACACCATCGAAGATCTGAGAAGGGAAATAATGTTACCTGAGTAATTCTGAGGTGCAATCAAAGAACTTCCAAAACATGCAACAAATAACAGAGACCATTGTTTAAAACTGCAGAGACTAACTGATGGAAATCGTGGGTTGGTAGTCCTAGCTTTAGAACCTCAAGTCCTTATCATTTCCTTAACATATGCATAGTGTAAGCCAAAGGTAACAAAAGATTGCTTAATTTCTTTTAGATCATTCATTGCTATTGGCATAGATCTAGCTTTTGTGACTCCCTTTTAGCATTTAGAAGTGGGCGCTTTGTTAGAATGAATTACAGGGTATGTCGCTAAAACCCTGGGTAAGCCAGTTCTAATAGCTGGTGGTGTGGCATTGTATCCTATCATGTCCCCATTCTGCACCTTTGATTCCCAAGCTTTTGAATCCTGAATCTCCTGACCTGATTGAGTTTTTAGTAAATTTTGTGTGGTTCTTAGGAGTGCCATATTTTTCCTAGATGATAGAATATTCTAAAGGATACTGAAACCTAGTAACCAGTAAATTAAGTTATCCCCATAGTCATCTAAACCTTGCATGACAGAACCCATTGTTTTGTTGAGCAAAAACGTAAAATTCGTGTTGGCAACGAAAACTGCGTTATTACCTATTGTCCAGCATGTGGTGCTGTTGCCAAGTCGTGATGAAAACTGGGTCTTGTTTCATTGTCTGCCTAGTATTAGTTAAAAACTGGGAGTTGAAAGTTGCTCGACAAAGTAAATGTGATTAAATCAATTCCGTACACGAACCATAAGCCCAGAATCCAGGGGGAGAGAAGAGTAACCCGGAAACCGTGTATGCCTCCACGTGACAGAGTCGTCCCAAGGGGTTGCAGCTTCCGGTAACCGGTAACCGCATGCTCTGGTTTGCTCCGCTTAATAACTGCGCTTGCAAGTGATATGTGAAAACCACATGGGCAGAGACTACGCGAGCCTATGGATTTGAAATCCACGTAGGAAGGCCAACGATAGGCTGCGTGGGGACTTGAGTCAATCTGAGGTGTATAAACAACTGCAGCAAGAAAAGCCACTGCGTGATGATTTACGTTGAACTGCTGGCTCCACTGCTATTCCTAAAAATGTGCCAGTAAAAAGTTGAACAGGTTTTAAGGTAGCTATGATCTTCCACATTTTCATCGGTATTGCAGTAAGGGCTGTGATGAAGGCAATCCATGCCAGGACACGGCTTCCTGTTAATGTTTTGTTATGTTTGATTCTTCCTGGTGACAGTGATCAAATCACAAGTGGTGAGTTTTCAGAACAAGTGTTTCTTAGTACACCATATGTAACCTAATTGATCAATTTATTTTGAATTGTTTTGCCAAACTAGCTCAAACAAGTTTTTCCAAATAAATCGCTGAAATTTTAAGATAATATCTGAAATCTGGACATACAGGTCATGGTAATTCCTGATTTTCATTAATATTATCTTAGGTCTGATTAATGGATTATGTGTGCGGTCTTTGAAGACAAGTATGGGATGTAAATTGGTCGTATGTATTTTTTCTTTAGGTTTATTTATATTATGGATTAAGTTAATTGATTGACTATAGTACCATCCCTGCACCTCTGTTAAGAAGGTGACTTGATTATGAAAGAATTTTTTATGTATTCTATGATTTGGTTTGAGTATTTAATTGAGTTATTTTGGATTCATGTTCACTAGTGTGATTACTTAGTAATTCTCTTTTTTCGATGAGTCTTCCTGTGGTTTTTTCTATCAATCTAACTGTAGTCTCATAAAAGAGTTTGCCTATGTTCCTTCTGGTTATATTCTGTTTGAAACTTTGAGGACTATGTGAAGTTCTGATAGAATTCGTCATTAAAACCATTTGTCCCTGGGATATTTTTCTTGCTTTTCATGATACCTTCTATGTCCTTAAAGAGTATATGCGTATTTAAATTGCTCACCTGGGCTTGATTTAATTTCGGGATATGGTCCCTGACTGGAAAATTTTCTGTTTTTTTTTTTCCCCTAAATTTGTGGAGTACAGTTATTTGTGGTATGATCTAAGAGTTCTCTGTATTTCCTTAGTGTCTGCTGTCATGTTTCCATTTCTATTTCTTGAGTGTTAGTTGGTATATTTTCTTATCGTCTTTTTTATTAGTTTGCATAATGGTTTCTCTGTTTATTTAATTTCCACAAAGAACCTGCTCTTTGTCTCTTTGATTCATTGCATTTTTTATTTGCTTTAATTTAATTAATTTCAGCCTTCCTTTAGATATTTTCCTGTTCTTTACGACTTCTGTGCATGTCAGCTTTTTGTCTTCTACAGCATTCATATGTATTGTTAACTAGCTAGTGTGAGCTGTCTGTATATGCTATGACTTTTCCTCTTAGCACTGCATCCATGGTGTTCCATGGGTTTGGGTGTTAGTGTCATTTCATACTTTAATTTTAGGAAGTCTTTAATGTCTTTATTTATTCTTGGTTGTTATAAGAAGCGTCGGGGCTGCGTCCCCGGCACCCGGCTGTCCGCATGGCTTTACCCAAAATAATTACATGGAAACTGTTCTTTTAATCACTGTCTGGCCCCTTAGTTCCAGCCTCTTATTGGCTAGCTCTTATTGATCTATCACATTCCTAAAATTAGCTTTATTGTCTATGTTCTTTTTCTTCTCTCTCAAGCCTGCGTACACTCATCCAACTTTGTGGTCTTTCATGTCTGAATCTGTTTCATTGTGATTCTGTAAGTTTTTTACTATCCAGGATCACTTTGTTTTGAGCTTTTCAATCGTTAGGGCCTTAAGCATCTAAGCTGTGACACTTCTAGCTCAAAAACAGGTCCTGCTAGCTTGCTCCGCCCAGTACAATATGGCGGAACCGCTCCTGTCACTGCACATTGCACCAGTAGCATGAGCTGCTTGTGCGTCTGAGCCGCAGCACGCAATGACTTCCTTTTATGCACATAGTTAGTCTATTTGCGATCAAACAAATCGTAGCCATTTACTCCAAATGATCCATTGAAAAGGTCTGTCTTCCACAGGAGCCCGACAGATCGCAGTGGCGGCACAGCCCAGAAAACCGGCATTTTAAAGCAGCCAGTATTTTCCTGCTGCTGAGTCAGGATAATTTCTTTGTGGCAATCAACACAGAAACAGCAACAAGCTGTCTTAAATTTTCTCTCTCTCCTTTTTAAGCCCTCAGGTTTTATGTGTAGTTCATTATCACGGTGGGTGCCACTGTTGAATTAAGAGTGGCAGGGCTGCGTCCCCGGCACCATCCCGCATGCATGGCTTTACTCGAAATAATTACACAGAAAGTGTATTTTTTTAAACACTGCATGGCCCATGAGTTCCAGCCTCTTAGTGGCTCTTACATAATTATCTAACCCATTTCTAATATTTTGTGTATTACCACGAGGTGGCTTACAGGGAAAGATCTTAACCTGCGTCTGTCAGGGTGAGTCCCAAATTTGGCTTCTTTCCCCCATTATTCTGTTCTGTTTACTCCACCCACCTAAACGAAAGCAACAGATAAATACAAGACCCACCTCCATCACTTACTTGACTCTGTGCTGGTTCAATAGTTTTCTGTTTACATTACTTTGTAGGATTTCTGAGAGTACTGTTTTTGTCCAGTTCTAACCTTAAACTTTGTGATCTCCTAAGACACAATGTAGTTGTTCAAATTTTTTGTGTCTGAATTTTTGCTGTATTACATAGTGTTTGGTCAGTGCTATAGAAGGTCTCATGAGATGCTGCGAATATGCCGTATTCTTTCTGGTTTGGGTTGAGTATTCCATAGAAGTTTGATAAGCCAATTTTATTCATTACATCTGTTCTCTTATTTCTGTGATAAATTTTTGCCTGGTTGACTTGTCCATTTTCTAGATAGGAGTACTGAGATTCCCTACCATTACTGTGTGTGGTTTGATGAGTATTTTGAGTTCTAGTTAGTTTCTTTTATGTGTGTTAGTGCTCTTGTATTATGGGCATAGATGACGATTGACACTTCATCGTGATAGACTGACTTTGTTATTAACATAGTGTCCTTCTCTATGTGTTTTGATTAATTTTACTTGAAAATCAAATTTTATATTGTAAGATAGCCACACCTGCTTGTTTCTTGGGTCCTTTTCACTACCCTTTACTCTGAGGTACTGTCTGTTTTTGAGGTTGAGGTGGGTGTGTTTTCTGTATACAACAGATGGCTGATTCTTGTTTTCCTGTTTTCTTAACTTTTGTCATTATTTGAGCATTTAGTTCATGTATATTAAGAGATATTAATGACTACTAGTTGATATATATATATAGATATATTTTTAAACAGTGGCTGTGTGTTTACCTTTCTTGAGTTTTGCTGATGTGAGTTTGCTTGTTGCTTTGGAATTTTTGTTGATGTTGGCTTTCTTGTTTGGGTTTTCTTTCTGGTTAGTCTGGGTATTTTGATGCGTATTTTAAAAAGGTTTATTTCTTGTCATGTGAAATCTTGTTTTCTCCAATGGTTAAAGAAAGCCTGGCTGGTTTAGTAGTGTGTATTTGTGTCCAAGGTCGCATTGTGTGCTGCATATGTAACCAAGATCTTTTGGCTGTCATGTTTTCCATTGAGAAGTTTGGAGTAATTCTTAGGTTTCCATAAATGTTACTTGGCTTTTGTCTTTTTCGGTTCCTAATATTCTTTCTTTATTCTGTAGGCTTTGGTCTTTGATGTTTTATGATGTGACGACGGGATCTTTTAAATCTATTTGTTCTTTATGCTTTTTATATCTCCACAGGGATATCCTTTAATTTGGGAAACTTTTCTTTAATATTCGTCATTATATTTTCTGTGTCTTCTATCCCAAATTTTCTTAGGGTTTGTCTTTTGTTTTCTTTTCTATTTTTCCTGTACGTTTTGTTAATTTGTTAGGTTTACTGTTTATTTTTTTCATGAACTGATCGAGTTACCTTCAAACCCTGAGATTCTCTCTTCAATCTCTTTCATTTTGTGTGTTATAATTGCCCTTATAATTCCTGTCAATTTTCCCTTGTTTTTCATATCCAGTCTTTCTATATTTTGTGTTTTCTTTATTGCATATACTTCGGTCTTAAGTCTTAAACATTTCCTTCAAAAGTTTGAGTTTTTTTCTTGATAATCTGGGTCTTTCTGTGAGTGGTTCATTATTTTCTTTCAGTTTTTTGGCTGTTGCTTTTTTTTAATTTTAATGGTCCGTTTTCACTTTAAAGATCTCTATACTCTCAATAATTATTTTTTTTAAATGATTTTAGTCTGATTATTCTTGGTTATGATGTCTGCCTGGTCTGTGATCACCTGATTCTGATGTTACTCTGATGCTTTTTAGGTTTTTTGATAAATTCTTTTATTGGAGTATGCCCATGTTTTCTTTTCATTTGATCCTGGCAGCGTCTTTGTATCTTGTTCCGATTCTTACCGTGGCTATCTGTCATTTGGCAACTGTTTTTGGTCTGCTCTGTGTCTCATTCTTGTTTCATTTTATTGAGTTGCTCTTTTGGTCTACTCTGTGAGGTCATGGCTTCTTTTTTGAGTTCCCGTCTTTTTTTTCTAACCTGAGGCAGGTTTGGTAGGACCCCAAATATTTGTTCTACTATGGATGTTCTAGAGAGTGGGGTGTTGTGCTGTGTTGCTGATCATGCACCTCTTGTTTCTCTCTGTTTTGTAACACATTGCTTTCATAGATTCATCGCTGTGGCACGAGAAACGGTGAGTTTTTTGGGTCCGATGGGATTAGCATCTTTCAGGGTACAGTTATTTCTTTTGGTATTAGGTTAGAGTGCACTCAGGCAACTCTCTCCTGTTAGTTAGCTAGATATTCGTCCCAGTATGAATGTTCTAGATGTTTGGTTTTCCTACCGGTTACCTGGACACTCTGTTCTTGTTCCTTGCTTAGGATAAGGTTTTATGGCTGTGGTTTGGTGCTAAGTTCTAGGATTAAGGCTAGGTTTAAGGGTTACGGTGTATGGCTAGTGCCTAGCGAGTTACAGTTGTGCTTTTGCTGGGCTAGAATTGGGTTAGAGTTAAGGTTTAGTTTTAGGGTTTAGGGGTTTAGGTTTTAATTCTAGTTATGTCTCAGGTTTTGGTTAGGGTTCTGTTTTTGGATAGTGTTTTGTTTTGTGTTTGGGTTGGGCTTAGGCTATGTTTTAGGTTTATGGTTCATGATGTGGAAGAGGTATGATGTGTTTTGGTTTTGGTTCATGTATTGATCTAGTGTTTTGTTGCTTGGATTCTTGTTAGTATTTTGTTTTTTCTTATTGTTCTTGTTAGTGTGTCACTTATGGTTTTTTTTTGCTTGTGTTTATGTTTTTCTGGTTTATGCTTTAGAGGTTATGATTTAGGGGTTAGGGTTTGGGGTTATGGTTAGTTGGTTGGTTAGGGGGTTGGGGTTGGTTATGTGGTTAAGGTTAGTGGGTTATGGTTGGTTGGTTAGTGGGTTAGGGGGTTGTGGTTACGGGGTTGTGGTTAGGGTTATGGGGTTAGGGTTAGTTGGTTAGTTGGTTAGTTGATTAGTTGTTTAGTTGTTTAGTATGTTAGTTGATTATGGGTTTAGTGGGTTCGTTTCAGGGTTATGGGGTTTGGGTTAGCTGGTTAGTTGGTTCGTTATTTGTTTAGTTCATTAATTGGTTGGTTGGTTGGGTGGTTAGGGGGGTTAGGGTTATGGGGTTAGGGTTATGTGGTTTGTGTTAGTTGGTTAGTTGGTTACATGATTATTGGTTTGTGGTTAGGGTTATGGCGTTAGGGTTATTTGTTTAGTTGGTTAGTTGATTAGTTGGTTAGTTGGTTTGTTGGTTAATTGGTTAGTTTGTTATCTGATTAGAGGGTTGGTAAGGGTTAGTTGGTCAGTTTGTTAGTTGGTTAGTTGTTTTGTTGGTTAATTGGTTATTTGGTTTGTGGGTTAATTGGTTAGTTGGTTATCCGATTATGGGGTTACGGGGTTGTGGTTAGGGTTATGGGGATAGGGTTGTGGCTTAGGGTTAGTTTGTTTAGTTGGTTAGTTGGTTAGCTCATTAGCTGCTTATGGGGTTAGTTGGTTGTGGTTAGGGTTATGGGTAAAGTTTGGGGGTTAGGGTTAGTTGGTTAGTTGGCTATTTGGTTAGTTGGTTAGCTGATTAGGGAGTTCAGGTTAGGGTTATGGGATTATGGTTGGTGAGTTGGTTAGCCGATTAGGGGGTTATTGGGTTGTGGTTAGGGTTATGGGGTTAGTGTTGGTGGTTAGGGTTAGTTGCTTAGCTGGTTAGTTGGTTACTTGGTTAATTGTTTAGTTGTGTTATATAGGGGGTTAGGGTAAGTTGGTTGATTAGTTAGGTTGTTAGGGTTATTGGGTTAGGTTTATGGGGTTATTGTTTGTTGGTAAGTTGGTTAGGGGGTTACTGTTTTGGGTTAGGGGATTAGGTTTAGTTGGTTATTTGTATAGTTGGTTAGTTGGTTAGCTGGTTAGTCGTTTAGGGGTTAGGGATATATGGTTAGGTTTAGGTGGTTAGGATAACTTGGTTATTTGGTTAGTTGGGTTAATTTGCTACTTTGTTAGCTGGTTGGGTAGTTAATTGGGTAGTTCGTTATTTGCTTAGTTGGTTCCATGGTTAGCTGGATAGTTGGTTAGGTGGTTAGGGTAATTTTGTTTGTTAGTTCGTTATTTGGTTATGGGTTAGTAGGTTTGCTTAGGGGGTTTGGGGGTTGTGGATAGGGTTATGGGGTTTTTGTTATGGGCTTATGGTTAGTTGGTTAGTTGTTTAGTTGATTAGGGGTTTATGGGGTTGTGGTTAGGGTTATGGTGTTAGGCTTTGGGGGTTATGGTTAGTTGGTTAGCTGTTTAGCGGGTTATGGTTTTGTTAGGGCTATGTGGTTGGATTTTGTTGGCTAGTTGGTTTGTTGGTTAGGTGGTTAGTTGGTTAGCTCGTTGGGGTTAGGGTTAGTTGGTTAAGTAGTTAGTTTTTTAGTTCGTTATTTTGTTCGTTAGTTGGATGGTTAGCTGGTTAGGAGGTTAGGGTTATGGGGTTATGGTTATGTGGTTCGTGTTTGTTAGTTGTTTCGTTAGTTATGGGGTTAGGGGTTTGTTTGGGTTTATGTTTCTGCTGTTTATGTTTAGGTGTCAGGGTTGGTGTTTTGGGTTGGTTGGTTGTTTAATTGGTTAGTTAGTTGGTTAGCTGGTTGGGGGTTAGGGTTATGGGGTTAGGGTTATGGGGTTAGGGTTATGGTGTTAGGGTTTGTTGGTTAATTGTTTGGTTAGGGTTAGTATGTTAGGGTTAGTTGGTTATTTGGATAGTTTGTTAGTTGGTTAGCTGGTTAGTGTTACGGGATTGTGGTCAGGGTTATAGTGTTAGGGATTGGGGGTTAGGGTAAGTTGGTTATTTGGTTAGTTGCTTATGGGGTTAGGGGGTTAGGTGGTTTGGGGTTCGGGCTAAGGTTAGGGGTCACGGTTGGTTGTTAGTTGTTTAGGTGGTTATGTGGTTAGGGGTTAGGGGGTTGGTGTTAGGTTTATAGTATTAAGGTTAGGGGGTTAGAGTATGTTATTATTCGGTTGGTTAGTTCGTTAGTTGGTTAGGGTTAAGGGGTTAGGGTAATGTGGTTCATGTTTGTTGGTTAGTTTCTTAGTTGGTTAGGGGGTTACGGGGTTTGGGTTAGTGGGTTAGGGTTAGTTGGTTAGTTGTATAGTTTAGTTTGCTAGCTGGTTAGTGGGTTATGGGGTTGTGGTTAGGGTTATAGTGTTAGGGGGTTAGGTAAGTTGGTCAGTTTGTTACTCGCTTAGTTAAGGTTGTTAGGTGGTTCAGCTTATGGTTATGGGGTTGGGGTTAGTGGGTTAGTTGGATAGTTGGTTAGTTGGATAGTTTGTTAGTTCATTAGCTGGTTAGTTGGTTAGCTGGTTAGTGTTTTATGGGGTCGTAGTTAAGGTTATAGAGTTAAGGATAGGGTGTTAGGCTAGGTTGGTTATTTGGTTAGTTGGTTAGCTGGTTAGTTGGTTAGGTGGTTAGTGTTTTAGTGGTATGGTTAGGGGGTTAGGGTAAGTTGGTTAGTTGGTTAATTGGTTAGGTTGTTAGGATTATTGTGTTAGTTTTATGGGGTTGGTGTTTGTTGGTTGGTTATGTGGTTAGGGCTTTGGGTTAGGGTTAGGGGCTTAGGGTTAGTTGGTTAGTTGTATAGTTGGTTAGTTGGTTATTTATCTTGTTTATTTGGTTTGTTAGTTGGTTAATTTGTTAGTTTGTTGGTTGGGTAGTTAATTGGGTAGTTCTTATTTGTTCAGTTAGTTGGTTCCTTCGTTAGATGGATATTTGGTTACGTGTTTAGGGTAATTTGGTTAGTTGGTTAGTTGCTAGTTGGTCATGGGGTTAGGGTTATGGGGTTAGTGTTTGTTGGTTAGTTGGTTATTTGGTTGTGGGATTAGGGGTTTGGGTTGTGGTTAGGGTTAGTGGATTAGGGTTGGTTAGTTGGATTGTTGGTTACTTAGTTAGCTGGTTAACGGGTAAGGGATGTGGTTAGGGTTATAGGGTTAGTGTTAGGGGGTGAGGGATAGTTGGGTAGTAGGTTTGTTGGTTAGTTGTTTGGTTAGGTAGAGTCTTAGTGGTTCAGGGGTACTGTTTTAGTGTTACTTTACTATTTGTATGGTTGGTTATTTGGTAAGCTGGTTAGTGGGTTATGGGCTTGGGTTAGGTTTATAGGGTTAGGGCATTAGGGTAAGTTTATTTGGTTAGCTGGTTATCTGGTTCATTGGTTATGGGGTTAGGGTTAGTTGGTTAATTGGTTAGTTACTTGGTTAGGGGGATAGAGGGTTGGTTATGGTTAGGGGTCAGGGTTGAGGGTTAGGGTTCGTTGGCTATTTGGTTATTAGTTTAGTTGATTATTTTGTTAGTTCGTTAACTGGTTAGCAGGTTGTGTGGTTAGGGTAATGGGGTTAGAATGGGTTTGGGTTATTTTGTTAGTTCATTATACGGTCAGTTATTTAGTTTGATTAGCTGTTTACCTGGTTAGGTGTTAGGGTTATGGGGCTAGGGTTATGTGGTTTGTGTTTGTTGGTTAGTTGTTTAGGGGGTTAGTGGGTTAGTTGGTTTTGGTTAGGCTTATGGTGTTAGGGTTAGTGGGTTAGGGTTAGTTGGATAGTTGGTTATTAGGTTAGCTGATTAGTTGTTTAGTTGATTAGGTAGTTAGGGTGATGGTGTTAGGGATCATGGTTAATTGGTTATACTGTTAGTTGGTTAGGGGGTTAGGGTGATGGGGTTAGGATTAGTTGGTAAATTGCTTAGTTGTTAGTTGGATAGGGTATGATAGGGTTGGTGTTATGGCTAGGTGTCAGGGTTGGGGGTTAGGGTTCGTGGTTACTTGGTTATTTGTTGGTTAGTTTGTCAGTTGGTTAGTTGGTTAACGGGTTAGTGGGTTAGGGTGATGTGTTTAGTGTTGGTTAGGGTTAATTGTTTAGTTTATTATTTGGTCAGTTTTTGATGGTTAGCTTTTTAGCTGGTTAGGTGTTAGGGTTATGGGGTAAGCGTTGGTTAGTTGGTTAGTTAAGGGGTTAGGTATTTGGGTTTAGGGTTACTGGGTTAGGGTTATTTGTTTAGTTTTAGTGTTGGCTAGTTGCTCACCTGGTTAGTGGGTTAGGGGGTTGGTTTTAGGGTTATAGTGTTAGTGGTTTAGGGTTAGTTGGGTAGTTGGTTAGTTTATTAGGGGGTTAGGTTAGTGGGTTAGGGTAAGTTGGTTAGATGGTTATTTGTTAGTTTGTTAGGGGGTTAGGGGTTTTGGTTTAGGGTTATTGGGTTAGGGTTATTGTTTTAGCTTTAATTGGTTAGTTGGTTAGTTGGTTACTGGGTTAGCTGGTTGGGGTTAGGGTTAGTGCGTTAGGGATTGTTGGTTAGTTGAGCTGGTTAGCGGGTTACGGGGTTAGGGGTTAGGGTTATAGATTTAGGGGTTAGGGCAATTTGGTTAGTTGGTTAGTTTGTTAGGCGGTTAGTGGGTTTGGGTAGGGTTATGGGGTTATGGTTAGTGGATTAGGTTTAGATGGTTAGTTGTATAGTTTGTTATTTGGTTAGCTGGTTAGTGTATTAGGGGGTTAGGATTAGGGGGTTAGGAAAAGTTGGTTATTTTGTTGCCTGGTTAGTTGGTTAGGTGGTTAGGTTGATTGTGTTAGGGTTCGTTGGTTAATTGGTTAGATTGTTAGTTGGTTAGGGCTTTAGAGGATTGTGGTTACGGTTAGGCGTCAGGGTTGGGGGTTAAGGTTCTTTGGTTAGTTGGTTAGTTGTTTAGTTCGTTACTTCGTTAGTTCGTTAGCTGGTTAGCAGGTTAGGGGGTAGGGTGTGTTAGGTTTATTTTGTTCGTTATGGTCATTTGGATGATTAGCTGTTGGTTAGTTCGTTATTTTGTTAGTAGGTTTCTTTAGGGGGTTTGGGGGTTGTGGATAGGGTTATGGGGTTTGTGTTAGGGGGCTAGGGTAAGTTGGTTAGCTTTTTAGTTGATTGTGTTTATGGGGTTGTGGTTAGGGTTATGGGGTTACGGTTTGGGGTTTATGGTTAGTTGGGTAGTTGGTTAGGTGCTTAGCGGGTTAGTTGGTTAGCTCTTTGGGGGTTAGGGTTAGTTGGTTAAGTGGTTAGTTTTTTAGTTGGTTAAAGCGTTAGAGGTTTGTAGTTATGGTTAGGGGTCACAGTTTGGGGTTAAGGTAAGTTGGTTAGTTGGTTATTTTTTTAGTTGCGTCATTGATTTGTTTGTTATCTGGTTAGCATGTTAGGGGGTTAGGGTGTCTTAGGGTTAATTGCTTAGTTCGTTATTTTGTTAGTTGGATGGTTAGCTGGTTAGAAGGTTAGGGTTATGTTGTTACGGTTATGCGGTTCGGGATTGTTGGTTAGTTGTTTGGTTAGATAGGGGGTTAGGGGTTTGTTTTGGTTTTTATGTTATGTTTATGTTTAGGTGTTAGTGTTGGGGTTTAGGGTTGGTTTTTTAGTTTGTTAGTTCATTAGTTGGTTAGCTTGTTAGCATGTTGGGGGGGTTAGGGTGGGTTATGGTTAATTGGGTAGTTCGTTATTTGGTTAGTTTGATGGTTAGCTGGTTGGGGGTTAGGGTTATGGGGTTATGGTTATGGTGTTAGTGTTTGTTGGTAAATTGTTTGATTAGGGTTATTAGGTTAGGGTTAGTTGGTTATTTGGATGGTTGGTTACCTGGTTAGTGTGTTATGGGTTGTGGTCAGCGTTATAGGGTTATAGTGATGGGTGTTAGGGTAAGTTGGTTATTTGGTTATTTGCTTGGTTAGGGGACTAGCTGGTTTGGGTTAGGTTAATTGGTTGTGGTTAGTGGTTTTGAGTTAGTTGGTTAGTGGGTAGTTGTTTAGTTTGTTAGCTCGTTAGTCGTTTAGGGGGTTGGTGTTAGGCTTATAGGATTAAGGTTAGGGTGTTAGAGTAAGCTGGTTATTTGGTTGGTTAGTTGGTTAGTGGGTTAGGTTTATGGGGTTAGGGTTTTGGGGTTTCAAGTTTGTTGGTTGGTTGCTTAGTTGGTTAGGGGGTTAGGGGGTTTGGGTTAGGGTTATGGGGTTGGGGTTAGTGCGTTAGGGTTAGGTGGTTAGCTGCATAGTTGGTTAGTTGGTTAGCTGGTTAGTGGGTTATGGGTTTTTTGTTAGGGTTAGGGGGTTAGGGTAAGTTGGTCAGTATGTTGCTTTCTCAGTTGAGGTTGTTAGTTTGTGCGTGTTAGGGTTATAGGTTTGAGGTTAGTGGGTATGGTTAGTCGTTTGCGGTTAGTTTGTTAGTTGGATAGTTGGTTAGTTTGATAGTTGGTTATTTGTTTAGCTTGTTAGTGTTTTAGGGGGTTGTGGTTAAGGTTATACAGTTAAGGATAAGGTGTTAGGGTAAGTTGGTTATTTGGTTAGTTGGTTAGCTTGTTAGTGGGTTAGTGGGTTAGTTGGTTAGGGTTATAGTGGTAGGGTTAGGGGGTTAGGGTAAGTTTGTTAGTTGGTTAATTGGTTCGGTTTTTAGGGTTATTGGCTTAGGTTTATGGGGCTAGTGTTTGTTGGTTAGTTGCTCAGGGGGGTTAGGGGGTTTTGGTTATTGTTAGCTGCTTAGTGCTAGTTGGTTAGTTGTATATTTGGTTAGTTGGTTAGCTGGTTAGTCGGTTAGGGGGTTGTGGTTAGGGTTATAGTGTTATGGTTAGGTGATTAGGGTACGTTTGTTATTTGGTTAGCTGGTTAGTTGGTTAATTTCTTAGTTTTTTGAGCAGTTAAATGGGTAGTTCGTGATTTGCTCAGTTGGTTCCATGGTTAGCTGGATAGTTGGTTAGGTGGTTAGGGTAATTTGGTTAGTTGGTTTGTTGTAAGTTTGTCAGGGGATTAGGGTTATGGGGTTAGTGTTTGTTGGTTAGTTGGTTATTTGGTTGTGGGGTTATGGATTTGGGGTGTTGGGGTTAGGGTTAGTGGGTTAGGGTTAGTTGGTTAAATGGGTTGGTTAGTTGGTTAGTTGGTAGGTGGGTAAGGGGGTTGTGCTTATGGGGTAGGGTTAGGGTTTAGGGGTTAGGGATGATTAGTTGGTTAGTTGTTTTATTAGTTATAGGGTTAGCTGTTTAGTGTGTTAGGGGCTAGGGGTTAGGGTTATATGGTTAGGGTGTTAGGGTAAGTTATTTATTTGGTTAGCTGGTTAGTTGGTTATGGTTTTAGGGTTATGTGGTTAGGGCTAGTTGGTTAATTGGTTAGTTTGTTACTTGGTTGGGAGGGTAGAGGTTTGGTTATGGTGTTGGGTCAGTGTTGAGGGTTAGGGTTCATTTGTTGCTCAATTATTATTTTAGTTGATTATTTCGTTAGGTCGTTAACTGGTAAGCAGGTTGGGTGGTTAGGGTAAGGGGGTTTTAATGTGTTTTGGTTATTTGGTTAGTTCATTATATGGTCAGTTTGATGATTAGCTGTTTAGCTGGTTATATGTTAGGGTTATGGGGTTAGGGTTATGGGGTTCGTGTTTGTTGGTTACTTGGTTAGGGGGTTGGTGGGTTAGGGGGTTTGGGTTATGCTTATGGTGTTAGGCTTAGTGGGTTATGGTTAGTTGGTTAGTTGGTTGTTTAGTGGGTTAGATGGTTACTGGGTTATGGTTATAGGGTTAGTGTTCGTGGGTTAAGTTGGTTATTTGGTTAGTTGGTTAGGGTGATGGTGTTAGTGTTTGTTGGTTAATTTCTTAGATTGTTAGTTGGTTAGTTGGTTAGGGGGTTATGGTGATGGTGTCAGGATTAGTTGGTAAATTGGTTAGTTTGTTGGTTGGTTAGGGTGTTATAGTGTTGGTGTTATGGCTAGGGGTCATGGTTGAGGATTAGGGTCCGTTAGTTAGTTGGTTATGTTTAGTTGCTTAGCAGGTTAGTGGGTTATGGTTATGGGTTTAGGGTGGGTTAGGGTTAATTGGTTAGTTAATTATTTGGTCAGTTTTTGATTAGCTTTTTAGATGGTTAGGTGTTAGGATTATGAGGTTAGGGTTATGTCGTTCGTGTTTGTTGGTTAGTTGGTTATTTAGGGGTTTAGGGATTTGGCGTTAGGATTAGTGGGTTAGGGTTATTTGGTTAGTTTGATTGTTGGCTAATTGTTTACCTGGTTAGTGGGTTAGGGGGTTGGTGTTAGGGTTATAGGGTTAGTGGGTTAGCGTTAGTTGGTTTGATGGTTATTTGCTTAGTTTGTTAGGGGGTTAGGGGTTTTGGTTTATGGTTATGGGGTTACGGTTATTGGTTTAGCTTTAGATGGTTAGTTGGTTAGCTGGTTAGTGGGTTAGTGGGTTGGGGTTAGGGTTAGTGCGTTAGGGATTGTTGGTTAGTGGTTAGTTGTTAAGTGGGTTACGGGGGTAGGGGTTAAGGTTATAGCGTTTAGGGAGTTAGGGTAATTTGGTTAGTTCGTTAGTTGGTTAGTTGGTTGGGGGTTTTGGGTAAGGGTTCTGGGGTTTATGGTTAGTGTGTTAGGGTTAGTTGGTTAGTTGGATAGTTTGTTATTCGGTTACCTGGTTAGTGGATTAGGGTGTTTTGTTTAAGGTTATAGGGTTAGGATTAGGGTGTTAGGAAAAGTTGGTTATTTTGTTACCTGGTTAGTTGGTTACTTGGTTAGGTGGTTATGGTGGTGGTATTAGGGTTCGTTGGTTGTTTAGATTGTTAGTTGTTTTTGGGGTTAGAGGATTGGGGTTATGGTTCTTTGGTTAGTTGTTTAGTTGGTTATTTCGTTAGTTCGTTAGCTGGTTAGCAGGTTAGGGGGTTAGGGTGATGAGGTTATTGTGTGTTAGGTTTATTTTGTTCGTTATATGGTCCGTTGGATGATTAGCTGTTTAGCTGGTTATGTGTTAGGGTTATGTGGTTATGGTTTTTGGTTAGTTGGTTAGGGGGTTTGGGTTAGGGTTATGGTGTTAGGGTTAGTGGGTTAAGGTTAGCTGGTTAGCTGGATAGTTGGTTAGTTTGTTAGCTGGTTAGTTGTTTAGGGTGGGGTTAGGTTTATATGGTTAGAGTTAGGGGTTAGGGTAAGTTGTTAGTTGGTTAGTTCGTTAGGGGGTTATGGTGATAGGGTTAGGGTGGGTTAGTGTTAATTGGTTAGTTCGTTATCTGGTCAGTTATTTGGATGATTGACGCATTGTTAGAATGAAATACAGGGTATGTCACTAAAACCATGGGTAAGCCAGTTCTGATAGCTTGTGGTGGCATTGTATCCTGTCCTTGTGCCTTCTTACTCTGTTCACCAGCTCCAATAATTTCTTCAATCATTTCAAGTCTTTTTCATTGGTTCTCTTAAATCCTGAATCTCCTGAGTTACATGTGTTTCTAGTGGTTTCACTGAGGTATCAATTTTTTGGTCCCCATGATGCACCTTTGATTCCCCAGCTCTTGAATCCTGAGTTTCCTGACCTGAATGAGTTTCTAGTAGAGATTGTATGGTTCTTAGGAGTGCCATATTTTTTCTTAATGATGGAATTTTCAAAAGGATACTGAAAGCTAGTAACCAGTAAATTAAGTGATCGCCATAGTTGTCTAAACCTTGCATGACATAACCCATTGTTTTGGTAAGCAGAAACGTAAGATTCTTGTTTGAAATGAAAACTGCCATATTACCTATTGTCCAGCAGGTGGCGCTGTTGCCAAGTCATGATGAAAACTGGGTATTGTTTAAGTGTCCATATGTACCCAAATTATAAATTTATTTAGAAATATTTTGCCAAAATGGCTCCAACAAGTTTTTCAAGATAAATGGCTGAAATTTTAAGGAAATATCTGAAATCTGGACATATAGGTCATGCTAATTCATAATTTTCATTAATATTATCTTAGGTCTGAGTAATGCATTAGGTCGACAGTCTGTGAAGACAAGTATGGGATGTAAATTGGTCATATTTATTTTTTCTTTAGGTTTATTAATATTATGGATTAAGTTAATTGACTGTAGTAACCTGTTATGAAGGTTACTTGATTATGAAAGAATTTTTTATGTGTTCTTGGATTTGGTTTGAGTATTTAATTGAGTTATTTTGGATTCATGTTCAGTAGTGTGATTAGTTAGTAATTCTGTTTCTTCGATGAGTCTTCCTGTGGTTTTTTCTATCAATCTTACTGTAGTGTCATAAAAAGAGTTTGGCTATGTTCATTCTGTTTATATTCTGTTTGAAACTTTGAGGACTATGTTAAGTTCTGATATAATTCGTCATTAAAACCATTTGGCCCTGGGATATTTTTCTTGTTTTTGATGATACCTTTTATGTACCTAAAGAGTATATGCCTATTTAAATTGCTCACCTGTGCTTGATTTAATTTAGGGATATGGTCCCTGACTGGAAAATTGTCCGTTTCTTTTTTTTTCAGTACATTTGTGGAGTACAGGTATTTGTGGTATGATCTAAGAATTCTCTGTATTTCCTTAGTGTCTGCTGTCAGGTATCCATTTATATTTTTGTAGTGTTAGTTTGTATATTTTCTCTCGGCTTTTTTATTAGTTTGCATACTGGTTTCTCAATTTAGTTATTTTTCGCTAAGAATCTGCTCTTTGTCTCATTGATTCATTGCATTTTTTATTTTCTTAAATTTAATTAATTTCAGCCATCATTTAGATAATTTCCTGTTCTTTAATACTTCTGTGCATGTCTGCTTTTTGTCTTCTAGATCGTTCATATTTATTTTTAGGTAGCTATTGTTAACTGTCTGTATATGCCACGATATTTCCTCTTAGCACTGCTTCCATGGTGTTACAGAGTTTTGGGTGTTAAGTGTCATCTCGTAGTTTAATTTTTGGAAGTCTTTAATGTCTTTCTTTCTTCTTGATTGTAATAAGAAGCGTCGGGGCGGTGTCCTCGGCACCCGGCTGTCCGCATGGCTTTACCAAAAATAATTACATGGAAACTGTTTTTTTAGTCACTGCCTGGCCCCTTAGTTCCATCCTCTTATTGGCTAGGTCTTACATATTGATCTAACGCATTTCTAATATTCTGTGTAGTACCACGGGCTGACTTACCAGGAAAGATTTTTACCTGCGTCTTTCTTGAGTGTGAGAATCTTGGCCACTGCCCGACTCGGCTTCTTTCTCCCAGCCTTCTGTTCTGTTTACTCCACCCACCTAAGGGTATGCCTATAAAATAGGTCTAGGGAGTTTCTTTATTAATTAACGAATGAAAACAACAGATTAATACAAGAGCAACCTCCATCATTTCCCCCTTTTCTGTTTAAACATAAAAGAAAGGATTTCACTTTAACATAGTGAGATTACATGTCACAAACCAGTTATCAAGCAAGTATTATAGTTACAATATTTATCTCTATTTTATCGTTTATCATAACTAAGGAAAACTATACTTATTCTTCAACTCCATCAAAGTCTTTAGAGTGATATAATATAAACAAGAGAACTCTAGAAATTACAGAGAAATTTCACTGCCTGGACAGTCGCCCAAAGTTCTTTTGTACTGTTTGTGCATCCATCTTCAGCCTTCAGGCACATAGTATCCAGCAGACGTTTTCATCAAGCATGATATTCCAGAGAAAGTACGATCACTTTTTGCTGTGTCCTGCCCGATGTCTTGCAGGCTCTTTCATGAGTCAGGAACAACAAAAGACCATCTTACATTCCGGCGAGTTTAGCAGTCCTCTCTCTGAGGGTTGTCTCTGTCCATTTCCTGCAACAGTCCAGGCAAGTGCAGTTTGTTTCCCAAATGGCTATCAAACTATAATGGAACCTCTTCAATGCCCATTTTCCACTTGAAGAAGATTGGTGCTTACAGGAGCAGATGTGTCTCATTGTCATGAAAATCCCTAAGTTATTAAAATATTTTAAATGCCATTTTCTGCAGTCTTTGAAAGATATGAAGAATGCCTATCTAAGTGAAATATATGTCTATATATCTAGAAAATCTAACATGGCTACAAGATTGACTATTATTGATGACTGTCCTTTAACAGCGTACATTTCCTGATTATACGTTGCATTTTAAATGAACTATATAATCACAATACAGTAATCAAGATCAGAAATACAAAATTGACCTTATCATATCCCCCCTTTAATGTAAAAAAATATTTATAAAAAATATTTGGTGACATGGGTGCAGTTTTTTTTCTCCAAACTGCTTCCTGATGTACGGGGACGCTGTTATTTATTCCGGTCTTTTATGGGATAACCTGTGTGCCATGGTCATCTTAGTTGACAGTTGAATGAAGTAATTTTTGGTGGGTGTTCACGGTAACCTTTCAGGAGGGCATGGTCTTTCAAATCATATGGGCATAGAAGAAATCAACAGGGTTGCATCCATTGTGAAAACAAAAACCCATATTATGAAATCATGCTATCCTTATATCCATTGTGGTTTATCTTGGCAGGCCATATAATGAAATGTCTCTGTAAATACTGTACCCTTTTTTAAAAAATACATTAGCTTTATTGTGTATGTTCTTTTTCTCTCTCAAGCCTGCGTACACTCATCCAACTTTGTGGTCTTTTATGTGTGAATCTGTTTGATTGTGATTCCATAATTTTTTTACTATCCTTGATCACTTTGTTTTGAGCTTATAAATCATTTTTGCCTTAAGAATTTAAGCTGTGATACTTCTATGTCAAAAATAGGTCCTGCCAGATTGCTCCACCAAGTAGAATATGGCGGAACTGCTCGTGTCTCTGATCCTTGCACATTGCACCAGTAGCATGAGCTGCTTGTGCCTCTGAGCACCCGCACGCAATGACTTCCTTTTATGCACACAGTTACTCTTGTTGCGATTTTACAAATCGTAGCCCTTTACTCTAAATGATCCATGCAAAAGGTCTGTCTCCCATAAGAGAACGAAAGATGGCAATGGCGACACAGCCCATAAAGCCGCCATTTTAAAACAGCCAGTTTTTTCCTCCTGCTGAGTCAGGACAATTTCTTTTTGGCAATCAACACAGGAACAGCAACAAGCTGTCTTAAATTTTCTCTCTCTCCTTTTTAAGTCCTCAGGTTTCATGTGGAGTTCTTTATCACGCTGGGTGCCACTCTGTTGAATTGATAGCAGCAGTCCTGCCTCCCCGGAACCTGCACATCCGCCCGCATGAAAATTACCCGAAATAATTATACATAAACTATTCTTTTAAACACTGCATGGCCTGTGATTTCCAGCCTCTTATTGGCTAGCTCTTACATATTACTGTAACCCACTTCTAATATTTTGTGTAGTACCACGATCTGGCTTACCAGGATAGATCTTACCCTGCGTCTGTCTAGTGAGGGAGAATCATGGTGACTCCCAAATTTGACTTTCCACCATCATTCTGTTCTGTTTACTCCACCCACCTAAAGGAAAGCAACAGAGAAATACAAGACCCACCTCTATCACTTACTTTACTCTGTTGTGGTTCAATAGTTTTCTGTTTACTTTACATTACTTTGTAGGATTTCTGAGAGTACTATTGTTCTCAAGTTCTAAACTTAAACTGGTTTGATCTCATAAGACACGATGTAGTTGTTCAAATTTTTTTTCTGTGATTTTTTTGCTGTATTACACAGTGTGTAGTCAGTTTTATAGAATGTTTTATGAGCTGCTGAGATTATGTTAGATTCTTTCTGGTTTGGGTTGAGTATTCCATAGAAGTTTAAGCCAATTTCATTCATTACTGAGATTCCCTACCATTACTGTGTGTGGTTTGATGAGTATTTTGAGTTTCAGCTACGTATCTTTTATATGTGTTAGTGCTCTTGTATTCAGGTCATAGATGATGATTGATGCTTCATCTTGATCGATTGACTTTGTTATTAACATAGTGTCCTTCACCAAGTGTTTTTATTTATTTTAGTTTAAAATCAAATTTTTTAACGTAAAATAGCCACACCTGATTGTTTTTTGGGTCCTTTTCACTACCCTTTACTCTGAGGGACTGTCTGTTTTTGAGGTTGAGGTGTGTTTCCTGTATACAACAGATGGCTGATTCTTGTTTTTCTGTCTGTTTTCTTCGCTTTTGTCATTATTTGTGGATTCAGTTCATGTATTTTAAGAGATATTAATGACTAGTAATTGATAGTTTTTGTTATTTTCAGTCATAGTGGCTATGTGTTTCTCTTTCAAAAATTCTTGTTGATGTGAGTTTGCTTGTTGCTTTGGAATTTTTGGCTGAACTTTGCTTTCTTGTTCGGGTTTTCTTTCTATTAAGTCTGGGTATTTTGATGCGTAATTTAAAAATATGTTTTTTTTTTTTTGTCATGGGATGTCTTGTTTTCTCCAGTGGTGAAATAAAGCTTTGCTGGTTTTAGTAGTGTGCATTTGTGTCCAAGGTCTCATTGTGTGCTGCAAATGTAACCAAGATGTTTTGGCTGTCATGGTTTCCATTGAGAAGTTCGGGGTAAATCTTAGATTTCCCTATTCTGTAGGCTTTTGTGTTTGATGTTTTATGATGTGACGAAGGGATCTTTTAAATCTATTTGTTCTTCATGCTTCTTATATAACCACAGGCATTTCCTTTAAGTTGGGAAAGTTTTCTTTAATTTTCGTCATTATATTTTCTGTGTCTTCTATTGTAAGTTTTCTTAGGGTTTGTCTTTTGTTTTCTTTTCTTGTTTTCCTGTAACTTTTGTTAATTTGTTAGTTTTACTTTTTATTTTTTTTTATGAACTTATCTAGTTATCTTCAAACCCTGAGATTCTCTCTTCCATCTCTTTTCTTATGTGTGTTAAAATTCCATTTATAATTCCTGTCAATTTTCCCTTGTTTTTCATATCCAGTCTTTCTATATTTTGTGTTTTCTTTATTGCATATATTTCGGTCTTAAGTCTTAAACTGTTTCCTTCAAAAGTTTATTTTCTTGATAAACTGGGTTTTTCTGTGAGTGGTTCATTAATTTCTTTCAGTTTTTTTGTTGTAGCTTTTTTTTTTTAATTATACTGGGCCGTTTTCCCATTAAGGATCTCTATCCTCTCCATAATTTTATCTTTTTCAATGGTTTTAGTCTGATTATTCTTTTTTTTTTTTTTGGTTTTTCGAGACAGGGTTTCAGTGATATTCTAGGCTAGTGTTCTTCAACATAGTGGCAAAGATATTATGTGGTGGCTTTGGTACATCATGTTGTTGCATCTTTTTTTTTGTTTTTTGTTTTTTGTTTTTTTTTTTTTTTTGGTTTTTCGAGACAGGGTTTCTCTGGTTTTGGAGCCTGTCCTGGAACTAGCTCTTGTAGACCAGGCTGGCCTCGAACTCACAGAGATCCGCCTTCCTCTGCCTCCCGAGTGCTGGGATTAAAGGCATGCGCCATCACCGCCCGGCCTAGTCTGATTATTCTTGGTTACGATGTCAGACTGGTCCTTGATCACCTGATTCTGATGTTACTGTGATGCTTTTTAGGTTTTTTTGAAAAATTCTTTCATTGGAGTATACCCATGTTTTCTTTTCATTTGATCCTGGCAGTGTTTTTGTATCTTGTTCCGATTCTTACCGTGGCTACCTGTCATTTTGCAACTGTTCTTGGTCTGCTCTGTGTCTCAGAGCTCTCATTTAGCCTGCTTTCTTGTTTTATTTGATTGAGTTGCTCTTTTGGTCTACTTTGTGAGGTCATGGCTTGTTTTCCGAGTGCCTCTCTTTTTTTTCTAGCCTGAGGCAGGTTGGGTAGGACCCCAAATATTTGTCCTACTATGTATGTCCTAGAGAGTGGGGTGTTGTGATCTCCTACATTGTGTGGTGTTGTGCTGTGTTGCTGATCATGCACCTCTTGTTTCTCTCTGTATTGTAAGACATTGCTTTCTTAGATTCATCGCTGTGGCACGAGAAACGGTGAGTATTTTGGGTCCGATTGGATTAGCAGCTTCCAGGGTACCGTGATTTATTTTGGTATTAGGTTAGAGTGCATTCGGGCAACTCTCTCCTGTTAGTTAGCTAGAGAAGAAAAGACATTTGGGAATGGGCCTGGGGATTAGACCAGGTTTTATAGCTAGGGTTTTGTGCTAAGTTCTTAGAGTTGAGGCTAGGTTTAAGGGTTAGTGTGTATGGCTAGTGCCTAGAGAGTTACAGTTGTGCTTGTGCTGGGCAAGAATTTGGTTAGAGTTAGGTTTCAGTTTTAGGGTATTGGGGTTTAGGTTTTTAATTTTAGTTATGTCTAAATATGTCACTTATGGTTTTTTTTGCTTGTGTTTCGGTTTTTCTGGTTTATGCTTTACAGTTTTGGATTTAGGGGTTAGGGTTGGGGGTTAGGGTTGGTTGGTTAGGTGGTTAGGTTGTTGGGGTTAGGATTATGGGGTTAGGGTTATGAGGTGAGTGTTAGTTGGATAGTTGGTTAGGGGGTTAGTGGGTTGTGGTTAGTGTTATGTGGTTAGGGTTAGTTGATTAGTTGGTTAGTTGGTTAGTTGATTGGTTGCCTAGTTGGTTAGTTGGTTAGCTGATTAGGGGGTTAGGCGGTTGGTGTTAGGATTATGGTGTTAGGGTTAGTTGGTTAATTGGTTAGTTGGTCAGTTGGTTATGGGGTTAGGGGTTTGCGGTTGGGATTATGGGGTTAGGGTTAGTTGGTTGATTAGTTGGTTAGTTGTCTAGTTATTTAGTTTTTTGGCTGGTTAGCTGGTTAGGGGTTAGGGTTTTGTGGTTAGGGTTATGTGGTTGGAGTTTGTTGTTAGTTGGTTAGTGTGTTAGTTGGTTAGGGGGTTAGGGGTTTGTGGTTAGGGTTTGTGGTCAGGGTTTGCGTTTTGGGTTAGTTGGTTAGTTGGTTAGTTGGTTATGGGTTTGGCGGTTGTGGATAGGGTTATGTGGTTTGTATTATTGGGTTATGGTTAGTTGGTTAGTTGATTATGGATTTTGGGGGTTGTGGTTAGGGTTATGGGGTTAGGGTTAGGGTCAGTTAGTTGGTTCCCTGATTAGGGGTTTGGGGGGTTTGGTGTTAGGGTGATGGGGTTTGGTTTACCTGGTTAGTCATTTAGTTAGTTGGTTAGTTTGTTAGCTGGTTAGGGGGTTGGGGTTAGGGTTGGGTTCAGGTTTGGGGGTTAAGGTTAGTTGGCTAGTTGGTTAGTTTCGTATGTTAAGTAGCTGGTTAGCTGTTTAGCTGGTTGTGGGTTAAGTTTATGGGGTTAGGCTTTTGCGGTTAGGGTTTGTTGGATAGTTTGTTAATTGGTTAGGGGTTTAGGGGTTGTGTTTAGGGTTAGGGGTCTGGGTTGTGAGTTTTGGTTAGTTGGTTATTTTGTTATTTGGTTTGTTGGTTACTTGATTAGTTGGTTGGTTAGTTGATTAGGTGGTTAGGGGTTTGGCGTAAGGGTTATGTGGTTAGGCTTAGTTGGTTAGTTGGTTAGGGGGTTAGGGGGTTAGGGGTTGGGGTTAGGGTTGGGGTCAGGGTTGTGGGTTATGGTTAGTTGGCTAGTTGGTTATTAGTTTGTTAGCTGGATATTTGGTTAGCTGGTTAGGGGTTTAGGGTTATGGGGTTAGGGTTAGTGGTTAAGTGGTTAGTATTTTGGTTAGAGGGTTAGAGGGTTGGGTTATGGTTAGGGGTCAGGGTTGGGGGTTAGTGTTAGTTGGTTAGTTGGTTATTTCTTTAGTTGGTTACAAGCAATTTATCATTACGTAGTGTTTATCTTTAACAAATGCTTTTCCAGCAACTAATGAAATTATTGTATGGTTTCTTTTTCTTTCAGTGTATTGCATTGTGCTTATATCTGTATAACAACTTTGATTTATAGATTTTCATGTTTTCGGTCAGCCCTGCATCTATTATCTCAAGCCTCTTATATCGTGATATATTTTCTGTTTGTGTTTTTTTGGATTAGGTTTTTCACTGTTTTTGCATCTATGTTTATGAGTAAGCATGTTTGGTGATTTTCTATATGTTGAATTTTTTGGGGGTTTTGATATGAGGACAATGATGTAGCTTCATAGAAAGCTTTTCAATGACTCTTCTGTTTCTATTATGTGAAACACCTTAAGGAGTTTCACCTCTTCTTTGAATTTCTGTTAAAGTTCTTCATTAAAGCTAATTAGACCTGTGCTTTTCTTGGTTTGTAGGTTTTTTACGGCTCCTGATTTTTCCTGACTGCTTCTCAGTCCATTTTCATTGTTCCCCTCGTCTTATTGATTATTGCTATATGTTATTTTTCTACAAACAGGTCCATTTCTTTTACATTGTCCAACTTTGTGTCATATAGGCCTTTCTAGCAAGATCAAATTATTTCTTGGTCTCCTTAGAGTCTGTTATTTCCCCCATTTCATTAATTATCTAGTTAGTTTCCATGTTCTATTACTGTGCCTGTTTATTAAATTGGATACCCTCTTGTCAATCTTGATTTTCCTCGAATAACCAGCTCGCTGGTTCGTTAATTTTTTTTTTTTGTATTTTCGGTGTTTAAATTTTGTTAGTTTCACTCCTTCAGTTGTTGTTTTTCTGCCTTCGACTCCTGTGTGAGATTCCTTTTTTTTTCAAGCTCTTTTAGCAGTGCTGTTAAGTGTTTAATGTGAGCTTCTTCTATTTTTGTTATGTGTGCACTTAGTACGATGAACTAACCTCTTAGAGCTGCTTTCATTTTGTTTATGTTGTGTCTTTGTTTTCGTTGAATTCCATGAAGACTTAGTTTTTTTTTTAGTTCTTCCTAGAACAACGGGTGGTTTAGTTGTTTACTGTTCGGTTTCCATAAGTTTGTCGGTATCCTGGGATTAGAACTGTTGTTGTATTCTAACTTTGATCCATGGTGATCTGATAAGGCTCAAGTGGTGTCAAAAATTCCTTTAGATTTTAGGGATTTATTTATTACTTCATTTACTGATTATGTTTGCAAAAGTCTGTCAGTGTGTATGACTGTGGGCCAGAAGAGGGCGCCAGAGATAATTACCGTTGGTCGTGTGCCACCTTGTGGTTGCTGGGAATTGAAGTCTGGTCCTTTGTAAGAGCACTCACTGGCTCTTAACCTCAGCCATTTCAGTATTCCCCCCCTCCCCTTAGTCATTTTCTAGACAGGGTTTCTCTGTTGCTTTTGGTTCCTGTTTGGTGACTAGCTCTTGTAGACCAGGCCCATCACGAATTCACAGAGATCCACTGGGCTCGGCCAAAAACTTTTTTTGGTCTGTTAAGTTTACTTTGTTACCAGGTATGGGGTCAATATATAAGAAGGTACCGTGAGATGCTCAGGAGGTATATTCTTCGAAATTGCTGTTAGGTTTCTGTCTGGTTGTTTTGTCTATTGTTGAGAGAGGAGTGCTGCGGTGTCTCCTACTATTAGTGTGTTCTGAGGCATACTCTGATATCTGGTAATATTTTTGTTTTTACTTTTCTGAAATTTATATTTGGTATTGATATTTCATTCTGATGAAAGATTCATGCTATGAGTATGAACTGTCCATCTTATCCTCTTATGCCTGCTTTAAGTTTAAGGTAATTCTTGTTATATATTAGTAATTATGGTGGTTTTTAAAATCTGATCTATTAGGTGTTCCGTATGTGATTGTACCTCAATAAGAATATCCTTCCTCATGTTTGGAAAGACTTTTATTTTTATCGATCTATTTTCTTGGTCTTTGAGCTGTATTTCTTCTCCTTTTACCTTTATTGTTATTTTTGTTCTTTTCGTGTTGTCCCAGATTTCTTGGATTTCTATCTTTAATGATTTGTTATGTTTGCTGTTTTCTTTCATCAGTGTGTTTATTTCCTCTAATATCTTCGATTTCTGAGATTCTTCTATCTCTTCTATTCTACTGTTTATACTTGTCTCTGGATCCATTGTTTTTTTGCCGATAATGTATATATCCAGCCATTCCTTTTTTATTTTTAAAGATTTCCTCCATTTCAGTTTTCAAGTCTTGTACTCTTTCCATTTCCGTTTTGATTCCTTTTTCTTGTTTTCTTTTTCTAAGGTATCTTTGAGTGATTTTTCATTTCTTAAGTTTTTGAGATTCTTATCCATTTTTTAAAAATTTTTTTTCACATTGATTGATGGCCCCTATCTCTTTTATAAAATTACCTTTAAGGTACATTTCTTTTTTATCCTTTGGATTAGCGTTTTCAGATTCTCTGTAGAGAGCCGCGTGGAGTCACACCTGATGTCTGTGTGTAGAGTCTTATGTGGAGTTGCACCAGATGGTGCTGGCTCCCGCCTTCAGCGATCACGAAAGCGAGTGCTCTCTGTGATCATCAACTCCTAATATCAGCTACTCCTGACTTATGCTATTATCGCGCAATGATTGCACCCTGCTTGCATATGCTTGGGCCTAAGGGTAGTGCCCACCTGGCATTCTGTGTTTGGTTTTCCAAGTCCTATTTAAGTGCGGGGAGAGGTTTGCACAGAGAGAGCAAGAGAGACAGAGACCGCATTGTGTCCTGAATTTTCTGCAGCAGGAAAAGCTTCTGGTGTTTCTTGCTCTTGTATGTTTGCTGGATTCTCATGCTATTAAGCTGTCTTTCAAATTGTCGGAGGGAGTTTTACATGCATGTACATCTGTGCTAAGTCTTGGCTGGTGTTACTTACTTTGCTGTGGCAACATGTGTACTTGTGTTTTTTCCTTGGTCTTCCTTTTCTTAGTTATTTTATCTCTTCTCTTGTATCCACTCCACCATGGAGTAGTTGATGGTCCACAGCACCATGCAGGTTCATCTGAATCCTTGTACTCTATCTGGGATGGGGTAGGTAGAGAAATTTATTAGCCAGAGAGAAGCACCTCTGAATGGTCAGAAAACTTAGCAGATTTTTGGGTGCCTGATTTCTGTTTGCTGCTTTCACTCATGCTTAAGGTCATATCAGAGTCCTCTCTGTGTGGTGTTAATTCCGTTGTTTAGTGAGCAATCTCTTTCATATATTAACTTTGCTGTGTGATAGTCATTCGGTAAATAGGAGTCAGTCCTGACTGAGAGAAGGTGTATTAAGAGAAAAACAATGTAGTTATGCTGGAGATAGATGCAGGAAATTCACAATGTAGTCCACAGCCTTGTTATAGTATACATTAATTTTGATGTGTTCATTTATGATGACTTAGTCAGACATATGCTTAAGCAAATTGCCAATCACTGTTACAAATAATATGGTTTCTGTGTTGTTACCTAGGTATCAGCATCCGTGAACAAACAAGCAGCTTCCCTACCACATCCATCCAGTCGTCAGAGAAGGTAAGGCATCTTTCTTTTGTGACAGTCCAAGGACCGCTCTACTATATCTCCATTGAACAAGGTGTCCATTCAAAGCTAGTGGCTTACGTAACAGCAAGTACAAGCAGTAGAGATAAATTCTGGTGACACTGCCAGTGGCCCCTTATTTTGCCTCAGACATACCATTGTCAACCTCATTCTGATTGCCTAGTTTCCTTAAGATTGTGGCTTTCAGCCATTTGTGATTCCTACATTGATTGATCTGTTTATTTTTTTGTTTAATTTTAACTTTGGTTATTTGACTTTATAATTTCCCCTTTTTATGTCTAATTTCTTGAGTTGTTTATATTTTTGGTATATCTATGTAATTGAGTTTTGTGCCTGTTGATTGATATGCCTCTTTTTTCATTTTTCTACATGTTGAAATCCAGTTATGCTGGCACCATTTGTTTAAGATGCTTTCTTTGTTTGGTTGGCTAATTTTACCTTCTTTGTAAAAGATGAGCTGTTCATCAGTGTTGATTATTATGTGTGTTTTGGATTTTATTCTAGTAGTCAAGTCTCTGTTTTTATACCATTACCAAGCTGTTTCCATTACTGTCTCTCTGTGGTGGAGGTTGATGGATTGTCATGCCTCTGGAAGTTCCTTTCCTTTACAGGATTGTGTCTGCTACCTTCGGTTTTTTTATTATTGATGAAGGTGATTGTTTTTATCTAAACTGACATTAATAATTTATTGATATTTTGATGTGGGTTACAATTATATAGATTGCTTTTGGTATGATTAGCAGTCATATCATGTTAATCCTCTGTTCAAGAACATTGGGAGATCTTTCCATTTCCTGCTGTATTCATCAGTGTTTTTCTACAAAAGCTTTATGTTAATTTCATGGATGTCTTTAACTATAGTTAGTTTTATCAGTTATCATTTATTGCTTTATGGTCCCTGGGTATTGATTTCATTTAAATGAGGACACTGGATGAAGTGTATGAATAACTGCATAAGATTAATTTCGTATGAACTTTTATACACACTAAAAAGCATTGCTTCAACTTTGAAACCCCCCTTGACTCACATACATGTTCATGAGAAACTTTTGACTCTCTTTGCAAGAGACAATACCTCAATAAAAACGAAATGAAGTACATAGAAACCAGGCTAAAAGAATGCAGAAGCAAAGTACTCCTTTATAACTGGTAGAGTGTGAAGAACTGAGCTCACAAGCCAATTCTTTATCCATTGTATAGATTCTCACATAACATTTTAGGATTGTGCATAGTTAGCTTTCGTCTATTCTTGGTTTCCCAAGCAATTGTTTCCTAACTTCATTTTATCTGTCCCAGGAGTTGCCTTAATTCTGGCCCATTTCCGTGTCTCCACAATTTCATACTTTTATAAAAATTAGTTTTAACCATAAAGTATGTTAACATTTTGTCTTGTTTGAATATAAGACATACGTCATCATATATATTAAAAACATGATTATAATAAACATATCACCGGGGTATGATTATTACTTTGTGAGAAACTCTAATCCTGTCCATTTGTCGGCAAAAATATGTTCAATGTTAGAGCCATCTGACTCAGGAAATGATTTAGCAAAAGTTTTGTATCTTCATGTAACTGATCATTGAAAGAGGCATTGCCCAAAAGATAACCTAGAATAACCTTCCATTCCTGCAAAGAATCATTTTAAGAGATATCACTACTTCCGAAAGTGTTTAAATTATAATCATAATGTGAAGTAATTATTTCTTGCAATAATGCAAATTTCTTTCCAAACCTACTCGCAGTTTGCTAAAGTACATCAATCTGTGTATGAGGTCGAGCATATGTTTAAGCATGCTGAATCCATTTCATGAGAATCTTTATGACATTGCTCTACAAAATGTTCGTCTGCAAGGATGTATGTAAAGCAGTAACAGCCATATAGGCAGTAGCAGCAACAGCAATAAGGTTAAGAATTACAGCTATTGCTGAACCTAACGTGAACTTCATTTTTTCAAATATCTTATTGAAGAGTGATACAACAATATCAGCTATAGAGTCTGGAGGCAAATAACGACTTAGGTTTATAGGAAGCCAAATATATGTGCGTTTCTGTTTAATTTTAAGTGATTTTCAGTATTAAACATAACAGATGAATTAATACATGATTACAATTAACTACATCAACTAGTTTCATTAGTGAAATTGATTCTTCCAAATAAAAATACATATGTTAGTGACACACAATCATTAGAAGCGGATACTTCTGTTCCTGTTTCAAGTAATGACCCATTAAAAACATGACCATGTTTTAATAAGGCAGCTATGATTTTTCAAATATGCGTCTGTAATGCAGTAGGGACTGTGAATAAGGCATTGCGATCATCACTGATTCTTCCATATCCCCATGCCCGAAAACTGCTTCCATTTATTTTTTCATTCTCTGTTAGACTCATCCTGGTAATATAAACCATATCACAGAGTTAATATACCATTAAGAACAAGTGTTAATAGATTGACCAGTTATTCTTTAATATTTTACATATTTCCCCAAATGAGTTTTTCCTATAAATGACTGGTATTATAAGCTATAATACGTAAAATCTGGACATACAGATGAAGGCGCAAGTCATAAACAATCCAACACCAGTGGTATTTATTTAAAGGGGAATAAACTTACAGATCACTGTCCCTGACAACAGCCCTTTGCCAAATTAGGAAGAAGTCTGGTTTCCGGAACCAGAGCAGGAAGTAAAGAGAGCGAGGTGGGAAGTAGCCGCTTTTTAAAAGGGAAATAGACCAAGCCCCCATGGGCTGGTATCTCAGTGGCTATTGACTGGAGGAGCAGAAGTACCCCCCACAACACCTCCCCCTTTTGTTTAAGTAAGAGAGTTCTACACATACTATGAAGTTATATACAATAAGTTCAAATATCCTATTTTAACTAGCTTAGGTCTTATATAATTAGTAGCTTGGCTAAGTCATGAGTCGAAATTAACTACATTTATGTAGTCTTCAACCCCATCGAAGATTTGAGAAGGGAAATAATGCTACCTGAGTAATTATGAAGTGCAATCAAACAACTTCGAGAACATGCAACAAATTACAGAGACAACTAGCTATCTGTCCAGTCACCCAAGGTCACGTTTGCAGCGTATAAGCAACCAACTTTGGCTAAGGCCTAAATTAACTGACATACCATTTTCAAAGTCAAGAAACTTCTCAAAACTATCTTACCCTGTCTTTGCAGGATATGACAGTCCTGTTTTTTCCATTCACAGAGACTCTGTATTTCTGTCAGTGGTTGAGGTATGGGCATTTCTTTACCCAAAGGCAACTTCATCAAAGAAGAAAGGCTCTAGGTAGAGTGTCTTTGGTGCTCAACATTCTCGCTGTGTTTCCAGGAGCAATTGTTTTTCACTGCCACAAAACTCTGAGGTAGATTAAAGGACATTTTCAATATCTCTTTGAAGATGTTGAACATTATTTATCGATACTGAGTATAATCTCTATCTCAAGAACCTGATTAGTCAAATTATAAATGACAAGGTTAGAATACTATTGATCTATATAATTCTCAATACCTATATAACTTAAGGAGTAAGACAATTCGCAACTGTGAAACAAATGAGGACAATGACCTCCAAGTATAAGCAATGTACAAATATACATTGTAGTGTGGTAAATATAAATCAATATACAAGCAATATGTAAGTATCTTAATCAGAGGTAGAAATGTACACTGCAATATGTTAAGTATAGACAATATATGTGTATAAATACAATATATGTCAATGCATAAAAATGTTTTTAAACTGAGGTAGAAACATGCATGCATACATTAGTCAATATAATTTCACTTTGTGTCAATATATAACAATCGATACCAAAACATTTGTCTCAAAACAATAACTCACATGTACCAACAAGTACCAAACAATTATCCCCCTTTTTTTTAATGATCCCTGAGCTTATAAAATCCCTTCCCCAGCCCTCAGCCATATACCAATTATACTCAAACCATAAATGATGTCCCTAAACCCAAGTTCAAACTTTACTGGGAGAGGGCATTTTAATCCTGAATTTCCTGACGTGAATTAGTTTCTAGTAGAGATTGTATGGTTCTTAGAAGTGCCTTCTTTTTCTTAAATGATAGAATATTCCAAAGGACATTGAAAGCTAGTAACCAGTAAATTAAGTTATCCCCATAGTTATCTATACCTTGCATGGCATAACCCATTGTTTTGGTAAGCAGAAACGTTACATTCTTGTTGGAAACGACAACTGCCATATTACCTATTGTCCAGCAGGTGGCGCTGTTGCCAAGTCGTGACGAAAAGTCGGTGTTGTCTCAGTGTCCATATGTAACCCATTTATCAATTTATTTTTAATTATTTTGCCAAACTGGCTCAAACAGGTTTTTCCATATGTTGGAAATTTTAAGAAAATATCTTAAATCTGGACATAGAGGTCATTCTAATTCATATTTTTCATTAATATTATCTTAGGTCTAATTAATGCATTAGGTGGACAGTCTTTGAAGACAAGTATGAGATGTAAATTGGTCATGTGTTTTTTTTCTTTAGGTTTATTGATATCATGGATTAAGTTAATTGATGACTGTAGTATCATCCCTGCATTTCTGTTTTGAAGGTGACTTGATTATGAAAGAATTTTTTATGTATTTTTGAATTTGGTTTGAGTATTTAATTGAGTTATTTTGGATTCATGTTCAGTAGTGTGGTTAGTTAGTAATTCTCTTTCTTCGATGAGTCTTCCTGTGGTTTTTTGTTTCAATCTAACTGTAGTATCATAAAAAGAGTTTGCCTATGTTCCTTCTGGTTATATTCTGTGCAACACTTTGAGGAGTATGTGAAGTTCTGATAGAATTCTTCATTAAAACCATTTGGCCCTGGGATATTTTTCTTGCTTTTGATGATACCTTCTATTTCCTTAAAGAATATATGCCTATTTAAATTTCTCACCTGGTCTTGATTTAATTTAGGGATATGGTCCCTGACTGGAAAATTGTCCGTTTCTTTTTTTCCCCAAAACTTGTGTAGTACAGGCATTTGTGGTATGATCTAAGAATTCTCTGTATTTCCTTAGTGTCTGCTTTCGTGTATCCATTTCTATTTTTGGAGTGTTAGTTTGTATATTTTCGTTTGGCTTTTTATTATTTGGCATACTGGTTTCTCAATTTAGTTATTTTTCACTAAGAACCTGCTCTTTGTTTCATTGATTCATTGCATTTTTTATTTTCTTTAATTTAATTAATTTCAGCCCTCATTTAGATAATTTCCTGTTCTTCAATACTTCTGTGCATGTCCGCTTTTTGTCTTCTAGGTTATTCATATGTATTATTAAGTAGCTAGTGTTAGCTGTCTGTATATGCCACGATTTTTCCTCTTAGCACTGCTTCCATGGTGTTCCAGAGTTTTGCATGTTAGTGTCATTTAGTAGTTTAATTTTAGGAAGTCTTTAATGTCTTTCTTTATTAATTCTTCATTGTAATAAGAAGCATCGGGGCTGCTTCCCCGGCACCCGACTGTCCGCATGGCTTTACCAAAACTAATTACATGGAAACTGTTCTTTTCATCACTGCCTGGCCTCTTAGTTCCAGCCTCTTATTGGGTAGCTCTGACAGATTGATGTAACGCAGTTCTAATATTCTGTGTAGTACCACGTGTTGGCTTACCAGGAAAGATTTTAATCTGCGTTTTTCTTGAGTGTGATAATCTTGGCCACTCCCTGACTCGGCTTCTTTCTCCCAGCCTTCTGTTCTGTTTATTCCACCCACCTAAGGGTTTGCCTATAAAATGGGCGTAGGGAGTTTCTTTATTAATTAACGAATGAAAGCAACAGATTACAAGACCAACCTCCATCATTTCCCCCTTTTATGTTTAAACAAAAAAGAAAGGCTTTCACTTTAATATAGTAAGATTACATGTCGCAAAGCAGTTATCAAGCAAGAATTATAGTTACAATATTTATCTATTTTATCATTTGTCATAACTAAGGAAAACTATAACTATTTGTTCTTAAACTCCTTCAAAGTCTCTAGAATCATATATAAACAAGAGATCCAAAACTCTAGAAATTACAGAGAAATCTCACTGCCTGGACAGTCACCCAAAGTTCTTTTGTACTGATTGGGCATCCATCTTCAGTCTTCAGGCACATAGTATCCAGTAGACGTTTTCATCAAGCATGATATTCCAGAGAAAGTACGGTCAATTTTTGCCGTGTCCTGCCGAACAACGAAAGACCATCTTACATTTTGGCGAGTTTAGTAGTCCTCTCTTAGAGGGTTCTCTGTGTCCAGTTCATGCAACAGCCCAGGCAAGTGCAGTTTCTTGCCAAAATGGTTATCAAACTCCATAATGGAGCCTCTTCAATGCCCATCTTCCACTTGAAGAAGATTGGTGCTGACAGGAGCAGATGTGTCTCATTGTCATGAAAAGCTCTAAGTTATTAAAATATTTTAAATGCCATTTTCTGCAGTCTTTGAAAGATATGAATACTGCCTATCTAACTGAAATATATCTCTATATATCTAGAAAATCTAACATGGCTACAAGCTTGACTATTATTGATGATTGTCCTTTAATAGCGTACATTACCTAATTATAAGTTGCATTTTAAATGAACTAGACAATCACAATATAGTAATCAAGATCAGAAATACATATGCATATAACCAATTTTACCTTAAAATCCATACCAACACAAATTATTCATATCTATATCATATCCCCCTTTAAATGTAAAATAATTTCTATAAACAATATTTGGTGACATGGGTGCAGTTTTTTCTCTCCAAACTGCTTCCTGATGTACGGGGACGCTGTTATTCCGGTCTTTTATGGGATAACCTGTGTGCCATGGTCATCCTAGTTGACAGTTGAATGAAGTAATTTTTGGTGGGTGTTCACGGTAACCTCTCAGGAGGGCGTGGTCTTTCAAGTCATATGGGGAAAGAAGAAATGAACAGGGTTTCATCCTCTGTGAAAACAAAAGAAGACCCTCTCCAAAGCATCATATCATTAGACCCATATTCTGAAATCATGATATCATTATATGCATTGTGGTTTATCTTGGCAGCCCATATAATGAAATGTCTCTGTACTTAGCTCCTTTACAGACAAAACTTAAAGAAAACCCATTGTACATAATCCTGACTCTCTGCGAATTTTTCATTTTAACGTGGGTTATTTGTTTTTACTTCTTATAATCAATAACTGTCTGAACTCTGTCTCTTTAAAGACTGTACCCTTTTTTGAAAAAATCATTAGCTTTATTGTCTATGTTCTTTTTTTTCTCTCTCTCAAGCCTGCGTACACTCATCCAACTTTGTGGTCTTTTATGTCTGAATCTGTTTCATTGTGATTCTGTAATTTTTTTTCTATCCTGGATCACTTTGTTTTGAGCTTTTAAATCGTTATGGCCTTAAGAATCTAAGCTGTGACACTTCTAGGCCAAAAACAGGTCCTGCCAGCTTGCTCCACCCAGTAGAATATGGCGGGACTGCTCGTGTCTCTGATCCTTGCACATTGCACCAGTAGCATGAGCTGCTTGTGCCTCTGAGCCGCAGCACGCAATGACTTCCTTTTATGCACACAGTTAGTCTAGTTGTACATTACTCCAAATGATCCATTCAAAAGGTCTGTCTCCCATAAGAGCACGACAGATCGCAATGGGGGCAGTGCCCATAAAGCCTCCATTTTAAAACACCCAGTTTTTTCCTTCTGCTGAGTCAGGACAATTTCTTTGTGGCGATCAACACAGAAACAGCAACAAGCTCTCTTAAATTTTCTCTCTCTCCTTTTTAAGCCCTCAGGTTTCATGTGGAGTTCATTATCACGCTGGGAGCCACTCTGTTGAATTGAGAGCAGCAGGGCTGCGTCCCCGGCACCCGCCCACCCGTACGCATGGCTTTACCTGAAATAATTACACATAAACTGTATTCTTGTAAAAAATGCATGGTTCGTGATTTCCAGCCTCTTATTGGCTAGCCTTTACATATTATTCTAACCCATTTCTAATATTTTGTGTAGTACCACGAGTTGGATTACCAGGAAAGATCTTAACCTGCGTCTGTCTAGTGCGGGAGAATCATGGCGACTCCCAAATTTGGCTTCTTTTCCCCATCATTCTGTTCTGTTTACTCCACCCACCTAAATGAAAGCAACAGATAAATACAAGACCCACCTCCATCACTTACTGTACTCTGTGCTGGTTCAATAGTTTTCTGTTTACTTTACTTTACTTTGTAGGATTTCATAGAGTACTGTTGTTGTCAAGTTCTAACCTTAAACTGGTGTGATCTCATAAGACACAATGTAGTTGTTCAAATTTTTTGTGTCTGTGAATTTTTGCTGTATTACACAGTGTGTGGTCAGTTTTATGGAATGTTTTATGAGCTGCTGAGATTGTTATATTATTTCTGGTTTGTGTTGAGTATTCCATAGAAGTTTGTTATGCCAATTTCATTTATTACTGAGATTCCCTACCATTACTGTGTGTGGTTTGATGATTATTTTGAGTTCCAGTTACGTATCTTTTATATGTGTTCGTGCTCTTGTATTATGGGCATAGATGAATATTGAGGCTTCATCTTGATCGATTGACTTTGTTATTAACATAGTGTCCTTCTCCAAGTGTTTTGATTTATTTTACTTTGAAATCAATTTTTTTTATGGTAAAATAGCCACACCTGCTTGTTTCTTGGGTCCTTTTCCCTAACCTTTACTGTGAGGTACTGTCTGTTTTTGAGGTTGAGGTGTGTTTCCTGTATACAACATATGGCTGATTCTTGTTTTCCTATCTGTTTTCTTAGCTTTTGTCATTATTTGTGGATTTAGTTCATGTATATATAGAGATATTAATGACTAGTAGTTGATAGTTTTTGTTATTTTTCAGTCATAGTGGCTATGTGTTTCCCTTTCAAAAATTCTTGCTGATGTGAGTTTGCTTGTTGCTTTGGAATTTTTGATTGAACTTTGCTTTCTTGTTTGGGTTTTCTTTCTAGTAAGTCTGGGTATTTTGATGCGTATTTTAAAGATATGTTTATTTTTTGTCATGTGATATCTTCTTTTCTCCAATGGTGAAAGAAAGCTTGGCTGGCTTTAGTAGTGTGTATTTGTGTCCAAGGTCTCATTGTGTGCTGCATATGTAACCAAGATCTTTTGGCTGTCATGGTTTCCATTGCTAAGTTTGGAGTAATTCTTAGGTTTTCCTAAATGTTACTTGGCTTTAGTCTTTTCTGTTTCCTAATATTCTTTCTTTATTCTGTAGGCTTTTTTGTTTGATGTTTTATGATGTGACGACGGGTCTTTTAAATCTCTTTGTTCTTTATGCTTCTTATCTCCACAGGGATCTCCTCTATGCTGCGAAAGTTTTATTTTTTGTCATTATATTTTCTGTGTCTTCTATTCCAAATTTTCTTTGGGTTCGTCTTTTGTTTTCTTGTTTTCCTGTCCGTTTTGTTTATTTGTTGGTTTTACTTTTTATTTTTTTCATGAACTGATCTAGTTATCTTCAAACCCGGAGATTCTCTCTTCCTTGTCTTTCATTATGTCTGTTATAATTCCCTTTATAATTCCTGTCAATTTTCCCTTGTTTTTTATATCCAGTCTTTCTATATTTTGTGTTTTCTTTATTGCATATATTTCGGTCTTAAGTCTTAAACCATTTCTTTCCTTCAATAGTTTGATTTTTTTTTTCTGGATACTCTGGGTTTTTCTGTGAGTGGTTCATTAATTTCTTTTAGTTTTTTGCTGTTGCTTTTTTTAATTTTAATGGGCCGTTTTCACTTTAAAGATCTCTATCCCCTCCATAATTTTTTTAAAATGGTTTTATTCTGGTTATTCTTGTTTACGATGTCTGCCTCGTCTGTGATTATCTGATTCTGATGTTACTTTGATGCTTTTTAGGTTTTTTGATAAATTCTTTAATTGGAGTATGCCCATGTTTTCTTTTCATTTGATCCTGGCAGCGTTTTTGTATCTTGTTCCGATTCTTACCGTGGCTATCTGTCATTTGGCAACTGTTCTTGGTCTGCTCTCTGTCTCAGAGGTCTCATTTAGCCTGCTTTCTTGTTTTATTTGATTGAGTTGCTCTTTTGGTCTACTCTGTGAGGTCATTGCTTGGTTTTCGAGTTCCTCTCTTTTTTTTATAACCTGAGGAAGGTAGTGTATGGCCCCAAATACTTTTCCTACTATGGATGTCCTAGAGAGTGGGGTGTTGTGATGTCCTACAGTGTGTGGTGTTGTGCTGTGTTGCTGGTCATGCGCCGCTTGTTTCTCTCTGTATTGTAACACATTGCTTTCATAGATTCATCGCTGTGGCACGAGAAACGGTGAGTTTTTTGGGTCCGATGTGATTAGCAGCTTCCAGGGTACAGTGATTTCTTTGGGTATTAGGTTAGAGTACATTCAGGCAACTCTCTCCTGTTACCTAGAGAAGAAAAGCCATTTGGGAAGGGGCCTGGGCAGTAGACCCAAAATGAATGTCCTAGATGTTTGGTTGTCCTACCGGTTACCTCTACACTCCGTTCTTGGTCCTTGCTTAGGTTAAGGTTCTATGGCTAGGGTTTGGTGCCAAGTTCTATGTTTAAGGCAAGTTTCATGGGTTAGTTTGTTGCTGGTTAGTTTGTTGCCGGTTAGTTGGTTGCTGGTTAGTTGGTTGCTGGTTGTTTGCTGGTTAGTTGTTTGCTGGTTAGTTGGTTAGATGGTTAGGGGGTTACTGGTTAGTTGCTAACTGGTTAGTTGCTAACTGGTTAGTTGCTAACTGGTTAGTTGCTTACTGGTTAGTTGTTTGCTTGTTAGTTTGTAACTGGTTAGTTGGTTACTTGTTAGTTGGTTGCTGGTTAGCTGGTTGCTGGTTAGCTGGTTGCTGGTTAGCTGGTTGCTGGTTAGTTGTTTGCTGGTTAGTTTGTTACTGGTTAGTTGGTTGCTGGTTAGTCGGTTGCTGGTTAGTTGGTTAATTAGGGGGTTGCTGGTTAGCTGGTTAGCTGGTTGCTGGTTAGCTGGTTACTGGTTAGTTGGAAAAATTGTTAGGGGATTACTGGTTATTCGGTTAGATGGTTAGTTGTTTACTCGTTAGTTGGTAACTGGTTATTTGGTTACTAGTTAGTTGGTTGCTGGTTAGTTGGTTAATTGTTAGTTGGTTACTGGTTAGTTAGTTGCTGGTTATTTTGTTCGATGGTTAGTGGGTTACTGATTTGTTGGTTACTGGTTAGCTGGTTACTGGTTAGTTTGCTGGTTAGTTGGTTAGATAGTTAGGGGTTACTGGTCAGATGCTAACTGGTTAGATGCTAACTGGTTAGTTGCCTACTGGTTAGTTGCTTACTGGTTAGTTTTGTTAGATGATTGCTGGTTACTTGGATGCTGGTTAGTTGGTTGCTGGTTAGTGTGCTTCTGGTTATCTGCGTACTGGTTAGCTGGTTACTAGTTAATTGGTTACTGGTTAGTTGGTTGTTTAGTTGGTTACTGAGTAGTTGCTTGCTGGTTAGCATGTTACTTTTCAGTTGGTTGCTCGTTAGTTTGTTAGATGGTTAGTTGGTTAAATTCTTTGGGGATTACTGGTTATTTGGTTAGATGGTTAGGGGGTTACTGCTTAGTTGGTTACTGCTTAGTTGGTTACTGCTTAGTTGGTTACTGGTTACTTGGTTACTGGTTACTTGGTTACTGGTTAGTTGGTTCGATGGTTAGGGGGTTACTGGTTAGTTGGGTATATGGTTAGCTGGTTGCTGGTTAGCTGGTTGCTGGTTAGTTGGAAAAATTGTTAGGGGATTACTGGTTATTCGGTTAGATGGTTAGTTGTTTACTCGATAGTTGGTAACTGGTTATTTGGTTACTAGTTAGTTGGTTGTTGGTTACTTGGTTAATTGTTAGTTGGTTACTGGTTAGTTAGTTGCTGGTTATTTTGTTCGATGGTTAGTGGGTTACTGGTTTGTTGGTTACTGGTTAGCTGGTTACTGGTTAGCTTGCTGGTTAGTTGGTTAGTTAGGGGTTACTGGTCAGTTGCTAACTGGTTAGATGCTAACTGGTTAGATGCTAACTGGTTAGTTGCCTACTGGTTAGTTGCTTACTGGTTAGTTTTGTTAGATGATTGCTGGTTAGTTGGATGCTGGTTAGTTGGTTGCTGGTTAGTGTGCTTCTGGTTAGCTGCTTACTTGTTAGCTGGTTACTAGTTAATTGGTTACTGGTTATTTGGTTGCTGTTTAGTTGGTTACTGAGTAGTTGCTTGCTGGTTAGCATGTTACTTTTTAGTTTGTTGCTCGTTAGTTAGATGGTTAGTTGGTTAAATTCTTTGGGGATTACTGGTTATTTGGTTAGATGGTTGGGGGTTACTGCTTAGTTGGTTACTGCTTAGTTGGTTACTGCTTAGTTGGTTACTGCTTAGTTGGTTACTGCTT